>NC_135232.1:419404686-420043489 GCF_051348905.1 Ranitomeya variabilis | reverse complement strand
GTGGGGGTAAACCACTGTTTGGGCGCATGACAGAGCTCGGAAGCGAAGGAGCGCCATTTGACTTTTCAATGCAAAATTGACAGGAATTGAGATGGGATGCCATGTTGCGTTTGGAGAGCCCCTGATGTGCCTAAACATTGAAACCCCCCACAAGTGACACCATTTTGGAAAGTAGACCCCCTAAGGAACTTATCTAGATGTGTGGTGAGCACTTTGACCCACCAAGTGCTTCACAGAACTTTATAATGCAGAACCGTAAAAATAAAAAATCATATTTTTTCACAAAAATGATCTTTTCACCCCCAATTTTTTATTTTCCCAAGGGTAAGAGAAGAAATTGGACTCCAAAAGTTGTTGTACAATTTGTCCTGAGTACGCTGATACCCCATATGTGAGGGTAAACCACTGTTTGGGCGCATGGGAGAGCTCGGAAGGGAAGGAGCGCCGTTTGACTTTTCACTGCAAAATTGACAGGAATTGAGATGGGATGCCATGTTGCGTTTGGAGAGCCACTGATGTGCCTAAACATTGAAACCCCCCCACAAGTGACACCATTTTGGAAAGTAGACCCCCTAAGGAACTTATCTAGAGGTGTGGTGAGCACTTTGACCCACCAAGTGCTTCACAGAAGTTTATAATGCAGAGCCGTAAAAAAAAAAAAAAAAAAAAAAAAAATTCCCACAAAAATTATTTTTTAGCCCCCAGTTTTGTATTTTCCTGAGGGTAACAGGAGAAATTGGACCCCAAAAGTTGTTGTCCAATTTGTCCTGAGTACGCTGATACCCCATATGTGGGGGGGAACCACCGTTTGGGCGCATGGGAGGGCTCGGAAGGGATGGAGCGCCATGTGGAATGCAGACTTAGATGGAATGGTCTGCAGGCGTCACATTGCGTTTGCAGAGCCCCTAATGTACCTAAACAGTAAAAATCCCCCACAAGTGAGTGACACCAATTTGGAAAGTAGACCCCCTAAGGAACTCATCTAGATGTGTTGTGAGAGCTTTGAACCCCCAAGTGTTTCACTACAGTTTATAACGCAGAGCCGTGCAAATAAAAAATATTTTTTTTTCCACAAAATTTATTTTTTAGCCCCCAGTTTTGTATTTTTCCAAGGGTAACAGGAGAAATTGGACCCTATATATTGTTGTCCAATTTGTCCTGAGTACGCTGATACCTGATATCTGGGGGGGAACCACCGTTTGAGTGCATGGCAGAGCTCGGAAGGGAAGGAGCATCATTTACAATGCAGACTTAGATGGATTGGTCTGCAGGCGTCACATTGCGTTTGCAGAGCCCCTAATGTACCTAAATAGTAGAAACCCCCCACAAGTGACCCAATATTGGAAACTAGACCCCCCAAGGAACTTATCTAGTTGTGTTGTGAGAACTTTGAATCCCCAAGTGTTTCACTACAGTTTATAACGCAGAGCCGTGAAAATAATAAGAAAAAAATTTTCCCCCCAAAATTATTATATAGCCCCCAGTTTTGTATTTTTCCAAGGGTAACAGGAGAAATTGGACCCTATATATTGTTGTCCAATTTGTCCTGAGTACGCTGATACCTGATATCTGGGGGGGAACCACCGTTTGAGCGCATGGCAGAGCTCGGAAGGGAAGGAGCATCATTTGCAATGCAGACTTAGATGGATTTGTCTGCAGGCGTCACATTGCGTTTGCAGAGCCCCTAATGTACCTAAACAGTAGAAACCCCCCACAAGTGACACCATTTTGGAAAGTAGACCCCTAAGGAACTCATCTAGATGTGTTGTGAGAGCTTTGAACCCCCAAGTGTTTCACTACAGTTTATAACGCAGAGCCATGCAAATAAAAAATATTTTTTTTTTCCACAAAAATTATTTTTTAGCCCCTAGTTTTGTATTTTCCCAAGGGTAACAGGAGAAATTGGACCCCAAAAGTTGTTCTCCAATGTGTTCCGAGTATGCTGATACCCCATATGTTGGGGTAAACCCCTCTTTGGGCGCACGGGAGAGCTTGGAAGGGAAGGAGCACTGTTTTACTTTTTCAAAGCAGAATTGGCTGGAATTGAATTCGGACGCCATGTCGCGTTTGGAGAGCCCCTGAGAGTGCAAGTAATTGAACAAACAGCTGGCATAAAACACAATAGCGTGGATGGCATAAATAAAATAAAACATCAGAGGCTCCACATACCTATAAGTGCTCAGACCCTACTGTCTTACCGAGTTTTCACTCCGGGAGGGGAAAACCCCTTACTTACGTAGCGCTCACTAATATACTAATTAGGCAAGAAGACTACTAGGTCTCTATTTCGGTAAAACAATTTATATTTTATTAATACTGAAATAAAGTTTAATAATCAACAATTTAAGCTATAATTTGATATATGTACTACAGGCACATGAATTATAACAGCGCTAGCCTAACATTACATGATCATAATCATCATCTATATAATAGAGAAAGTAAGCATCTATATAATTACCAAATATTGTAACATCACTTCCCTGTCGAGGGACTCGACTGATGAGAAGGAAATATTCGGTAACACATCATCACAGAAGTTATGCGTCCATAAAGTCTCCTGGAACGTCCCTACCCCCACCTAAATGCCGTCCTGTTTTATACACTTAAAACTGGATTCAGTTTCGTCATGCGTACTGGCATTTTTCTCATATAACTTATTATTTTACAGATCACGAGCTGTTATTGTACAAATTCCATGCTTATCTTGTTGTTAACCCTTGAGAATATTTTCCTCACACTACAAGAATGCCGCTGCGCATGCGTACATAGCTGTTTATGCCACATCTCCTCATACAATACAAATAGGTCACTCTGAGGGCACTTTCCCGCTTCCATTTTGTCTTGTTTTACTCAGTTAATGTCTAAGTTAAGTTCTTGTCTCATTTGTATCACAAACGGTCCTTGATATCATCTAACTATTTGCCATTACCATAGGTGACCATTAGGACCTTAGGTCTCCTACAGAACACTTTGTAAGCCATGTAACAGTTCCATATTGACAATATGATAACTATTATCATGACCACTAGAAGTGGGTGGATTACCCAGTCCAACATTTTCTTAGCGGATGGCGAGTACCCAAGAAAAATATCATACCAATAATGAGAAGTGGCATTGGCTATAACTGAACCCATTTTAACCATTTTATTACTTATAATCGTAGTAGTGATTATATGATTTTTTGCAAACTTTGCATAAACTACGTGTAATTTACAAGTTTTGCCTTCCAGAGTATCTTCACAGATAGATAATCATGAGTTTTGTTATTGTTATCAACATAAGGTCCATTGAATTTTGGCAGCCAGAAAAATATATTCCCCGGAAGCCCCAACATCAATGGCAATACTACATATCTACACATTACCTGTATTATTCTAAGATAATCCCTCCAATTTGGATAATACCTCCTAAAATCAGTGGAATATACTTTATCTGTCATATTAGAACACACTATCAATTTTGTTCCATTTAAACAAAATATAAAGCTAGCATCATTCAACCTTCTAGAAGTATAATTAGCGTATACTCGAGATTCGATTAGTCCAGTCGTTAAATTTAATTCTGTCATTTCAACTTCCCAACATGCTATATTGTCTTCATGTGTTATCTTTACAGTTACAGTTCCGTTGGTCAAAACAGTACTTGGCCAATACTTCCTTCCTGGATAATTGTATGGAGCTGGTTCTTCAATTACAGGCCCATACATCCATACAGAACTGGTGTTAGATAAAGTTATATTTACAATAGCCAGTATATCACTAAAGTTTTTCCTTCCATCCTTTGTGACATTGTAGACATTCCAATCACCAGGTGACCTCAAAGGTGGCACTGGCTCACTTGTTAATTGGACACCGGGAGTCCATGCTTCAACGACGTCCAAAAATACGCCTCCAAGGATTCCACATACGATTAGGAAGGAAATCTGCAGAAATCAGAACAAAACACGTTTATTCCCGCAAATAACATTTTTTCTTTTTCCCTGTGGGATATACTCCCATTTTTCTACACCTGGCCTCATGATCAGCAAGGTGCGGTCCCTGCCTACTGCAATTATCTCAGCTTCTGAAGGCGGTCCTTGAGCATTTTGTACCCAAATTTTAGCTCCAACATTAGTTAATTCAGAGGAGCCAAAACCTTTATCTCCTCTTACGGTTAATTCAGTGGGGGCATGACCTTCTTCCCCCAGAGATAAGTTTACGGGTATTAATAACTTCTGAGCCATTTTCTGTTTCTTCTCAATGATCAATAGCTCTGTTCCCAAATTTAACATCAATACTTTAATTTCTCCTTGATAATCTGCATCAATAATTCCTCCCACCACTATGGCCCCTTTTAATGCAAAACTGGAAAGAGTAGCAATCTGACCATAGTGACCTTTAGGGATTTGACAACCCAATCCAGTGGAAATTGGAACCACCTTACCTGAAGGAATGACTGTTACATCTAGTGCACTCAAATCCAGTCCGGCTGATAGGGGTGTTGCCCTTTCAGGGATCCTGGCCTATTCATGTATTTTCCAGTAGATAATAGTCTCTACTACATGTGCTTCATGTATTGTAAGATTGGGTGTCAACATCCTCATCAGAGGAGTCATGGAATTAGTTATGGGCCTATTGTTTATTATCTGGAGGGCATCACTTAGATTATCCCTCCATTGCCCGAATGAAGTGTCAGATTGGTTCAACTTTTTAGGGTGACCTTTAGTAACCCATTCATTCTCTCTACTAACCCTGCTGCTTGACGGTAATAAGGCATGTGATATACCCATTGAATGTTGTGTTCCATAGCATAGTCTTTGACTTGTTGTCCAGTAAAATGTGACCCATTATCTGTCTGTACTTGAAGTGGGACCCCATAATACTGTGTTATGATTTCTAAAGTTCTCAGTGTACTCCATTGTGTAGCTGCCTTGCATGGGAAACCTACCATCAGGCCTGAGTATGTGTCTACTGCGGTACAGACATACTTACACCCTCTGCTCCCTGGTAGTGGCCCTATAAAGTCCATTTGCTAAATTTGTGCAGGTAATTGTCCCCTCCCTATGTGTCCCATTACTGTGTGTGGCACCTCTCTAATGTTGACAAACAGGACACTGTGCAATAATTTGTTTTATTATGTCCATGGTGAGAGGAACTCCTCTTTCCTGGGCCCACCTGTAAGTGGCTTTTTCTCCCAGGTGTCCACTTTTCTGATGTGCCCAAACGGCCGTACCATGAAGCCATGTTTCTTTTGCTTTATCGGTTTCCGCCGTTGTTTGTCGAATGGCAGCTGCTCTATCTGCTTCAGAATTAAACAAATGTTCAAGTGAATCAGCAGGTACATGTGCATCAACATAAAAAAACAGTGGTAGGCGTGATTTGCATTATTTCTTCAATACTCTCCCACACCTCTTTCCCCCAAACTTCTTTTCCATGGATAAGCCATCCATATTTTTTCCACCCCATCGTCCAGGTAGCTAGTCCATTTGCTACTGACCAAGAGTCTGTATACAAGTGACATTCACGTCCTTGCTCAAAACTCAGAGCTAAGAAAATTGCATAGAATTCCGCATATTGACTGCTCTTACCATGACCTTCCATTTTTATATGTTTTTCCAATTAGGAACTGGGAAATTGATTATTGTCTGTCTAGCTTTAGGCAAGATTTTCCTATGTCCTTTGTTCCATTGAATTCCTAAAAATTTCACCACTTGGGCCGGTCCTTGGACCTTCAACAACAGTTAGATAAGTAATGATACTTATGTGATCACTTATTCATACATGCTCATTCAGGGATTGTTTTTTCTCTTTTTTTTTTTCCATTCACTTTTCAGTTGATTTTTACAAGAAGAAAATCCCTTATCTCAATCACTCCACCTAGTTCAGCTCAAACTGAGTTGAATAATGTCTCATTGACATACATACATACATACAAGGCTCACACAGCCTGCCTATTTTGCACTTTGGAATTAACACATTAACTCTATATAAATAAAACTGCAGCAGTGTCCACTGACACTTTGAAAGCACTTCAAGGCCAAACAACAAAAACCACGGCCTTATACAAAATACAGCTTCATATAATGTACTTGCCAATTCAAAATGACCAAAATAACAACACTGCACAGAGCCTATCCCAGCTCTGTATTACACACTTATACAAATACACAACCAATTAATATACTGACAGATATTACAGATGAGATCTTATTTCTCTATAAAACATTCATCCTGGACCTTCATAATCATGCATCCTAACTAACCATGCAATTTCTGTTTCTCCAGGTTTTTGTTTAAACTGGGTTAAGATGCTATCTACTTCATTTTGAGTATAATCCTCAGTTGAGATCCTGGTTCAAGTATGGGGAACACCTCGTTCCACCATAATGGGCTGTCCGTCATCTCCAAATTGAAGGTGACCAGCTGCATCACGGGCTTGCTCCCGGATTATTTCATTTTCCGTCCTTATTATTTTTTTTCCTTTTCGTTTACGGTATTTATTTTAAGCAACTTTAATAGCAGCTTTTTCTGCTACACCCTGATAGTGTTCCAACTTATCTTTTAGTAATTTTTTTTGCATTCCAGCACTACCCGTCTTCCTTCAGATTCAATCAACCTCTGTTCAGCTTTTTTTTCAACAACAAAGAGTTCTTCTTGTGAACTGCTCTATAGGCGGTGGCCAACACCCAATAGAGACACTGCATCACCTGCCTTGGCAGGGACACCCTCGAGTAACTTAACAACATCGAGGGGTTAACTGCATCACCCGCCTTTGCGGGGACCCCCCTGAGTACATTAACAACATCAGTGGGTTCACTACCCTTGAGCTTACTAGACCACTGTTCCGCTAGTCCAGAACTGCTCAATTCATGTGCCAATATATTATACGGTGCCTCGGTCCAACCGGGCACGTCCACAACATCCTCCTGCTTTTCCTTTCGTTTCTCAAACATTGTAACAAAAACTTGGCAAAATGCCAAATGCTAATTTTTTGCATGAAGAATTATCAATCAAAACATATCACTTTGATAAAAACAGAATTTCAAAATTATGTTCAGACAAAAAGTTATAAAGATTTCTAAAACTTGGCTTTGCGCCAAAAAGAAATAATCTTCCAGCAACTTAACAATTTCCTTTGTCTAGACAATCAAACTTACAAAAATCCATCTATTATCTATCACAAAATTCTTTTTAACAAAAAAAACTTGCTTTCATAAAATCCTGCCGACTACGCCAATTTATGTCTTACCGAGTTTTCACTCCGGGGGGGGGGGAAACCCCTTAATTACGTAGCGCTCACTAATATACTAATTAGGCAAGAAGACTACTAGGTCTCTATTTCGGTAAAACAATTTATATTTTATTAATAATGAAATAAAGTTTAATAATCAACAATTTAAGCTATGATTTCATATATGTACTACAGGCACATGAATTATAACAGCGCTAGCCTAACATTACATGATCATAATCATCATCTATATAATAGAGAAAGTAAGCATCTATATAATTACCAAATATTGTAACATCACTTCCCTGTCGGGGGACTCGAGTGATGAGAAGGAAATATTCGGTAACACATCATCACAGAAGTTATGCGTCCATAAAGTCTCCTGGAACGTCCCTACCCCCACCTAAATGCCGTCCTGTTTTATACACTTAAAACTGGATTCAGTTTCGTCATGCGTACTGGCATTTTTCTCATATAACTTATTATTTTACAGATCACGAGCTGTTATTGTACAAATTCCATGCTTATCTTGTTGTTCACCCTTGAGAATATTTTCCTCACACTACAAGAATGCCGCTGCGCATGCGTACATAGCTGTTTATGCCACATCTCCTCATACAATACAAATAGGTCACTCTGAGGGCACTTTCCCGCTTCCATTTTGTCTTGTTTTACTCAGTTAATGGCAATAGATACGTGAAATCACTATCTACACATACATTCAGACATTCTTGTCTCATTTGTATCACACCTACGCGCGTTTCGGCGCTTGCCTTCTTCCGGGGGGCGTACATAGGGTCTGAGCACTTATAGGTATGTGGAGCCTCTGATGTTGTTTTATTTTATTTATGCCATCCACGCTATTGTGTTTTATGCCAGCTGTTTGTTCAATTACTTGCACTCTCTGCACCTTGCTGCTCTACTGTGGCACTGATTATTATAGCACTACTTGCACTATTATAACTTGGGCTTATGTGCAACTAATCTTTATATACTGTTCAATAAACTTATATACACTGTGCAATATTAATATACATTTGCACTTTCATTAATATATATTTGCACTTTTTTGCACCTTGCTGCCGTATTGTGGCATTGATTAATATAGCAATATCTGCACTATTATATTTTGGGCTTTTGTGCAATAAATTTATATACACTGTGCATTAAATTTGTATACACTGTGCAATATTAATATGAGGTATTTATATTTTAGCACTTTATTTAATATATTTACAAGCACATAGTCATATCAATTTTTGATTTTTTGATTTCTTTGCACCTGTAAGTTTTGTCCAGATTTTTATAGCACTATTAGCACTTTAATTCTGGTTGTTAACCCCTTTCTGACATCGGAAGTACTATCCCGTCGAGGTGGGGTGGGCCCCCATGACCACGGACGGGATAGTACGTCCAGCGCGATCGGCGGCGCTCACGGGGGGAGCGCGGCCGATCGCGGCCGGGTGTCAGCTGCCTATCGCAGCTGACATCCGGCACTATGTGCCAGGAGCGGTCACGGACCGCTCCCGGCACATTAACCCCCGGCACACCGCGATCAAACATGATCGCAATGTGCCGGCGGTGCAGGGAAGCATCGCGCAGGGAGGGGGCTCCCTGCGGGCTTCCCTGAGCCCCCTGCAGCAACGCGATGTGATCGCGTTGCTGCGAGGGTCTTACCTCCCTCCCTGCCTGCTCCAGACCCGGATCCAAGATGGCCGCGGATCTGGTTCCTGCAGGGAGGGAGGTGGCTTCACAGAAGCCTGCTCAGAGCAGGCACTGTGAAGCAGCCTGCACTTCTCTCAGATCGGTGATCTGTCAGAGTGCTATGCAAACTGGCAGATCACCGATCTGTATTGTCCCCACCTGGGGCAAAGTAAAAAAGTAAAAAAAATGTTTTCCAAATGTGTAAAAAAAAATAAAAAAAAATATTCTAAAATAATGAAAAAAAAAAAAATATTATTCCCATAAATACATTTCTTTATCTAAATAATAAAAAAAAACAATAAAAGTACACATATTTAGTATCGCCGCGTCCGTAACGACCCGACCTATAAAACTGGCCCACTAGTTAACCCCTTCAGTAAACATCGTAAGAAAAAAAAAAAAAAAGAGGCAAAAAACAACGCTTTATTATCATACCGCCGAACAAAAAGTGGAATAACACGCGATCAAAAAGACAGATATACATAACCATGGTACCGCTGAAAGCGTCATCTTGTCCCGCTAATAACGAGCCACCATACAGCATGATCAGCAAAAAAATAAAAAAGTTATAGTCCTGAGAATAAAGCGATGCAAAAACAATTATTTTTTCCATAAAATAGTTTTTATCGTATAAAAGCGCCAAAACATAAAAAAATAATATAAATGAGGTATCGCTGTAATCGTACTGATGCGTAGAATAAAACTGCTTTATCAATTTTACCAAACACGGAACGGTATAAACGCCTCCCCCAAAAGAAATTCATGAATAGCTGGTTTTTGGTCATTCTGCCTCACAAAAATCGGAATAAAAAGCGATCAAAAAATGTGACGTGCCCAAAAATGTTACCAATAAAAACGTCAACTCGTCCCGCAAAAAACAAGACCTCACATGACTCTGTGGACCAAAATATGGAAAATTTATAGCTCTCAAAATGTGGTAACACAAAAAATATTTTTTGCAATAAAAAGCGTCTTTCAGTGTGTGACGGCTGCCAATCATAAAAATCCGCTAAAAAACTCACTATAAAAGTAAATCAAACCCCCCTTCATCACCCCCTTAGTTAGGGAAAAATAAAAAAAATGTATTTATTTCCATTTTCCCATTAGGGCTAGGGTTAGGGTTAGGGTTGGGGCTAGGGTTAGGGCTAGGGTTAGGTCTAGGGTTAGGGCTAGGGTTATGGCTAGGGTTAGGGTTGGGGCTAGGGTTAGGGCTAGGGTAAGGGCTAAGGTTAGGGCTAGGTCTAGGGTTAGGGCTAGGGTTGGGGCTAGGTTTAGGGCTAGGGTTAGGGTTAGGGCAAGGGTTGGGGCTAGGGTTAAGGCTACAGTTAGGGTTGGGGCTAAAGTTAGGGTTAGGGGCTAAAGTTACGGTTAGGGTTTAGATTACATTTACGGTTGGGAATAGGGTTGGGATTAGGGTTAGGGGTGTGTCAGGGTTAGAGGTGTGGTTAGGGTTACTGTTGGGATTAGGGTTAGGGGTGTGTTTGGATTAGGGTTTAAGTTATAATTGGGGGTTTTCCACTGTTTCGGCACATCAGGGGCTCCTCAAACGCGACATGGCGTCCGATCTCAATTCCAGCCAATTCTGCGTTGAAAAAGTAAAACAGTGCTCCTTCCCTTCCGAGCTCTCCCGTGTGCCCAAACAGGGGTTTACCCCAACATATGGGGTATCAGCGTACTCAGGACAAATAGGACAACAATCTTTGGGGTCCAATTTCTCCTGTTACCCCTGGGAAAATACAAAACTGGGGGCTAAAAAATAATTTTTGTGGGAAAAAAAAAAGATTTTTTATTTTCACGGCTCTGCGTTATAAACTGTAGTGAAACACTTGGAGGTTCAAAGTTCTTACAACACATCTAGATAAGTTCCTTGGGGGGTCTAGTTTCCAATATGGGGTCACTTGTGCGGGGCTTCTACTGTTTAGGTACATTAGGGGCTCTGCAAACGCAATGTGACGCCTGCAGACCATTCCATCTAAGTCTGCATTCCAAATGGCGCTCCTTCCCTTCCGAGCCCTTCCATGCGTCCAAACGGTGGTTCCCCCCCACATATGGGGTATCAGCGCACTCAGGACAAATTGGACAACAACTTTTGGGGTCCAATTTCTCCCATTACCCTCGGGAAAATACAAAACTGGGGGCTAAAAAATAATTTTTGCGGGAAAAAATTTTTGTTTTATTTTTACGGCTCTGCATTATAAACTTCTGTGAAGCCCTTGGGTCAAAGCGCTCACCACACATCTAGATAAGTTCCTTAGGGGGTCTACTTTCCAACATGGTGTCACTTGTGGGGTGTTTCTACTGTTTAGGTACATTAGGGGCTCTGCAAACGCAATGTGACGCCTGCAGACCATTCCATCTAAGTCTGCATTCCAAATGGCGCTCCTTCCCTTCCGAGCCCTTCCATGCGTCCAAACGGTGGTTCCCCCCCACATATGGGGTATCAGCGCACTCAGGACAAATTGGACAACAACTTTTTGGGTCCAATTTCTCCTGTTACCCTCGGGAAAATACAAAACTGGGGGCTAAAAAATAATTTTTGTGGGAAAAAATTTTTGTTTTATTTTTACGGCTCTGCATTATAAACTTCTGTGAAGCCCTTGGTGGGTCAAAGCGCTCAACACACATCTAGATAAGTTCCTTAGGGGGTCTACTTTCCAAAATGGTGTCACTTGTGGGGGGTTTCTACTGTTTAGGTACATTAGGGGCTCTGCAAACGCAATGTGACACCTGCAGACCATTCCATCTAAGTCTGCATTCCAAATGACGCTCCTTCCTTTCCGAGCCCTCCCATGCGCCCAAACAGTGGTTCTCCCCACATATGGTGTATCATCGCACTCAGGACAACTTGGACAACAAATTTTCGGGTCCAATTTCTCCTGCTACCCTCGGGAAAATACAAAACTGGGGGCTAAAAAATAATTTTTGTGGGAAAAAATTTTTGTTTTATTTTTACGGCTCTGCATTATAAACTTCTGTGAAGCCCTTGGTGGGTCAAAGCGCTCAAAACACATCTAGATAAGTTCCTTAGGGGGTCTACTTTCCAAAATGGTGTCACTTGTGGGGGGTTTAAATGTTTAGGCACATCAGTGGCTCTCCAAACGCAACATGGCGTCCCATCTCAATTCCTGTCAATTTTGCATTGAAAAGTCAAACGGCGCTCCTTCCCTTCCGAGGTCTCCCATGCGCCCAAACAGTGGTTTACCCCCACATATGGGGTATCAGCGTACTCAGGACAAATTGTACAACAACTTTTGGGGTCCAATTTCTTCTCCTACCCTTGGGAAAATAAAAAATTGGGGGTGAAAATATAATTTTTGTGAAAAAATATGATTTTTTATTTTTACGGTTCTGCATTATAAACTTCTGTGAAGCACTTGGTGGGTCAAAGTGCTCACCACACCTCTAGATAAGTTCCTTAGGGGGTCTACTTTCCAAAATGGTGTCACTTGTGGGGGGTTTCAATGTTTAGGCACATCAGGGGCTCCCCAAACGCAACATGGCGTCCCATCTCAATTCCAGTCAATTTTGCATTGAAAAGTCAAATGGCGCTCCTTCGCTTCCGAGCTCTGTCATGCGCCCAAACAGTGGTTTACCCCCACATATGGGGTATCGGCGTACTCAGGACAAATTGTACAACAACTTTTGGGGTCCATTTTCTCCTGTTACCCTTGGTAAAATAAAACAAATTGGAGCTGAAGTAAATTTTTTGTGAAAAAAAGTTAAATGTTCATTTTTATTTAAACATTCCAAAAATTCCTGTGAAGCACCAGAAGGGTTAATAAACTTCTTGAATATGGTTTTGAGCACCTTGAGGGGTGCAGTTTTTAGAATGGTGTCACACTTGGGTATTTTCTATCATATAGACCCCTCAAAATGACTTCAAATGAGATGTGGTCCCTAAAAAAAAATGGTGTTGTAAAAATGAGAAATTGCTGGTCAACTTTTAACTCTTATAACTCCCTAACAAAAAAAAATGTTGGTTCCAAAATTGTGCTGTTGTAAAGTAGACATGTGGAAAATGTTACTTATTAAGTATTTTGTGTGACATATCTCTGTGATTTAATTGCATAAAAATTCAAAGTTGGAAAATTGCGAAATTTTCAAAATTTTCGCCAAATTTCCGTTTTTTTCACAAATAAACTCAGGTACTATCACAGAATTTTTACCACTATCATGAAGTACAATATGTCACGAGAAAACAATGTCAGAATCACTGGGATCCGTTGAAGCGTTCCAGAGTTATAACCTCATAAAGGGACAGTGGTCAGAATTGTAAAAATTGGCCCGGTCATTAACGTGCAAACCACCCTTGGGGGTGAAGGGGTTAAGGGTGTGTTGCAATATATATTGTACAAATTTTTTTTTATATCAAACATTTATATATATATATATATATATATATATATATATATATATATATATTATTTTGTGCACCTTAAAGGGTTTTTTTCTTTTGATTTTTTACTTTTTGCACATCACTTATATATATATATTTTTTATCTTATTTTTATTTCTTGCACTATTTTATTCATTAATCGATTATTTATGTGTAGTACATTTTTGCGCAGGTGATTAGTAGTGCAGGGATATGTCACATATGGGTGGTGGCTCATGATAATTTTGGTTGGTGTCCTATCATACCATCAGGGCCGGACTGGGACTAAAATTCAGCCCTGGCATTTGAAGGTACACAGGCCCACTTGTCACATGGTGACTGTATAATATCTTTGTACGCTTGTAGGTTACAAGAAGTGAGGGGAGTGTAACACGACTATATAACATATAATCACAGCTGTATCCAGCGTTACAGCTCGGTCCTATTTATTGCTTTTAGTTGCAGTACCAAGAAAAGCCGCTACTTTACCTACATAACTGGATCTCGTAGATAACGAAGGGATTGTGGAACCTCATCCTGATGCTCCATAAACTTTGCCTACAGCCACTTTTGGTTCCGCTGCGCAGCACGAGACCCGGTAACTCTGAAGAGCGGTGACATCAGTAACTCGGTAACGTCACCGCTCTTCAGATATTCCGGGTCTTGCGCTGATCTCGGCGACTGTGAAGAGCGGTATTGTTACTACCGTCACCACTCTTCAGACTCGCTGGGTCTCGCTAGGTCTGGTCTAGTAGTGGGGATGTCTGAAAGACACCTCTCCATTACTTACACCAGGGATTGATGGCAGATGACATTACACAGCTGACATCAACCCTAAAAACCATTACACATACCAGAATTAAATGCTCTGGTGGCTGGGAAAAGCAGTAGAGTTAGTGCTATTCCCAGGCGTCGGGTGCTATCTGCAACTGTCATCATCCTTGCCTTGTCTCCTTGCGATCAGCGAGCCCAGGCAATGATGATGACAGTTGTAGTCAGCACCCAGCACCTGGGAACAGCGTGCATTAAATAATTAAATATATCCTCCCTATATTTTAAAACCACTGCAGATTAAACAGACAGTGTCTGTGGGCTTCTCTGGGACGGCCCATCCTGAGCCAAAAAATAGAAGCCCACAGCCTCCACAGAATTGGCGCATGACATTAGATTCGCCAATTCTGGCAGTTTACGCAGCTCATCCTGATGCCCTGCTGTGGTGGCAATCTGGTTAATATATGGTGTTGATGACCGCTGTGTTTTTTCGAAAATCACATATGCCATCAAGCCCTGAGGCTAGTAATGGAGAGGTGTTAGTCAGACCCCCCCCCCATGGTTACTAACCCTGTAAATTAAAATCTTTAAGACACACACAGAAAAATCCTTTATTTTAAAATAAAAACCCACCCTCTTTCACCTATTTATTTTCCCAAAAACACTTCTGCAGGTCCGTTGTAATCCACATTGATGTCTCACAACGATCCTCAACTCTGCTGCATCTGGAGGATGTGAGGAGCGGTGACATCAGTAACATTACCGCTCACCACAGCTGCTGGAACATACAGTAATGTGAGAACCAGCGGCAGTAACAAGCGGTGACGTCAGTAAGGTTATCACAGGTCAGAGCTGGCGATTCTCACGGTAACCTCTGTGTGATCCGTAGATGACAGCGTGTGAGCAACCAGCTGTGAACTGCGGTAACCTTACTGATGTCACTACTCATCACAGCCTCTGGATGTAACAGCGTCGGGGATCGATGCGAGATATCAATGTGGATTACAACGGACCTGTGGAGATGTTTTTTGGAGAAATAATAGGTGAAAGATGTTGTCTAGGTTTTCATTTTAAAATTAGAGACTTTACTGTGTGTGTTTAATGATTTTTATTTACAGGGTTAGTAATGGGAGTCTCTGACTGACCTCTCCATTACTAACCCTTGAACTTGATGGCAGAGGTGACTTTTGACAAATCACAGCTGTCATAAAACCTATATATTACCCCAATTGCCACCGCACCAATATGACTGGGTAAAGCACCAGAATTGGCGTATCTGATGTGATGTGCCAATTCTGGGGCAGCTGTGGGCTTCTATTTTTTGGCTGGGACAGCCAATAACACTGGACTGTCCCAGCCTGATAATAGAAGCGCCCAGCTTTATCTGTGCTAGTTTTAAAAAGTAGGGGGACCCTCCATCTTTTTTAATTTAATATGTAAAAAAAAGAAAAAACAGTATCTATTTAACTTTAATTTCTATGCTGCATTTCATGTCATACATGTCACACAGACAGCACACTAGCAGCGCACAGATAGCACACATGGAAGGCATGTGGACATGGACCATGGATCTCACCTGTACTGATTTTTCCAGTACCGGAAACACCAGGACGTGTGGAGGCCTATTATCTTTGCACATATTTAAAGCTTAAAAAATCAGTAATTACTTGATTAATGCATTATATTGCAGTATGTGTCACACGCTCTTCTTGGTTGGGCGCCTCCCATCTTGCGATGCCGCCCTCCTGCTTGATTCGTGTGGATGACACGTTTCCTTGGCATCGCGCTCCTGCACAGGCGTACTTCTCTGTCCTGCTGAGGGCAGATCAAATTCCTGCACTGCGCAGGTCAGAGAGGCCCAACGCATGCGCAGTGCAGGAATTTGATCTGCCCTCAACAGGACAGAGAAGTACGCCTGTGCAGGAGCGCGATGCCAAGGAAACGTGTCATCCACACGAATCAAGCAGGAGGGTGGCATCGCAAGAAGAAGGGAAGCACAGGACCAAGAAGCGCGACACCCATCGAACCGGACCACCCCGCAGGTGAGTATAATAAAAGTTATTTTTCTTCTCTTACAGGGCGAGTTCGGGGCAGATATACAGATACAATGCTGTATATCAGCCCTGAAAGGTGGTGGCCATTACATATATCGGCCAAAACTGGTGACAGGTTCTCTTTAAGGTATTTTTTTGTCCTGAAACAAAATAGCATTTCAGGGAAAAACATATGTGGCTGAAATCATGCAGCCAGTGTCCATTACACGCTGTCCGTGGATCAGGCAGCCTATATAAGCAGAAAGGTGCCCTTTAAGACCCCATAAGTGCTATTTATTTCAAGTGGTGATGTTATGATACCATTATATTGTGCTCAATTTTATCAGCTACATTTTTGCTATTGTTTGTTTTATATTTTCAATAAAAATAATTTTAATACATTGTCTTTAATTGCACTTTTTATTTGGGATGATTTGTGTTACTTCTTTGTGGCGCTGACACAGAGAAAGGGTGCGAAGATGGCATCAAGAAAAGAAAAACTCTGAAAAAAACAGCTTGAGGGCATGTGATGGCTTTTTCAGGGGGGTTATGGTCAGAAACCTAGAAAACGCTGATCTGATCTGTCGGACTCCTGGCTTTTCAATGTGTCCGGTTTCTAAGAACGTGCAGCGATTAGCACATGTGTCGTCCGCTGGGAAGACATTCTCTACTTTACAACAAAAGTTAGTGGAAAGCTCAGTAGGTGCGTGAACATCTCCTGAAAAATTTTGCAATCATTTTTGCAGAAAAAAAGAAAAAAGTTAGCCATGTCCTTATTATTCATAGCAGTGAATAGATCACAAAACCCTCTAAAAAAACAAAACAAACCCTGCATGAAACTTCCCACAGAAATGAGGCCTCCTGTTCTCGTTGCCCATAGCAACCAGACTCCAGCAAGAAGCCACCTAACACCGGCCTGGTAACTGGGGGCATCAGGGTCACGTGCCTCAGTGTCCATCTGCACAGAGGGGCATAGCATTACCAGAGGCTGCAGAAAACAAAGCTGCTTTGTGCAGCACAGGAGCCCCCTATTCTATACACAGCAGTAAGTCAGCCCGCCAGCCTACCATTCATTCCCTGAGAGGGAGGGGAGAGCCGGGCTGCACCACTCTAATAAAAGAGGGGCTCACCAATTGTGCATTCGGGGTGTCCGCTCACAGACTGGCTGACATTACGCCGGGCCACTCGGTGAGGAAGACCGACGCACCGCTGCCTGAACACTGAGGCCTATGGGGGAGCTGCGCCGCCGCTGGCAGTTTTGGCGGGAGCGGAGTGCGTGTGTTCCTCCCCCGTGTAGCTGGTGAGGAGACTGGAGGAGGGGACATAGCTGGCTGCAGGCGGCAGAGGGAGCAGCAGGCTGCGGTGGCTGCGAGCAATAACAACACTAGAGGTAAGCTGTCCTCTGCCATGACACTGAGCACGGCTCCAGCTAGCCGTGCGGTGGAAGCAGCCATGCTGTCCCCATTACCTCATGCTCTCCCTGGTATTACTAGCCGCTGTGTGGAGCTGAGGGAGGACTGGTGGTGGGCTCAGTGCGCCGCCGCTCTGCAGCCTCCGCTCCATGTTGTGTGATCCCAGGGCACAACTACTGGGGCAATTAGAAGCTCGTGGCTGTTATTATGGTGTGGCTGCATGCACCTCTGTGTGGTGGCCCCATGCCAGCTTTGTCTTATCGGGGCTGCATGGCATTTGATGATGCCACCATTCAATGAGAAGGGGGTGTGTCTGCTTTGTGTGCGGTTCGCTGGGGTGCGTGTGTGCGGTTCGCTGGGGTGCGTGTGTGCGGTTCGCTGGGGTGCGTGTGTGCGGTTCGCTGGGGTGCGTGTGTGCGGTTCGCTGGGGTGCGTGTGTGCGGTTCGCTGGGGTGCGTGTGTGCGGTTCGCTGGGGTGCGTGTGTGCGGTTCGCTGGGGTGCGTGTGTGCGGTTCGCTGGGGTGCGTGTGTGCGGTTCGCTGGGGTGCGTGTGTGCGGTTCGCTGGGGTGCGTGTGTGCGGTTCGCTGGGGTGCGTGTGTGCGGTTCGCTGGGGTGCGTGTGTGCGGTTCGCTGGGGTGCGTGTGTGCGGTTCGCTGGGGTGCGTGTGTGCGGTTCGCTGGGGTGCGTGTGTGCGGTTCGCTGGGGTGCGTGTGTGCGGTTCGCTGGGGTGCGTGTGTGCGGTTCGCTGTCGTGCGTGTGTGCGGTTCGCTGTCGTGCGTGTGAGCGGTTCGCTGTCGTGCGTGTGAGCGGTTCGCTGTCGTGCGTGAGCGCGGTTCGCTGTCGTGCGTGAGCGCGGTTCACCGGCGTGAGCGTGGCTTGAGAGCGCGTCATGCGTGAGTGGCTCGCTAGTGTTTGAGAGTGGGGCTCACTGGCGCACGTGTGGGTGTGTGGCTCCTGTGTGTAGCATTGTAGCTATTGCTGTGATTAGTTGTTATGGGAAACAAGGCCATTTAAGACGGACTAGGGCAAGAGAGAAACTTAGTTGCCCATAGCTACCAGTTTCTGCCCATCTCTTATTTGTGATTTGGGATTTCTACAATGGAAGCTGAGCTGTGATTGGTTGTTATGGGCTACAGACAATCCTTTTTAAATTTTCCCCAATGTTTCTCAACTGCCGTCTGCTACCAGTTTCTCCCACTCTTTTCTTACCCACCCTATGTGATATCATGGGCTACAGTGTGATTTCACTCCCGAGTGCGATCCCACAATACATTGGATCATACTCAGACCAATGTTATTTTATGGAGCTGTGACATGTCCGATTTTATTTATTTATTTATTTATTTATTTTTTTAATTTATTTATTTTTACTCTGGCTGTCTGTTTGAGGATAAAAATCACTGCATTCCCGAGTTTGATCCAATATTCAGATCTCACTTGGCCATGCAAGTCTGAGTTTGTAGAAACCAATTGACTGCACTCGGATGACATGGGGAAATTTTGTTCTCCATCTTCTAAGGCCATGTGCACACATAGCGGTTTTTACCGCGGAACCGCAGCGTTTCTGCAGCTGCGGGTCCGCAGCAGTTTCCATAGCGTTTACAGTTACATGTAAACCCTGTGGAAACCGCAATCCGCTGTGCACATGCTGCGGGAAAAACCGCACAGAAACGCAGCGGTTTACATTCCGCAACATGTCACTTCTTTTGTGCAGAATCGCTGCGATTCTGCACACATAGCGGATCAATGCATTCCTAACTTCCCGCATGGGGCTGTGCCCACGATGCGGGAAGTAAGCGGATAATGTGCAGATGGTACCCGGGGTGGAGGAGAGGAGACTCTCCTCCAGGCCCTGGGAACCATATTTGTGTTATAAAAAAGAATTAAAATAAAAAATAATGATATACTCACCTCTCAGTGCTGCACGCGGCCGTCCGGTCTCAGTTGCCGTGCGAGCAGGGCCTGAGATGACGTCGCGGTCACATGACCGTGACGTCACGAAGGTCCTTCTCGGCACAGCATCTTTGGAACCGGACTGCCGCGTGCAGCGCCGAGGAGATCGGGACATCAGAGGGTGAGTATATAACCAATTTTTATTATTTTTAACATTACTATTGATGCTGCATATTGCTGCATATGCAGCATCAATAGTATAGGAGTAAACCCGCAGCGGAAACTGCAAAACAAACCGCGATAAATCTGCAGGGATAACCGCAGCGGTTTTGCCCTGCAGATTTATCAATTCCGCTGCGGAAGAACCCGCAGAGGACGCCGCAAAGTGTGCACATAGCCTAACAGTGAGCTCCAATTCTCAATTAAATTAGATCACACTATGATGATACTCTGATCAAACTCAATTACAGTTTGATCAGAGTGTGATTTCCATAATTGGCCAGATTCCCTCTGATGAGAGAAACTATGGTCATATTTACAGGTACATTAAAAATATTGCATCAAGGCAAAAACAGTTGTATTTTGGATATAGAGCTGTGCTTAACCCCTTCACCACCAAGGGTGGTTTGCACGTTAATGACCGGGCCAATTTTTACAATTCTGACCACTGTCCCTTTATGAGGTTATAACTCTGGAACGCTTCAACGGATCTTGGCGATTCTGACATTGTTTTCTCGTGACATATTGTACTTCATGTTAGTGGTAAAATTTCTTCGATATAACTTGCGTTTATTTGTGAAAAAAACGAATATTTGGCGAAAATTTTGAAAATTTCCCAATTTTCCAACTTTGAATTTTTATGCCCTTAAATCACAGACATATGTCACACAAAATACTTAATAAATAACATTTCCCACATGTCTACTTTACATCAGCACAATTTTGGAAACAAAATTTTTTTTTGTGACTGAGTTATAAGGGTTAAAAGTTGACCAGCAATTTCTCATTTTTACAACACCATTTTTTTTTAGGGACCACATCTCAGTTAAAGTCATTTTGAGGGGTCTATATGATAGAAAATACCCAAGTGTGACACCATTCTAAAAACTGCACCCCTCAAGGTACTCAAAACCACTTTCAAGAAGTTTATTAACCCTTCAGGTGTTTCACAGGAATTTTTGGAATGTTTAAATAAAAATGAACATTTAACTTTTTTTCACACAAAATTTATTTCAGCTCCAATTTGTTTTATTTTACCAAGGGTAACAGAAGAAAATAGACCCCAAAAGTTGTTGTACAATTTGTCCTGAGTACGCTGATACCCCATATGTGGGGGTAAACCACAGTTTGGGCGCATGGCAGAGCTTGGAAGCAAAGGAGCGCCATTTGACTTTTCAATGCAAAATTGACTGGAATTGAGATGGGACGCCATGTTGCATTTGGAGAGCCCCTGATGTGCCTAAACATTGAAACCCCTAACAAGTGACACCATTTTGGAAAGTAGACCCCCTAAGGAACTTATCTAGATGTGTGGTGAGCACTTTGACCCAACAAGTGCTTTACAGAAGTTTATAATGCAGAGCCGTAAAAATAAAAAATCATATTTTTTCACAAAAATGATCTTTTCACCCCCAATTTTTTAATTTTCCCAAGGGTGAGAGAAGAAATTGGACCCCAAAAATTGTTGTGCAATTTGTCCTGAGTACGCTGATACCCCATATGTGGGTGTAAACCATTGTTTGGGCGCAGGGCAGAGCTCGGAAGGGAAGGAGCGCCATTTGACTTTTCAATGCGAAATTGACTGGAATTGAGATGGGACGCCATGTTGCGTTTGGAGAGCCCCTGATGTGCCTAAACATTAAACCCCCCACAAGTGACACCATTTTGGAAAGTAGACCCCCTAAGGAACTTATCTAGATGTGTTTTGAGAGCTTTGAACCCCCAAGTGTTTCACTACAGTTTATAACGCAGAGCCGTGAAAATAAAAATTATTTTTTTTTTTCACAAAAATGATTTTTTAGCCCCCAGTTTTGTATTTTCACAAGGGTATCAGGATAAATTGGACCTCAAAAGTTGTTGTCCAATTTGTCCTGAGTACGCTGATACCCCCTATGTGGGGGGGAACCACTGTTTGGGCGCATGACAGAGCTCGGAAGGGAAGGAGCGCCATTTGGAATGCAGACTTAGATGGAATGGTCTGCAGGCGTCACATTGCGTTTGCAGAGCCCCTAATGTACCTAAACAGTAGAAGCCCCGCACAAGTGACCCCATATTGGAAACTAGACCCCCCAAGGAACTTATCTAGATGTGTTGTAAGAACTTTGAACCTCCAAGTGTTTCACTACAGTTTATAACGCAGAGCCGTGAAAATAAAAAATCTTTTTTTTTTCCCACAAAAATTATTTTTTAGCCCCCAGTTTTGTATTTTCCCAGGGGTAACAGGAGAAATTGGACCCCAAAGATTGTTGTCCTATTTGTCCTGAGTACGCTGATACCCCATATGTTGGGGTAAACCCCTGTTTGGGCACACGGGAGAGCTCGGAAGGGAAGGAGCACTGTTTTACTTTTTCAACGCAGAATTGGCTGGAATTGAGATTGGACGCCATGTCGCGTTTGGAGAGCCCCTGATGTGCCTGAACAGTGGAATCTCCCCAATTCTACCTGAAACCCTACCCCTAACCTAACCCCTAACCGTTTACTGAACATTTTCTGACAGTCATAAGTGCCACGTATATAAGTGCCACGTATATAAGTGCCACGTATATAAGTGCCACGTATATAAGTGCCACGTATATAAGTGCCACGTATATAAGTGCCACGTATATAAGTGCCACGTATATAAGTGCCACGTATATAAGTGCCACGTATATAAGTGCCACGTATATAAGTGCCACGTATATAAGTGCCACGTATATAAGTGCCACGTATATAAGTGCCACGTATATAAGTGCCACGTATATAAGTGCCACGATATTTCAGTGCCACGATATTTCAGTGCCACGATATTTCAGTGCCACGATATTTCAGTGCCACGATAGTTCAGTGCCACGATATTTCAGGCACTGAAAAATACGTGGCACGTAAATACTTCAGTGCCACGATATTTCAGTGCCACGATATTTCAGGCACTGAAAAATACGTGGCACGTAAATACGTGGCACGTAAATACGTGGCACGTAAATACGTGGCACGTAAATACGTGGCACGTAAATACGTGGCACGTAAATACGTGGCACGGAAATATCGTGGCACTTATATACGTATATAAACGTATATTTCAGTGCCACGTATTTCAGGTTAGGGGTAGGGTTAGGGTTTTTTGTTTTTTTCTTGTTTTCTTGTGTTTTTCTATAAAAACGCATGCGTTTTACCGCGTTTACATGCATTTTTTCACACATGTGGTTTTTTTAAAAAACGCATGCAGATAAAAACGCAAGTGTGAAACCAGACTAAAAGACGCTTTTTATAGCAAAAAAGTTTTTGCGTCTCCACATTTTGAGACCTATAATTTTTCCACATTTTGGTCCACAGAGTCATGTGAGGTTTTTTTTTTTTTTGCGGGACGAGTTGACGTTTTTATTGGTAACATTTTCGGACACGTGACCATTTTTTATCACTTTTTATTCCGATTTTTGTGAGGCAGAATAACCAAAAACCAGCTATTCATGAATTTCTTTTGGGAGAGGCGTTTATACCGTTCCGCGTTTGGTAAAATTGATAAAGCATTTTTATTCGTCGGGTCAGTATGATTACAGCGATATCTCATTTATATCATTTTTTTATGTTTTGGCGCTTTTATACGATAAAAACTATTTTATAGAAAAAATAATTATTTTGGCATCGCTTTATTCTGAGGACTATAACTTTTTTATTTTTTTGCTGATGATGCTGTATGGCGGCTCGTTTTTTGCGGGACAAGATGACGTTTTCAGCGGTAACATGGTTATTTATATCCGTCTTTTTGATCGCGTGTTATTCCACTTTTTGTTCGGCGGTATGGTAATAAAGCGTTGTTTTTTGCCTCGTTTTTTTTTTTTTTTTTTTACGGTGTTTACTGAAGGGGTTAACTAGTGGGCCAGTTTTATAGGTTGGGTCGTTACGGACGCGGCGATACTAAATATGTGTACTTTTATTGTTTTTGTTTGTTTTTTTTAGATAAAGAAATGTATTTATGGGAATAATATTTTTTTTTTTTATTATTTATTTAGGAATTTTTTTTTTTTTTTTTTTTTACACATGTGGAAATTTTTTTTTTTACTTTGTCCCAGGGGGGGACATCACAGATCGCAGATCTGATAGTGTGCACAGCACTCTATCAGATCCGCGATCATACTTTCATCGGAGCAGGCTGCAGCTTTCATCTGCAGCCTGCTCCGACCCGGAAGTGCTCCCTGCAGGACCCGGATACAGCCCCTCGGCCATTTTGGATCCGGGGCCTGCAGGGAGAAGACGTTCGGTACGAGGTGAGTACATCACCTTGTACCGATCGTCTCAGGGAAGCACGCAGGGAGCCCCCTCCCTGCGCGATGCTTCCCTATACCGCGATCATGTTTGATCGCGGTGTGCCGGGGGTTAATGTGCCGGGGGCGGTCCGTGACCGCTCCTGGCACATAGTGCCGGATGTCAGCTGCGATATGCAGCCGACACCCGGCCGCGATCGGCCGCGCTCCCCCCGTGAGCGCGGCTGATCGCGTATGACGTACTATCCCGTCGGCGGTCATGGGGGCCCACCCCACCTCGACGGGATAGTACGTCAAATGTCGGGAAGGGGTTAATCATATTATAAGCTCTATAGCCAAAGTGTATCAACTTATGTAGTATTTTGCATGTACCTGGAACTTTTTAAGCTGTGCTAATTGGCAAAGTTTTATATCCTAATGGCTGGATGCTTTCGTTAGCTTTTATTTGGTTTAATATGCAGATAAAGCAGTCAGTTTACGTGAAGAGGATCTTCATCATGTCCAATCTACGGGAGCTTCTGAACTTTGTGCTAGTCTTGACCTGATCATTTTTGACTGTTTCATAATAAAGGAGTGTTGACACACGAGTCTTGCAGTGCATCCTCCCTCACCAGGGATTTCTCTAAATCCCTATAAGGGCTCGTGCACACTTTGCGGTTTTTGCTGCGGATCCGCAGCGGATTTGACGCTGCGGATCCGCAGCAGTTTTCCATGCAGGGTACAGTACAATGTTACCCTATGGAAAACAAAAACCGCTGTGCCCACGATGCGGAAAATTCATTGCGGAACCGCTGCGGAAAAAAAGGAGCATGTCGCTGCGGAATCCGCAGAAAGAAGTGGTTTTCAACATGCACCAATAGGAAAGTGCTGTTAAAAACCCGCAGAGGAATCTGCAGAAGAAACCGCAGGAAAATCCGCAGTGAAAACCGCTGCGGTTTTGCACTGCGGATTTTCCAAATCCACAGCGGAAAAATCCGCAGAAGAATCCGCAAAGTGTGCACATACCCTAAAACAGGATTCAGATGTAGCCTTGACGGAGGCATTGATCTGTACAAGACAGAGATGGAGTCCATAATATAAACATTGTTGGCTTCATTTGTGCTTTTTACTGATAGGCACAATAAACGTGGCTGTTAAAGCACCACTTCAGCATTTTTTTTTATTTCAGTGCTGAAGTGGTGCTACTACAGTGAGTTCCCTGGCCTAGTATTATACTCGCCAGCCACAGTCTTCTACACCCTAGTGCCAGTCTGGTCCCGATCCTCCATCTTGTGACCTCAACTTTGGACTGACTGGCAGGCAGAGGTAATGGTCTCAAACTCTCAATGTACCATATTTTTTGGACTATAAGACGCATCCCAAATTTTCAGGAGGAAAATGGGGAAAAATTTAATGCGTCAAATGGCTAGTTTCACATTTGCGTTTAAAAACGCAGCGTTTTTAACGCAAACGCATGTGGTGAAAAAATGCATGCAAACGCTGCGTTTTTTTAGACGCATGCGTTTTTGCATGCAGAAAAAAACGCGGCGTTTTGCTGCGTTTACATGCGTTTTTTCCTGCGTTTTTGAAACGCATGCTGAGAAGTGTGTGACTACTGCCAATCATCAAAATCATCTAGAAAACCCAATATAAATAGAAAAAGCAATATTTACTTCAGCGCGATGTATGTGAAAAGCCGGTAATTCAATTGCCGGCTTTTCATTTCTCCTGCCTAAAAACCCGACATGATATGAGACATGGTTTACATACAGTACATATCCCCCTTTTTTTTTGCATATTTTGCTAAATTTCGGCCCTGTAGCTATTAAATTTAAGGGTTAAATCGTGGAAAAAATTGGTGTGGGCTCCCGTGCAATTTTCTCCGCCAGAGTGGTAAAGCCAGTGACTGAGGGCAGATATTAATAGCCTAGAGAGGGTCCATGGTTATTGGCCCCCCCCTGGCTAAAAACATCTGCCCCCAGCCACCCCAGAAAAGGCACATCTGGAAGATGCGCCTATTCTGGCACTTGGCCACTCTCTTCCCACTCCCGTGTAGCCGTGGGATATGGGGTAATAAAGGGTTAATATCACCTTGCTATTGTAAGGTGACATTAAGCCAGATTAATAATGGAGAGGCGTCAATTATGACACCTATCCATTATTAATCCAATTGTATGAAATGGTTAAAAAAAACACAATATTGCAAAGTATTTTAAAGAAATAAACATACAGGTTGTTGTAATATTTTATTGCTCTCTCAATCCACCTGAAGACCATCGTTCTGTAACAAATTAAAAATAATAAACCAACAATATACATACCTTCCGTAGATCTGTGACGTCCCACGATGTAAATCCATCTGAAGGGGTTAAAATATTTTACAGGCAGGAGCTCTGCTATAATGCAGCTGTGCTCCTGCCTGTAAACCCCGGAGAATGAAGGTAATGTAGGTCAATGACCTATAGTTACCTTCAGTCGCGGTGATGCGCCCTCTGCTGGATGTCCTCATGAACTGGAGCCTGGGAACTTTTTCCCACGCTCGACGTCAAAACGCATGTTTTTTTTGCGGCAAAAAAACGCCTCTAGAAATTACTACATGTTGCATTTCTGCAACCAAACGCAAGCATGGAAAAAACGCATGCGTTGTCAAACGCGGCAAAACGCATGCGTTTTTAATGTTAAACATAGGGAAAAAAAAGCATGCGTTTTTTTGCGGAAAAACGCGGCAAAAAACGCAAATGTGAAACCAGCCTTATAGTCCGAATGCAGCTTACCTGTAGGGCGGACGTGGTGGAGTGGGGTCACTGGAGGTGTTTGGAGGTTCGATGCTGCGGTGATGCTGAGAGTCCCATTCCAGGCTGGTAGAACAGGATGTTGAGCAGTACGGGGGCTCCACTGACTTTGTGACAGTCCTGAGCCTCCACATTTCCATGGTTCCAATGAGGTGGACTCCGGGGAAATGGCTGCTAGCGTCGCACCTGTAAACACACTCCCCTCCCCGCCCAGGACCCACAGTATCGCCCAACTGCTTCCGTCACCGCCGTTAAGTTACATTCGGACTATAAGACTCACCCCTATTTTCCCCAAAAAATTTTTTGAGAAAAGGTGCATTTTACTGTGTGAAAAATACGGTAACTTTATGGCCACCCCGTTCTGGCTTTCATAGATGTACATTGAGTAGTGACCTGGCAGCTCACAGCTGGCAGAAGGCAACCAGAGTGATGCTGGTGTTTTAGTTGGGGTAGGGAACTTGCATTAGTAACAACACTGCTGCGCTGATGTAAAAAAAACAAATGATGCTGAAATGGTGCTTTAAGTACAAGTTGAACTCTACAATTTAAGAAGTCTTCCATTTTCATATATTGAAGATGGCATAGAACGTTACTATAGTTCTAAGGTTGTGTTCACACATTCACACATCCGTTGTACATGTCCATGTGCTGTTTATTTTTTTTCAGGATACTGACCCATAGTGTCATTGATTCATACACTTGTTTCTGCAACAGAAATGTCAACAATAGAATGTGTTGGATGCGGTAAATCCGCACTGTTCAATGAACACATGCGGATTTAACTGCGTTATTGAAAGAAGCAAAAAATCCATTGATTCCAAAGCGCTGTTATTTCCTGATTGTGGGCACATACCCTTACAGCGGGTGCATTGCAAGATGTTGGGATTCTCCTGTGTTGACATCATATTTCTGGCCACATTCAAACTAGACATTAGAGGTGAGCGAATATGTTCAGAAAATGATCGCTGAATTTGCCATATTCATGCTGAATTTGTTTGGTGATAGTTTCCGAACCTAAAAGAAAAAAATGCTCATGGACGGCACTGCCTAAAGGAAGTCCATAATCCTCAAAAAAAAACGGTATAAATCGCATATCCTATCCAAAATAGCCATATCCACAAAGATAACGGGTGGAAAACCGCAAAATTAGCAATTATGTTCCAAGCAGCAAAGAAAAAAACGGAATGCACGCACCAATCTTCAGAAATAGCAATTTTTATTGAGTCTTCATGAATAAAACTCCATGGCCGGGAGAAGAGAAAAGGGGGCTCAGGCGAGCAGGAGGAGACAACGGCCGTTTTGCGCAATCCTTGCGCTTGTCTCCTCCTGCTCGGCTGAGCCCCCTTTTCTCTTCCCCCGGCCATGGAGTTTTATTCATGAAGACTCAATAAAAATTGCTACTTCTGAAGATTGGTGAGTGCATTCCGCTTTTTTCTTTGCTGCTTGGAACATAGTTTCCGAACCTATTTGCTCATCTGTGCTCCCATTGAATTCAATGGCGTTCGGCGAATATGGCAAATACGGCGATCGTAATCCGCACCGTATATTGAAATATTCTCTCATCTCTACTAGACATGCCCTTCCTTGATCAAATCACTACTATTGAGTGATGTCGTGCACTTCCAGTCGAAATCTGGCCAGTAGTATGCAAACGACATACTTGTGGTCACGTGACTGCCAAGCTTTGTCACTGATAACAGAGAATCCTGAGAGCGTTTGGTACATTCTCTGGGAGGACTCGGGAGTCTGCATCCTAAAGCCAAATGTATACGTTGAGTATTTGGTCGGGTTTACATCCTCAGTATTTTAACCCAAAACCAGGAGTAGGCAAAAAATGCAGAAGCAGGGATGTGTTTTTATTATTCATTTCCACTGTTCCACTCCTGGTTTTGATTCAGCGTGCACATATCCTAATAGAGTGAGTGAAGATTTTTAGCAAAAGACCAGACAACCCTTTGTAAAACAGATCCACATCTCCAGTCCATGAGACTTGGAGCATGTCGTATTATCATCCTTTCAGACTTGGCCATTAACCCCTTCACAATATGTGCCGTACTAGTACAGCACATGTCGTGCCTCCCCCTTTGATGTGGGCTCCAGCACTGAGCCCACATCAAAGCCGTGACATGTCAGCTGTTTTGTACAGCTGACATGTGCCCGCAATAGCGAGTGGAATCGTGATCCACCTGCCGCTATTAACTAGTTAAATGCCGCTGTCAGATGCTGACAGCGGCATTTAACTAGCGCTTCAGGCCATCGGCCCGGAAATGCACGCATCAATGGTGTTGTTCAAAAGTACAACTCGTCCCACAAAAAACAAGCCCAAACATGGCCATATTGACGGAAAAATAAAAATGTTATAGCTCTGAGAAGGAGGGGAGCGAAAAACGAAAACGCACAAATGAAAAAGGGCTCTGTCATGAAGGGATTCTGTTGGGATCTGTTAGAAATGGAAGAAAACTGATGAAATTTTTTTTTTACTTCAGTATTTCATCATCTGTTAAGTCAATGGATAAAAAAAATTCAGACCGTTTGCATCAGTTTTTAAAAAATAAAGGTGGTAAACTAATGACGCCAATGAGTAAAACTGTGCATTTTACAGGAGTTAAAACTATACCTGATCCGTGCCTGTAGCCTTAGGGCTCACGTATAACAAGGCCGAGTCATATCCAATAGCACTCTTACCTATGTTATTCTATGGGGCATTGCAGATCTCTCCCCCCCCCCCCCCCCCCCCCCTCATGCCAATTCAATATGAGAAATTAATCTCAGTATGCTTCAATTGGCTCCAGAATTCGGATCATGCACACCCATATAAGTCTATGGGTGTTTGTGAAACAACGGATTGCACTCGGATGTCATCTGAGTGCAATCCTACATCCGCAGACTAAATGGATGATGGAGAACTCTGATTCTCTCATGCGACAGAATCTGATCACACTTAGATGACACTCGCTTCAAACTCTTGACAGAGTTTGAGCCGAGTATCATTAGCACAATCGGCCTGATTCTATGTATGAGAGAATCTTCTGCTGTCTGACCTCAGCCATAGGCTTGTAAAGGGGATTTATTCCAAACATTGTGTGACACTAACAAATTTGTACTAACTGTCAAAAGACGTTTTTTCCCCTCAGGATAATCTATTGGAGGATAATGTATCTGGTGCTCAAATAGGGTAAATAACAAAAGTTTGTTACTTCTGTCGGCCACGGTGAAGGATCAAGTTGTATTGTATTGAAATGTTACATAGTTTAGAGGAAACAGATATTTTTGTTAATAATGAACCGATTTATGATGATGACAGTAATATGGTATCTAATCGTTTTTTTTAAACCTGTAGCATCACGGGTACCGATTATGGATACCTTTCAACAGGGTGGATTGATTTAAATCACGCCGATTTAAATCATGATTTAAATCACGATTTAAATCAAAAGATTTTTTTCTATTTAAATCGGATCGATTTAAATCATGATTTTAATCATGATTTAAATCACTGATTTAAATCAAAAGGTTTTTTTTAATATAAATCACGATTAAAATGAGAAGTGAGAGCAGTGCGCATGTGCGCCCATAGTTACACGGACGAAACTAGGGGCAACGATCTAACGCCAGGGTGAGGGGGGGACCCCAAAGTAAGTAAAAAACTTTTTTGTTTTACTATATGGCAATAGGTAGGTGTTTAAAAGCAGCATGTCTTAATTGTATAAACTATTAATAGCCTCCACATTTTGTTCATACTGCCCCTTTAATTCCACACTTCTAGCTTGGTTTCACTTTTGGTTTAGTTTCTTTTTCCATTCAGTTGACATGCCCAAACTTGTTGGATAGTCAGCATCCTACAGAAACCTCTGGAAGAGCATGGCATTGTGAATGTTACACATATACAGCCTTTATTCTACTGAGTTAAACAACTCAGCTTTATCTCATGATGGAAGAACCTTTGGATGGTAAAATATTTTCCTCAAAAAGCAGTTTATTGAAAAAAATCCGATTTAAATCAAAAAAATCCGATTTTTTTGATTTTTTTAAAAAAACATTGATTTTTATCCACCCTGCCTTTCAAAGAGTTATGGAAAGGGAAATTAAAGATTTACTCGTTTCAGAACTACAAGTCTCAAAGAATTTATCCTTTTATAGAGACACGGGCATTTAATGCGTTATGTGAGAATCCGCATATAGTAATCCGCCAACCTGATAAAGGCGGTTCGGTGGTGGTGCTTGACACTGTTATATCATCGGGAGGTTGTTTCCATGTTGTCAGATACCTCCACCTAAGGCCGGCGTCACACTGGCGAGTTTTACGGACGTAAGAGCGCAGAAACTACGTCCGTAAAACTCGCATTACATACGGCACAATTATTCTCAATGGGGCTGCTCCTATTAGCCGTATATTACGGTTCAGTATTATACGGCGTTCTACGGCCGTACAAAATCGCAGCATGCTGCGTTTGTCAGCGTATTGCGCAAATAATACGCCAATGAAAGTCTATGGGGGCGAGAAAAATACGGATTCCACACGGACCTGCAGTGTGACTTGCGAGAAATACGCAGCGGTGTTAGTGAAAAGTCGGTAATTCAATTGCCGGCTTTTTCCTTCTCCTTCACAAACCCGACATGATATGAGACATGGTTTACATACAGTAAACCATCTCATATTCCCATTTTTTTTGCATATTCCACACTACTAATGTTAGTAGTGTGTGTATGCAAAATTTGGGCGCTGTAGCTGCTAAAATAAAGGGTTAAATGGCGGAAAAAATTGGCGTGGGCTCCCGCGCAATTTTCTCCGCCAGAGTGGTAAAGCCAGTGACTGAGGGCAGATATTAATAGCCAGGAGAGGGTCCATGGTTATTGGCCCCCCGTGGCTAAAAACATCTGCCCCCAGCCACCCCAGAAAAGGCACATCTGGAAGATGCGCCTATTCTGGCACTTGGCCACTCTCTTCCCACTCCCTGTAGCGGTGGGATATGGGGTAATGAAGGGTTAATGCCACCTTGCTATTGTAAGGTGACATTAAGCCAGATTAATAATGGAGAGGCGTCAATTATGTCACCTATCCATTATTAATCCAATTGTAGGAAAGGGTTAAAAAACACACACACATGATTAAAAAGGATTTTAATGAAATAAACACAGCGGTTGTTGTAATAATTTATTGTTCTCGCAATCCATTTGCAGACCCTCGCTTGGAAAAATAATAAACGCACAAGATACATACCTTCTGGTGAACCGTCTCGTCCCACGAGGTAATCCATCTGAAGGGGTTAACTAATATTACAGGCAGGAGCCCTGCAAATGCAGCGGTGTGCTCCGTGCCTGTAATTCCCCGGCGAATGAATGAAATGTAGGTCATTGACCTACATTTCCTTCAGTCGCGGTGATGCGCCCCCTGGTGGATGTCCTCATATGACCTGGAGCGTGGGAAAGTTCCCAGGCTGCAGTTCATGAGAACATCCAGCAGGGGCGCATCACCGCGACTCAATGTAAGTACAGATCCTGCTTTCCTTTCAGCACCCGGGGATTACAGGCACAAGCGAGTGGTTTATCGCAGCTGTGCCTGTAATATTAGTTAACCCCTTCAGATGGATTACTTCGTGGGACGTGATCTGACATCAGAAGGTATGTATATTGTGCGTTAATTATTTTGCCAAGTGAGGGCCTGCAAATGGAATGCGAGAACAATAAATTATTACAACAACCGTTGTGTTTATTTCATTAAAATCCTTTTTAATCATGTGTGTGTGTTTTTTAACCCTTTCCTACAATTGGATTAATAATGGATAGGTGACATAATTGACGCCTCTCCATTATTAATCTGGCTTAATGTCACCTTCCAATAGCAAGGTGGCATTAACCCTTCATTACCCCATATCCCACCGCTACAGGGAGTGGGAAGAGAGTGGCCAAGTGCCAGAATAGGCGCATCTTCCAGATGTGCCTTTTCTGGGGTGGCTGGGGGCAGATGTTTTTAGCCACGGGGGGGCCAATAACCATGGACCCTCTCCTGGCTATTAATATCTGCCCTCAGTCACTGGCTTTACCATTCTGGCGGAGAAAATTGCGCGGGAGCCCACGCCAATTTTTTCCGCGATTTAACCCTTTATTTTAGCAGCTACAGCGCTGACATTTTGCACATACACACTACTAACATTAGTAGTGTGGAATATGCAAAAAAAAAGGGGATATGAGATGGTTTACTGTATGTAACCATGTCTCATATCCTGTCGGGTTTGTGAAGGAGAAATGAAAAGCCGGCAATTGAATTACCGGCTGTTCACAGATATCGCGCTGAATGAAATATAAATACAGAATATATATATATGTGTCTCAATGACATATATATACATACTGTATATATGTTTTAATGAACATTTGAGCACATAAATCCATTAGATGTCGGTTTTGCAAGCCTGCGCGAAAATCTCGCAGTACGGATGCCATACGGATTACATACGGAGGATGCCATGCGCAAAATACGCTGACACACCCTGACTACGGATCACTATTTTGGGAACATTTCACCGTATTTCGGCCGTATTACGGCCGTAAAATACGGACCGTATTGTCTTACGCCGAGTGTGACGCCGGCCTAACTCCCTTTGGGGATGGATCCTACCAGTCGAGTCCAGAGAGAACTTTTTGGAATCATCCAGGAAGGTTTGTCTCTTGGCGTTTTTTAATAAATTCATGTCAGAATTTTTGTATGTGGAAACACCGGTTTGTCCGGTGTTCCACACTTTACCCAAAACACACAAAGAAACATTTCCTCCTCCGTTCAGGACAATTGTGGCCGGAATCGGAGCAGTTAATGAAAGATTATCTGAATGGATTGACAAAAAGTTGCATCCTTTGCTTTTGCAACAGTAGGACACATTAGAGACACCAAACAACTGCTGCATACTATGAGTAATATGTTTTGGGAATCAGATTGTGTGGATCACATGCGATGTTGTTGCGCTATATTCTTGCATACCACATAATTTGGCAGTAGAGGCTGTTTCAAATACTTTGACAGAAACCAAAATGTACAATGATGACATTACAAATTTCATCATCATAGCATTCGAACATCTTTTAGTTACCAATTTTTTTTCAGATTTGACAAACCGTATTACCTTCAAATACTGGGATGTCCAATGGGGGTGAAATTTTCACCCTCATTGGCAAATTTATACATGTCCTTTTAGGAGAAGAAATGCATCCACACAGTGTGTAACCCTTTTATTGACAGGGTATTATGGTGGGGGAGATTTATCGATGATGTTATCCTTTTATATGGTGCGGCTCCTTCAGTGACTCCTCCCCAGCATCTTTTCCAGACTTTGTTGATTATATCAATAATAATAGCATGAATATAAAATTCACACATCAGGTGCATGGCACTGTTGCTACGTACGTTGATATTACATTTATGGATGATAGCTCCATGGGAGTTATCCATACATCCCTGTTCAGAAAGGCAACAAGTGGAAATGCGATTTTTGCATGCAGATAGTTGCCATCCGCCGCATGTCATACAAAATCTCCCATTAGGTGAGTTTATACGTGCCAAGAGAGCATGTTCTAATGCTTCATTATACAGTCAGGAAAGCGAAGTAATTAAAAACAGACTCTGCAAGAGAGGTTACAAAAAATGGATGATAAATAGAGCTGTTAAAAAAGCTGATATAAGATTTAGAAATTCTCTGTTGTCTGAAAACAATGGCAATAGCAACGGTAATAGAAGCAAAATAAATGTCCCTACTTTCTCAACCTCGTATAGTTCAAATTATAAGGATATTGTTAAGTGAATACATAAGCATTTGCAAATGTTATACCAAGATCCTGTTTTATCTAAAATTCTATCAGCAGGATATAGGTGTGTCCTAAGAAAAGCAAAAAAAATCTGGGGCATTATCGATCTCCATTGCTATATACTGTATATACTCGAGTATATGCCAAGATTTTCAGCCCATTTTTTTGAAAGTCCCCCTCTCGGCTTATACTCGAGTCATACCCAGGGGTCGGCAGGGGAGTGGGAGCGGCAGCTGTCTAATTATACTCACCTACTCCTGGCGCGGTCCCTGTAGGTCCCTGCTTCCCCGGCGCCGCAGCTTCTTCCTGTAGTGATCGGTCACATGGTACCGCTCATTACAGTAATGCATATGCGGCTCCCCCTCCCATAGGGGTGGAGCCACATATTCATTACTGTAATGAGCGGTAACGGTGACCGCACACTACAGGAAGAAGCTGCGGCGCCGGAGTAGCATTGACTGCACCGTGCCAGGAGCAGGTGAGTATGAGGGGGAGCGCTGCGCGATATTCACCTGCTCCCCGTTCCGGGCGCCGCTCTGTCTTCAGCGTCTTCTGCAGTGACTCTCAGGTCAGAGGGCGCGATGACATGGTTAGTGCGCGCCCTCTGCCTGAACATCAGTGCAGAAGACGCTGAAGATGGAGCGGCGCCGGAACGAAGTCAGGTGAATATTGAAATTGCCGGGGGCCTGAGCGACAGAGAGGTGAGTATGTGATTTTTTTTTTTTTTAAATTTATTTATTTATTTTTATCACAGCAAATGGGGCAAGTGTCTGTATGGCGCATCTCATGGGCCATAATCAACGTTTGTGCAGCACTATATGGCGCAAATATCTTTATGGAGCATCTTATGGGGCCATAATTAACGTTTGTGGAGCATTATATGGAGCATCTTATGGGGCCATAATCAACATTTGTGCAGCATTATATTGGGCAAATGTGTTTATGATGCATCTTATGGGGCCATTATTAACCTTTATGCAGGATTATATGGGGCATATTTTAATATGGAACATCTTATGGGGCCATCATAAACTTTATGGAGCATTATATGGGGCTCCTGATTCAATATGGATTTTCAAAAACACTTAACCTACTGATGTCTCAATTAATTTTACTTTTATTGGTATCTATTTTTACTTTTGACATTTACCGGTAGCTGCTGCATTTTCCACCCTAGGCTTATACTCGAGTCATTAAGTTTTCCCAGTTTTTTGTGGCAAAGTTAGGGGGGTCGGCTTATACTCTAGTATATACTGTACTTCCAGTTCTCATAAACCTACCTAGTTAACATATACAGGGTGTTTTAAGTGTGGTGAGAGAACCTACGGATTGTGCCAGTATATAGACAAAACGGATAAATGTTAACAATATCACTTTAAAGGAATATAAAATTAAAACCTATATTAACTGCGATACCACGCACGTTGTCTATATGGCAACGTGTGTGGCATGCAATAAATATTATATAGGCTGCACTACGAGGAGTCTTAACCCCTTAACGACCGCCGATACGCCTTTTAACGGCGGCCGCTAAGGGTACTTAAACCACAGCGCCGTTAATTAACGGCGCTGTGGAAAAAGTGAATAGCGCCCCCCAGAGTTGGATTTTCTCTGGGGTCTCGGTTGCCGAGGGTAGCCGAGACCCCAGAGAACATGATTCGGGGGGTTTTTACCGACCCCCGAGTTGCGATCGCCGGTAATTAACCGTTTACCGGCGGTCGCAACAAAAAAAAAAAAAAACGCGATTTGCCGTTTAATTTCTCTGTCCTCCGATGTGATCGCACATCGGAGGACAGAGAAATGTGGTCCCCGATGGCCCCCAATAGCCCCCCAATACTTACCTACCTCCCCCGGTGCTCCTCGTGTCTCGCCATGGGCGCAGCCATCTTTTTTCCGGGAAAAAATGGCGGGCGCACGCGAAGTGCGCCCGCCGCCCGGCACCCGGATGTTCTTTGGGGTCTCGGCTGCCGGGGGTAGCCGAGACCCCAAAGAACATGATCGGGGTCGATTTGCACCGACCCCTGCTTTGCGATCGCCGGTAATTAACAGTTTACCGGCGACCGCAAAAAAAAAAAAAAAAAAAAAAAAAAAAAAGCGATCAGTTATTTCTCTGTCCTCTGATGTGATCGCACATCGGAGGACAGAGAAATAGGGGGATTCGGGGACCCTATCATACTCACCCGGGGTCCCTGGGTCCTCTTCTGTCTTCTCCTGCCAGCCGGCTTTTTCATCATGGCGGGCGCATGCGCAGTGCGCCCGCCATCTGCTGCCATCTGCCGGCCGGCAGGAGAAGACAAGTTGGGGCTAAAATTAGGGTTAGGGTTAGAGTTAGGGTTAGGGTTGGGGCTAAATTTAGGGTTAGGGTTAGGCTACTTTCACACTAGCGTTTTTTGGCTTCCGTCGCAATGCGTCGTTGGAGAAAAAACGCATCCTGCAAAAGTGCTTGCAGGATGCGTTTTTTCTCCATTGGCTTGCATTAGCGACGCATTGCGACGGATTGCCACATGTCGCATCCGTCGTGCGACGGATGCGTCGTGCTTCGGCAGACCGTCGACACAAAAAAAACTACATGTAACTTTTTTGTGCGACGTGTCCCACATATTTCAGTGCCACGTATTTAAGTGACACGTGCCACGTGCCACATATTTCAGTGCCACGTATCAAAGTGCCACGTGCCACGTATCAAAGTGCCACGTGCCACGTATTTCAGTGCCACGTGCCACGTATTTCAGTGCCACGTGCCACGTATTTCAGTGCCACGTGCCACGTATTTAAGTGACACGTGCCACGTATCAAAGTGCCACGTATCACGTATTTCAGTGCCACGTATTTAAGTGACACGTATCACGTATAAGTGCCACGTGTCACGTATTTAATTGCCACATATTTAAGTGCCACGTATCAAGATTTTCCATGGAGAACAGACACATCCAGAGATATGTCTGCTCTCCACGGCTGCAGCAACACACTGACAGGAGCCATAGTTCCTGTCGGTGTGTCACTGCGCATGCGCGAGCGAGTTTACCGGCGGTCATTGACCCCGGCACTCTCGCTTAACGGCAGTGCTGCGTGGGAAAGTTCAACGCAGCTGTACTGCTGTTAACCGAGACGCCGGAGTCATTGAACTCCGGAACAGTACGCGATACACTGCTAGGAGCTTCGCTCCTGGCAGTGTATCGCCGGAGAGCAGCCGATCGGCGTGGGACACTCGTTTTATGGATTCTGCGGACAGGGAGTATGAATTTGGTTTATTATTTTTGGATTTTTTCCTGGAGGATCGAGGGCTTCGCCTACAAGTGTGCTGTTGGTGAGTATATACTCTGTGTTATATGTTGTATGTACTGTGTGTCATGTATGTGTATTGTGTGTAGGTGTTTTGTGTAACTTTACAATTGTGCTAAGTCGCCGGACACAGGGACAACTCTCCCATCCTAATACCGGATGGGAGTAGTAGTCCCATACGGCGACTTAGCACAATGGTGGCACTAGCGTCGCATGGGGACACACACACGCGCACACACACACACACACAGAAGGACTCCATGCTGCTTCACTGGAGGGCGGGGGCTTCCCTCTTCCTGTCCGACGTCACGTCCGGTCCTGGGTGTCAACCCCTCCGTACAAAGACGCCGACACCCAGGACAAAGGCGCTGTGTGTGGAAGGTAATATGGGGCCCTAGGGGGATACGCAGACACGCCGCTGCGTAAAGAATTGACATGTCAATTCTTTTTACGCCGGCGTGTTTGCAGACAAAAGCGCCGCGTTTTTTTGCGGTGTGTCTGAACGGCAAAGTGAATTTCTCATTCACTTTGCCGGCAGACAAAAATGACATTGCGCATTTTTGAAAAGCGCCCGCAAAATAGCGCTCAAAAATGCGCTATGTCTGAAAGTAGCCTAAGGCTTCTTTCACACTTGCGTCGGTACGGGGCGGTCGCAATGCGTCGGCCCGATGTACCGACGCACGTTGTGAAAATTGTGCACAACGTGGGCAGCGGATGCAGTTTTTCAACGCATCCGCTGCCCAGTCTATGTCCTGGGGAGGAGGGGGCAGAGTTACGGCCACGCATCCGCGGAAATGGCGGACGCGACGTACAAAAAAAAGGTTACATTGAACTTTTTTTGTGACGACGGGGGCTAAAGTTATGGTTAGGGTTGGGGCTAAAGTTAGGGTTGGGGCTAAAGTTAGGGTTAGAGTTGGGATTAGGGTTAGGGTTTGGATTAGGGTTGGGATTAGTGTTACGTTTGGGATTAGGGTTGGGATTAGGGTTAGGGTTGGGATTAGGGTTAGGGGTGTGTTGGATTTAGGGTTTTGATTAGGGTTATGGTTAGGGTTGAGATTAGGGCTGTTTTGGGGTTAGGGTTGTGATTATCGTTAGGGTTGTGATTAGGATTATGGATCGGGTTGAGATTAGGGTTAGGGCTGTGTTGGGGTTAGGGTTGGAGTTAGAATTGGGGGGTTTCCACTGTTTAGGTACATCAGGGGGTCTCCAAACACGACAGCCAATTTTGCGCTAAAAAAGTCAAATGGTACTCCCTCCCTTCTGAGCTCTGCCGTGCGCCCAAACAGTGGTTTACCCCCACATATGGGGCATCAGCGTACTCGGGATAAATTGGACCAACTTTTGGGGTCCAATTTCTCCTGTTACCCTTGTGAAAATAAAAACTTGGGGGCTAAAAATCTTTTTTGTTGGAAAAAAATATATTTTTTTATTTTCACTACTCTGCATTATAAATTTCTGTGAAGCACTTGAGCTTTCAAAGTTCTCACCACATGTCTAGATAAGTTCCTTAGGGGGTCTAGTTTCCAAAATTTGGTCACTTGTGGGGGTTTCTACTGTTTAGGTACATTAGGGGTCTGCAAACGCAACATAACGCCCGCAGACAATTCTATCAAAGTCTGCATTGCAAAATGGCGCTCCTTCCCTTCCGAGCTCTGCCGTGCGCCCAAACAGTGGTTTACCCCCACATATGGGGTACCAGCATACTCAGGACAAATTGGACAACAACTTTTGGGGTCCAATTTCTCTTGTTACCCTTGTGAAAATAAAAACTTGGGGGCTAAAAAATCTTTATTGTTAAAAAATATATATTTTTTATTTTCACGACTCTGCATTATAAACTTCTGTGATGCACTTGGGCATTCAAAGTTCTCACTACACATCTAGATAAGTTCCATGGGGGGTCTAGTTTCCAAAATGGGGTCACTTTTGGGGGGTTTCTGCTGTTTAGGCACATCAGGGGCTCTCCAAACGCGACATGGCGTCCGATCTCAATTCCAGTCAATTTTGCATTGAAAAGTCAAATGGCGCTCCTTTGCTTCCGAGCTCAGCCATGCGCCCAAACAGTGGTTTACCCCCACATATGGGGTGTCGGCGTACTCAAGACAAATTGTACAACAGCTTCTGGGGTCCATTTTCTCCTGTTACCCTTGGTAAAATAAAAATTTGGAGGCAAAAAGATCATTTTTGTAGAAAAAATGCGATTTTTTTTTTTTATTTTCACGGCTCTACGTTATAAACTTCTGTGAAGCACCTGGGGGTTTAAAGTGCTCACCACACATCTAGATAAGTTCCTTAAGGGGTCTAGTTTCCAAAATGGTGTCATATGTGGGGGGTCTCTACTGTTTAGGCACATCAGCGGCTCTCCAAACGTGACATGGCGTCCGATCTCAATTCCAGCCAATTCTACATTGAAAAAGTAAAACGACACTCCTTCTCTTCCAAGCTCTGCGGTGCGCCCAAACAGTGGTTTACCCCCATATATGGGGTATCGACGTACTCAGGAGAAATTGCACAACAACTTTTGTGGTCTAATTTCTCCTGTTACCCTTGTGAAAATAAGAATTTGTGGGCGAAAAAATCATTTTTGTGAAAACAAATGCGATTTTTTATTTTCACGGCTCTACGTTATAAACTTCTGTGAAGCACTTGGGGGTTCAAAGTGCTCACCACACATCTAGATAAGTTCCTTGGGGGGTCTAGTTTCCAAAATGGTGTCACTTGTGGGGGGTTTCCACTGTTTAGGCACATTAGGGGCTCTCCAAACGCGACATGGCGTCCGATCTCAATTCCAGCCAATTCTGCATTGAAACAGTCAAACGGTGCTCCTTCACTTCCAAGCTCTGCGGTGCGCCCAAACAGTGGTTTACCTCCACATATGGGGTATCGGCGTACTCAGGAAAAATTGCACAACAAAATTTGTGGTTAAATTTCTGTTTTTACACTTGTGAAAATTAAAAAAAATGGTTCTGAAGTAAAATGTTTGCAAAAAAAAGTAAAATGTTAATTTTTTTCTTCCACATTGTTTTAGTTCCTGTGAAGTACGTAAAGGGTTAATAAACTTCTTGAATGTGGTTTTGAGCAGCTTGAGGGGTGCAGTTTTTAGAATGGTGTCACACTTGGTTATTTTCTATCATATAGACCCCTCAAAATCACTTCAAAGGTGATGTGGTCCCTAAAAAAAACATGGTGTTGTAAAAATGAGAAATTGCTGGTCAACTTTTAACCCTTATAACTCCCTAACAAAAAAAAAATTGTTTCCAAAATTGTGCTGATGTAAAGTAGACATGTGAGAAATGTTATTTATTAACTATTTTTTGTGACATATCTCTCTGATTTAAGGGCATAAAAATACAAAGTTTGAAAATTGCAAAATTTTAAAAATTTTCGCCATATTTCCATTTTTTTCATAAATAATCGCAAGTAATATCGAAGAAATGTTACCACTAACTTGAAGTACAACATGTCACGAAAAAACAATCTCAGAATCAGCGGGATCCGATAAAGCGTTCCAGAGTTATAACCTCATAAAGTGACACTGGTCAGAATTGTAAAAATTGGCTCGGTCATTAAGTACCAAATTGGCTCTGTCACTAAGGGGTTAAGAAAAGGATAAGCGAGCACATTACTGCCGCAAATCCTGGAACTGCTGCAAGCCATAGAAATATTGAATATTTTAATTATCTAAACATTTTTTGGAAACACACAAAGGCAATTTGCGGAGTTTAAATGTTAAAGGAATTGAGATAGTAACTAGATCAATCAGAGGTGGTGACTGGGAACGTGCACTCCGTTGTCGGGAGGCATATTGGATATTGGCTTTGTACGCACGTTTTCCAGGAGGCCTTAATTATAAAAATGATGATATATTTTTATTAGATCCCTCTGCCGTATCTTTGTAGTACTCAGCTAACATCTTACTGTTTTTTGTGCATATGATGATTGTCTTGTGTACCACTACCGTTCGGTGTAAAAATATCACTATTTTTCCCCCCCCCCCAACATGTGGGTTTTGTGATCTTATGTATATAAAGGACTAATTTCCCTCTGGTCGATAGGGGGTTAATTTGGGAGGTAGTCCTTTCTAATCAATTACATGTACTGTTGTGATGGATATAAGGAACTGTTCACTCTGTTTGTATGCCTTTGAGGAAGGACTGTTTTTACTGGGTCCGAAACGCGTCAGGCCTATGAGGGGGTCCCCATGATGTTGTTTTTTTTATTGCTGAAGATGTTTAAATAAAGAGAGAATTTGTTACTGAAAAAGGATTCCTGTGCCGGAAGTCTTCTATTTCACTCAGCCACAGGCCCCCTTCACATGTTTATTTAAAAAAATGTATGCTTGAGAAGGTGGTCTGTTTAGTTTTCTGTTAGCCCTCCTTGTGTGCTGTCGATGTGCCACGTACCAGAATAGAAATTACTGATTTATGTGTTAAAGATTTGCGGTGCCAAAAAAAAAAGAAGGCCCAGGCTAGGCAACCCTTGCTGCCCCTGTGAACTGCAATTCCGCAAGCGCTGCTGGCCACAGTTGTGGCTGAGGATGCATTGCTCATCATGGCTGCATGACTACGTGTCTGTGCCGTACTGCAAAATGTAACCCGGGGGGGTTTAACGTCTGGTGACGTGGGTCAGGATGCTGCTCGGATACTACTTCGTCCTGCCCTGGATCCAAGCTAAAGAAATTTTGGCCATTGGTGCAAACGACTTCCTCCTCTTGACTCTGTGAAGCTTTTGAGTACACTTCTGATGCCCATGGCATAGAATGTGTGAACAGCTCCACAGACTCACTCATCTGTGATTCTCTACAGTCAGTTGGACAGTTGTGACTTGGGGGAAGCAAGGGTAATTTGGATGACACCTCTGTGGACTGTACTGGGTGTGATGTTGAGGTGGTGGAAGAGCAGGAGGGGCCACTTGAAGCTGCGCTTGCCATCCACTCAAGCACATTCTCTTTTTGGGCCTCGGCAACAAGGCGTACTGCTGTGCTTCTGCAAAAAGAAAGATAGTGGAGTAGCCCGTCCAGTAACAGAAGTTGTCTATGTCTAGGACGTGACTTTGTTGGTTCACTAGTGCTTTCACTAACCTTACCACTTACCCACATACACTTTGAACACCAAGCCTAATTCCCCTTCCACCACTACCTCACTTTTTCTCAGTCATGTTGCTCAGATGTTGTTGTTGAAGCACCATATTAGCCACAAAAAAAATTGATTACTCTGCACACAGCTGAATTTCAACGGCATTAACCCCTTCACCCCAAAGCCTGTTTTCACCTAAGTGACACGGCCAATTTTTACAATTCTGACCACTGTCACTTTATGAGGTCATAACTCTGAAACGCTTCAACGGATCCTGGTGATTCTGAGATTGTTTTCTCGTGACATATTGTACTTTATGATAGTGGTAAAACTTCTTCGATATGACTTGCATTTATTTGTGAAAAAAAACAGAAATTTGTCAAATTATGAAAATTTAGCAATTTTCAAATTTTTCGTTTTTATGCCCTTAAATTAGAGAGTTATATCACATAATATAGTTAATAAACAACATTTCCCACATGTCTGCTTTACATCAGCACAATTTTGGAAACATATTTTTTTTTTGTTAGGGAGTTATAAGGGTTAAAAGTTGACCAGCGATTTCTCATTTTTGCAACAAAATTTGCAAAACCATTTTTTTTTTACGAACCACCTCACACTTGAAGTGACTTTGAGGGGTCTATATGACAGAAAATGCCCAAAAGTGACACCATTCCAAAAACTGCACCCCTCAAGGTACTCAAAACCACATTCAAAAAGTTTATTAACCCTTCAGGTGCTTCACAGGAATTTTTGGAATGTTTAAAAAAAATTGAACATTTAACTTTTTTTTTCACAAAATTTTTACTTCAGATCCAATTTGTTTTATTTTACCAAGGGTAACAGGAGAAATTGGACCAAAAAAGTTGTTGTACAATTTGTCCTGAGTACGCCGATACCCCACATGTTGGGGTAAACCATTGATTGGGCACATGGCAGAGCTCGGAAGGGAAGGAGCGCCATTTGACTTTTCAATGCAAAATTGGCTGAAATTGAGATCAGAAACCATGTCGTGTTTGGAGAGCCCCTGACGTGCCTAAACAGTGGAAACCCCCACAAGTGACACCATTTTGGAAAGTAGACCCTCTAAGGAACTAATCTAGATGTGTGGTGAGCACTTTGAACCTCCAAGTGCTTCACAGAAGTTTATAATGTAGAGCCGTAAAAAAAAATATTAATTTTCACAAAAAATGATCTTTTTGACCCAAATTTTTTATTTTCCCAAGGGTAGCAGGATAAATTGGACCCCAAAAGTTGTTGTGCAATTTGTCCTGAGTACGCTGATACTTCATATATGGGGATAAACCACTGTTTGGGCGCATGGCAGAGCTCGGAAGGGAAGGAGCGCCATTTGACTTTTCAATGCAAAATTGGCTGGAATTGAGATCAGAACCCATGTCGTGTTTGGAGAGCCCCTGACATGCCTAAACAGTGGAAACCCCCCACAAGTGACACCATTTTGGAAAGAAGACCCCCTAAGGAACTTATCTAGATGTGTGGTGAGCACTTTTAACCCCCAGTTGTTTCACTAAAGTTTAGAATGTAGCGCTGTGAAAATTAAAAAAATCATTTTTTCTTTCCACAAAATGATGTTTTAGCCCGCAATTTTTTTTCCCCAAGGGTAACAGGAGAAATTGGACCACAAAAGTTATTGTCCAATTTGTCCTGAGTACGCTGATACCCCATATATGGGGGGGAACCACTGTTTGTGCGCACGGCAGAGCTCGGAAGGGAAGGAGCACCGTTTGAAATGCAGACTTAGATGGATTGGTCTGCAGGTGTCATGTTGCATTTGCAGAGCCCCTGATGTACCTAAACAGTAGAAACACCCCACAAGTGACCCCATATTGGAAACTAGACCCCCCACGGAACTTATCTAGATGTGTTGTGAGAACTTTGAACCCCCAAGTGCTTCACTACAGTTTATAACGCAGAGCCGCGAAAATAAAAAATATATTTTTTTTCCACGAAAATTATATTTTAGCCCCCATGTTTTTATTTTCCCAAGGGAAAGGCTGGTTTCACACTTGCGTTTTTATCTGCATGCGTTTTTTAAAAAAACGCATGTGTGAAAAAACGCATGTAAACCCGGTAAAACGCATGCGTTTTTTAGACGCATGCGTTTTTATAGAAAAACACAAGAAAACAAGAAAAAACCAAATAACCCTACCCCTAACCCTACCCCTAACCCTAACCTGAAATACGTGGCACTGAAATACGTGGCACTGAAATAAGTTTATATACGTATTTCAGTGGCCACGGTATTTCAGTGGCCACGGTATTTCAGTGGCCACGATATTTCAGTGGCCACGATATTTCAGTGGCCACGATATTTCAGTGGCCACGATATTTCAGTGGCCACGATATTTCAGTGGCCACGATATTTCAGTGGCCACGATATTTCAGTGGCACGTATTTCACGTAAATGCCACGATATTTCAGTGCCACGTTATTTCACGTAAATGCCACGATATTTCAGTGCCACGTATTTCACGTAAATGCCACGATATTTCAGTGCCACGTATTTCACGTAAATGCCACGATATTTCAGTGCCACGTATTTCACGTAAATGCCACGATATTTCAGTGCCACGTATTTCACGTAAATGCCACGATATTTCAGTGCCACGTATTTCACGTAAATGCCACGATATTTCAGTGCCACGTATTTATTCAGTCGCCATGACAGCACCACGAGAGAGGGGATCCGCCCTTCAGGGACAGGAAACCTTCAGACATAAAAGGGCGGCACCTCTCTCCTCCGTCAGTTGGTTTCCTGTCCCTGACAGGCGAACCTCTTCAGACAAGACCTCATGAAGAAGGTTGAAGATTAAGGAAGATTTCCCAGTCCTGGTAGTCCGATGCAGGTAGCGGGAGGGCCCCTACCTCGGACTAGCCAGGGCGCCGGAAGCACCACACAGCAGGGGGACTGCTTGTGTCAGGTGACAGCAGAGAGAAGCAACCTTCAGACATGGCTTGCTTCTGGGTGACCCTTTTTTGCTACAGGTACGAGGTAAGTATAGGCTACCTGCTCTGGAGCTATGTCTGCGCCTCGGGTCCTGTCACATCCTGCCTCTGCACCGGCCATATGTCTGTGGGCTCGCCGCGTGTGCTGGGGCGTCCCGGTGTTGTCTCTGGGGCGCTTCCTAATGACGCGGCCGGCGCGGTCCATTAGCGCGGCTGGGCATGCGCGGTGGCCGCGCCGGATGGGGCGGTTCTATTTTCCTGCCTTTCGGTGGGAGCGCCTGTAACCGGAAGGGGCGTTCCCGGGCGACGTCCTCGTCGGCGCTTCCTGGTGACGCAGCGGCGTGGTCCATTGGCGCGGCTGCGCACGCGCGATCGCCGTGCGGGCCTATCGGCGTTATGGGGCAGGAGCGGTGGTGTGCCGAGGCCTGGGCTGGGGGCGCGGCTCTAGCAGTAGGGGCCAATTAGATGTGTACCGGGCAGGGCACCTGGATTATCCTGCTGACCCCCATCTGGGGGTGGTACCGCTTGGGGGCAGTATTTAAGGGCAATATGGCGGCCGCTGCATGTCTCTGACCCTTTATTATAATGGAGTCGCCGGAGCAGGAAGCACCGCAGGTGCGGCAGCAGCCTCAGCCTCTTGAAGAGACCCGTGCCATCTCTCAGCGTCGATCTAGTGGCAGTAGTCGCGCTGGTGGAGTCAAAAATGTTCAAAAGTCAAGCAAGTCCTCAGGTCATAAGACTACTTTGGCCAGGAAGGACACCCCATTATCTACGGTACCATTCACTACGCATCTGGGTAAGTGATCTACGTGAAAGTTCACCTAGTGATCCCATGTCCCTGTTATGTCCCCCTTTATCCTTATTAGGGGAGAAAATGTACCGCCAAGTCCAAACACAGGGAATGTGGCGAGTGTGGGGATCTACTCCCGGATGCTTATGAGAAAAAACTGTGCAGGCCTTGCATACAGCGCCTTATAGAGGAAGAAGCTTCTGACCTTACGTCTACCTTGAGGGATATGGTTAGACAAGAAGTCAGGGGTTCTATTAGGTCTCTTTCCCAAAAGACAAATTCTAAAGGGAAGAAACTTACTTCCCCAGTTTCAGAAATTGAGTCAGACTCGGCTGAGTTAACCTCGGACTCCTCTCCGTCTTCCTCTTCATCTATAGACGTTGAATCAGGATATTCCTGTTTGCCACTTGATAAAGTGAATCGGCTAGTTAAAGCGGTAAATAACACTATGGGGATTGAGGAGCCTCAGAGTGGTCTATGCAGGACATAATGTTTAAAGGGTTGGACAAAAAATCCCGTAGATCTTTCCCGGTGATTGAGAAAATAAAAACTCTTATTACAAAGGAGTGGAAGAAGCCTGAAAGGAAAGGTTCACTCCCACCGGCATTCAAGAGAAGGTATCCCTTTGAGGAAGAGTCATCGTCCTCTTGGGATAAAGCCCTGAGATTAGACGCAGCAGTGGCCAAAGCATGTAAAAAATCCTCGCTACCATTCGAAGATTTGGGCAACTTAAAAGACCCGTTAGATAGAAAGGCTGACGTTTTTCTTAAAGGGACCTGGGAAACAGCAGCAGGATCTCTGAGACCAGCAATTGCAGCCACTTGTACAGCTCGGTCACTAATGGTGTGGCTTGACCGGCTAGAAGACTAACTTAAGAGCAAAGTCCCTAGGAGTGAAATCCTGTCTTCCCTTCCTATAATTCAGGAGGCAGCAGCTTTTCTCTCAGACGCTTCGGCAGATTCGGTAAAATTAGCCGCAAGGTCCTCGGCTCTATCAAATGCAGCCCGCAGGGCTTTATGGATTAAATGTTGGCCGGGAGACTTACAGGCAAGGTCAAAATTGTGCGGCATTCCCTGTGAGGGGACACATTTGTTTGGACCTGTACTGGACGAATTATTAGAGAAAGCTGGTGATAATAAAAAACGATTCCCCTTCCTGGGAAAACCCCCATATAGACGGGAATACAACAAAGGATGGTACAACCGTAGAAGATCATTTAGAGAAAGATCCAGACGGGACAGTAACAGAAAAAGAGGTAGAGGCTATATCTTTGACACCTCTCGGGACTATAAAAAGCCTCAATGACTGCTGGACCAGGTGGGGGGAAGACTTTCAGCCTTCTTCCCTGCCTGGTTGAAAATTTCTAACAGCCCATGGATCCTCAGTCTCATCTCGGCTGGTCTAAGATTTGAATTTCAGACTTTTCCCTATAACAAATTTTGTATAACGCCCGTCCGTTCTTCCTCCACAGAACAGCTGGCTCTAGAATCGGAGGTCCGGGATCTACAGCAAAAGGGTGTGCTGGTTAGAGTACCCACGGTACAGAAAGGTAAGGGGTTCTATTCCCCTCTCTTTCTGGTCAAAAAACCTGATGGATCTTTCCGTACAATCATTAATTTGAAAGGTCTGAATAAATTTCTGCTGATTCCCTCCTTCAAAATGGAGTCGGTAAAAACGGCAATAAAGCTCTTATTTAACAACTGCTTCATGGTTGTCTTGGACTTAAAAGACACCTATTACCATATCCCAATACACACAGACCACCAACAATTTCTCAGAGTGGCAGTTTCAATTAATGGCTCTATAGAACACTTCCAATACCGAGCACTTCCCTTTGGAGTCGCGGTCGCACCCCGGGTATTCACTAAAGTAATGGTGGAGGTCATGGCACACCTTCACGAACAGGACATCTTAATAATACCCTATCTGGATGACCTGCTGATCGTTGGTCATTCGGAATCACACTGTACTGACCAATTGGGGAAAGTAACATCAGTATTACAGGAATTGGGGTGGATAATTAATCTTAAAAAGTCCCGGTTACAACCCTCTAGGATACAGGAGTTTTTGGGTCTGGTCATAGATTCTAGCATACAGGAATGCCGCCTTCCAGATGCAAAAGTAGATAAGATTTCTCAATTGGTGATTAAAATAATTAACAACCCATCAATCTCGCTAAGAAGAGCAATGTCTCCAGACATAGACCTTTTCGCGAACAAGGAAAACAGGAAACGACACCGTTTCTGCTCCTTAAATCCCAGAGAAAACCCTTACGCAGTGGATGCTCTCCTAATTCCATGGCACTTCGATCTCGCTTATGTCTTTCCCCCTCTAAATTTAATACCATTAGTTCTGAGGAAGATACGGGAGGACAAGGCCCGGGTAATCATGATAGCCCCGTTCTGGCCTCGAAGATCATGGTTTCCTTGGCTGAGGAAAATGTCCATCTCTCAGCCGTGGATTCTCCCAGAAACATCGGATCTCCTCTCCCAGGGCTCAATTCTCCATCCACGAGTCGCCAACTTGCATCTAGCGGCGTGGAATTTGAGAGGTCACTATTAAGAGCAAAGGGGTTTTCTCAAGACCTTGTAAACACACTACTAAAAAGTAGAAAACCATCCACAACAAATATCTACGTTAGAATTTGGAAACATTTTTTAGAGGTTTCAGGGTCATGTATTGACCAAAAAATCTGTGTCAAGAAAATTTTGGAATTTCTGCAAAAAGGGTTACAGATGGGATTGGCCACAAGCACTCTCAGAGTCCAAGTATCAGCTCTGGGGGCTCTGTATAATAATAAATTAGCCAATAATTAATGGATATCCAGATTTTTCAAGGCCGCGTCTAGGTCCAGACCTCTAATTAAACAAAAATTGGTTCCGTGGGACTTAAATTTTGTGCTTTCCGCTCTAATGGAAGCACCGTTTGAACCTATTGACACAGTGCCAATTAAAATCCTATCCTTCAAAACTGCCCTTTTAGTCGCACTCACGTCCGCAAGAAGGGTTAGTGACCTGCAGGCTCTATCTAGACAGCTTCCATACATGCAGTTTAGAGAAGACAGAGTTATCTTAAAACCTGATCCTCTTGACCTTCCGAAAGTAGCCTCAAAGTTCCATAGACTACAGGAAGTTGTTTTGCCTTCGTTTTGTTCTAACCCCACTAATGATAAAGAACGAAAATTCCATTTGCTAGATGTGAGAAGATGTCTTCTTAAATATATTTCGGTTACCGATGTGTGGAAGAAGGATAATTCCCTATTTGTATCCTTCCAAGGGGTTAGGAAAGGACTTAGGGTGTCCAAAAACACATTAGCTAGATGGATCAGGGAGGCGATTTCTCTGGCTTATTCAGCAGGTGGTGTGCAGATCCCGGAGGGTATAAAAGCTCACTCCACTCGAGCCATGGCTACTTCCTGGGCAGAAAGATCGGAAGTATCGATTGAAGACATTTGTAAGGCGGCCACATGGTCTTCTCCGTCTACTTTTCTTAGGCACTATAGACTAGATTTGGGTAGCTCCTCAGATCTCACATTTGGGAGAAGGGTGCTTGAAGCAGTTATCCCTCCCTAGTCTCTTTTACTTCTCTGAAAGTCTCTCGTGGTGCTGTCATGGCGACTGAATAAATACGTAAGCTACTTACGGGTAGCGGTGTTTTTCAGGAGCCCATGACAGCACCCTTATATTCCCTACCCTCTTTTCTTGTTTGGGTCAGCACCTTCTTTACATTAGGTCCTAAGTTTTATTCACTGGGTGAATTGTACCATGTTTTAATGTTGATATGCTACTAACCTAGGAGATTCTCTCATGCTCTGTAAACCAACTGACGGAGGAGAGAGGTGCCGCCCTTTTATGTCTGAAGGTTTCCTGTCCCTGAAGGGCGGATCCCCTCTCTCGTGGTGCTGTCATGGGCTCCTGAAAAACACCGCTACCCGTAAGTAGCTTACGTATTTCACGTAAATGCCACGATATTTCAGTGCCACGTATTTCACGTAAATGCCACGATATTTCAGTGCCACGTATTTCACGTAAATATCGTGGCACTGAAAGACGTGGCACTGAAAGACGTGGCACTGAAAGACGTGGCACTGAAAGACGTGGCACTGAAAGACGTGGCACTGAAAGACGTGGCACTGAAAGACGTGGCACTGAAAGACGTGGCACTGAAAGACGTGGCACTGAAAGACGTGGCACTGAAAGACGTGGCACTGAAAGACGTGGCACTGAAAGACGTGGCACTGAAAGACGTGGCACTATGACTGTCAGAAAATGTTCATTGAACGGTTAGGGGTGAGTTTAGGGGTAGGGTTAGGGTTTGGATCCCTTTATCACCTTGATGGTGGTGGGTGACTTTTCAGTGTGTGTTCTGTTTTTTTTCAATAAAAACGCATGCGTTTTTAACGCAAACAAACGCGTTGAGATCGGACGCCATGTCGCGTTTGGAGAGCCCCTGATGTGCCTAAACAGTGAAAACTCCCCAATTCTAACTGAAGCCCTAACCCCAGCCCTAACCCCAGCCCTAACCCTAGCCCTAATCCTAGCGCTACTTTCACACTAGCGTTTTTTTGCATACGTCGCAATGCGTCGTTTTGGCGAAAAAACGCATCCTGCAAAGTCATCTGCAGGATGCGTTTTTTCCCCATAGACTAACATTAGCGACGTATTGACACACGTCGCAAGCGTCGTGCGACGGTTGCGTCGTGTTGTGGCGGACCGCCGGCAGCAAAAAACGTTACATGTAACTTTTTTTGTGCCGACGGTCCACCATTTCCGACCGCGCATGCGCGGCTGGAACTCCGCTCCCATCTCCCCGCACCTCACAATGGGGCAGCGGATGCGTGGAAAAACAGCATCCGCTGCCCCCGTTGTGCGGCGCTTGCACAGTATGCGTCGGTATGTCGGGCCGACGCAGCGCGACAGCCCCGTACCGACGCTAGTGTGAAAGTAGCGTAACGGGAAAATGGAAATAAATATATTTTTTTAAATTTTATTATTTTTCCCTAACTAAGGGGGTGATGAAGGAGGGTTTGATTTACTTTTATAGCGTTTTTTGGGCGGATTTTTATGGTTGGCAGCTGTCACACACTAAAAGACGCTTTTTCCCGTCTCCCATGACAGCACACCTGAGAGAGGGATCCGCCCAGTCAGGACAGGAAACCTACTGAAATAAAAGGGCGGTACCTCTCCCTCGCTTCAGTTGGGTTTCCTGTCCTGATGGGAACCCCTTGTGCTGAAGAACGGCGGTTCATTTCTGTTGATAGAAGATCCACTTACCCGCTCCTGTCCCGGCACTGGAAGCACAGGCAGGGCGCCTGTATGTCGGCCTTCAGGAGCGGTAGCGCCGTTCGCAGATCCCTTAGGGCTCTTGCGCACGTGCGGGCGTCGGTCCGGCACAGTCCGGACTCCTGGGGCCGGTCTCTGTCCGCCACGCCGCTCTCTCCCCCTCAGCTGGGCCACTTCCGGGTGCGCGGCTGACGTTGCGCGCAAGGTACGCTGGGAGTGGGCGTGCCCGCGTGACGTCAGACCGGCGCGCCGGATCCAAGATGGCGGCGCCCATGCAAAGAACGCCGGTAACGCCACAGGCTACCCGGCGGTATCCAGGGGGAGGAAAAAGAGCGCAACGGTCACCGGAAGAGGTGGAGAGCACGAGTACCCTTTATTAAGGGAGAGAACGCTGGAACAACGCTCATTTCCATACTGCTATTCCAGACATGGAGGATCGTATGGAACTACAGCAGCAGCAGCAGCCTTTACAGCAGCAGCAGCAGCGTGAGCCCCTTTCAAGTGATACGCCTGCTCACCAGCGTACCAAAAAAGATAGCCGCTCGAGTGCAAGGAGTGGCAAACGCCCTGGTCGGTCGTCTCAGGATTCTACCCCCAGGAGAATCGTTCCGCGTGCTCCTAGTCCGCCTCAGATTCCGGTACCGTTTGTGGTCAGCGGGTGGTGAGTGATCTACGTGAATGTCACCCTGGTGGTAATGGGCTACATTTTCTGTTTACTTGGCAGGCGCCGAGGAAGGCTAGCTCCAAGACCAGGAATAAGGAATGTGCCCTCTGTAGAGCTCCGTTGGCAGTCCAGTGGCAGAAAAGTCTTTGCATAGATTGTATTGAAAAGACCATCCAGGAAGAAACCCCTGACTTTGCCTCTAGTCTTAGGGCAATAATTAGAGCTGAAGTAGAAGGCTCTGTTAAAGCGGCCCTTAAGAAAAAGGGTAGTAGAGACCCAGAACCGGTTTCCGCGTCGGAGGTTTCTCATTCTGAAGATGAATATCAGGAGGATCCATTATCTCCCTGCTCCTCCGCCTCTAAGTCCTCTGGCTCCTCTTCAGATAGTGATATTGGGGGGCGTCCATGCTTTCTCACCGAGAACATGGACAAACTGGTTAAAGCCGTTAGAGCTTCTATGGGCCTAAAAGACGAGAAAACAGCCAAATCCATCCATCCATCCACCTCTTGTGTCTCCCCTTTTCCTCATAGATTGTAAGCTTGCGAGCAGCAGGGCCCTCATTCCTCCTGGTATCTGTTTTGAACTGTGATTTCTGTTATGCTGTAATGTCTGTTGTCTGTATAAGTCCCCTCTATAAGTTGTAAAGCGCTGCGGAATATGTTGGCGCTATATAAATAAAATTATTATTATTTTATTATTAAATCCCTGGAGGACATTATGTTCGGAGGGTTGGAGGAAAAAAGAAAACGTACGTTTCCCGTTAACTCCAAAATAAAGGCCCTTATTGAAAAAGAATGGAAAAAGCCGGAAAAATCGGGTAATCTGCCCTCGGCTTCTAAAAGACGGTACCCCTTTGAGGAAAAAGATTCAGAGACTTGGGATAAAGTGCCTAAAATTGATGGCGCAGTAGCAAAATCTTCTAAAAAGCTATCCCTTCCCTTAGAGGACTCTGGGGTATTAAGGGACCCCTTAGATAAAAAGGCGGACGGTTTCTTAAGACACCCTTGGGAAGCAACCGCAGGCGCTCTGAAACCTGCAATTGCAGGAACCTGTGTGTCTCGTTCCCTTATTGTTTGGTTACAGCAAATAGAGGAGCAGTTGACATCTAAAGCTCCAAGAGACGAAATTTTATCTAATGTGACTATGGCTAAAGGGGCGGCCGCCTTTATAGCAGACTCATCAGCAGATTCCGTAAGGCTGGCGGCCAGAGCTGCAGGTTTATCCAATGCAGCTAGGCGTGCTCTCTGGTTAAAGGGGTGCCCGGGAGACCTGCCCTCAAAAAATAGACTCTGTTCTATACCATGTGATGGCCATTTCCTCTTCGGTAAAAAGTTGGAGGACATTCTGGAAAAAGCCGGTGACAGGAAAAAGGGTTTTCCTCGCTTTCCAGTAGACTTTAGAAGGCCTTATTTTCGGAGGGGCAAATTTAGTAGGGGCCGCCCCCCGGGAGACAGAAGGGGCTGGGACTCCAGAGACAAAAGGGGATCTGGATATATGTTTAAAGGTCCCTCAACTTCAACTAAAAAGCCCTCCCAATGACGCCAGGCCAGTAGGGGGGAGGCTTTCATCTTTTTTCCCAGCCTGGGTAAACATCTCCCCCTCTCATTGGGCCCTGATGGTGGTCAAAGACGGCCTAAAAATAGATTTTGTTTATCCACCGCGACGGACTTTTATTTCAACACCCCAAAGAAAAACCCCGGAAGAGCAGCTAGCCTTGGAAACAGAGGTACTAGAGCTGGTTTCAAAACGTGTTTTGATAGAAGTCCCGCGGAGGGAACAGGGAAAAGGTTTTTATTCCCCTCTTTTTTTGATAAAAAAACCAGACGGGTCACTAAGAACTATCGTCAATCTAAAAAACCTCAATCAATCGGTGGTAAACTGTTCCTTCAAAATGGAGTCTGTAAATACAGCGATAAAACTCTTATTCCCACAGTGCTTCATGGCAGCTATCGATTTAAAAGACGCCTATTATCACGTCCCAATTCATCAAGATTTTCAAAAATTCCTAAGGGTAGCGGTTTATGTCCAAGGTTGTCTCAGCCACTATCAGTACGCTGCCCTCCCGTTCGGCCTGTCAATAGCGCCAAGAATTTTTACCAAGCTGATGTCAGAGGTCATGTCCTTCCTCCGCTCACGGGACGTGGTAATAGTTCCATATCTGGACGACTTCCTGATAATAGGGAACTCAGCGGCACACTGCCTGTCACAAATAGAAGAGGTTATGACGACACTAGAGTTGCTGGGGTGGAAAATAAATCTTGCCAAATCAAGGTTGACGCCGGAGCCGGTTCAGTCCTTTCTAGGCCTGGTTCTGGACTCCGGGCGTCAGCTTTGTCTCCTACCAGAAAACAAGCTGGTCAAAATCCAAAATCTTGTGGAAGCAGCAATTCAACACCCTGTAATGACTTTGAGAAAAGCAATGTCCTTGCTGGGCTCTCTGACGTCCTGTATACCCGCAGTAAGATGGGCTCAGTTCCATCTAAGATTGTTGCAGTGGGAGGTCCTGTCGGCGCAAAAACTGTTAAAAGGGCGTTTAGAGGGCAAGCTGTGTCTTTCTTTGGGGGTAACGGATTCCCTAAAATGGTGGACCATAAGAAATCATTTAACATCTGGGGTCCAGTGGGTAACTCCGATAGAACAGGTCATCACCACAGACGCAAGCGGTACAGGATGGGGAGCTCATTTAGGGACTCTCTCAGTTCAGGGATCTTGGTCCCATATAGAGTCACAACAGGCGTCAAATTTAAGGGAATTATGGGCCGTAGAAAGAGCTGTGAAACACTTCCTTCCCATCATTCAGGGCCACCATACCAGGGTCATGTCGGACAATCGCGCAGTGGTGGCATATATCAACCACCAAGGGGGGACGAGGTCCCCTTCCCTAATGAAGTCAGCGTCTGTCCTCCTACAAATAGCAGAGCACCACCTGCTATCCCTCTCTGCTCTTCACATAAGGGGAATCGAGAATTCGAGAGCAGACTACCTAAGTCGCAAGACACTAAGGCAAGGGGAGTGGTCTTTAAATCCCCGGGTCTTTCAAAAGATAGTGCAGGCCTGGGGCTTACCTGTGATAGATTTGTTTGCCACTCTAACCAACAGGAAGGTAGACAGGTTCTGTTCACTAGACCCGAGGGAGAATCCCTTCGCAGTAGATGCCCTGCAGATTCAATGGGATTTCAGTCTCGCTTATGTGTTTCCACCAATAGCAATGATTCCAGCAGTAGTGAGGAAAATCAGAATGGAACAAGCGAGAGTAATCTTAATTGCTCCATTTTGGCCGAAAAGACCTTGGTTCTCCCTCCTGAGACAAATGTCTATAACCGATCCGTGGATCCTACCAGAGATTCCGGACCTACTAACCCAGGGCCCAATATGCCACTCTCAGGTGAAGGGCTTCCATCTTGCAGCCTGGAATTTGAGAGGGCATTACTGAGTAGGCGGGGGTTTTCGCCGGGGTTAGTTTCCACCTTATTAAAAAGTAGAAAACCAGTAACATCTAGAATTTATGGTAGAACGTGGAAAAAGTTTCTGGATTTTTCGGGGCAACCTTTGGGGGACAAGGCTCCTGTGGGTACCATCTTAGAATTTTTACAAGCGGGTTTACAACTGGGGTTGGCAACCAATACACTCAAGGTCCAGGTGTCGGCATTAGGTGCTTTATATAATTGCAATCTTGCCTCCAATAGATGGGTATCCCGCTTTATTAAATCCTGTAGTAGGTCTAGACCGATAAAAATTCAGAGACTTCCCCCGTGGGATTTAAATCTGGTATTAAATGCTCTAACCAATAGTCCATTTGAACCCCTGCAGGAATCATCATTAAAGATACTCACTCTTAAAACGGTCCTCCTGGTTGCGTTAACATCAGCCCGTAGGGTGAGCGACTTACAGGCCCTGTCCGTCTCCCCTCCTTACACGCAAATTTTTGATGACAGGGTAGTACTCAGACCAGATCCGGCATACCTTCCAAAAGTTGTACTTAAATTTCATAGAAGTCAAGAGATTGTGTTGCCCTCCTTTTGTAATAATCCTAGAAACCCAGGGGAGGCAAAATTTCATACACTGGATGTGAGGAGGGCTATTGTGCAGTACATATCCTTGACTAATCAGTGGAGAAAAGATCAATCCCTTTTCGTAGCCTTCCAGGGTAGTAGGAAAGGATGTGGGGTATCCAAGGGTACTATTGCTAGGTGGATTAGGGAGGCTATTTCATTATCCTATGCTTCCTGTGGCGCCCCGATCCCTGATGGCATCAAGGCTCACTCCACCAGGGCCGTGTCTACTTCCTGGGCTGAAAAAGCAGAGGTATCGATAGATCAAATTTGTAAAGCCGCTACCTGGTCCTCTCCGTCTACCTTCTTTAGACACTACCGGCTAGATCTATCCTCCTCGTCTGACCTTACCTTTGGTAGAAGGGTGCTACAAGCGGTGGTCCCTCCCTAAGGTGGTTCTTTCTCCAAAAATCTCTCAGGTGTGCTGTCATGGGAGACGGGAAAACACCAAGGTTACTTACCGGTAGCCGGTTTTTCCGGAGCCCATGACAGCACCTGTATATTCCCTCCCTTCTCTTTTTCACCCTTTGGTGCGCACTTTAGCTGGGTGTATTTTGTTATATTTATAATGTGGTGATGGATTACCATGTACTAACCAAAAGGGCCTCTCATGCTCTGAAAACCAACTGAAGCGAGGGAGAGGTACCGCCCTTTTATTTCAGTAGGTTTCCTGTCCTGACTGGGCGGATCCCTCTCTCAGGTGTGCTGTCATGGGCTCCGGAAAAACCGGCTACCGGTAAGTAACCTTGGTGTTTTATTGCAAAAAATAGTTTTTGCATCACCACATTTTGAGAGCTATAATTTTTCCATATTTTGGTCCACAGAGTCATGTGAGGTCTTGTTTTTTGCAGGACGAGTTGACGTTTTTATTGGTACCATTTTCGGGTACATGACATTTTTTGATCGCTTTTTATTCCGATTTTTTGGGAGGCGGAATGAACAAAAACCAGCAATTCCTGAAATTCTTTTAGGGGGGGCGTTTATACCGTTCCACGTTTGGTAAAAAGGATAAAGCAGTTTTATGCTTCGGGTCAGTACGATTACAGCGATACCTCATTTATGTAATTTTTTTATGTTTTGGCGCTTTTACACAATAAAAACTATTTTATATAAAAAAATAATTGTTTTTGCATCGCTTTATTCTGAGGACTATAACTTTTTTATTTTTCTGCTGATGATGCTGTATGGCAGCTTTTTTTTTGCGGGAGAAGATGACGTTTTCAGCGGTACCATGGTTATTTATATCCGTCTTTTTGATCGCGTGTTATTCCACTTTTTGTTTGGCGGTATGAGAATAAAGCGTTTTTTTGCCTTTTTTTTTTTTTTTTTTTTTTTTTTACGGTGTTCACTGAAGGGGGTTAACTAGTGATATAGTTTTATAGGTGGCGTAGTTACGGACGCGGCGATACTAAATGTGTACTTTTATTGTGTGATTTTTTTTTTTTTTTTATTTAGATAAAGAAAAGTATTTATGGGAATTTTTTTTTTTTTTCTTTATTTAGGAATTTTTTTTTTTTTTTTTTACACATGTGGAAAATTTTTTTTTTACTTTGTCCCAGGGGGGGACATCACAGATCGGTGATCTGACAGTGTGCACAGCACTCTGTCAGATCACCGATGTGACAGGCACATTGCAGAGGCTTGCCGGCGCCTGCTATGAGGAATTCTCAGCAGACGCCGGCAAGCAGGGTCATCTCATGACCCGGAAGGAGTCCCGCGGCCATCTTGGATCCGGGGACTCCTTCCAGGTCACCGGAGCAGCGCGATCTCATTGCGTTGCTCCGGTGGGAGAGCGCAGGGAGCCCCCGTCCCTGCGCGATCCCCCTCTATGCCTCTGTCACTATTGACAGCGGCATCAGAGGGGTTAAATGCCCGCGATCGGCGACAGCGCCGATCGTGGGCATTTCTGCGGGGTGTCAGCTGTCATATACAGCTGACACCCGCACCCGATCACCGCGGCGCTCAGCGCGAGACCGCGGTGATCGGGGCGCCGTACTAGTACTGCGGCTGGCACTAATGCAGTGCCAGCAGCGCAGTACTAGTACGGCGCATGTCGCGAAGGGGTTAAATGACGAGATGAAATATGACGTGCTAAATTGCGTTGGTCACAGAAGAAAGAATTGTTTGTGTGGATGAGGCCTGTATGACAAATATATGCTCCAAATAATTTCAAAATTAGATCTCCCCTACTGCAGAACATTAGTAACAGAAGATTTTTTTTTTTTTCCCCTGTGGATGAGGCATGTATAACATAGACTAGATGCTCAAAACTATTTCAAACTGATATTTCCCCTACTGTATCATGTTAGTAAGAAAACAAATTTGTTTCTAGTGTGGATGAGGCCTGTATAACCTACAAGATATGCTCCAATTTCAAACTCGGATCTAGCTTGCTGTATCATGTTTTTGGGGAAACATTTTTTTTTTTCTTTTTTTACTTTTAGCATATGTGCACACGGTGCGGATCTGCAGCGGATTTTACCACGCAGAAACGCTGCAGATCCGCATTGTGATGTACAGTATAATGTTAGTCTATGGAAAAAAAAAAAAGCTGTGCGGAATTGCTGCGGATTTCAAAGAAGTGCATGTCACTTCTTTGTGCGGATCTGCAGCGTTTCTGCACCCCTCCATGTTAAAATTCCGCAATGGGCCAAAACCGCTGAAAATCTGCACAAAATCCACATCAATTCCGCATAAAAACTGCAGCAAATCCGTGGCTGCAGATTCTGCCAGGAGATGCTTATTTTGTGCAGAAAATTCTGCACCTCTTTTCCTACGTGTGCACATGCCCTTACTGTGCAACAGCTCTGCACATAGAACAATTTCACCGCCACAAAATGACAAGGTGGGATATGGCGGCCTGTATCATGTTTAGCAACAGACTTTTTTTTATGTGCATGAGTTATGCAGACAGTTTAATTTCACCACCACTAAATGACAAGATATGACATGCTGAATCACGGTAGCAACTGCCCCCCAAAAAATGTTTTCCTGGACAACAGCTCAAATCACAGGACAAGGTCACCAGCACTAAATGACAAGATGACACATGCCTTGCTGTATCACATTTAGCAACTGAAAAAAATGAGATTTAGAACGGTCTACTTGTGCATGGAGCACAATAGAAGCAGTGCACAACATGCTTCTATGAAATGTGCCCTGCTGTCTTTGTGAACCGTCTAAAGTAAAATTGCTGGTAGGTGCGATTTCACAGCCACGCAGGACACTAGCCTGACTTAGATTTTAGCTAGTAAGCTAGGCGGTTGTTTCTATCAGCATCCAGGACCAGCGTCAAGAGTAGCCTCTGTGCATTGTTAGTGTCAGAATGGCGCTAAAACAAGATGTCCGTTCTTTACATAGAGAGGTACGTTGGATTTCAGCAGCCAATTGCACAATCTGTTGTCAGGACATTGTGGGTGTTTCCTGCTCCCTGATTGGCTAGCCACAATGTGCACACATAAAGTTAGGAAAAAAAATACAGTTTACAAGCACACCGCGTCTCTGAGCTCTGCAAACCGCCTACCCTCATCAAATACGTGCCCTACGTTCATTATACATCACCATTATCCTAGCTAAAGTGTTCAAAATTCTTTAGTGGCAAGGCAAATATTTTTCCACACTTTTTACTGACTGCTACCGATTTTTTTTTTTTTTTTTTTTTTTTTTCCTTCTGATTTTTATAAAATTTTGCTTGTGTTTTCCAATCATGAGTACAAATGTGCCATATTTATGCCAATTTTATGTTTGGCGATCATTTTTCGAACAAATTCGCTCATCACTATTTATAAGCCTTAAAATGTAAAAATTAAGATAACATGCAAATATGTTTATCAGATATACTCTGCACAAATATTATTTAACATACAGCAATTAAAAGTACAGAGGTGCTTAAGTTTGTGAATCCTTCAGATCTTATCCATATTTCTGCATAAATTTGGCCTAGAACTACATCAAATTTTCTCCCAAGTTCTAAAAATGTAGGTAGAGAACCAAATGAGTATTACATTTTTGAAGAAATAAATATCATTGATAAGTATGAGGTTTAATTTCCAGCTTCAGTTATATTCAACTGAAGAACAGGCGGTGGCTGATGGGAGTATTTATCGGCCACGTAGTATGTAGCACAGCCACGTAGTATGTAGCACATCCACGTGGTATGTAGCACAGCCAGCCACGTGGTATATATCAGTCATGCAGTATATAACACAGCCCACGTAGTATACAGCATTTATCTCTGTTAAAAAAAAAAAATAATTAAAATAAAAAATAGTTATATACTCACCCTCCGTCGTCCACCGAAGTTGTCCCGATGTGTGCGAGGCTGACGCCAGCTTGCGTTCCCAGTGATGCATTGCGAAATTACCCAGATGCCGCTAAGTCATCGCAATGCATCTCTGGGAACGGAAGCTGGCAGCAGCCTCGCCGCTCGCACGCATCGGTGGGCGGCGGAAGGTGAGAATAGCACCATTTTTTATTTTAATTATTTTTATCAGTAGTAAAAAGTTGGTCACACAGTGTTAATAGCAGCGTTAACAGACCGCGTTACACCGCGATATGCCGCGGTGTAACGCAGTCGGTTTAACGGACTGCTAAAACGTTATGTGGGTGGCGGGTGCTGACTGGGGGGGGGGTATGGAGGGGGCACTGACTGCAAGGGAGCGGCCATTTCTCGGCCTGACTGTGCCCATTGCTGATTGCTTGGTCGCCAGCTGGGCGCAATCAGCGACTTGGGATTTCCATGATAGGCAGACAGACAGACAGACAAACAGACGGAAGTGCCCCTTAGACGAATAGATATAGATATATAGATAGTCGGTCGGCTCATCTCAATTTTTTTTTTTTTAGTTTGTCACCACCATTGAACTGAACTTACTCTACTGTTTGATCTGATTTCAAAGAGAAAAATGCCCCGACAGTGTATCAATCATCTGAACAGATTCTACTATGTGTGTGGTTCTTTTACACCAAAAGGCCAAGTACGTTCAATCACTCATGATATTAAAAAGATGTACCAGATGTGTCCACTTGGTGATGAAGACCAAAGCTGGTCACCTCGTGTGATATGCTCAAGTTGTTCAAATGGTGTCCGTGACTGGTTGAATATGAGGAAAGAGGCTATGCCATTTGCTGTTCCCATGATTTGGAGAGAACCCAAAAATCCTAGTGATGACTGCTACTTTTGTTTTGTAAAACTGAAGGGCTTTTCTACAAAGAACAAACATAAGATTACCCTGAACTTGAATCTGCGATTAGGCCAGTTTCACATGATGGTACCTTGCCAGTTCCTGTACCACCGTTGTCTGGTTTGGATGAAAATGAAGTGGATTACGAAGACTATGAATCTGAAGCTAATGGCGAAGACATGGAGAACTCAAGTCAAGATGAGTATGTACCTGATGGAGCAGCCAGAACTCTACTCAACATGAATTAAATGATCTTATCAGAAGACCTTTCATTGTCAAAAGATAAAGCTGAACTTCTTGCATCTAGGTTGAAACAGAAGACTCTTCTTCACAATGATGTCAAAGTGTGTACTGAAACAGAAGTAACACTTTAACACAATTTTTTTTTTTTTTTATTTTTTTTTTTTACAGTTGATGGACCAATGGTGTACTGTAGCAATGTGAATGGCCTCTTTTAAATGACCTGAGGTTAGCATCCTCAATAATCAGAACCTCCCACTCCCGTCTCCCAAGACTTTTCACTTGCTGCGCCAATTCTTTGGAATGCACTACCCAGGTTAATACAATTAATCCCCAATCCCCACAGTTTTAAGCGTGCCCTAAAAACGCATTTGTCCAGACTGGCCTACCGCCTCAACACATTAACCTAACTATCCCTGTGTGGCCCATTCAAAAAAGCTTAAACCATAATCCAGATTCTCGCATCATGTTCTCATACGCTTTATGCATTTAATAGCCCTCTGTGTCTGTACTGTTACATATTTAGGCTGTTAACTGGTTCATGCAGCTTTACATGAACACCTGATCCTTAGACTATGGCTGGTCCGAACAACGAAAGCAATTGTTACCATCCACCTCTTGTGTCTCCCCTTTTTCCTCATAGTTTGGGTGGCACGGTGGCCCAGTGGATAGCACTGCAGCCTTGCAGCGCTGGGGTCCTGGGTTCAAATCCCACCAAGGACAACATCTGCAAAGAGTTTGTATGTTCTCTCCGTATTTGCGTGGGTTTTCTCCGGGTACTCCGGTTTCCTCCCACACTCCAAAAACATACTGGTAGGGATTCTAGATTGTGAGCCCCATTGGGGATAGTGATGATAATGTGTGCAAACTGTAAAGCGCTGCGGAATATGTTGGCGATATATAAAAATAAAGATTTATTTATTTATAGATTGTAAGCTTGCGAGCAGGGCCCTCACTCCTCTTGGTATCTGTTTTGAACTGTGATTATTGTTTCGCTGTAATGTCTATTGTCTGTTCAAATCCCCTCTATAATTGTAAAGCGCTGCGGAATATGTTGGCGCTATATAAATAAAATTATTATTATTTTAAGAAATTAAATAAGAGTATTTTGCTGCAGATTGGCAATTGTTTGACTCGTCCCAGAGAAGTTTGAAGGCAGTGTTGCTTCACAATGGACCTATGAAACCATCAATCCCTATTGTTCACTCATGTCCTCTAAAGGAAAGTTACAAAAATCTGTCAGTAGTTTTGGATTCTATACAATATAAGAATGATCAATGGAATATGTGGAGATTTGAAAGTGATTGGTCTGCTAATGGGAAAGCAAGGAGGTTTCACAAAATATTGTTGCTTCTTGTTTGTGGCACAGTAGAAATACAGTAGAGCATTATGTTCTTGTGATTGGGGACAGATAAACATCTATGCTCCAGTTAGAGACAATGTTCAGCATAATCCTTTAGTTGCTCCAACAAAAATCTTTCTTCCTCCACTACATATAAAGTTGGGATTGATTAAGAACTTTATGAAAGCCATGGCAAAGACAAATTCACCAGGGTTACAGTACATTTCATAGAAAGTCTCCAGCATATCACCAACAAAACCGAAAGAAGGGGTATTTGTCGGTCCTCAGATCAGAGAGCTTATGAGAGGTATGTTTGAAGGAACTGTTCTGTTTACATAAGGCCTCTTTCACACTTCCGTCTTTCATTTTCCATCATAATGCATTTTGTGGAATAAAAAAACGGATCCTGCGAATTTGCCCTCAGGATGCATTTTTCCAGTCCACCACCTGACAGCACCATTGGAGGACGTCCTTCTTATCCGCAGTGGGACAGGAACCACAAGTTAAAAGGACTCTCCCCACTCCACCCACCAGTGTTTTTCCTGTCCCACTGCGGATAGGAACTGCAAGACGTAGCCTCCGACGGTGCTGTGCAGATGGTGGGGATCGGGGGGCCCAGCCTTTCCCTTCCCCGCCGCAAGATATCTGCGGCTGATACCTGCGATGGGGGGGTCCCTCAGCCCTCCCCAGTGTAGCGCTGCTCCTGGGGCCAAGGTCCGTTTCTCCAGGCTGGGGCTCTCGGTCCGGGTGCTGTCTGCTGGAGCGGCGGCCGTTTCCGCATGCGGCCGCGGCCATTCTCGGCGAGGGCTCTCTGTGCGGCGGCCGCTGCTGGCTCCAGGACACGCGGCCGCGTCACTTCCGGTCGACGGCCGCGTCACTTCCGGTCGCGGCGAGCATGGGACCGGAGGACGCCAGCGGCGGCGCCGGCCTTCAGGAAGGCCCCTTTCAGCACGGTCGACCGCGCGGGGCGCGGTAAGGAGGCAGGATCAACCAGGTAAAAACCTATATAAACATGTTATGGGGGTCGATATTCCGCCGGCTATCCTGATAAAGGTGTACACGGCTATATTGTGGTGTTATCCTCATGGAGGACACTACCAGACCTGAGGGGACTGACCAGCTTCAGGGGCACGTGAGTAGGCTATGTAAAGCCATACCACAAAGCCCACCCCACCCCCCTGCTCATCCACTTACAGCGCGCATGTCTATTTACCCTAGGCTGAGCCTTCCATCCCCACAACTGAAAGGAAAAAATCGGGGAAGAATAAATGCCCGATTTGTGCCACTAAGTTTCCAGAAAATTGGCGGAAACCATTGTGCAGATCGTGCACATCTAAGATTGTGGGTGATGAGCAGACGGCACTGCTATCCAGCATGAGAACCATGATTCGGCAGGAGGTTCAGGCTTCTATCTCAAACTTGAATCTTTCCCAGGCTCAGTCAGAACCGCAGACTTCATGGAAGAGGCCAAGAGAGTCTAGCCCCTCCTCCGAGGGTGAGGTTTCGGAGGATTCTGACCAAGAAGAAAGAGACGGATCTGTGGGCAAGGGGAAGAGATATATCTTCTCCGCAGCAGACACAGATGAACTTATTTATGCTGTACGTAACACCATGCAGCTGCAAGAAACACCAGAGGAAACCTCGATCCAGGATGAGATGTTTGGCGGATTACATGCCCAGGTGACAAAGGTCTTCCCCGTCAACAACCACATCCGTTCCATGATCCTGGAAGAGTGGCAGGAAGCGGAGAAGAAGCTAGTGATTCCCAGGGACTTTAGACTTCGTCTGCCCTACAACCCTGAGGACATTAAAGTGTGGGATGAAGTTCTCAAGATCGATGTCCCACTAGCAAAGGTGGCGAAGAAGACCTCAATTCCATTTGAGGACGCTTCCGCATTAAAAGATCCTATGGATCGTAAAGCAGACGGTTTGCTAAGGAGAACTTGGGAATCCTCCGCGGCAATAATACGGGCCAATATAGCGGCAACCTCCGTAGCCCGGTCAATGCACTTATGGATTGACGATTTAGAGGATCACCTCAAAGCCGAGACTTCCAGAGAGGTTATCCTTAAATCATTGCCATTGCTCAAACTCGCAACAGGCTTTATGGCAGACGCTTCTGCCGAATCTGTACAATTTGCGGCTAGAAGCGAATCCCTGTCTAATGCGGCCAGAAGAGCCATATGGCTGAAGACCTGGTCGGGGGATCTCCAGTCAAAAAATAAATTGTGTGGAATCCCATTCTCAGGAAATAAAGTATTTGGGCCAATTCTAGACGATATTCTAGAAAAGGCCTCAGATAAAAAGAAGGATTTCCCTGAGGAGAATACCAAAAAATATCAGCCCTTTCGTAGGTCCCGACCTGGTCAGAGGACAGACTACAAGGGGAAAGGGAAGACTGGGAGGTGGTCTTATCCCAGGGGTGGAAAAGGTAGAGACTCCATCTTCCCTAGTGCAGGTACACCAAAGTCAAATAAATGACATAAAGGTGGGAGGTCGATTACAGAAATTTCTAGGGGGTTGGCAGAAGGTGTCCCAGAATCCTTGGATTCTACAAGTAATTGCACAGGGATACAAATTAGAATTCTCCGGCAGTCTCCCAGAAAGATTTGTAGTAACCCGACCTTGCCCGCTCTCCGACTCCTCCATGTGGACAAACATCCAGGAGCTGTTGGAATTAGAAGCGATTGTGCCAGTTCCCATCTCAGAAAGAGGCGAAGGACATTATTCCCATTTATTTTCAATAAAGAAACCGTCCGGGGACTCCCGGACGATTATAAATTTAAAACCATTAAACAAATGGGTCCGGTACAAAAGATTCCGGATGGAATCTATAAGATCCACGACGCCTCTAATAGACAAAGACATGGAAATGTGTACCCTAGACCTGAGCAACGCATACTATCATGTCCCGATACACCTCGCCTACCAAAAATTCCTGAGGTTTGCCATAATGAACAGAGGGATTGTACATCACTTTCAGTTCAGATGTCTCCCCTTCGGGCTTGCTTCAGCGCCCAGGATCTTTACCAAGCTGATGTCGGAAGTGGTGGCCTATCTGAGGAATCAGAATGTGACCATAGTCCCATACCTGGATGACTTCCTGATAATGGCGAAATCACAGAAACTCCTCAAGATAGACTGCACTTTCACCCTTTCCATCCTAAAAGAGCTGGGGTGGATTGTGAACTGGAAAAAGTCCTGCCTGGTCCCAAATTCCAGAATAAAATTTTTGGGGGTGATCTTGGATTCCAATCTAAGAACATCTTTCTTACCAGAAGACAGACAAGAGGCCTTGATCAGGCACATCCATCAATTCAGAAGAAGTACCCCCTCCATACGTGATGCAGTGAGGATACTCGGCTTCATGACAGCATGCATACCCTGTGTGAAATGGAGCCAATTCCACTCGCGGGAGTTGCAAAAAGAAGTCCTAGGATCCTGGAACAGGAAACAGAGTTCCCTAGACAGGAAGATGCTTGTGTCTCCGTCGGTGAAGAGATCCCTAACCTGGTGGACCACACCGAGGAACCTGAGAGAGGGAGTACCGTGGGTACTCGATCCCTGTGTTACGGTTACCACAGACGCCAGTCAATACGGATGGGGCGGTCATATTGGAAGAACATACTACCAGGAAGAATGGACTCCTCAGATTGCGGCAAGATCATCGAATTTCAGAGAGCTGTATGCGATCTGGAAAGTGTTGGGCCAGGCCCAGTCATTGGTCCAAGACAGACACGTGAGAATACTGTCCGACAATGTCACAGCAGTGGCGTTTCTGAGACACCAGGGAGGTCCGAGACATCCACCACTGCAACACTTAGCAGACCAGATTTTCAGGTGGGCAGAAAGATCTGTCAAATCCATCTCTGCAGTTCACCTGGAAGGTGCCAAGAATCAGCTAGCAGATTTCTTGAGCCGAAAGTCAGTACATCCCGGAGAGTGGGAACTGAACCCGGAAGTATTCAGCGGTCTATGCCAGAAATGGGGCACACCTCAGGTGGACCTCTTTGCCGCCAGGTCAAACGCAAAGGTCAGAGCATTTTTTTTCTCTGAATCCTCTAGATGGAGCCACAGGAGTAGACGCCTTGTCTCAGTATTGGGGAGAAGGCCTCCTGTACGCATTTCCACCTCTTCCTCTGATATCGAAGACACTCAGGAAGATACGAGACGAGAGAGCAACTGTAATCCTGGTGGTTCCTTTTTGGCCGAAAAGAAGCTGGTTTTCTCTACTGTCCAGGATGTCAACAGAAGAACCAGTCTTTCTTCCGAACAGGCAGGACCTTCTACTTCAGGGTCCGGTGTTCCACAAGAATCCAGACTCTCTGCACCTATCTGCTTGGATCCTGAACGGCAAACCCTAAGATCCAGAGGCCTGTCAGAAGAGGTCATTACCACACTCCAGGCAAGCAGAAAGCCGGTGACTTCGGCGATCTACAACAAGATCTGGAAGCGGTATTGTTCCTTTTTGGGAAAAGGTCATGTGGATACTTCATAACCAGATATCCCTAAAATCCTCGATTTCCTACAACTCGGATTTGACAAGGGCCTTCGGCCTAGTACTCTAAAAGTACAGATTTCAGCACTTAGTGTATTTTTTGATACATCACTAGCCTCCCATCCCTGGATAGCAAGATTTTCCAGGGCCACACAGAGAATGAGGCCACTTGTGAGGAAATCAACTCCTCCTTGGGACCTAAACCTGGTCCTTAACACTTTGTGTAAAACCCCTTACTTGCTGTCAGAAGATATGGACATAGCCAATCTCTCCTTTAAGACTGCCTTCCTAATTGCCATCACATCGGCTAAAAGGCTAGGGGAGATGCAGGCTCTTTCTATCCAGAACCCATATCTTCAGATCTTTGACGACCGAATAGTCTTCAAACATAACCCAGCTTTCCTCCCCAAAGTAGTATCATCTACCAATATAAATCAGGAAATAATCCTTCCTTCTTTCTGCCAACACCCTAAAAACGCAAAAGAAGGGGTCTACCATAACCTTGACGTTAGGGAGACTGTTCTAAAATACCTGGGGGCGACAGAAAGCTGGAGACGGGACACTAACTTATTTATACAATACGGTGGTCCAAATAGGGGTTGCAAGGCAGCAAAATCAACCATTGCTAGGTGGATTAAAAATATGATTAGCCTAGCATATACAAACCAAGGTCCCCGGACACTCTTAGGGCCCACTCAACACGAGCCATTTCTACATCATGGGCAGAGAAGGGGGGTGCCTCAGGTGAGCAAATCTGTAGGGCGGCGACTTGGACTAGTCTTTCTACCTTTGCTAGACACTATAAATTAGATGTCGTATCAGACCAATTAGCCTTTGGTAGAAAAGTCTTGCATGCAGTAGTCCCACCCTAGCTAAACATCCTTTGGTATTCTCCAATGGTGCTGTCAGGTGGTGGACTGGAAAACGGTAATTAGTTCTTACCGGTAATTGTATTTCCAGGAATCCACCTGACAGCACTACTAGTTCCCTCCCTCTGCAAACTACTGACTAATGTGATGTAACATTGGTGTGTAATTGTAAATAAACTCTCTTTTTTGCATCCATCCAGATGTGGTACTTAGAAAATCACTGGTGGGTGGAGTGGGGAGGGTCCTTTTAACTTGTGGTTCCTGTCCCACTGCGGATAAGGACGTCCTCCAATGGTGCTGACAGGTGGATTCCTGGAAATACAATTACCGGTAAGAACTAATTACCGTTTTTTCTCATAGACTTTTATTAGCGACAGATCGCGACGCATGGCCACACGTTTCGTCCGTCGTGCACTGGATCCGTCGGAATTTGTCTACAAGTCGTCTGGAAAAAACGTACAATGAAATATTTTTTTGTCTGCGTCAGGAAAAACATGCCATGACGGATCCTGAAGCATACGTGGTTGGCTAGAATGGAAGTCTATGGACGCAGGATCCGTCGTGGTACGTCACATGCTCCAAATCAGTATTTAGTAGCCAATTGGCCAGCCAAATCTATATAAACCTGCCATGTGGCTTCATTCCTCAATGTGCCAGCAAGAAGCATACAAGCAAGAAGCCTGCCAACAACCTGCCTGATGATAGATGCATAGATGGTCACAATATTTGCTAGAACTCCTTCCATTTCTGCCACTTGCTCTAAACCCTCTCAAAGATGGGGTGTTAAAACACTCAATATATAGGTTTCCATTATTTTTCAGTAGAGCCTCCCATTTGGAGGTATGGAAAACGGATCCTTCAAAAAGAAACAAATGAAAAAAAATGGATAAGATGGATGTAACGGATCCAGTTTTTTGACGGAACTGTCCAGCGGATCCGTCGAAAAACTGGATCCGTTGCATCCATTTTACGCTATTTTTGACGCATCTGTCGATACGTCGCGCCGATGGATTGTGACGGCCGCCAAGTGTGAAAGAGGCCTAAGTTGACGATTTCTCCGCATTTACTCCCATTAATACATTGGTTAGGCATTTGCCTTATACTATGTTTTAGATAATCCTATTTCAGGATAACCAATGTTATTTATAACCTATCTTTATATGCACACGTTGCAGATTTGCCTGTGGAATTTTCTCCTCAGATTCTGCATCTCTTGGCAGAAAATGCAGCTAAATCAGTGCGTGTCACGGGGAGACTAGGTGGGCAAGAGCTAATAACCCGGGCCCCTGCAATTTCCCTCAGACTAGGGAAATCCTGACTGACCCTCTACCTAGAGTTTACACTGATGGTGTGCATGTCTAGGCCTCGACCCTCGCCCTGTCTCCTGTTTCAACCCTAGGCTGAAACCACCGCCCACCACCCAGTGAAAAGATCATACACCAATACCCACAGTTAGAGCAGACAAGGATAACGGAAAATATACACCACGCCGCAGTCACTCAGGAATACACTATAAATGCGCAGGGCAAAATAAATACAAATATAGGAAGGAGTAAATAAGACAAAGGGAAATACACCACCAGCAACGATACTCCAACTACTAGCTCACCACTGCAGACCGAGATAACAATGCACAAGACAGAAGCTATAATCGGCGACGCCCAATGTTCAGGAGAACTATTTAAAGGCAATGGGCATGGCCCAGCTTCCAATCCGAGCATCAGGTAAATTAACCCCGGACCAGCTAGATAAAATCTAGCCGACGCCAATGAGCACATAGTGGTCAAAAGCGGAATTACCGCTGTCTGTCGAACGACCTGGTCTGAACAGCGTCCGACATGACAATGCGTTTTTCATGCGGAATTTTATGCATTTTTGCAAGCTAAATAAAGAATTGTGATGTAATTTCTTGTCCAACCTCTTCATTTACATACTCCATTGAACAATAATGTTTACACACATAGATAGATATGGGATAGATAGATGATAGAGCTATAGATAGATCATCTATCTATCCCATATCGATCTATAGATTGATAGAAATATAGATATATCTATCCATAGATAGATGGATAAATTTATCTATGGATGTATCGGATATACCTATAGATAGATAATACCAAGCCCGATGATTAGTAATAAACATAATAAAATGGTACATAAAGAGTTAGAGACACACACACACACACACACACACACACACACACACACACACACACACACACACACACACACACACACACACACACAATCTGCGTTAGGCCGGGGTCACACTTGCTAGAAAGTCGCACGGGTCTCGCACCTCAATACCCGGCACTGCCGGCGGCACTCGGGATCGGAGCGTTCAGCTGCATAGAAATACATGCAGCCACACACTCTAATCCTGAGTGCTGGTGTAAGTGCCGAGTATTGACGTGCGAGTTTCTCGCAAGTGTGACCCCGGCCTTAAACGCAATATCTGTGGCTCCCGTACAATTTTCTGCCCCAGAGAGGCGATTTGTAATATTTCACCTAAAAAACTGGTGAAATATTACAATCCAGCCATGGCCGATGCTGCAATATCATCGGCCATGGCTGGAAACCCTCATGTGAGTACCCCCACCGATCGCCCCCCAAAGCCACCGATCTGTCCCGTAGTCCCCTCCGTCCTGTGCTCCGCTCCCCCGTCCTCCTGTCCGCTCCCCCCCGTGCTCCTATGCCACCCCCCTGTGCTCCGACGCCCCCCCGTGCCCCGATCTCCCCCCCCCTTATACTTACCGAGGCTCCCGGTGCCCTTCCGTCTTCTCCATGGGCGCCGCCATCTTCCAAAATGGCGGGCGCATGCACAGTGCGCCCGCCGAATCTGCCGTCCGGCAGATTCATTACAAGTACATTTTGATCGCTGTGATAGGTTCTACTGTTTAGGCACATCAGGGGCTCTCCAAATGCAACATGACGCCCGCAGACCATTCCATCAAAGTCTGCATTTCAAATGTCACTACTTCCCTTCCGAGCCCTGACGTGCGCCCAAACAGTGGTTTACCCCCACATATGGGGTACCAGCGTACTCAGGACAAACTGGGCAACAACTATTGGGTCCAATTTCTCCTGTTACCCTTGCAAAAATAAAAAATTACTTGCTAAAACATAATTTTTGAGGAAAGAACAATTATTTTTTATTTTCACGGCTCTGCGTTGTAAACTTCTGTGAAGCTCTTGGGGGTTGAACGTGCTCACCACACATCTAGATAAGTTCCTTGGAGGGTCTAGTTTCCAAAATGGGGTCACTTGTGGGGGGTTTCTACTGTTTAGGCACATCAGGGGCTCTGCAAACGTAACATGATGCCCGCAGACCATTCCATCAAAGTCTGCATTCCAAAACGTCACTACTTCCCTTCCGAGCCCCGGCATGTGCTCAAGCAGTGGTTTACCCCACATATGGGGTATCAGCGTACTCAGGAGAAACTGGACAACAACTTTTGGGGTCAAATTTCTCCTGTTACCATTGCAAAAATAAAAAATTCTGGGCTAAAAAAATATTTTTGAGGAAAGGAAACACATTTATTATTTTCATAGCTCTGCGTTATAAACTTCTGTGAAGCACTTGGGGGTTCAAAGTGCTCACCACACATCTAGATTAGTTCCTTGGGAGGTCTAGTTTCCAAAATGGGGTCATGTGTGGGAGCTCCAATGTTTAGGCACCTAGGGGCTCTTCAAACGCGACATGGTGTCCGCTAATCATTGGAGCTAATTTTCCATTCAAAAAGCCAAATGGCATGCCTTCCCTTTCCGAGCCCGGCCGTGCGCCTAAACAGTGGTTTACCCCCACATATGGGGTATCATCGTACTCAGGACAAACTGGACAACAACATTTGGGGTTCAATTTCTCCTATTACCCTTGGGGAAATAAAAAATTCTGGGCTAAAAATCATATTTGAGGAAAGAAAAATTATTTTTTATTTTCACAGCTCTGCGTTATAAACTTCTGTGAAGCACCTGGGGGTTATAAGTGCTCACTATGCATCTAGATAAGTTCCTTGGGGGGTCTAGTTTCCAAAATGGGGTCACTTGTAGGGGAGCTCCAATGTTTAGGCACACAGGGGCTCTCCAAACGCGACATGGTGTCCGCTAACGATTGGAGCTAATTTTCCATTCAAAAAGTCAAATGGCACGCCTCCCCTTCCGAGCCTTGCTGTGCACCCAAACAGTGGTTTACCCCCACATGTGAGATATCGGTGTACTCAGGAGAAATTGTCCAACAAATTTTAGGATCCATTTTATCCTGTTGCCCATGTGAAAATGAAAAAATTGAGGCTAAAATAATTTTTTTGTGGAAAAAAAAGTACTGTTTCATTTTTACGGATTAATTTGTGAAGCACCTGGGGGTTTAATGTGCTCACTATGCTTCTAGAGAAGTTCCTTTGGGGGGTCTAGTTTCCAATATGGGGTCACTTGTGGGGGAGCTCCAATGTTTAGGCACACGGGGGCTCTCCAAACGCGACATGGTGTCCGCTAAAGAGTGGAGCCAATTTTTCATTCAAAAAGTCAAATGGCGCTCCTTCCCTTCCGAGCCCTGCCGTGCGCCCAAACAGTGGTTTACCCCCACATATGAGGTATCAGCTTACTCAGGACAAATTGGATAACAACGTTCGTGGTCCAGTTTCTCCTTTTACCCTTGGGAAAATAAAAAAATTGTTGCTAAAAGATCATTTTTGTGACTACAAAGTTAAATGTTCATTTTTTACTTCCATGTTGCTTCTGCTGCTGTGAAACACCTGAATGGTTAATAAACTTCTTGAATGTGGTTTTGAGCACCTTGAGGGGTGCAGTTTTTAGAATGGTGTCACTTTTGGGTATTTTCAGCCATATAGAACCCTCAAACTAACTTCAAATGTGAGGTGGTCCCTAAAAAAAATGGTTTTGTAAATTTTGTTGTAAAAATGAGAAATCACTGGTCAAATTTTAACCCTTATAACTTCCTAGCAAAAAAAAAAATTGTTTCCAAAATTGTGCCGATGTAAAGTAGACATGTGGGAAATGTTATTTATTAACTATTTTGTGTCACATACCTCTCTGGTTTAATATAATAAAAATTCAAAATGTGAAAATTTGAAATTTTCAAAATTTTCGCCAAATTTCCGCTTTTTTCACAAATAAACTCAGAAATTATCGACCTAAATTTACCACTAACATGAAGCCCAATATGTCACGAAAAAACAATCTCAGAATCGCTAGGATCCGTTGAAGCGTTCCTGAGTTATTACCTCATAAAGGGACACTGGTCAGAATTGCAAATAAACGGCAAGGTCATTAAGGCCAAAATAGGCTGGGTCATGAAGGGGTTAAAATAGGGGGACCCCCTCCAAAAAAAAGAAAAAAAAAAAAACGTGGTGTCCCCCTATAATTAATAGCCAGAAAAGTCTATGCATACTGCTGTTGGCTGATAATAACCTAGGAAGGAGCCAAGGATATTGCTCCCCCCTGGCTACAAATCTCTAAGATTCCGGCACTTAGCCTCTCTCTTCCCACTGCCGTGTAGCAGTGGCATATGGGCTAATAGTTGGGGGTTAATGCCACCTTTGAATTGTAAGATGACATAAAGCTGGCTTAGTAATGGGGAGGTGTCAATAAGATACCTATCCATAACTAATCCTATAGTTGTGAAAGAGTTAAATAAACACACAGCCAGAATAAAGTATTTTAATGAAATAAAAGTCAACACAGTTTTGCCATCTTTATTGTTCTGCCAATCCATGAGACGCACTCGGATCTCCTGCAAAAAAAGAAAAAATAATAAACCCAACACATTCTCACTGGTCCGACGCAGTCCATTTAATAACGAGTGTCCCACGACGATCTCCTCTATAAAGCTGTCACATCAGGAGACTGAAAGTAAAGGGGCTAAATAATATTGCACGCCCCACTTTTCAGTTTTTGAATTTCCACAAAAATTTTTTTTAAAAACTGCATTTCGTTCAACTTCTCAATTATTTCACTTGTTGATTCACCACACATCTAGATAAATTCCTTAGGGGATCTACTTTCCAAAATGGTGTCACTTGTGGGGGGTTTCAATGTTTAGGCACATTAGTGGCTCTCCAAATGCAACATGGCGTCCCATCTCAATTCCAGTCAATTTTGCATTGAAAAGTTAAATGGCGTTCCTTCCCTTCTGAGCTCTGCCATGTGCCGAAACAGTGGTTTACCCCCACATCTGGGGTATCGGGTTACTCAGGACAAATTGTACAACAACTTTTGGGGTCCATTTTCTGCTGTTACCCTTGGTAAAATAAAACAAATTGGAGCTGAAGTAAGTTTTTAGTGGAAAAAAATTAAATGTTCATTTTTTTTGAAATTTTTTTTTAAACATTTCAAAAATTCCTGTGAAACACCTGAAGGGTTAATAAACTTCTTGAATGTGGTTTTGAGCACCTTGAGGGGTGTAGTTTTTAGAATGGTGTCACACTTGGTTATTTTCTATCATATAGACCCCTCAAAATGACTTCAAATGTGATGTGGTCCCTAAAAAAAAGAAAAAAAAAGTGTTGTAAAAATGAGAAATTGCTGGTCAACTTTTAACCCTTATAACTCCCTAACAAAAATTTTTGTTTACAAAATTGTGCTGATGTAAAGTAGACATGTGGGAAATGTTACTTATTAAGTATTTTGTGTGACATATCTCTGTGATTTAACCCCTTTCTGCCATTGGACGTACTATTCCGTCCATGTGGGGTGGGCCCTAATTCCCAAGGACGGAATAGTACGTCCAGCGCGATTGGCCGCGCTCACGGGGGGAGAGCGGCCGGGTGTCAGCTACCTATCGCAGCTGACATCCGTCACTATGTGTCAGGAGCGGTCACGGACCGCCCCCGGCACATTAAACCCCGGCACACCGCGATCAAACATGATCGCGGTGTGCCGGCGGTACAGGGAAGCATCGCGCAGGGAGGGGGCTCCCTGCGGGCTTCCCTGAGACCCCCGGAGCAACGCGATGTGATCGCGTTGCTGCGAGGGTCTCTTACCTCCTATCCCTGCAGGCCCCGGATCCAAAATGGCCGCGGGGCTGCATCCGGGTCCTGCAGGGATTACTTCGGGTGCAGACCAGGCTCTGGTAAGCCTGCAGCACTGGAACTCAGATCGGTGATCTGACAGAGTGCTGTGCAAACTGTCAGATCAGCGATCTGTGATGTCCCCTCCTGGGACAAAGTAAAAAAGTAAAAAAAAAAAAAAAATTCCTAAATAAAGAAAAATATATATATTATTCCCATAAATACATTTCTTTATCTAAATAAAAAAATCAAACAATAAAAGTACACATATTTAGTATCGCCGCGTCCGTAACGACCCAACCTATAAAACTATATCACTAGTTAACCCCTTCAGGGAACACCGTAAAAAAAAAAAAAGAAAAAAAAAAAAAAGAGGCAAAAAACAACGCTTTATTCTCATACCGCCAAACAAAAAGTGGAATGACACGCGATCAAAAAGACGGATATAAATAACCATGGCAATGCTGAAAACGTCATCTTGTCCCGCAAAAAACGAGCCGCCATACAGCATCAGCGAAAAAATAAAAAAGTTATAGTCCTCAGAATAAAGCGATGCCAAAATAATTATTTTTTTTATAAAATAGTTTATATCGTATAAAAGTGCCAAAACATAACAAAATGATATAAATGAGGTATCGCTGTAATTGTACTGACCCGAAAAATAAAACTGCTTTATCAATTTTACCAAACGCGTAACGGTATAAACGCCTCACCCAAAAGAAATTCATGAATAGCTGGCTTTTGGTCATTCTGCCTCACAAAAATCGGAATAAAAAGCGATCAAAAAATCTCCCGTGCCCGATTTTGTTACCAATAAAAACGTCAACTCGTCCCTCAAAAAACAAGACCTCACATGACTCTGTGGACTCAAATATGGAAAAATTATAGCTCTCAGAATGTGGTAACGCAAAAAATATTTTTTGCAATAAAAAGCGTCTTTCAGTGTGTGACGGCTGCCAATCATAAAAATCCGCTAAAAACCCCGCTATAAATCAAACCCCCCTTCATCACCCGCTTAGATAGGGAAAAAAATTTAAAAATGTATTTATTTACATTTTCCCATTAGGGTTAGGGTTAGGGCTAGGGTTAGGGTTGGGGTTATGGTTAAGGCTACGGTAAGGGTTGGGGCTAAAGTTAGGGTTAGGGTTTGGATTACATTTACGGTTGGGAATAGGGTTGGGATTAGGGTTAGGGGTGTGTCTGGGTTAGAGGTGTGGTTAGGGTTACCGTTGGGATTAGGGTTAGGGGTGTGTTTGGATTAGGGTTTCAGTTATAATTGGGGGGTTTCCACTGTTTAGGCACACCAGGGGCTCTCCAAACGCGACATGGCGTCTGATATCAATTCCAGCCAGTTCTGCGTTGAAAAAGTAAAACAGTGCTCCTTCCCTTCTGAGCTCTCCTGTGCGCCCAAACAGGGGTTTACCCCAACATATGGGGTATCAGCGTACTCGGAACACATTGGAGAACAACTTTTGGGGTCCAATTTCTCCTGTTACCCTTGGGAAAATACAAAACTGGGGGCTAAAAAAATTTTTGTGGAAAAATTTTTTTTTTTTATTTGCACGGCTCTGCGTTATAAACTGTAGTGAAACACTTGGGGGTTCAAAGTTCTCACAACACAACTAGATAAGTTCCTTGGGGGGTCTAGTTTCCAATATTGGGTCACTTGTGGGTTTTTTTTTTACTGTTTAGGTACATTAGGGGCTCTGCAAACACAATGTGACGCCTGCAGACCATTCTATCTAAGTCTGCATTCCAAATGGCGCTCCATCCCTTCCGAGCCCTCCCATGCGCCCAAACGGTGGTTCCCCCTACATATGGGGTATCAGCGTACTCAGGACAAATTGCACAACAACTTTTGGGGTCCAATTTCTTCTCTTACCCTTGGGAAAATAAAAAATTGGGGGCGAAAAATAATTTTTGTGAAAAAATATAATTTTTTATTTTTACGGTTCTGCATTATAAACTTCTGTGAAGCACTTGGTGGGTCAAAGTGCTCTCCACACCTCTAGATAAGTTCCTTAGGGGGTCTACTTTCCAAAATTGTGTCATTTGTGGGGGGTTTCAATGTTTAGACACATCAGGGCTCTCCAAACGCAACATGGCGTCCCATCTCAATTCCTGTCAATTTTGCATTGAAAAGTCAAATGGCGCTCCTTTGCTTCCGAGCTCTGTCATGCGCACAAACAGTGGTTTACCCCCACATATGGGGTATCGGCGTACTCAGGACAAATTGTACAACATCTTTTGGGGTCCATTTTCTGCTGTTACCCTTGGTAAAATAAAACAAATTGGAGCTGAAGTAAATTTTTTGTGTAAAAAAGTTAAATGTTCATTTTTATTTAAACATTCCAAAAATTCCTGTGAAACACCTGAAGGGTTAATAAACTTCTTGAATGTGGTTTTGAGCACCTTGAGGGGTGCAGTTTTTAGAATGGTGTCACACTTCGCTATTTTCTATCATATAGACCCCTCAAAATGACTTCAAATGATATGTGGTCCCTAAAAAAAAAAATGGTGTTGTAAAAATGAGAAATTGCTGGTCAAATTTTCACCCTTATAACTCCCTAACAAAAAAAAATGTTGGTTCCAAAATTGTGCTGATGTAAAGTAGACATGTGGGAAATGTTACTTATTAAGTATTTTGTGTGACGTATCACTGTGATTTTAATTGCATAATAAATCAAAGTTGGAAAATTGCGAAATTTTCAAAATTTTCGCCAAATGTCCGTTTTTTTCACGAACGCGGGTAATATCAAAGAAATTTTACCACTATCATGGAGTACAATATGTCTCGAGAAAACAGTGTGAGAATCACCAGGATCCGTTGAAGCGTTCCAGAGTTATAACCTCATAAAGGGACAGTGGTCAGAATTGTAAAAATTGGCCCGGTCATTAACGTGCAAACCACTCTCGGGGCTTAAGGGGTTAAAGTATCATTTTACTGAACTTTCTATGAGCCTACATACCCATATAGATGGCTAAGGAGGGTTGAACCTACTGACCGATTCCCTTTAACCAAACTATTCTTTAATTGACTTTTTTTTTATTGTCACCTTTGTAGGCACATTTTGGACTTAAACAGTTTCATTTTCTTTTGCTGTCTCTGATTTATCGAAAGACAATGACTCGTGACTTCAAACCTGGAGATTTAATTTTCGCCAAGATGAAGGGGTATCCTCATTGGCCTGCTAGGGTGAGTTAAGTTCTTAATTTCAAATCTGAATTTCTGCATTTCTATGAATAATTTGTGGGTTTTTTTTATTCCTTTTTATAAAAACAAAGTTGTTCACATACATAATTTAGTGTCTAAGTTTCAATACCCATGTGATCACTGCAGCAATTTGTTCATTTCATTGCAATTTTACTTCTTAGATGCTGCAGTCAATGGTGACTGCGGCCACTATGAGCTATGGAGCTAACCCTAGTCCTAGTTAGCACCTTAACACATATGGACTTGTAAGTATGGTACATCTGTGTTGTAATTTGCAAGTGTGCAGAGTTTCAGAAGCTGAGCTTTCTTGAGACGCTATAGATGATGCATATGTTACAAAGCAGAGGTCACTCACCAACAGAAGTAGCCAGAGTGAAGTTATGATCGCTGCTGTTCACTGTTCACCATTTATGTGCTGCGGTCAATATCTGACCAGTTCATGTGCATCATCTCCCATAAGCAGTTGTGAGGGTTTCTGCTGTGTTGGCATGTCAGGGACTCTTCAAATGTGACATGACTTCCACAATCTATTCAGCAAAAATTGTGCTTCAGAATTCAATTGGCGCTCCATCCCTTCCAAGCCCTGCCATGTGCCCAAATAGTTTTCCACCTCATATGGGGTAGCGGCGTACCCAGGAGAAAATGGATCCCAGAATCTATTGTCCATTTTCTTCCTATACCCCTGTGAAAAATAAAAATTTGAGGCTAAAGCAACATTTTTGCTTGAGTATTTTTTTCATTTGCACAGCTCAACATTCTAAAATTCTGTGAAACTCCTGTGGTTCAAGGTGCTCGCCACACCTTTAGAGAAGTTCCTTGAGGGGTATGCTTTTCAAAATGGGGTCACTTGCTGGGGTTTTCCACTGCCGTGCCTAAGCAAATGTGACATGGCGTCCGCTATCTGTTCCAGCCAAAATTTGTGTTCCAAAAACCTAATGGTAAAAGTTTGAAGACTGCTAAATTTTCCTTTTTTTTTTTTTGTAAAATTTTCATAAATACAGGTGCAACTCACAAAATTAAAATATCAAAAAGTTAATTTATTTCAGTTCTTCAATACAAAAAGTTAAACTCCTATATTAGATCACTGTTTGTAATGACTCTATTTCAGTTGTTTATTTCTGTTAATGTTGATTATGGCTTACCACCAATGAAAACCCAAAAGTCATTATCTCGGTAAATTAGAATACTTATAACACCAGCTTGAATAATGATTTTAACATCCAAAATGTTCTCCTACTGAAAAGTATGTTCAGTAAATGCATTCAATACTTAATTGTGGCTCCTTTTTGTATCAATTACTGCATCAAAGCGGCGTGGCATGGAGGTGATCAGTCTGTGGCACTGCTGAGGTGTTATGGAAGCTTTGATAGCAGCCTTCAGCTTGTCTGCATTGTTGGGTCTGGTGTCTCTCATCTTCCTCTTGACACTACCCCTTAACCCCTTAATCCCTTAATCCCATATGACGTACTATCCCGTCAAGGTGACCTGGGACTTAATTCTCAGTGACTGGATAGTACGTCATAGGGTTCGGCCGCGCTCACGGGGGGAGCGCGGCCGAACTCAGCCGGGTGTCAGCTGACATCCGGCACTATGTGCTAGGAGCGGTCACGGACCGCCCCCGGCACATTAACCCCCGGCAAACTGCGATCAAACATGATCGCAGTGTTCAGGCGGTATAGGGAAGCATCGCGCAGGGAGGGGACTCCCTGCGGGCTTCCCTGAGACCCTCAGAGCAACGTGATGTGATCGCGTTGCTCCGAGCGTCTCTTACCTCCCCTCTCCCTGCAGCAGGCCCGGATCCAAAATGGCCGCGGGGCTGCATCCGGGTACTGCAGGGAGGTGGCTTACCAAGCGCTGGTAAGCCTTCAGCGCTGTAAGTCAGATCGCTGATCTGACAGAGTGCTGTGCAAACGATCTGTGATGTCCCCCCCCTGGGGCAAAGTAATGACCCGACCTATAAAACTGTCCCACTAGTTAACCCCTTCAGTGAATACCGTAAAAAAAAAGCGGCACAAAACGCTTTATCATACTGCCGAACAAAAGTGGAATAACACGCGATCAAAAGGACAGATATAAATAACCATGGTACTGCTGAAAACGTCATCTTGTTCTGCAAAAAACGAGCCGCCTTACAGCATCATCAGCGAAAAAATAAAAGTTATAGTCCTCAGAATATAGCGATACCAAAATAATAATTTTTTCTATAAATTAGTTTTTATCGTATAAAAGCGCCAAAACATAAAAAAATTGTATAAATGAGGTATCGCTGTAATTGTACTGACCCAAAGAATAAAACGGCTTTATTAATTTTACCAAACGTGGAACGGTATAAACGCCCCCCAAAAGAAATTCATGAATAGCTGGTTTTTGGTCATTCTGCCTCACAAAGATCGGAATAAAAAGCGATCAAAAAATGTCACGTGCCCGAAAATGATACCAATAAAAACGTCAACTCGTCCCTCAAAAAACAAGACCTCACATGACTCTGTGGACCAAAATATGGAAAAATTATAGGTCTCAAAATGTGGAGACGCAAAAACTTTTTTGCTATAAAAAGTATCTTAGTGTGTGTGACAGCTGCCAATCACAAAAATTCGCTATAAAAACCCGCTATAAAAGTAAATCAAACCCCCCTTCATCACCCCCTTAGTTAGGGAAAAATAATACAATTAAAAAAATGTATTTTATTTCCATTTTCCCGCTAGGGCTAGGGTTAGGGCTAAAGTTAGGGTTAGGGTTGGGCTAAAGTTAGGGTTAGGGTTGGGGCTAAAGATAGGGTTAGGGTTTGGATTACATTTACGGTTGGGATTAGAGTTAGGGGTGTGTCAGGGTTAGGGGCGTGTTTGGATTAGGGTTTCAGTTAGAATTGGGGAGTTTCCACTGTTTAGGCACATCAGGGGCTCTCCAAACGCGACATGGCGTCCGATCTCAATTCCAGCCAATTCTGCGTTGAAAAAGTAACAGTGCTCCTTCCCTTCCGAGCTCTCCCATGCGCCCAAACAGGGGTTTACTCCAACATATGGGGTATCAGCGTACTCGGGACAAATTGGACAACTTTAGGGGTCCAAGTTCTCTTGTTACCCTTGGGAAAATAAAAATTTGGGGGGCTGAAAATCATTTTTGTGGGAAAAATAATATATATTTTTTTTATTTTCACAGCTCTGCGTTGTAAACTGTAGTGAAACACTTGGGGGTTCAAAGTTCTCACAACACATCTAGATAAGTTCCTTGGGAGGTCTAGTTTCCAATATGGGGTCACTTGTGGGGGTCTCTACTGTTTGGGTACATCAGGGGCTCTGCAAATGCAACGTGACGCCTGCAGACCAATCCATCTAAGTCTGCATTCCAAAAGGCGCTCCTTCCCTTCCGAGCTCTGCCATGCGCCCAAACGGTGGTTCCCCCCCCACATATGGGGTATCAGCGTACTCAGGACAAATTGGACAACAACTTTTGGGGTCTAATTTATCTTGTTACCCTTGTGAAAATACAAAACTGGGGGCTAAAATATCATTTTTGTGAAAAAAAAAAAAAAAAATTATTTTCACTGCTCTGCGTTATAAACTTGTAGTTAAACACTTGGGGGTTCAAAGCTCTCAAAACATATCTAGATAAGTTCCCTGGGGGGTCTAGTTTCCAAAATGGTGTCACTTTTGTTTTTTTTTTTTAATGTTTAGGCACATCAGGGGCTCTCCAAACGCGACATGGTGTCCCATCTCAATTCCAGTCAAATATTGCATTGAAAAGTCAAACGGCGCTCATTCCCTTCCGGGCTCTGCCATGCACCCAAACAGTGGTTTACACCCACATATGGGGTATCAGCGTACTCAGGACAAATTGTACAACAACTTTTGGCGTCCATTTTCTCCTGTTACACTTGGTAAAATAAAACAAATTGGAGCTGAAATAAATTTTGTGTGAAAAAAAGTTAAATGTTCATTTTTATTTAAACATTCCAAAAATTCCTGTGTAACACCTGAAGGGTTAATAAACTTCTTGAATGTGGTTTTGAGCACCTTGAGGGGTGCAGTTTTTAGAATGGTGTCACACTTCGCTATTTTCTATCATATAGACCCCTCAAAATGACTTCAAATGAGATGTGGTCCCTAAAAAAAATAAAAAAAAAATGGTGGTGTAAAAATGAGAAATTGCTGGTCAACTTTTAACCCTTATAACTCCCTAACAAAAAAAAATTTTGGTTCCAAAATTGTGCTGATGTAAAGTAGACATGTGGGAAATGTTACTTATTAAGTATTTTGTGTGACATTTTCAAAATTTTCGCCAAATTTTCATTTTTTTTCACAAAGAAACACAAGTTATATCGAAGAAATTTTACCACTATCATGAAGTACAATATCTCACGAGAAAACAATGGCAGAATCGCCAAGATCCGTTGAAGCGTTCCAGAGTTATAACCTCATAAAGGGACAGTGGTCAGAATTGTAAAAATTGGCCCGGTCATTATTGTGCAAACCACCCTCAGGGCTTAACGGGTTAAATTCTCTGTAGGGTTAAGGTCAGGCAAGTTTGCTACAGTAATACTGTTGCTTTTAAACTAGGTATTTGTACTTTTGGCAGTGTGGATAGGTGCCAAGTCCTGCTGGAGAATGAAATTCCCATCTCCAAAAAACTTGTCAGCAGAGGGAACCATGAAGTGCTCTAAAATTTCCTGGTTGACGGCTGCACTGACTTTGGTCTTGATAAAACACAGTGGACCTACACTAGCAGATGACATGGCTCCTGAAACCATCATTGATTGTGGATACTTCACACTAGACCTTGGAAATCAAGGTCCCAGAGTCTGGAGAAACAAACAATCCAAGCTGCTTGAGGTCTAGTGTGAAGTTTCCACAATAAGTGATGGTTTGGGGAGCCATGTCATCTGCTGGTGTAGGTCCACTGTGTTTTATCAAGACCAAAGTCAGCGCAGCCGTCTACCAGGACATTTTAGAGCACTTCATGCTTCCCTCTGCTGACAAGCTTTTTGGAGAGGGAAATTTAACTCTCCAGCAGGACTTGGCACCTGTCCACACTGCCAAAAGTACCAATACCTGGTTTAAAAACAACAGTTGGGCCAGCAAACTCGCCTGACCTCAACCCCATAGAGAATCTATGGGGTATTGTCAAGAGGAAGATGAGACACCAGACACAACAATGGAGACGAGCTGAAGGCTGCTATCAAAGCAACCTGGGCTTCCATAACACCTCAGCAGTGCCACAGGCTGATCGCCTCCATGCCACGCCGCTTTGATGCAGTAAGTGATGTAAATGGAGCCCCAACCAAGTATTGAGTGCATTTGCTGAACATACATTTCAGTGGGCGAACATTTCGGATGTTAAAATCATTTTTTCAAGCTGGTGTTATAAAGTAATCTAAATTTACTGATATGACTTTTGCGTTTTCATTGGCTCTAAGCCATAATCATCAACATTAACAGAAATAAACACTTGAAATAGATCACTCTGTTTTTATTGACTCTATATAATGAGTTTCACTTTTTGTATTGAAGAACTTAAATAAATTTAACTTTTTGATGATATTCTAATTTTGTGAGATGCACCTGTAAATGCAAATCATATCGATCAAAATTTACCACTAGCATTAAGTAAAATGTCACTAAAAACAACAAGAGTAACTGGAATATGTTGAAGCGCCGCAGAGTTATTACCACCTTAAAGTGACACTGGTCAGAATTGTAAAATTTCGCCTTGTCAGGAAGGTTGAAAACAGGCTTGTGGGTTTAGGGTTTATAATATCTTCAGTATTGTGTAAAGATTCCTGATTAACCCAGGAAGAAATACTAATTTTTGTATCCTTTTTCATTTGTTATCCTATATCTACAGGTGGATGAACTTCCTGATGGTGCTGTAAAACCTTCCACAAATAAAATGCCCATTTTCTTTTTTGGCACCCATGAAACGTGAGTTCCTAATTGTTTGTTTAATTTAGAAAGGTTGTATAAAGTAATTTATAAAATCACTCTTTGCTTTCTGTTAAAGCTGAGATGGCCAGTGACTGCTTGAGCAGATCTTCAATAGTAGTGACAACCAGATATAAATCTTTGAGATGTGCTAGAGGAATAAGTCATAGGACATGGTTGTTAAGGTTGAAATAATATAAAGGTATTTTGAGTTTTACCTATAATCCTAAAGTGGTGTGTAAGGAATGGGCAAAAAACACCTGAAGTAGATGTCCTGTATTCGTGAATAATTGATTCCCAACTCCAAATTTGGCAGTCAGACTAGTTCCCTGGATCAATGTCCCATCTTCAGAAATCTAGTACTTATAACATGTACTAGTTCAAAAGAAAAAGTATAGTGAATCAACTATTACAATTTGGCAAGAGGGTTCCACAGTCTCTTTGCGCCTACAGCAAACAATTGCTGTCTGTGATGATGATTAAACTTTATTTCCTCTAGATCAGGGGTGCACAGCATTTTTTCGATTCAACGGCCACAATGCCATACTGAACCAATTCCAAGGGCAGCAAATATTGTCTTTAACGGGGTAGTTACATGAATACATCACCAAAACCACCATTACCATCATTGTTGTGGGCCTAGGTGTGACAGATTCTGTACTGTCCATTCATGTATTAATGCATTAATACATCGCCGAAACCAAATATTGAGTATTTCAGATTTTGAGAGTTTCTGCTCCAAATAAAATCAGTGTGAACACACACGAACTTAAACTGCGATACTTGGATCAGAAACTTGCTGAATCATCCTCATAACCTTAAATCTCTAGGTTTTAACATAGCCATGAAACGCGTTATGGATTGCTACATGTGTGCAAGATCAGAACCACTGTCAGCACATGAATGCGGCTTCAGAACCACCGACAGCAATGCTCCGCCACAGTGCCCCTCTTAAAAAAAAAAAAAAAAAAAAAAAAAAAAAAAAAAAAAAAAACCCTTCCTCCCCAGCCTTTCATCTAAAATAACATTTCATTTTCAGCTCCTCCATAGAGTGCTTACCGGTACCTGAAATCTCATCTGCCTGTGTGGCCTAGATACCTACAGCAGTGTGATGACAACAGTAGCATGCTAACCTAATCGCAATGCTGCACGTCGTGGCGGGGGCTGATGAGTGTTTTCTCTGCCCCGATCCTGATGCCACTGTTTAAATGTATTCGCGTCTGAAAGACGTGAATACATTTGAATATGGGAAGATGGAGCCATTGCATCCAAGACAGTGGGCTGTATGTTGTGCGGCTTGCTCTAGATGAAGTGGATGGCCCGCCCTGTCACTGTTGGGTGCCAAATTCCTGTACTGTCCATTCATGTTCAGTAGTGTTCAAAATAATAGCAGTTCAATATGACTAACCAGATTAATCAGTGTTTTTGGTATAAATTATATTACCACATGTCAAACAATTCGGTGCGGTAGATTCTAAGAAAACCAACAGACTCCGCATTCGTGACCTGCATGTTTTTTAAGTCTGTATTAGAATAATTAATTGAAAGGGGGTGTGTTCAAAATAATAGCAGTGTGGAGTTCAATCACTCTGTGAAGAAACAGGTGTGAATCAGGTGGCCCTTATTTAAGGGTGAAGCCAGGACATGTTGTGCATGCATTTCTCCTTGAAAGCCTGAGAAATATGGATCGTTTGAGACATTGTTTAGAAGAACAGCGTACCTTGATTAAAAGTTGATTGGAGAGGGTAAAACTTATAAAGAAGTGCAGACAATGATGGGCTGTTCAGCTAAAATTTTCTTCAATGCTTTAAAATAGAAAGCCAAACCAGAGAAACGAGGACGAAAACTGAAGACTACCATTCGAATCGATAGAAGAATAGCCAGAATGGCAAAGGCTCAGCCAATGATCAGCTCCAGGATAATCAGAGACTCTCAAGACAAATGCAAATGCTGCTATAAGACGCTCTTTTTTTCCTCCAAAAATGTGGAAGAAAATAGGGGGTGCATCTTATAATCCGGATGTACCAGCTCTGGCTGTGGTGGGGAGGCGAGGGAGTGGTATCGGCTGCTGCGGCTAACTCCTGTGCCTGCTGCTAAAGAGAAATGAATATTCACTCCATTCCACGCCCATGGGCGTAGAGGGTAATGAATATTAATTTCTCTTTAATAGCGTCCTGGTATGATTTTTTTTTTCCCATCCCCCCCCCCCCCCGGTATGAATGTACACCACCCTGGTATGCATGGCCACATCAGAAAACATTAAAAAAAAGCAAACCATTACACTTAACTTCCCGGTGTTCCCTCGCATCATCCTGCTCCGGTGCCAGCAGCTGCTTTATGCTTGCAAGCAGCTCATGGCAGGGACGTCATGAGCTTCTTGCAAGCCGAAGGTCATCTGCTGGAATACGCACAGCTCTGTGTCCCAGGACTGTGTGTGCCGAGAGCAGTGAGTATTCATTGCTCTTTAATTGCGGGTATAGTGTCAGCCGTCAGCTTCCTAAGGCTGCCGGTGGTCACGTGTGCCGCTACTAAAGGGAATGAATATTCACCGCATTCCACATCCATGACCATCGGCAGCTGCAGGACGGCTCCGGCTGACACTCCACGCGCTATTGAAGAGCAATAAATACTCACTGCTCTCAGCGCGCACGTTCCCGGGGTGCAGAGCTGTGAATATCAGGCAGCTGCCCTTTGGCTTGCAAGCAGCGCATGACTTCCCTGCCGTGTGCTGCTTACAAGCATGGCACTGGATCAGGATGCTGCGAGGGAGCTCCGGGAAGGTAAGTGTAATGTTTTTTTTTTGTTTTTTTTTCTTTTCCCTGATGGGGCCATGCATACCAGGACCGGGATTGGGGCCAATCATACCAGCTTAGGGATGGGGCCATGCATACTAGGATGAGATGGGGGGGGCCTGCATACCAAGATAGGGATGAGTGGGACCATTCCTACCAGGATAGAAATAAGGGGGATATGCATACCAGGCTAGGGATGAGGGCCATGCTTATCAGGATATGGATAAAGGGGGGTATGCACACCAGAATAGGGATGAGGGGGCCATGTGTATCAGGATGGGGATAAGGGGACCATATACACCAGGATAGGGGCAATAAGTACGGTCTTGACCACATTTTTTGCTTCAAATTTTTTTTCCTAATTCCTTCTAAACCATAGGAGCGTCTTATGGTCCGGTGCGTCTTATAGTCCGAAAAATATGATAGATAAAAATGTATACATTTCTCTTTGTTTTGAATTGGAAAACAGTGTGCAATGTTCCCAATGTATGGAAATAAAAACTAGTATAAAGATTTTGTAATTAGCTCATGTTCTGCTATTATTTTGAACACTACTGTATTTGAACATTGTAGTAAAATTACCCTTAAACCTTTTTGTTTTTCCAAACAGAATAGCCCTTAATTTAATCTGTTTTGGTCCTGCAGTTCACCCTTTCTCTAGTCCCTTTGCGCTTATGGATTTAACTGGAGCTGACTTGGATACTGGCAATAAAAAGCGATCAAACCGTCTATGAAAATGGTAAAATGTCGAGTCGCAGTAAATTAGATTTCACACAGCTATACTGACAGAAAAATAAATTAAAGGTCTCAGAAAATGGCGATGACAAACAATTTTTTTTTTTTTTTTTTTTACAAAGTTGTACATTTATTTTATTTAAAAAAAAAAAAAAAAAAAAAAAACACTTTGTTATTGCTCGGAGATATAGTTTTCATCGCCTCAGTTTCATGATTTAAGGCTTCCAGATACGCTGCATACATGTGAGGAATGCCTGTTTGTTAGGGAATTCCCACATGTATTCAGCGTATCTGGAAGCCGTAAATCATGCAACTGAGGCGATGAAAACTATATCTCCGAGCAATAACAAATACTCGGAGGTCACCTGAGCAACGAGTATACTCGCTCATCACTAGTTATCGCCAATCAGAACCACCGCGTCGGTTTTTCCCACGCTGTCACAGATGACAGCTTGGGAATCTATATAGGAAGTACGGTACATGAAAACACAAACAAAAACATCAAATCCGCAAACCTTTTTATACCTGCGTTTTTGCCGTGGATTTGACTGACTCAGTTGAAGTCAATGGGTGAGAAATACCGCAGAAACGCCCAAAGAATTGACATGCTGCAGAAAAAAACGCTCTGCAAATACTGAAAGGAAATTTACTGATCATGGGCACAACACTTCAGGATTGTCATTAAATTAGCTTGCATAAGGATTCCAAAGCGATTTTGGCCCATTTCTGCGCTGTGTGCACACAGACTTAGGGTATATTCACATGTTAAAGGGGTTGTCCACTACTTTCAATTAACCCCCCAATGTACCCCCCCCCCGGGCCCCTAATGAATTGTGCCATTACCTTCTGTTGACGTTTTCGCCTGTGAGCGGCGCTATTCCTCCTGCTGAGTCTGGGTCACATGACCCCCAGACTGCAGCCGCCGCTCATTTCCGCCGACGTCACGTCAATTTCCAGGCTCTGAAAATTGACGTGACGTCAGCAGCAGGCGTGACCAGCCCCCACAGTCAGCAGTCACTCAGCAAGAGTGACTGGGCTGTGGGCGGTGCTGGGGGCTGCCTGCAGGGCTGTGCTGGGGGCGGGCGGGGCTGTGTGTGCTCACTGCTCAGTGCTGGGATCATGATGTGTGGCTGGGCTGTGCTTCGGTCGCCGGGGGTCTGCCTGTGCTTGTGCCCGCCGGCGCTGGTGTTTCTGCCCGCCGGTGCATGTGCCCGCCGGTGCTTCTGCCCGCCGGCGCTGTGCGTGTGTGTGCCGGCGCTGTGCGTGTGTGCCGGCGCTGTGTGTGCCGACGCTGTGCGTGTGTGCCGGCGCTGTGCGTGTGTGTGCCAGCGCTGTGCGTGTGTGCCGGCGCTGTGCGTGTGTGCCGGCGCTGTGCGTGTGTGCCGACGCTGTGCGTGTGTGCCGGCGCTGTGTGTGCCGGCGCTGTGCGTGTGTGTGCCGGCGCTGTGCGTGTGTGTGCCGACGCTGTGCGTGTGTGCGCCGACGCTGTGTGCCGGCGCTGTGCGTGTGTCGGCGCTGTGCACTGTGTGTGCCGGCGCTGTGCACTGTGTGTGCCGACGCTGTGCACTGTGTGTGCCGACGCTGTGCACTGTGTGTGCCGACGCTGTGCGTGTGTGTGCCGACGCTGTGCGTGTGTGTGCAGGCGCTGTGCGTGTGTGTGTGCATGCCGACGCTGTGCGTGTGTGTGCAGGCATCGTCCGATGGGACTACAAGTCCCATCGGGCTCTGCCTGCTACACTGACAGTGAGTGACACATTAGTCAATGATGGGACAGTAGTAGTCCCATCATCCGGCTAATGTGTTGAATGTAAAAAAAAAAAAATACATACATACATACATACATACATACATACATACATACATACATACATACATACATACAACACACCATGCGACGACATGCAACAACATGCACCATGCGCCGACATGCACCATACGACGACATGCAACAACATGCACCATGCGCCGACATGCACCATGCGACGACATGCAACAACATGCACCATGCGGCGACATGCACCATGCGACTACATGCACCATGCGACTACATGCACCATGCGACTACATGCACCATGCGACTACATGCACCATGCGACTACATGCACCATGCGACTACATGCACCATGCGACAACATGCGACAACATGCACCATGAGGCAACATGCACCATGCGCCGACATGCACCATGAGACGACATGCAACAACATGCACCATGCGGCGACATGCACCATGCGACGACATGCACCATGCGACTACATGCACCATGCGACTACATGCACCATGCGACTACATGCACCATGCGACTACATGCACCATGCGACTACATGCACCATGCGACAACATGCGACAACATGCACCATGAGGCAACATGCACCATGCGCCGACATGCACCATGAGACGACATGCAACAACATGCACCATGCGGCGACATGCACCATGCGACGGCATGCACCATGCGACAACATGCAACAACATGCACCATGCGACGACATGCACCATGCAACTACATGTGACATACAGTACATACATACATACTACAGACATACAGTACATATAACATAGAGTACATACTCACCATCACTTGTCACTTTGTTCCCCGAAGCCATTGTCACCTGTAAAAAATATTAAAATAATAAACAAAGAAAATATACTCCCTGTCCGCAGAAATCCAATTAAAACGAGTGTCCCACGACGATCTCCCGTGGAGAGCAGGAGCATCAGTTGATGCGACCACTCTCCAGGGGCTCCAGGAACACAATGATGGAAGGTATCCTTCCATCATGTATTCCTCACAAGGTATTCCTACGCCCCTGTGAGAAAATAGTCCCTAGTCTCACTATTGGCATTGCTGGGTGAGATATTTTCCCACGCAGCAATTGCCATAAAGTGAGACCAGTGAACTAGAGTAACCTCAGTGATGCACTGCTGGAGCCATTGTCTCCTGTCAGTGTGTCACTGAGGGTCCTATAGAGCAGTGACATCACCCAATGTCACTGTTCTATAGGGGAGATCGTCGTGGGACACTCGTTATTAATTGGACTACGGCGGAAAGGTAGTATACGGTTTATTATTTTACTTTTTTTTGCAGGCGCTGAAGTATGGTAAGTATGGTTAAATGAAGAATATTACAATACTTTTTTCAAAATGTGTGTGTTTTATTAACCCTTTCTTACTATTGGATTAATAACGGATAGGCGTCTTATTGACGCCTCTCCGTTATTAACCCGGCTTAATGTCACCTTACAATAGCAAGGTGACATTAACCCTTCATTACCCCATATCCCACCGCTACACGGGAGTGGGAAGAGAGGGGCTTAGGCTGGTTTCACACTTGCGTTTTTATCTGCATGCGTTTTTAAAAAAACCGCATGTGTGAAAAAACGCATGTAAACGTGGTAAAACGCTGCGTTTTTTAGACGCATGCGTTTTTGCATGTAGAAAAAAACGCGGCGTTTTGCCGCGTTTACATGGGTTTTTTCATGCGTTTGCGTTTTTAAAATGCATGCTGAGAAGTGTGTGACAGCTGCCAATCATCAAAATCCACAAGAAAACCCACTATAAATAGAAATAGCTAGGGGTAGGGTTAGGGCCTAACCCTAACCCTAAACGTGACAGAAATACGTGGCACTGAAATACGTGGCACTGAAATACGTGGCACTTGCATACGTGGCACTGAAATACGTGGCACTGAAATACGTGGCACTTACATACGTGGCACTTACATACGTGGCACTTACATACGTGGCACTTACATACGTGGCACTTACATACGTGGCACTTACATACGTGGCACTTACATACGTGGCACTTACATACGTGGCACTTATATACGTGGCACTTACATACGTGGCACTTACATACGTGGCACTTACATACGTGGCACTTACATACGTGGCACTTACATACGTGGCACTTACATACGTGGCACTTACATACGTGGCACTTACATACGTGGCACTTACATACGTGGCACTTACATACGTGGCACTTACATACGTGGCACTTACATACGTGGCACTTACATACGTGGCACTTACATACGTGGCACTTATATACGTGGCACGTGGCACTTACATACGTGACACTTACATACGTGACACTTACATACGTGGCACTTACATACGTGGCACTTACATACGTGGCACTGAAATATCGTGGCACTGAAATATCGTGGCACTGAAATATCGTGGCACTATGTCATAAAATGTTCATTAAACGGTTAGGGGTGAGGTTAGGGGTAGGGTTAGGGTTTGGATCCCTTTATCACCCTGATGGTGGTGGGTGGTTTTTCAGTGTTTTTTCTGTTTTTTTTTCTATAAAAACGCATGCGTTTTTAACGCAAACAAACGCGCGCGTTCAAAAACGCATGCGTTGCCGAAAACGCGTCAAAACGCATGCGAAAAAACGCATGCGTTTTTAATGTTAAGTATAGGAAAAAAAACGCATGCATTTTTTAGCGCTAAAACGCAGCGTCCAAAAACGCAAGTGTGAAACCAGCCTCAGTGCCGGAATTGGCGCATCTAAGGCTACGTTCACATTTGCGTTGTGCGCCGCAGCGTCGGAGACGCAATGCACAACGCAAACAAAAACGCAACAAAACGCACGCTAAAACGCTGCGTTTTGCGACGCATGCGTCCTTTTTGGCCGAAAGTTGGACGCAAAAAAAATGCAACTTGCTGCGTCCTCTGCGCCCAACGCTTGCGGCCAAAAAAACCCATGCGTCGCAAAACGCAGCACAATGCATGTCCATGCGCCCCCATGTTAAATATAGGGGCGCATGACGCATGCGGCGACGCTGCGGCGCCGAACGCTAATGTGAACGTAGACTTACAGATGCGCCATTTCTGGGGTGGCTGCGGACTGGTATTTGTAGCCGGGGGGGGGGGGGGACCAATATCCATGGCCCCTCTCTAGGCTATGAATATCAGCCCGCAGCTGTCTGCGTAGCCTTTCTGGCTATAAAATATAGGGGGACCCCACGTCATTTTTTTTGGGGGGGTCCCTCTATTTTAATAGCCGGTAAAGGCTACGCAGACAGCTGCGGGCTGATATTCATAGCAGGCTACAAATATTGGCCCCCGGCCGTCGGCTTTCCCCCTCTGGCGCAGAAAATTGCGCGGGAGCCCACGCCGTTTTTTTCAGTTTTTTATTAAATTAAACGCTCATTAAGCCCTGTTTCACACTTGCGTCGGCACGGGTCCATCGCTATGCGTTGGGCCGACGTACCGACGCACGTTGTGAAGTTTGTGCACGTCGTGGGCAGCGGATGCAGTTTTTCAACGCATCCGCTGCCCATTCTGAAGTCCGGGGAGGAGGGGGCGGAGTTTTGGCCGCGTATGCGCGGTAGAAAATGGCAGACGTGACGGATGTGCCAACGGTCCGCCAAAACACGACGCATCCGTTGCACGATGGACGCGACGTGTGGCCATCCGTCGCGATCCTTCACTAATACACGTCTATGGGTAAAAAACGCATCCTGCGAGCACATTTGCAGGATCCGTTTTTTTCCCAAAAAGACGGATTGCGAAAAACGCAAGTGTGAAAGTAGCCTTATAGAAACATCGGCCTTTCTATTATATATCTATGGATATATTTATCTATAGATATATCTATAGATACATAGATGTATCTATCCATATATTTGGGTGCTTTCACACATCAGGTTTTTGCCGTGAGGCACAATCCGGCGAGTTTTGAAAAAAACTGATCCATTTTTTTCCGACGGATCCGTCTTTTTCTCATAGAGTTTCATCCGTTTTTTGCCGGATCCGTCAAAAAAGCTGTTTCCACCGGATGGAAAACACATACAGAGGAACGTTTTTTCTGTCCGGCGAAAAAACGCACAGCGACGGATCCGGCAAAAAAAGTATGAAACTGAGCTGTGAAATGATGAATCCGGCCTTGGAATCCGTTTTTTCATGCATGTTTCCATTCAAATCATGCACATTTTCCGTTTATTTACTTATTTCCAAAAACGGCATTAAAACCGCGCATAAACCGCACCAAAAAAAGCATCAAAACTGCACCAAAAACTGCACCAAAAACTGCATCAAAACCTGGTGCAGTTTCGCAGTTTTGGTGCGGTTTTGATACAGTTTTTGGTGCGGTTTTGATACAGTTTTTGGTGCGGTTTTGATGCAGTTCTTGGTGCGGTTTCGGTGCGGCTTTTTCCGCAGCATGTGCACAAGTCTGCGGCTCCCATAGACTTACATTGGTTGTACACTACACTGCGGATTTGATGCAATTCAGTGCAGCAAAAAACGCTGCGGATCTGCAATCAGATCCGCAACGTGTGCACACAGCCTTAGCATTTAGTGAACCTAGCCAAAAAGCCAAGCAAAAAGCAAGCGTGGGATTGCACTTTTTTTGCCATTTCATTGCACTTTGAATTTTTTTCACATTTTCTGCTACACGACATGCTAAAACCAATGATGGCGTTCAAAAGTAGAACTTGTTCTTCAAAAGATAAGCCCTCACATGGCCATACTGACGGAAAAATTATGGCTCTGGATAGAAGGGGAGCGATAAACGAAAACAAAAAAGCTCCAGGGGTGAAGGGGTTTAGAAACATGGATATAGACATACCTATGCAAATAGACATAGATATATCTGTATCTATCTGTCTGTCTGTCTGTCTGTCTGTCTGTCTATCTATCTATCTATCTATCTATCTATCTATCTATCCCTCTATCTATCTATCCCTCTATCTATCTTTCCCTCTATCTATCTTTCCCTCTATCTATCTTTCCCTCTATCTATCTGTAATGGAGTGTGGGTTGGACAAATGTAAAAGAGGAGGTTGGACAGAAATGAGATCACAAATCTTTTTGAAGCTAGAGGAGGGAGAGGAGGGAGGGGTTGGGGTGTGTTTTGGAGAGGGTGTGCTAAGTTCAGGCTTAGTGGCCAGTGCAATGCATCATGGAACTTGTAGTATTAGAGCACAATGACTCAGGAGAATGGAAGTTGTCGATTAACCCCATGAGAGCTGAATCCAGCACAAAAATGTGCTGCTACAGCATGATAAAAGGTAATATTGCTAAAATAAACACAGTAGATGTTTTCAGTGGCCCATAATAGCAAGATTTATGAAAAAAAAAAAAAAAAGGTTATAGTAGTGGACAACTTCTTTAAGTATTTGGTGCAGATATTTCTGCACCATTTCTGCATCTCTTGTCAGGAAAAACACAGCATTAAATAGATGCGTTTTTCACATGCGTTTTTGTTACAGATTTTTCCCCACTGCTGAAAGAATTGACATGCTGCAGATTTAAAGCTGCACCAAGTCTGCCAGTCACAAATAAGCAACATGTGCATGAGACTTGAGGATTATCATTCACTTTACTGACATCAGGAAACTCTTCAGGTTTTGTGACAAATCGCAGCAAGAAAAAAAAATGCAGCAAATCTGCAATGTGTGCATCGGCCCCAAGATACTTCCACCCCCAACCCCCCCCCCCCTTTAAGTCGGATGGCAGCTTCACCTGATCAGTAAGAATATGGACAGATCACTGAGAGGACTGCTCTGTGGTGATGAGTGAACGTGCTCGGATAAATTGTTATCCGAGCATACTCGAGTACTAACAGTGTCTGCGGCGTGCTCGAAAAATGTATGAGTCCCCCACGCTTGCATGTTTCGTGGCTGTTCGACAGCTGCAACACATGCATGGATTGCCTGTTTTAAAGGCAATCCATGCATATATTCCAGCTCTCGAACAGCTGCGAAACATGCAGCCTTGGGGACTCGAACATTTTTCGAGCACGCCGCAGACACTGTTGGTACTCGAGCATGCTCGGATAACACTTTATCCGAGCACGTTCACTCATGACTACTGCTCTATCCTCTCCTGCCCCACACTGATCTATCTGATCCGTGCTGGACAGAAGAGTGAACCACAAGCACCTGCACAGAATGTTCCACCTGAATAACTGAAGGACCTTTCAAGTTATATGAGCAGTCACATACTTGGAAGGAACATCAAATCGTGGTAATGTATAGTGTGTTTTGATGTAGCTAAACTGTGTTGTAGTTGTAGCGGAGTGTGCGTGTACTCTACATGCAGAAGTGTTGCGCATATGTGTGTACTGCAGAGCTTCTTTACACTGCCAGAGAAGTTTTAATTATTAGAAAATGATTTTCCTATTTTCTGCTGTCTAAACCTGGAGTGCATCCTATTGTCCAAAAATAGCTTTTATTTGTTTTTTTAAATATTTCAAGTTGTGGGTTCTAAATCATGCAGAAAAAAATGAAAATAGTTTATAATGACATGAGAGATTGTGATAAATGTATTTCTACTTATTCATTTCATGGTCTAACAATGTGTTTTTGTTTTATTTTACATTTAAGAGCTTTTTTAGGACCAAAAGACATATTCCCATATGAAGATAATAAGGAGAAATATGCTAAACCAAATAAACGAAAGGGATTCAATGAAGGTTTATGGGAAATTGATAATAATCCCAAAGTCAAGTTCTCAAGTCCACAGGTAAACCAAGTGAGAATGAAGAGTTAGAATCTAAATTTGTCATTATTTGCAGAAAAGCCTCCCTCCAATTATATGTGAGAAATTTGTGGGTTCATAGCCCCATGTGAGATATTTCTGTAAGAATAACAATTGGCAATTGCCAGACATTGAAAGGAATCTAACAGCAGGATTTATCGCTAGCTACGATTAGCAGCACTCTAGCAATATCCTATTAATCCCTGTATTATTCCTGAACTCAACTGTGGTGCGTGTTTAAAAGAAAAAAAATGTAAGCCTTTCAGTGTGTATTGTACTAGGTCTGGAGTACCGTTATCCCCTGCAATAGCACATTGATATCATGCTTGCAACTGGTACAGAGAGAAGACCTTCTTCGCTGTCTTACTCCCTGCACACACTGGCATATCAGTCAGTGTGGGTGAAACGTGCCAGCGTGCTGTAGCAAACAGTGCTGTGGAGTTAGTAAAAAATGGACCGACTCTCATTTCCTAACTTATATAATAACTTAGGTACAGTAGTACAATGCAGGATGTGCTGTAATTTTTTTCATAAGAATTTTGGAAAGTAAGGCTAGTTTCACATTAGCGTTCGAATCCGCAGCGTTTAATCCGCATCCGCAAGTGAAGGAAAAAATGCATAGAAACACGTACGAACGTGGCATTTTTTTTAGATGCATGCGGGAACGCATGCGGTTAAAAAAACGCAGCGTTTGCATGCTTTTCTATGCGTTTTTTCCTGCGTTTGCGTTTTTGGTGCGCATGGGGACAAATTTTACAGGAGAAAAATCCAGATAACCAGAAACCGCCAATGGGACTACAGAGGGCATGTATTATGGGATCTCTCTATATAGACCCTTGAACAGCTGAAATCTTCAGATTTTGCTCCTGTATGCTGTGTCAGAATGGATCTTCGCATGGAGATCTTTTATTTCAGCCTGGATTTAAGCATCAAGCGGTTTCTTGCCTGTGCGTTTGCTTGGGAGCTAGACAGAAATCGCGAAAGATGGAGAAGGAGACGGCGTAGGCGTTTTTGGAGACACCCCATTATCGAACTACGTGAGAGCCGTGGAGCCTTGGAGCCTATCACACGCTGTATGGCGAGCTTAATGCCAACCCGGAGAAATTCCATGAATATACAAGGATGTTGCAAGACTCGTTCTGGGATTTGCTTGCTCATGTCCAAGGAACCATATGGAGACAGGACACCCAGCTCCGTAGAGCGATTCCACCCGAGGAACGTCTGCTGGTTACATTAAGGTACGTTCCAAATCTAAACCAATGACAGTTCAAATTTTGGGTGTTCTGACGTGTATTTTTTGGGTATTTTCCTTTCTGTCTTTAGCGTAACCACACCATAAATAGAATAGATTGTAATTTTTTTGTTTGTTTGTTTTTCTTACAGATTTCTGGCAACCGGAGAGTGTTTATCATCCCTCCACTTCCAATACCGGCTTGGAATATCCACCCTGTCCGGAATAGTTGTGGACACCTGCCAGGCTTTGTGGAATGTACTCCGGGATGAGTTTATACCCCTACCCACCGTCGACATCTGGCTTGAAATTGCGGAAAAATTCTGGAGTGTGTGTGATTTCCCAAACTGTTTGGGAGCGGTTGATGGAAAGCACATTCGCATTATCAAACCAGCCAGAACAGGATCGGAGTACTTCAATTACAAAAAATATTTTTCTGTTGTGCTCATGGCAATAGCCGATGCGGACTGTCGCTTCATCGCCGTGGACATTGGAGCTTTTGGCCGTGGCGACGATTCCCAGACTTTTAAGAACTCTGATATGGGCCGCCGTGTGTATGGCAAAAATTTTAATTTTCCACGGCCACAACCGCTCCCCAACAGTCAAGGTCCACCAATGCCATTTGTTATGGTTGGGGATGAGGCCTTTCAGATGTGTGAAAACCTACTGAAGCCATATTCCAGTCGGGACTTGAACCACACTAGGAGGATCTTTAACTACAGACTGACCAGGGCCCGAAGAACAGTAGAGTGTACCTTTGGCATTCTAGTCTCAAAATGGCGCATTCTTGCATCAGCCATTAATCTAAAAATGGAGACAGGCGACGAGGTGGTCAAAGCCTGTGTGGTTCTGCACAATTATATAATGGCAAAGGAGCAACCCAACATTGAACTGGATGAACCAGTTGCACACCCACTGCCGGATTACCAGCATCACCCACTGCAGTCAACTGCTGAAGTTGGTCACATGCGGGACCAATTTGCTGCCTTTTTTTATTCTGATATTGGACGTGTGTCATGGCAGGACAATGTTGTGTAAATGTCCTGTTGTAATTTTATCTGTACCAGTAATTTTCTTAAATGTTAATAATAATTCTCATTAATAAACTTTATTTTTGGTTGTGTTGACCTTGTCTCCTATGTATTTCCACTACAAACCAAGGCTGTCCTAAAACTAGCAGTATTTGGTATGTATTTAATATCAGTATTTGTAATCCAAAACCAGGAGTGGGTGATAAAGGCAGAGGTGCTAGTTATTATGTTAATATTATAATTTACCTCTAATTGTTCCACTCCTTGTTTTGGCTTACAAATACTGATATAAAATACTGACCACATACTGCTAGTGTGACGGCAGCCATGTTGCTTTAGTGGTAAGCTTGTTGACGTCATTGCGTCCTGATTCTGTTCTGCAGTATCCATTGGACACAGACTGAAGAGACAATGACTGTCATACTAAAGAGATCTATACTCATCAAGTCAGGTGTCAGAAATAATGAATTCATGATGCTCATATAACAGCCGCATGAATTCACGATTTCTGACACCTGTGCAGGTGAGCATAGATATGCCGTGTATGACCACCATCGTCCCTTCACTTTGTGTGGAATAGATTACATACATAGAAGAGAAAATTGAGGTTATACAAGGCAGTTCTCTACTCACCAGGTCAGGTGTCCTAAATAATGAGTTTTTTGACACCTGACCTGTTGAGTATGGTTCTGCATTGTATTTCCGCCATTTTCTCTTCAGACTGCAACACTAGTCACAGACTAAGCAGAAGGAAGAGATTATGGAGATAATACATGAATTAATTTTTTGGCCCACCTCCTATCTCTATACTAAAGACACACAAAGCTGCAGTCTTTTATTTGCTAACTACTGGAGCTATGATGTGGCCAAAAAAATGTGTGTGGCGAAGTTTCTTATTTGGCGCACGGTGTGTGTTGCTGGCGGCGAAAGACCCAATAAACCAAACATAATTGGGGCAAAAAAGCTTGTATTTATTTTTTAACAACCAAAATATTTCTTTAACTGCGCTTGGGGTAGAGTGATGTAAACGGGGGGTGTGAAGCACTGAGGCCTGGCTAGCCGTGGACGACGCAGAGGTGGCAGGAGAAGGGGCAATGAAACTAGTGGGGTCTGGTAGTTCGGGGATAGGGCTTGACACACGAGAGGCTTGAGACGCACTGGAAGGGTGAGACAAACCTGATATTACAGACACACTGGGAGGTGAAGGGGGAGGAATACTAAGAGTCCGCTGTTTGTTTTTTTTTTTTTTTTTTTTTTTTTTGTGATTGCTGGGTTCTGGGAAGCCTCGGTAGGCTCATATGTCGTGGTGGGTGACCTGTCAGGGTCCGGCTGCACTGTGTCAGAGTCCATAGTGCTCGTAGAGCGTGCAGCCATGCCAGAGTCCATAGTGCTCGTAGAGCTTGCAGCCATGCCAGAGTCCATAGTGCTCGTAGAGCTTGCAGCCATGCCAGAGTCCATAGCGCTCGTAGAGCGGAAGGCCATGCCAGGGTCCTGCTGCATCGTGGTGGTGGCGGTACGGAAGGCCATGCCTGGGTCCTGCTGCATCGTCGTGTCAGTGGAGGAGTTCCAAGCAGGAGCAGCGGTTGTCATGGTGGTGGCGGTGGGCTGTCCAACAGCACTCGGCATCGTGGTGGTGCTGTACTGGTGTCCGGCAGTGCTAGGAATAGAGGTGGCCGTGCAGTGGTATGCAGCAGAGGTCGGCATTGAGGTTAATCGTGACAGTGAAGGCACAGGGGGATATGCCACCACTGTTTGCTGAAAATACCGACTCTGCTGCATAGCCTGCACGTAAGCAGCATTGCAGGCCTGCATGACACTCAGCTGGAGATCAGGAGTAAGGTGTTCCGACATGCCCTGCTCAATTTGGTTAAAAAAATGATGTGCTGGCCTCTGGAGTTCGGCTTTTACTTGGTCAAGGCTTTTGGTGACCTGGATACGTGTATTGATATTGGTAAGTGAACTATCCATTCGGTCACCCAAAGCCTTGAGTTCTTCGTGAAAAACCGAGCTCAAGTGCAAAAACTTGGGCATGAGGGACCTGTCCGATGACCTCTGCCGCTGCCGGGAGGAGCCCCAAAAAAAGGGGCAGTGGCAGAGGACCGGGAAAGGGGAACACCTGATGGACCAGCTTCCTGGTCTCCAGTTAGTGTGGCAGGCCCACTTGCTGCAGCACTGCTGGATGGCTGGGACGGGTCCGTGGCTGTCTGATGAAGGACCGCTCCAGAACCTGGGCCGACAGTAATGCTCCATGTTCTGTGAAAAAAGGAAAAAGAAAATTAATACCAAAAATTAACCAGACGCAAAATCCTGTGGAATAGAAATATACAGATTATGGCAATACAATACAACCTAATGCAAGGGAAAAATACTTACGGTCTCTGGGCAAGGGCCGGTCTTAAAAATGCCAGAACGCGATGGTATTTGTATTTTCTGATCCTTGCTCCTCAACCACTGGGAACACGGCTCTCTTGACGCAAGTCCTTGTTGAAGCGGTCCTTCATCGAACGCCAACGTGTTTTGACTTTGGCACCTGTAAAAAAAAAAACAAAAAAAAAACATTATGGTCGGAAAATTGACTTTTGGCCGTGCTCACACAACTGTGTGTGATGAGAGAAACTCCTGAGAGTTTCTTTCATCACACACAGTTGTCACAGTTGTGTGAGCACGGCCAAGGTCTCTGCTGCTTCACACTGCAGTGCAATACTTACCAAATGCATTTCGGACCCGATTTGGGGTGTTGTCCCAGCCATCCCACATCTCTTTGGCAACCTCATTCCATAGGCGCCGGATCGTCACGTTGTTTGAGTGCAGTGGATCCCAGGTGTCCTACAACGGGACTCGCTCCTGGACCAGGGAGATGAGGAGGTCATTTTCTATGAGGTCTTCATCCCGTTCTGGAACCTAAAACACCAAGGTTACTTACCGGTAGCCGGTTTTTCCGGAGCCCATGACAGCACACCTGAGAGAGGGATCCGCCCAGTCAGGACAGGAAACCTACTGAAATAAAAGGGCGGTACCTCTCCCTCGCTTCAGTTGGTTTTCAGAGCATGAGAGGCCCTTTTGGTTAGTACATGGTAATCCATCACCACATCATAATTATAACAAAATACACCCAGCTAAAAAGTGCTCACCAAAGGGTGAAAAAAGAAGGGAGGGAATATACAGATGCTGTCATGGGCTCCGGAAAAACCGGCTACCGGTAAGTAACCTTGGTGTTTTCCCGTCTCCCATGACAGCACACCTGAGAGATTTTTGGAGAAAGAACCACCTTAGGGAGGGACCACCGCTTGTAGCACCCTTCTACCAAAGGTAAGGTCAGACGAGGAGGATAGATCTAGCCGGTAGTGTCTAAAGAAGGTAGACGGAGAGGACCAGGTAGCGGCCTTACAAATTTGATCTATCGATACCTCTGCTTTTTCAGCCCAGGAAGTAGACATGGCCCTGGTGGAGTGAGCCTTGATGCCATCAGGGATCGGGGCGCCACAGGAAGCATAGGATAAGGAAATAGCCTCCCTAATCCACCTAGCAATAGTACCCTTGGATACCCCATATCCCTTTCTACTACCCTGGAAGGCTACAAATATGGATTTTCTCCACTGACTAGTCAAGGATATGTACTGCACAATAGTTCTCCTCACATCCAGTGTATGAAATTTTGCCTCCCCTGGGTTCCTAGGATTATTACAAAAGGAGGGCAACACGATCTCTTGACTTCTATGAAATTTAAGTACAAGGTGGAAGGTATGCCGGATCTGGTCTGAGTGCTACCCTGTCATCAAAAATTTGCGTGTAAGGAGGGGAGACGGACAGGGCCTGTAAGTCACTCACTCTACGGGCTGATGTTAACGCTACCAGGAGTACCGTTTTAAGAGTGAGTATCTTTAACGATGACTCCTGCAGGGGTTCAAATGGACTGTTGGTTAGAGCATCTAACACCAGATTTAAATCCCACGGGGGAACTCTCTGAATTTCTACTGGTCTAGACCTACTACAGGATTTAATAAAGCGGGACACCCATCTATTGGAGGCAATATTGCAATTATATAAGGCACTCAATGCTGACACCTGGACCTTAAGCGTATTAGTTGCCAACCCCAGTTGTAAACCTGCTTGTAAAAATTCTAAGATGGTACCCACAGGAGCCTTGTCCCCCAAAGGTTGCCCCGAAAAATCCAAAACTTTTTCCACGTTCTACCATAAATTCTTGATGTTACTGGTTTTCTACTTTTTAATAAGGTGGGAACTAACCCCGGCGAAAACCCCCGCCTACTCAGTAATGCCCTCTCAAATTCCAGGCTGCAAGATGGAAGCCCTTCACCTGAGAGTGGCATATTGGACCCTGGGTTAGCAGGTCCGGAATCTCTGGTAGAATCCACGGATCGGTTATACACATTTGTCTCAGGAGGGAGAACCAAGGTCTTTTCGGCCAAAATGGAGCAATCAAGATTACCCTCGCTTGCTCCATTCTGATTTTTCTCACTACTGCTGGAATCATTGCCATCGGTGGAAACACATAAGCGAGACTGAAATCCCATTGAATTTGCAGAGCATCTACCGCGAAGGGATTCTCCCTCGGGTCTAATGAACAGAACCTGTCTACCTTCCTGTTGTTTAGAGTGGCAAATAAATCTATCACAGGTAAGCCCCAGGCCTGCACTATCTGTTGAAAGACCCGGGGATTTAAAGACCAGTCCCCCTGCCTCAGTGTTTTGCGGCTTAGATAGTCTGCTCTCGAATTCTCGACTCCCCTTATGTGGAGAGCAGAGAGGGATAGTAGGTGGCGCTCTGCTAGTTGTAGGAGGACAGACGCTGACTTCATTAGGGAAGGGGATCTCGTCCCCCCTTGGTGGTTGATATATGCCACCACTGCGCGATTGTCCGACATGACGCTGGTATGGTGACCCTGAATGATGGGAAGGAAGTGTTTCACATCTCTTTCTACGGCCCATAATTCTCTTAAATTTGACGCCTGTTGTGATTCTAGATGGGACCAGGATCCCTGAATTGAGAGAGTCCCTAAATGTGCCCCCCATCCTGTACCGCTTGCGTCTGTGGTGATGACCTGCTCTATCGGCGTTACCCACTGGACCCCAGATGTTAAATGATCTCTTATGGCCCACCATTTTAGGGAATCTGTTACCTCCAATGAAAGACACAGCTTGCCCTCTAAACGCCCTTTTAACCATTTTTGCGCAGACAGGACCTCCCACTGCAATAATCTTAGATGGAACTGAGCCCATCTTACTGCGGGTATACAGGACGTCAGAGAGCCCAGCAAGGACATTGCTTTTCTTAAGGTCATTACAGGGTGTTGAATTGCTGTTTCTACAAGATTTTGAATTTTGATGAGCTTGTTCTCTGGTAGGAGACAAAGCTGACGCCTGGAGTCCAGAACCAGGCCTAGAAAGGACTGAACCGGCTCCGGCGTCAACCTTGATTTGGCAAGATTTATTTTCCACCCCAGCAATTCTAGTGTCGCCATAACCACTTCTATTTGTGACAGGCAGTGTGCTGCTGAGTTCCCTATTATCAGGAAGTCGTCCAGATACGGAACTATTACTACGTCCCGCGAGTGGAGGAAGGACATGACCTCTGACATCAGCTTGGTAAAAATTCTTGGCGCTATTCACAGGCCGAATGGGAGGGCAGCGTACTGATAGTGCCTGAGACAACCTTGGACATAAACCGCTACCCTTAGGAATTTTTGAAAGTCTCGATGAATTGGGACGTGATAATAGGCGTCCTTTAAATCGATAGCTGCCATGAAGCACTGTGGGAACAAGAGTTTTATCGCTGTATTTACAGACTCCATTTTGAAGGAACAGTTTACTACCGATTTGGTTGAGGTTTTTTAAATTGACGATAGTTCTTAGAGACCCGTCTGGTTTTTTTTATCAAAAAGGGAATAAAAACCTTTTCCCTGTTCTCCTCCCGGGACTTCTACCAGAACACGTTTTGATACCAGCTCTAGTACCTCTGTTTCCAAGGCTAGCTGCTCTTCCGGGGTTTTTCTTTGGGGTGTTGAAATAAAAGTCTGTCGCGGTGGATAAACAAAATCTATTTTTAGGCCGTCTTTGACCACCTTCAGAGCCCAATGAGTGGGGGAGATGTTTACCCAGGCTGGGAAAAAGGACGAAAGCCTCCCCCCTACTGGCCTGGCGTCATTGGGAGGGCTTTTTAGTTGATGTTGAGGGACCTTTAAACATATATCCAGATCCCCTTCTGTCTCTGGAGTCCCAGCCCCTTCTGTCTCCCGGGGGGCGGCCCCTACTAAATTTGCCCCTCCGAAAATAAGGCCTTCTAAAGTCCACTGGAAAGCGAGGAAAACCCTTTTTCCTGTCACCGGCTTTCTCCAGAATGTCCTCCCAACTTTTTACCGAAGAGGAAATGGCCATCACATGGTATAGAACAGAGTCTATTCTTTGAGGGCAGGTCTCCTGGGCACCCCTTCAACCAGAGAGCACGCCTAGCCGCATTGGATAAACTTGCAGCTCTAGCTGCCAGCCTTACGGAATCTGCTGACGAGTCTGCTATAAAGGCAGCCGCTCCTTTAGCCATAGTTACATTAGATAAAATTTCGTCTCTTGGAGCTTTAGATTTTAACTGCTCCTCTATTTGCTGTAACCATACAATAAGGGAACGAGACACACAGGTTCCTGCAATTGCTGGTTTCAGACCGCCTGAGGTTGCTTCCCAGGTGTGTCTTAGGAATCCGTCCGCTTTTTTATCTAAGGGGTCCCTTAATACACCAGAGTCCTCTAAGGGAAGGGATAGTTTTTTAGAAGATTTAGCTACTGCGCCATCAATTTTAGGCACTTTATCCCAAGTCTCTGAATCTTTCTCCTCAAAGGGGTAACGTCTTTTAGAAGCCGAGGGCAGATTGCCCGATTTCTCCGGCTTTTTCCATTCTTTTTCAATAAGGGCCTTTATTTTGGAGTAACAGGAAAAGTACGTTTTCTTTTTTCCTCCAACCCCCCGAACATAATGTCCTCCAGGGATTTGGCTGTTTTCTCATCCTTTAGGCCCATAGAAGCTCTAACGGCTTTAACTAGCTTGTCCATGTTCTCGGTAAGAAAGCACGGACGGCCCCCAACATCACTATCTGAACAGGAGCTAGAGGACTTAGAGGAGGAGGAGCAGGGAGACAATGGTTCCTCCTGATATTCCTCATCAGAATGAGAAACCTCAGACACGGAAACCGGTTCTGGGTCTCTACTACCCTTTTTCTTAAGGGCTGCTTTAACAGAGCCTTCTACTTCTGCTCTAATTATTGCCCTAAGACTAGAGGCAAAGTCAGGGGTTTCCTCCTGGATGGTCTTTTGGATACAATCTAAACAAAGACTTTTCTGCCACTGGACTCCCAACGGAGCTCTACAGAGGGCACATTCCTTATTCTTTGTCTTGGAGCTAGCCTTCCTCGGCGCCTGCCAAGTAAACAGAAAATGTAGCCCATTACCACCATGGTGACATTCACGTAGATCACTCACCACCCGCTGACCAAACACGGTACCGGATTCTGAGGCGGACTAGGAGCACGGGGAACGATTCTCCTGGAGGTAGAGGAATCCTGAGACGACCGACCAGGCCGTTTGCCACTCCTTGCACTCGAGCGGCTATCCTTCTTTGTACGCTGGTGAGCAGGCGTATCACCTGAAAGGGGCTCATGCTGCTGCTGCTGCAGCTGTAATGGCTGCTGCTGCTGCTGGATCTCCATACGATCCTCCATGTCTGGAATAGCTGTATGGAAATGAGCGTCGTTCCAGCGTTATCTTACCCTTAATAAAGGGTACTCTCCGTGCTCTCCGCCTCTTCCGGTGACCGTTAAGCTCTTCTTCTCCCCCTGGACACCGCCGGGAAGTCTGTGGCGTTACCGGCGTCTTTTGCATGGGCGCCGCCATCTAGGATCCGGCGCGCCGGTCTGACGTCACACGGGCACGCCCACTCCCAGCGTACCTTGCGCGCAACGTCAGCCGCGCGCCCGGAAGTGGCCCAGCTGAGGGGGAGAGAGCGGCGTGGCAGACAGAGACCGGCCCCAGGAGTCCAGACTGTGCTAGACCGACGCCCGCACGTGCGCAAGAGCCCTACGGGATCTGCGGACGGCGCTACCGCTCCTGAAGGCCGACATACAGGCGCCCTGCCTGTGCTTCCAGTGCCGGGACAGGAGCGGGTAAGTGGATCTTCTATCAAAAAATTGAACCGCCGTCTTCAGCACAAGGGTTCCCATCAGGACAGGAAACCCAACTGAAGCGAGGGAGAGGTACCGCCCTTTTATTTCAGTAGGTTTCCTGTCCTGACTGGGCGGATCCCTCTCTCAGGTGTGCTGTCATGGGAGACGGGAAAAATTAAATCAAGGCATTAATGTTGGGTCAATTAAAGGGAACCTGTCACCACGTTTTTGGAAGATGGGATAAAAATAGCGTTAAATAGGGGCAGAGGTGGGCGTTACATTAGTGTGTTTGTTATGCGTTTATTACCCACCTAAGTTGCCGAAATACCTTTGCAAAGTCTCCGTTTTCGCCTGTCAATCAGGCTGGTCTGGTCAAAAGGGCGTTGTCTTCCCCCAGATTTTGCGTAGTTTTCCGTTGGTGGCGTAGTGGTGTGCGCATGCCCAAGGTCCCGAATCCTCTGCCAGGGGATTTAAAAGAGCGCGCTGTTCGTTTTCATTGGTGATCGGTGGGCGCGGCCATCTTCCTTTGGCCGCGCGTGCGCAGAAGCGGCGCTCTGCTGGCCGCGGCTTCAGGAAAATGGCCGCAGCGATATCCATCTGCGCACGCGCGGCATCCCGCGGCCATTTTCCTGAAGCCGCGGCCAGCAGAGCGCCGCTTCTGCGCACGCGCGGCCAAAGGAAGATGGCCGCGCCCACCGATCACCAATGAAAACGAACAGCGCGCTCTTTTAAATCCCCTGGCAGAGGATTCAGGACTTTGGGCATGCGCACACCACTACGCCACCAACGGAAAACTACGCAAAATCTGGGGGAAGACAAGACGCCCTTTTGACCAGACCAGCCTGATTGACAGGCGAAAACGGAGACTTTGCAAAGGTATTTCGGCAACTTAGGTGGGTAATAAACGCATAACAAACACACTAATGTAATGCCCACCTCTGCCCCTATTTAACGCTATTTTTATCCCATCTTCCAAAAACGTGGTGACAGGTTCCCTTTAACATAAGGAAAAGAAAGAAAACAGAGGCTGAGAAATGGCATGAATAGGAAAGTCAAGATACAAAAGGATTCCAGAAGAAAAATGTAAAGAAATAGGAATGTAAAGAAAGGAAGATTCAAGAATACTAAAATGAGGATACCGTAAACAGTCAGCCTTGTATACATACACGCTGCCGCCTTGCCACCCGACCTTGACTCTGACTCCGCTGCTCCTGCCCAGTCTCTGCCGCAGTAGAAGAAGAGCTCTAAAAAAATGAAAAACAAAAAAAGTCATATGTGTAGATGTGACATTGAATACTTACCAATCTGAGGAGGCAAGTACTCACCTCACTGACATGTTCTACTTCAGAAGGCCCAGGACGTTGCTCCTCATCAGAAGAATAAGACATTCTGATGCATGCAGAAAGAAAGAAATGGCAGAAATTAGGACATGTAGAGACAGAAAATAGAAAGTAAAGGCATTGGATAGGATATACTCACATTGTTCAGTGTCTTTTTTTCCTCCAAGGATGTAGCCTCCGTCTCGTCTGCTTCAGTGTCTGCTGAGTAGTGACCTGCAAATGTCCACTCCCTCCCTTTATCACCTTGTATGTGGGGGGTGGCTTATCAGTTTCTAGACATGTTTTTCTCTTGTGGAACGCATGCGTTCATGAACGCAAGCAAACGCATGTGCTTGTGAACGCATGCGTTCATATAGACAGCATTTTTTTTTTTTTTTTTTTTTTTTTGGCGCATTCCTTGCTCAATCGACCGCATACGTTTCCAGGCGGCAAATTGACGCCTCTAAAAATTACTACATGTAGCATTTCCGTGACAAGCCGCAGACGGCGAAACGACGCATGTGTCGTCAAATGCGGCAAAACGCGAACGTTCGCAGACGCATGTGTCCCTAATGTTAAAGATAGGAATACACAATACATATACGCTTGCGGATATTTGCGGAAGAAACGCTGCGGACACAACCGCAAATGTGAAACCGGCCTAATGTTGTACAAATGTCTGTTCTGTTCCTGATCTAAGGATTTCGTCTTTTAGTTGAGATGAATCTGTGGTGCCCTTTATGCATAAGCTCAGTAGTGAGGCAGTGCTGTGGAGTCTGAGTCATAGAAATTGAGGAGTCAGAGGTTTGGCGTACCGACTGCACAGCCCTGGTTGCAATGATTGACAGCAGTTTCAAACTATTCTGATGTACGGGCAGAAGAATTAACCCCTTCCCGAAATTGGATGTATTCATACATCCAGGTTGCCTGGCACTTACCGACCTTGGACGTATAGATACATCCAGGCGATTTTCTGCGCACAGAGGCTGTGTATGCGAGCGATCGCCTTTGGGTGTCAGCTGATTGAGACAGCTGACACCTGTCGCTTAGTGCCAGGAGCGGTGCCTGCACCGCTCGCAGCACTTTATCCCCCTAAATCCTGCGATCACAGTGTATAGCAAGCAGGCAGGGGGGAGAAAACCCCTCTGCCCTTGGATCTGAGACCCCACAACGTCATTGCGGGGGTCTCGATCATTGCCATGGTGACCCGATACATCCAGGTCACCAGGCACTAACAAGATGGTTAGTTAGATCTTGCACTGCACATGATCTAACTTGTACTCCTGCATTGCTATACCTTTATAACAGCGATCAGATTTAAGAACGTGCAAGTCCCATAGTGGGACTAGGTAAAAAAAAAGTTGTAAACATATAATTTTTTTTTTTTTTTAAATAACTTTTTTACGTTCACTTTCTGCAGTCTGATCTCTGTTATAAGGTATAGCAATGCATATACCATTTATAATATATATTGTACCCATAAATACATATTTCTCCTTCGCCTCATTGAGGGACAAAGACCATGGGTGTATGCTGCTGCCACTAGGAGGCTGACACGAAGTTGAAACCAAAAGTTAGCTCCTCCTCTGCAGTATACACCGTCCTGTTGGCTCCCAGAGAACCAGTTCATGCTTAGTGTCCATAGGAGGCACACGGACGGGTCAGCTATTCAGACCCAAAACTTTTTTTTTTTTTTTTTTTTTTTTAATTTTCCTTTTCAATTTTGACTTTTTACCTTTTTTGATTTAAATTTTTTCCACGGACGAATGGGGCGACAGATCCTTTCAAGGTTCCGATCTGCCCGAACCATCAACGTCTTCGTATCCTCTCCTGCGACGTGGGATGCCATGCCGGAGCTGATTCTTGAAGGGACCCGTATCCCCTGAGGGCACCGATCTCCCCGCACCATCAACAGACGAGCACATGGAGTGTCGCCTCCACGTATCCTCTTCTGCAGCCAGCCTAATGCCAGACAGCTGGCCCTGTCCACCCGGGGGCTTGAACTCCGTGGATGTTCCGAGGCACCCTCTCTTTGGCGTCCGAGCAGCCCCCACTGTACCACCACTGTTTAAAGCGGATGGTACAAGGAGGCGGACTTTTCCTCTCCACCTCCCTAACAAAGGAATGGTAGATTGCGGTTTACCCTTTATGCCTGCACCGTCCACGCTACAATTCCTGACCTGCAGCAGAACAGTAGAGTGCGTGTGCTTTCCTCGGCGCTGAAACCCAGTCATCCGCGGCGGCTCCATGCCAGGACGCGCACCGACAGGGAGTGGATACAGTCGGCGGTGGGCCTCCGCTGCGAGATATTCACATGCTGACAGGCAGCCTCAGCCATGGCTTCCCTGTGGTCTCACGTCCCTGAGGTAACGTTCCGGCCGGCCGCAAAAATTTAGCCCCCGGCTTCGGCCGATGTGTAGGCCGCATCCCGGAAGCCGCGCCCGCACTATGGCGCACTAACGCGGCTCCGCCTACCTTTCTGGCGCTTCTCGCCTGGGACGGGAGCGCTCACTTCTCTCGGCCACCCCAACGCCCCCTCACTTCTACCTCTGGTATTGCTCTCGGCGGCTGCAGAAATTTAGGCCCCGGCTTGGGCCTGTTCATGGAAGTAACGAGGCTCCGCTCACATCGCGGCTCTGGCTCCACCCCCCGAATTGGCGCCTCTCGCTCTCTGCGAGACTTTACTGCCTCTGCAACTGCCGGTGGGCAACTTGGTCCACCTGGCCAGCTCACACAGGGGCGACAGTTTTGCATTAAAGGGCACAACGATTCTGCACAGGACATGGCAGGCGACTATTAGCGCAAAAACCTAGCGCTAATCCAATGCGGACTCCAGGAACATCAGTACCCGAGTAAGGAAGCACTGCTCTCTCCCCCTGCAGTTTCTCCTTGTAGTGTTTCATGGTCTTAAAGGCGCCATGACGCCTTGTCATGGTCCAAGCTACCAGAGGGTGTAATAAGATTATTAGTCCTATTTAATTTGCAAAGCCGCGACCTTAAATGTGTTTCACGAGCCCTCCGCCACCCCAATCTAAGTGTATCTAGTTCCCCTGAGTGGGTTTGTCACTGTAGCAATCCATGGCTTTTCTGGCCAAAGAGATTGAATTCCTCTCTGTGCATCGTAGCGTTAGCAGGTCTGATATAAATGGATCCTCTCCTACACGGGAGTCTTCGGCTAGCAGGGGCCGCAAGTATTCTAGAAGCATACAGGTGTCTAGAAATCGGATCTGTAGTACGATTACCCCAGCAATCTCGGGCCTTGGCGTCCGTGAGCTCTGTTTCTCGCTCTCCCTCACCAGAGACTTGCAGAACAAGACTGAGTTTGAATTGGATGTTTCCCCAGATCTGCACTCGCCAGAGTTCCAGAAAATGGGGACTCTAAGGCTGTGTGCGCACACTGCAGATTTTTCACTTTTTTTTTTTGCGGTTTTTCGCTATAAAACCGTGAAAAAAACCGCTCACATTAAGCATCCTATTTAATAGAATACAATCCGCATTTTTTGTGCACATGCTGCGTTGGTTTCCTGAGCAGAATCGCATTCCAGAAAACAACGCAGCATGTTCATTAAATTTGCGGAATCGCGGGGATTCCGCACACCTAGGAAAGCATTGATCTGCTTACTTCCCGCATGGTGGGCAGATCATATGCGGTTGGTACCCAGGGTGGAGGAGAGGAGACTCTCCTCCACGGACTGGGCACCATATAATTGTTAAGAAAAAAAGAATTAAAATAAAAAATAGTGATATACTCAACTTCTGATGGCCCCGGAGTCTTCCCGCCTCTCAGCGGTGCACGCGGCCGCTTCCATTCCCATAGATGCTTTGTGTGAATGACCTGCGATGACGTCGCAGTCATGTGACCGTGACGTCATCGCAGGTCCTGCACACAAAGCATCTATAGGTACGGATGCCGCTGAGGAGATCGGCTGTCTTCGGAAGGTGAGAATAACCATTTTTTGTACTTTTTTTTTAAAATTATTTTTAACATTCTATCTTGTACTATTGAAGAGGCATAGGCAGCATCAATAGTAAAAAGTTGGTCACACTTGTCAAACACTATGTTTGACAAGTTTGAACAACCTGTCAATTAGTTTTCCAAGCGATGCTACAGATCGCTTGGAAAACGCTAGCATTCTGCAAGCTAATTATGCTTGCAAAACGCTAGTTTTTAGCAGGAATATGCATGCCAATTCTGCATGCGATATACCCGCGGCAGGAGTTGCAGAATTGCTGCGGAAATTTCCGCGGCAATTCTGCAACATGTGCACTTAGTTCTGTCCCTGAACACACAGTGCCCTTCAAGAGGACTAATCACCCTCATACAGCGTTTACCATTCACCCGGAGGTCTGGGTTATACTTAACCGGCGCTGAGAGCGACCGGATAAACGCCTCACAGGTCAGAAGCATCTTGAGGCGAGGTACCCCCCCCCATGTATTAGCTGATCTGCGGAATGATTGAGCTGAATTTCCTGCTGCGAACCCGCCAGTATTTTGTCTGGTATTCAGAATCCTTCTATCCTGACCGGATGGATCATCACCCACGGACCATCAGAGAATCTGACTCGCTCCGTCTTTGAGGCCTCGGGTTCAGCACTATCCATTGTTTGCCGCAGCGGGGGTAGCTAAAGCCATGGTCTCCTGGATGCCTCTTTAGATGTGGCTAGCTGCGCTGCACTATCAGCGGCAGATGCCCTCACGTTCAGAAGGACATTATGGCTCAGTAAATAGAAAACAGACTCTGTGCATAAAGTCTCTGACATCTCTTCCTTACCAGAGTGACCGTTTATTTAGAGTGAATCTGTTTTAGCTTGTCTCTGATGCTACAGTAGAAAAGTACAAATTTCTTGCACAGCGTCTCATGGGTTATTCTGTGGTACAGCCTCATTTTGATGTGGCTGGGATTTAGACTGCGCTATACCCCCTCTCCCCCCAAGTGGGTTTGTCACTGGTCACAGCGATACAGTCCCTTCATGATCCTTCCTCTTCATGATCCTTCCTCTATCAGTCAGGGTCTTCGCCAGCCTGACTGGGATGATTATAATAATCTTTATTATTTTTTATATAGTTTGATTCCTCTTTCTCTAACGCAGCACGTTGGTTCAGTGGTTAGCTCTACAACCTTGCAGCGCTGGATCCCACCAAGGATCATGCAAACTCCTCAATAAAAAAGGGGTGTTTCTAGCATCCATTGACAACGGGATGCTATCCTCCATATTCTGATTTTCCCCTCTCTAGACATTCCTGTTCTTCGCCGTTCCCGAACACAATTTTCAGTTCACACAGTGCTCTCGAAGATCATGGCAGCCGTCGTGTCCATCTTGCACTCTCGGGGCGTGATCATTCTGCTCTTCTCAGATAACCACCTAATCGGGGGTCAGTCCTTTCAGGATTGCGCAAAGTGCTTTCGCATCACTGGTGATACTCTTCTTCACCTGTTAATATGAAAAAACCAGGCGCACTGCCATATAAAGAATATGAAAGCCAGGGTGCAAACAGTATAAAACAACAATGAACATTGGAAAGAAAAGGCACTACTGAAGTTATGCACACCATCGCAACCATTCTAACCTCCAAGGGTTAGCGATTCTCCCTCAAGACAAGGTCCGAGCCCTTCAACAAGGAGTCCGCGCACTTATCCACTCATCCCGTCATTCTATCCGGTTTGCCATGAGGGCACTGAGGAAAAATTGTGGCAGCAGTAGAAGTGGTTTCTTTTCGTTCAGCTGCATCTCCATCCCCTGAGGGTCTTAGGCAGGGTTTAGCCGCTTCAGGACCACAATACCAAATAAATTCAGTTGGCTTTTCAGAAGTCCTTCTGCGTCAGAGACAAGCCTATCCCAGTGGGGATTAAGGCACACTCTACTTGGTCGGTGGACTTTCTTTTTGTGCCAGTGGACATCAGGCGTCGGCAGAACAGGTCTGCAAGACTGCAACTTGATGCAGCCTACACTCTCTGGCTTCTGCACAAGCGGCCCCTCGCAGATGTATTCTGCAAGCGGCGGTAGTGCAACTTTAGTCAGTTGGTACCTGGGGTTCGATCTGTGATGTGGTTGGTTCCCCACCCTGGGACTGCTTTGGGACATCCCATGGTCTGTGTCCCCCAATGAGGCGAAGGAGAAATAGGGATTTTTGTGTACTCACCGTAAAATCCTTTTCTCTGAGCCAATCATTGGGGGACACAGCACCCACCCTGTTAATCTTTTGGCTTGCGCTTGTTTTTCTTTAATTTGATGTGTTGTACTCTGACATGATGTTAATAATCTACTGCTTTTGCACTGAACTGGTTCTCTGGGAGCCATCAGGAGGGTGTATACTGCAGAGGAGAAGCTAACTATTTTTGTTTCAGCTTAGTGTCAGCAGCATACACCCATGGTCTGTGTCCCGCAATGATTGGCTCGGAGAAAAGGATTTTACAGTGAGTACACAAAAATCCCTATTTTTATGGGGGGGGAAAAAGAGCACATATTTGGTATCACCACGTCTGAAACAACCCGACCTATAAAACAGTTGCACCAGTTAACCCATTCAGTAAACTGTGCAAAAAAAATAAAAAATGATGCAAAAAATGATGCTTTATCATACCGCCGAACAAAAAGTGGAATAGCATGAGATCAAAAAGACAATTGTAAATAAAAATGGTATAGCTGAAAACATCATTTTGTCATGCAAAAAAGAGCTGTATGTAAAATTAGTAAATTATTATTAAATATTATGTAAAATAGTTATGAGTCTCAGAATAAAGCAATGGAAAAATAATTATTTTTTTTCTATAAAATAGTTTTTTGTAAAAGTGCCAAAACACAAAAAATAAATGTGTAATCGTACTAACAAGAAGAATAAAGCTGCCTTATCAATTTTCTCACACGTGGAGCAGCATATAAAAAATAATTCCTGCATTGCTGGTGTTTGTTCATTCTACATCCCAAAAAGTGTAATAGAAAACGATCAAAAAATGTCATGTGCTTGAAAATTGTACCAATAAAAACGTCAACTTGTCTCTCAAAAAAACAATTCCGTCATATGACTGTCGGTGGACATATGGAAAAGTTATAGCTCTCAAAATATGTTGATGGTTTTTGCAATAATAAGCTTCTATTAGTGTGTGACAGCTGCCATGCATAAAAAAATAAAATAAATAAAACTGATGTCACTGTAATAGCACAGACCAAGAATAAAGTAGTCTAATCACTTATACCACATAAAGAACGCCGTAAAGAATAAATAAAACCAATTCTTCAATTGCTGTTGATTTGTCCATTCTGCCTCCCAAAGATCGCAGTAAGGCTCAGCTCACATTTATCCTACGCTCTGTGCTGAGCGCTTACTTTGGAGTTTAAATGTAATTCTCTCCTTGTGGATAGTGACATGTTAAGCATGTTGAGATAAGAAGACTTAAAGCCACAATGCTCCTCTGGGAAATATGCAAATTGTCTCTTCAGAGAGGAAGAGGCCTAGAACTCTAGTGCCACCTATTGGAAGTAGCAATCCTAACAGTCAATGTCGACCCTTTAACAAGCCTTGTCACATGACTTGGGATGAAAACCAAACCAGAATCTGTTTGCAGACACTGTGTTTCGGGGTACTGCCCCTCGTCAGTGCAAAGTGGAGATTTCTGGTTTGTCTGAGTGAGAGGCGTCTGACCGGGATCCAAGAAGTATCGTTTCTCCTTGCGGAGAGTGACATGTTAAGCATTGAGGCTTTTGTCTCCTCATCTTGACATGCTTAAGACTTCCAATAGGTGGCACTAGAGTTCTAGTCCTCTTTCTCTCTGAAGACACAATTTGCATGTAAATATCGGAAATACGTGATTCAGACAGAACCATCGGCGGAAGATTCCCTATGGATTGTAATCTTGTAGGCACTTTTGACGCCATCTGACCTGTTATCCAGCGGTGTCTGTGTTTTTAGGCGTTCATAAAAGCGTGGTGTCCACAGTTTTGTGCACTTATGAAAACTACACCGCTGAACAGAGGCTAGACAGTCCAGAGTAACTCTGCTGCCTCATTAGTGAGTGGATCCCTCAGGGGTTTCATCTGAATCACATCACTTGGAGATTTAGATGGAAACCCCAATGTAAATGCTCAGCGTAGAACACCGGATAAATGTGATCTCAAACGTTATATAACATGTTCCCAACAAAAACTTCAAATCAATCCACACAAAAAAAGTCCCCAATTAAGCCCATCATCTGTCAATGCCAATATAGTGGACTTCTACGTTAATGGTAGTACAAAGACCCTGGAAAGGCAAAATGGCTCCTTGCCCCCCAAAAGAAATCCAGTGAATTCTGCGCTCCCAATGCCAAAATGCCCCAAAGTGTACCTAAACCGCAGTTAGCGTCCACATATTTGGCATGTCTGTAGTGATGAGAGCCTACTTAATTCACAGACACGTCTCCAGACGCATAAGCTGATCACAATGTACTGGTCACTACAACCGCAGTTTGCAATTTTCACTCATCAATATCCACTACTTCTGGTTTCTGGAAAACACCCTGAAGTCGAAATCAGTACACCTGTAGATAAATTCTCAAAGGGGTATAATTTCCAAAACTGGGTCGCTTGAGGGAGGAATCTGCTCTTCTTGCACATAGGGGGCTCTGTATATGGAGTTCGCAAACTATTCTGGGAAAATCTGCGCTCCAGGAGGCAAATGGCACTCCGTCCCTCCTGAGTCTCGCTGTGTGGCTAAGCAGTACAGCCACATATGGGATATTTCCACATTCACAGAAGTTGTGGGACAAATTTATGTGCCATTTTTACCCATTTCCCAGTGTGAAAATATAAAATCTGAGGCTGAAACAAAATTTGGGTGGTAAAAATGTAATTTTATTCTTCACAGCCGAATGGTGTAAAATTGTGATCCACCTGTTGTCAATAGGATCCCTGCATCCCTAGATTAATTAATTGAGGTGTAGTTTGTAAAATGGGGTCTCTTATGGGTGGGTTCTTCGGTTTTGGCACCTCAGGGGCTCTGCCAATGTGACATGGCACCCTCAATCCAGTCCTACCAAATCTGAACTCCAATGTGGCACTTCTTCCCTTCTGAGCTGTGCACTGTGCCTCAAAAGTCGTTTTCGGTCACATATGGGATATCTGCGTACTCAGGAGAAATTGCACAACCAATTTTTGGGTCCATTTTCTCCTGCTATCTTTGTGAAAATGAGAACACTTGGGGTTAAAACACAGAATACCATTACCAATATTACATCATATTTTGAATAGTATAATGTTGTTATTATTATTATTATTATTATATATTTTATAGCGCCATTTATTCCATGGTGCTTTACATGTGAACCGGGCAAATAAAGACAAGTACAATAAACATGAGTAAAAGAAGGCACACACAAGTACAGGAGGAGAGTGGACCCTTCCCGTGAGGGCTCACAGTCTACAGGGGATGGGTGAGGATACACTAGGAGAGGGTAGAGTTGGTCATGTGGCGGTTCAGCAGACAGAGAATCGCTGCAGGTTGTAGGCTTGTCGGAAGAGGTGGGTCTTCAGGTTCCTTTTGAAGGTTTCCGTGGTAGGCGAGAGCCTGATGTGTTTGGGGTAGAGTTCCAGAGTATAGGGGAAGCACGGGAGAAGTCTTTGATGTGGTTGTGGGAGGAAGAGATGAGAGAGGAGTAGAAAAGATTGAGACGATCGAAGGTTGCGTGTAGGTAGGTACTGGGAGACCATGTCACAGATGTGTGGAGGAGACTGGTTGTGAATGGCTTTGTATGTCATTGTTATTGTTTTGAACTATAGCCTGTGGGCAATAGGAAGCCAATGAAGGGCCTGGCAGAGAGGAAAGGCTGGGGAGTATCGGGGAGACAGGTGGATTAGTCGGGCAGCAGAGTTTAGGATGGATTGGAGTGGTGCCAGAGGGGAGGCCAGAGAGTAGAAGGTTGCAGTAGTCGCGGTGGGAGATAAGGGCATGCACTAGTGTTTTTGTGCTTTCATGGTCAAGGAATGCACGGATCCAGGAAATGTTTTTGAGTTGGAATCGGCAGGAGGAGGCAAGGGCTTGGATATATGGCTTGAAAGAGTAGGCAGAGTCAAGGATCACCCCGAGGCACTGAGCGTGCGGGACTGGGGAAAGTGAGCAGCCATTGACATTGATGGATAGGTCGGTGGAGGGGTAGAGTGAGGTGGGGGAAAGATGTGAATTCTGTTTTGTCCATGTTCAGTTTTAGAAAGCGAGCAGAAAAGAAAGATGAAATAGCAAACAGACATTGTGGGATTTTGGTCAGTCAGGAAGTGAGGTCCGGTCCAGATAGGTAGATCTTTTCTGTCATCAGCGTAGAGATGATATTTTCACTGTAACATATTATACTATTATAATGTATAACTACCATATATACTAGAGTATACGCCAAGATTTCCAGCTATTATTTTTAGGCTAAAAGTGCCCCTCTCGGCTTATACTCGAGTCATTGTCCCAGGAGGTTGGCAGGGGAGGGGGAACGGCAGGAGTGGCGGCTGTCACATCATACTCACCTGCTCCCGGCACGGTCTCTGCTTTTCCCTGGTTCTCCAATGGGCTCTGGTTCCTGCAGCTCTTCCTATGTTAAGCGGTCACGTGGTACCGATCATTAAAGTAATGAATATGGACACAACCCCACTCCCATAGGTGGAGCGCATATTCATTACTTTAATGAGCGGTATCATGTGACCGCTGAACACAGGAACAAGCTGCTGGCTCACGCAGGAGTCCATCGGCGAAGCAGGGATATACAGAGAGACCGCGCCAGGAGAGGGTGAGTATGATGGGGAAGGGTGAGCCATGCGATGTGGCTGTGACGTTCAGGTCAGAGGGCGCGATGACGTGGTTAGAGCGCGCCCTCTGCCTGAACAGTCACTGCGGAGACCCGGGATACACAGCGGTGCGCGGCGGTGGAACGGGGACAGGTGAAGTGCCTGCACCTGACCCACCCATAGCGCGCCATTGTCCCCCCCCTGCTGAGGACCCCGACACCTCTCCCCCAGTGACGAGATGTGAGTATTAGAGATGAGCGCGTATACTTGTTGCTTGGCTTTTCCCGAGCACGCTCGGGTGGTCTCAGAGTATTTGTTAGTGCTCGGAGATTTAGTTTTCGATGCCGCAGCTGCATGATTTATGGCTGCTAGACAGGCTGAATACATGTGAGGAATGCCTGTTTGTTAGGAATTTCCCACATCTGTTCAGGCTGTCCAGCAGCCGTAAATCATGCAGCTGAGGCCACGCAAACTTTATCTCCGAGCACTCACAAATACTGGGAGATCACCCGAGTATACTCGCTCATCACTAGTGAATGTAATTTTTTTTTTTTTATCGCAGCAGCATATGGGACATATTGTTCTATGGAGCATCTTATGGGGCCATCATTAACCTTTTATGCAGCATTACATGGGGCTCCTGATTCAATATGGATATTCAGAAACACTTAACCCACTGATGTCTCAATTAAGTTTACTTTTATTGGTATCTATTTTTATTTTGAAATTTACCAGTAGCTGCTGCATTTCCCACCCTAGGCTTATACTCGAGTCAGTAAGTTTTCCCAGTTTTTTGTGGCAAAATTAGGGGTCTCGGCTTATACTCGGGTCGGCTTATACTCGAGTATATGCGGTATGTATTTTAAGCAATTAGGTCAAGTATGACCCTGCACTCAACCATTTGTTAGGACAATAAGCAATTTGTCAAACTTATGATTTAGAGGCTAGAAATGGCAGTACACTCATTGGTTCTTTTGTATCAGGTATATCTTATCTCATGCTATTGAAAACCTGGAATCCATCAGGGCACATAATGTGAAATTGAGGAAGCTAAAACATTGGGAGAGAAGCGCGTTAGAGGTGAATTGCGCCATTTCTTGTGGCAACAAAGATTATATATATATATATATATATATATATATATATATATATATATATATATATATATATATATATATATATATATATATATATATATACACACACACAGTGGGACAATAGTGCAAGTTCCACCACTTAAAAAGATGAGAGGCGTCTGTAATTTACATCATAGGTAGACCTCAACTATGGGAGACAAACTGAGAAAAAAAAATCCAGAAAATCACATTGTCTGTTTTTTTATCATTTTATTTGCATATTATGGTGGAAAATAAGTATTTGGTCAGAAACAAAATTTCATCTCAATACTTTGTAATATATCCTTTGTTGGCAATGACACGACATTCAGGAAAATGGCCGCCGCGATCCCCATCTGTGCACGCGCGGCATCCCGCGGCCATTTTCCTGAATCCCCGGGAAGCAGAGCGCTCCATGTGCGCACGCGCGGCCTCCGGAAGATGGCCGCCACCACCGCTAACAACAGGATTCACCCGGCTCTGCTGCTTACCGGGCTGCTGCATCACCTCACCGGGCAAAGGGACCCCGCTCACTGCGCCTCCTCATCCCCGCACGTCTGCCGCCGCACCTCTGCCACCACTCCTCTGCCACCACAGTAAGCCTGCATTGCGACTATTAGACGCACCCCCCATTTTCCCCCCTTTTTTGGGGGGAAAAAGTGCGTCTTGTAGTCCGAAAAATACGGTGTGTGTGTATATATATGTATATATATATATATATATATATATATATATATATATATATATATATATATATATATATATATATATATATATATATATATATATATATATATATAATCATAGTCTCCTTTATTGTGCATGTTGCCGTCCCTTATACAGTGCCCTCTCTTGCTATGTACAGCACCGTTCCCTTACATATTAAATTACCGTATACAGAGTCCTATTTTTTTATTACATACCGTCCTCTCTTGTAAGGTATATAATGCAATGATTGCTGATGGAGCATGGGAAAGCTTCTTTTCTAATGGAGGAGATAATGGATGGTAGTCTGGTCACCCGGCTCCTCCATCAACAGTCATTTTATGTCTAACAAGAGAGCGGACTATGTAATAGAGGCTGCTGTGAATAACAAAATAAGAATACACTATTTAAGAGACAGCACTGTACATAACAGCCGAGGAAGCTATATAATAAGGGACAACATTATATATAACTAGAGAGGATGGTATGTAATAAGGGACTGTGTTATACATAACAAAAGAGGAAACTAACTAAGGATGGTGTTAATATATAGTGTACTCACTTATTATGTATAAGGGACTCTGCTATACATAAAAAGTGACTACATTATATACTGAGGGATGGCGCTATACATAAGCAAGTACACTATATACCAGGGCTGTGGAGTCGGAGTTAGTTTTGGTTGGAGACGGTAGAAATGTACCGACTCCAGCTTTAAAAAAAAAAAAAAAAAAAAAAAAGTATTAATATTTCATAATTGAACTTTCATATGAATTTTATAAATGTTACTCAAATATATATATATGTTCTATCAAACTATGAACAACAGTGATAAGCAGTTCTGCTGGAGATAGAGACATTTCTTACTACTTGTGTGTCACTGTTCTCCACTGCCCTTATCTAATCTTATACTTGGTTAACCTCATGATAATTTTGGAAAAACAATTGCCATTTGGATTGTGAATGCAGAATTAAAAACCTGAGATTGTCAAAGAAGCGTCACATTAAATCAGCTGTATTTGAACATTTCACCATCACTCAAGATAGAAAACATTATGTCTGTCAGTGACTGTATGACAAATGATCCAGACGAAAACAAATGCTGTGAAGCCAAGATCAGTGCATATTCAGGCAAAGATAAAAATGCTCCTACCAGAGCTTCTAATCTAAAGAGACATTTACAGTTATTTCATCCAGAAGTACTGAAAGCAGTGGATGAGAGACTGCATCCAAACCAATGAACCAGTGCCCAGCTCTTCCAGCCAAACAAAGGAGCAGAGAACTTTGCAGCCATCAGTTGCAAGATATTTTGTCAGTGACAAAGTTACTGTGACAATGACAGTAGATACATTTAAAAAACATCATAGAGCTTGTTGTAAAGGATAGTGTGCCTATTTCATTATTTTCACGACCAGCTTTTGTGTGTCTGAATGGGGAAATGGCCCGCAAGCTTGGTGTTTCTCTGGAGAGAGAGAGAGAGTATTAGAAAATTAGTAATCAAAGAAGCTTTTAAACAAAAGGAAGAACTTAAAAAAACTCTCAAGGGACGCTTTCTGTTTCTTAAAATGGATGCCTGCACACGTCACAGAGTGAACTATTTTGCCATCAATGTCCGATTTGTTTGTGACAAAAAGGAAATAGTTACCAAGACATTGGCAGTAAAAGACACCAAAGCTCATGAAACCAGTGAGTTTCTCCAGGTCTTGGTGGAAAAGGTTCTGCAAGACTATGAACTTAAAAAAGAGCAAGTTCTTTCTGTCGTAACTGACAATGCTTCAAATATGATAAGTACTATTAAGCTAATGAATGAGAGTAATGATGCTGACCAGCAGCTAGAAGAACATTCTGGGTCCACAGACACATACATGTTTAAAATAGAGGAACACAGTATTGTAACTGAGGAGCAAACTGAAGTTGCTTCAGATGAACAGCAACATGATAGTTTGGATGATCTTGTTGAAACTGTGTCAATACGTTCTTTCATTCATCACATGCGCTGTGTTGTGCATACGCTACAGCTGGCTATAAGAGACAGTCTGCAAGAAGGACATGCTGTGGCACTGATTGGCAAGGTGAGAAATTTGGCTACTGTTGCCAGAACACCTAAAGTTGACTCAATTTTGAAGAGACGTGCTGGAAAAGGGGCAATTATTGATCAAGCCACACGATGGGGCAGTACTTACTTAATGATTCAGCGCTTGGTTGAACTGAAAACCTTTCTTGTAGACATGGCTAACCCTCAACTGATGCTAAATGAAAGTCAGTGGAATCAGGTGACTGAGCTGGAAAAATTGCTAGAGCACCCATTTACAGTGACTAAAAAATTACAAGCAGAGGACTTAACTCCAGGTATTTTCTTAAAGGAGTGGAAGAACCTGATGTTTTGCCTGTCCCAAAGAGGAGGGTTAATTGCAAGTGGCATTGCTACATCAATGAAACGTAGAGAGGAGCTACTATTACAACATAACATTCTTTTGGCAGCTGTTTATGTAGACCCAATGTATCGGATTCTTCTAGATGATCAACAGCTAACTAAAGGAAAAGAAGCTCTGTTTGTTCTGCAACCCTTTCATCCTTACGGCTATTTCAGTCAGGAGGAACAAGAAGAATTTGGTCGTCCTGCCACATCTTCACCCTCATCAATTGATGAAGAATTTAATTTCGAAAAATATTTGGATCACAAGGACCGTGCAAAGCGTTCCCGCATAGAAGAGGAGTCATCCCCATCAAAGAACACAGCCAGTACATTTCAGCAGAATTTTTCATGTGCACTAAAAGAAATTGAGAAATGTGACCGTTCATCAAAAATAACAGTGCAACAAGCGATTCCTCTGTATCCTGACATTGTCAGAGATGTTGCCCGAGTGGTTACTGCTTTGCCACCAACCCAAGTTAGTGTAGAGAGGTTGTTCTCTGCTCTCAAAATAATTAGATCAGATTTGAGGGCATCCATGAAGGAGGATCTGACAGAAGCAATACTTTTTCTGAGGACAAATTTCTTCTTATTAACTGCATAACAGTGTTTATTGCATATTTACTTACAAGAGTTTATAAAAGTTATTTTCTATATTCTAATTGTATTCTAATAAATATAGTTTTTGCTCTAAGTGGTCTAATTACTTATATGATGGTGAGAAACTGAATAAGCACGATGTTAATATTTTACAACAGTACATTTATTGTTACGAATTGGCCATTTATGAAGGAGTCGGAGCCGGAGTCGGAACATGATAAAATCCAGGCGTCGGAGTCGCAACTGTGGCTTACCGACTCCACAGCCCTGCTATTAATATAAAAAGGGACTGTGCTATACATTAGTGAGTACACTATATACTAAGGCACTGTGCTATACATAAAAAGTGACTACACTATACTGAGGGATGGCGCTATACATACTAAGCGAGTACACTATATACTAATGGACTGTTAAACATAAGTGAGTACACTATATGCTAAGGGTGATCTGTACAGTACAGACCAAAAAGTTTGGACACACCTCATTTAAAGATTTTTTTTGTATTTTCATGACTATGAAAATTGTGCATTCACACTGAAGGCATCAAAACTATGAATGAACACATGTGGAATTATATACTTAATTTCAGTTATTTCACACTTTTTTGTTATGTCTTATATTCTAGGTTCTTGAAAGTAGCCACCTTTTGCTTTGATGACTGCTTTGCACACTCTTGGCATTCTCTTGATGAGCTTCAAGAGGTAGTCACCGGGAATGGTCTTCCAACAATCTTGAAGGAGTTCCCAGAGATGCTTGGCACTTGTTGACCCTTTTGCCTTCACTCTGCGGTCCAGCTCACCCCAAACCATCTCGATTGGGTTCAGGTCTGGTGACTGTGGAGGCCAGGTCATCTGACGTAGCACCCCATCACTCTTCTTCTTGGTCAAATAGCCCTTACACAGCCTGGAGGTGTGTTTGGGGTCATTGTCCTGTTGAAAAATAAATGATGGTCCAACTAAACGCTAACCGGATGGAATAGCATGCCGCTGCAAGATGCTGTGGTAGCCATGCTGGTTCAGTATGCCTTCAGTTTTGAATAAATCCCCAACAGTGTCAGCAACAAAGCACCATCACACCTTCTCCTCCATGCTTCACGGTGGGAACCAGGCATGTAGAGTCCATCCGGTCACCTTTTCTGTGTAGACACGGTGGTTGGAACCAAAGATCTCAAATTTGGACTCATCAAACCAAAGCACAGATTTCCACTGGTCTAATGTCCATTCCTTGTGTTCTTTAGCCAAAACAAGTCTCTTCTGCTTGTTGCCTGTCCTTAGCAGTGGTTTCCTAGCAGCTGTTTTACCATGAAGGCCTGCTGCACAAAGTCTCCTCTTAACAGTTGTTGTAGAGATATGTCTGCTGCTAGAACTCAGTGTGGCATTGACCTGGTCTCTAATCTGAGCTGCTGTTAACCTGCGATTTCTGAGGCTGATGACTCGGATAAACTTATCCTCAGAAGCAGAGGTGACTCTTGGTCTTCCTTTCCTGGGGCGGTCCTCATGTGAGCCAGTTTCTTTGTAGCGCTTGATGGTTTTTGCCACTGCACTTGGGGACGCTTTCAAAGTTTTCCCAATTTTTCAGACTTACTGACCTTCATTTCTTAAAGTAATGATGGCCACTCGTTTTTCTTCACTTTGCTGCTTTTTTCTTGCCATAATCTATTTATATAATAGTCTAAGGGTCACTTCCGTCTGTTTGTTTGTCACGGAAATCCCGCGTCGCTGATTGGGTACAATCAGCGACGGGCACAGTCCGGCTGCGAATTCCCCTTCCCTACTCCCCTCTCTACTGCCCTCCAGTCAGTGCCCTCATAGCGGTTTAGCAGTCCGTTAAACAGACTGCGTTACACCTCGGCATAACACGGTGTAACGCAGTCCCTTAATGCTGCTATTAACCCTGTGTGACCAACTTTTACTATTGAGGCTGCCTATGCAGCATCAATAGTAAAAAGATCTATTGTTAAAAATAATTAAAAAAAAAATGAAAATCATTATATTCTCACCTTCTGGCACCTTTCCCGCTCCTCGCGACGCTCCGGTCCCAAGAATCCATTGCTGCAATGACCGGAAATTACGTAACGGTCTCGCGAGACCGCTACATCATCACGTGTTATTGCTGCAATGCATTACTGGGAACGGAGCGTCGTGACGAGCATCACTAAAGGCCTGGTCTGGATTCAGGGGCCGGCGGAAGGGGAGTATATACGGTAACTATTTTTTATTTTAATTATTTTTTTTTAACAAGGATATGGTGCCCACATTGCTATATGCTACGTGGGCTGTGTTAGATACTACGTGGGCTGTGTTAGATACTACGTGGGCTGTGTTAGATACTACGTGGGCTGTGTTAGATACTACGTGGGCTGTGTTAGATACTACATGGGCTGTGTTATATACTGCATGGCCTGTGTTATATACTACGTGGGCTGTTATATACTACATCTCTGTGCTATCTACTACGTGGGCTGTGCTATATACTACGTGGGCTGTTGTATACTACGTGGGCTTTGTTATATACTGCGTGGGCTGTTATATACTGCGTGGGCTGTGCTATATACTACTATAAATATTCTAAAATACCCGATGCGTTAGAATCGGGACACCATCTAGTACAAATTCTAACAGTCTATTCAGTAGGACTATCAGCTGTGTATCCACCAGACTTCTGCACAACACAACTGATGGTCCCAACCCCATTTATAAGGCAAGAAATCCCACTTGTTAAACCTGACCGGGCATACCTGTGAATTGAAAACCATTCCCGGTGACTATTATTATTATTATTATTATTATTATTCATTTTTATAGCGCCATTTATTCCATGGCGCTTTACATGTGAAATACGGGGCAAATATAGACAAATACATTAAACATGAGCAAAAAACAAGGCACACGGGTACAGAAGGAGGGAGGACCCTGCCCGCGAGGGCTCACAAACTGCAGGGGATGGGTGATGATACACTAGGAGAGGGCAGAGCTGGTTGTGCGGCGGTTCAGTAGGTTCAGGATCACTGCAGGCTGTAGGCTTGTCGGAAGAGGTGAGTCTTCAGGTTCTTTTTGAAAGTTTCTATGGTAGGCGAGAGTCTGATGTGCTGGGGTAGAGAGTTCCAGAGTATGGGGGAAGCACGGGAGAAGTCTTGGATGCGGTTGTGGGAAGAAGAGATGAGAGGGGAGTAGAGAAGGAGGTCTTGAGAGGATCGGAGGTTGCGTGTTGGTAGGTACCGGGAGATCGTGTCACAGATGTATGGAGGAGATAGGTTGTGGATGGCTTTGTAGGTCATTGTGAGGGTTTTGAACTGGAGTCTCTGGGCAATAGGAAGCCAGTGAAGGGCTTGGCATAGGGGAGAGGCTGGGGAATAGCGGGGAGACAGGTAGATTAGTCGAGCAGCAGAGTGTAGGATGGATTGGAGTGGTGCCAGAGTGCTAGAGGGGAGTCCAGAGAGTAGGAGGTTGCAGTAGTCGAGGCGGGAGATGATAAGGGCATGCACTAGTGTTTTTATGGTGTCACGGTCAAGGAATGCGCGGATCCGGGAAATGTTTTTGAGTTTGAGGCGGCAGGAGGAGGCAAGGGCTTGGATATGTGGCTTGAAAGAGAGGGCAGAGTCAAGGATCACCCCGAGGCATCGGGCGTGTGGGACTGGGGAAAGTGAGCAGCCATTGACATTGATGGATAGGTCTGGTGGAGGGGTAGAGTGAGATGGGGGAAAGATGATGAATTCTGTTTTGTCCATATTCAGTTGTAGAAAGCGAGCAGAAAAGAAGGCTGAAATAGCAGACAGACAGTGCGGGATTTTGGTAAGTAAGGAGGTGAGGTCAGGTCCGGATAGGTAGATCTGCGTGTCATCAGCATAGAGATGGTACTGCATACCGTGGGATTCTATGAGCTGTCCCAGACCGAAGGTGTAGATGGAGAAGAGTAGGGGTCCTAGAACAGAGCCTTGAGGAACACCGACTGACAAGGGGCGAGGTGAGGAGGTGGTGTGGCGGAGGGAGACTACCTCTTGAAGCTCATCAAGAGAATGCCAAGAGTGTGCAAAGCAGTCATCAAAGCAAAAGGTGGCTACTTTGAAGAACCTAGAATATAAAAGATAATTTCAGTTGTTTCACACTTTTTTGTTAAGTATATAATTCCACATGTGTTAATTCATAGTTTTGATGCCTTCAGTGTGAATGCACAATTTTCATAGTCATGAAAATACAAAAAAATCTTTAAATGAGAAAGTGTGTCCAAACTTTTTGGTCTGTACTGTACATAGCACAGCCCCTTAGCATATAGTGTACTCACTTATTATGTTTAGCAGTCCATTAGTATATAGTGTACTCGCTTATTATGTATAGCGCCATCCCTCAGTATAGTGTAGTCACTTTTTATGTATAGCACAGTGCCTTAGTATATAGTGTACTCACTTATGTATAGCACAGTCCCTTTTTATATTAATAGCAGGGCTGTGGAGTCGGTAAGCCACAGTTGCGACTCCGACTCCTGGATTTTATTAGGTTCCGACTCCGGCTCCGACTCCTTCATAAATGGCCAATTCGTAACAATAAATTTACTGTTGTAAAATATTAACATCGTGCTTATTCAGTTTCTCACCATCATATAAGTAATCAGACCACTTAGAGCAAAAACTATATTTATTAGAATACAATTAGAATATAGCAAATAACTTTTATAAACTCTTGTAAGTAAATATGCAATAAACACTGTTATGCAGTTAATAAAAAGAAATCTATAAATTTGTCCTCAGAATAAGTATTGCCTCTGGCAGATCCTCCTTCATGGATGCCCTCAAATCTGATCTAATTATTTTGAGAGCAGAGAACAACCTCTACACTAACTTGGGTTGGTGGCAAAGCAGTAACCACTCGGGCAACATCTCTGACAATGTCAGGATACAGAGGAATCGCTTGTTGCACTGTTATTTTTGATGAACGGTCAAATTTCTCAATTTCTTTTAGTGCACATGAAAAATTCTGCTGAAATGTACTGGCTGTGTTCTTTGATGGGGATGACTCCTCTTCTATGCGGGAACGCTTTGCACGGTCCTTGTGATCCAAATATTTTTCGAAATTAAATTCTTCTTGTTTCACACTTTTTTGTTAAGTATATAATTCCACAATACAGAAAAATCTTTAAATGAGGTGTGTCCAAACTTTTGGTCTATACTGTTTAGTAAGTGAGTACAATATATACTAAGGGACTATTTGTTCCCATAGTCCTATTTAGCAGCGGCTAGGTCACTTCGATAGTATATCAAGAACATATTCTAATATGGTATGGTGCCATGAAAGAAAAGAAGTGAATGAAGGTATAATTAAAAATTATATATTTTATTTATAAATTATTAAGAATAGTATGTTCTTATAAAAGACAAAAGAGGGACCTCCAAATATAGGGGGAGATTACCCAGCACTAATCCATCCACATATATAGTTCTAAATAATCGGACTACAATATTGCTTGAATAGCCATTGCAATAAATAAATAAGATGCACAGTGACAGTGTGTATATCAGCAGGAGAAGACAATTAGAGTATGGATTATCACAAATTTCTATATACCCTAAAAGGAAAGGCAGATGAGTGTATGCCCAGCAATGCAAAGCTTGTTGCTATTTTATACTGGGAAGTGATACAAGCACTAAACAATCTAAGTACCGCCTTAAGAGCAAAGAGGGAATGAGAAGGACATGATACAATAAAGTCAATTACCTGAAGTAAAGCTGTTAGTGTCACAAGTCCATGCTCTGTATATGGGGTGCTGTTGGTGCTCCCCCATGCCCATGCTAAGGGACTGTGTTAAAGGGAACCTGTCACCTGTTTTGGCTGCTATAAGATGCGGCCACTGCCTTTCAGGGCTTATCTACAGCATTCTATAATGCTGTAGATAAGCCCCCCGGTCCGACCTGCAAGTGAAGAAAATTAAGTTTTATTATACTCACCTGGGGGGTGGTGCGGTCCAGTCCGATGGGTGTCGCCGGTCTGGTCCGGCACTTCCCATCTGCCGCCCTCCTACTTGCTTCATGCTTCCCGGCATCGCGCTCCTGTGCAGGCATACTTATCTGCTCTGTTGAGGGCAGAGCAAAGCACTGCAGTACGCAGGCGCTGGGAAAGGTCAGAGAGGCCCAGCGCCTGCGCACTGCAGTACTTTGCTCTGCCCTGAACAGGGCAGATAAGTATGCCTGCGCAGGAGCACGATGCCAGGGAGCCACAAACCAAGCAGGAGGGCGGCATTGCAAGAAGTTGAGAGGTGCTGGACCCGGACCTGTGACACCCATCGCCCTGAAAGGCAGTGGCCGTATCTTATAGTGGCCAAAATAGGTGACAGGTTCCCTTTAAACATAATAAGTGATAATATGTTCTTCCACCTCCCCCTGTTCCTAAATCCATTAGAAATCCCCCTTAATCCCTTCCCAATCACCCACACTCCTCATTGTCCTCTCCCCCACCCCATTATTGTCTTCTCCCCCAGCACCACCATTATTGCCCTTTACACCACATTTATCATTGCTTTCTGCCCACCAGCCAATCATTGTCCTTTTCACCACCTCCGTCATTGCCTTCTCTCCCACCACCCCCATCCTTGTCCATTCCACCACCTTCATCATTGCCTTCTCCCCCACCACCCCAATCATTGCCCATTCCACCACCTCCATCATTTCCTCCTCCCCTATCACCCCCATCATTGCCCTATCCACCATCATTGTCCTTCCCACTACCACCATCATTTCCTTTTCCCCACCCATTAATTTCCTCATCCCTCACCACCCCCATTATTGCCCTTTCCACCACCACCACCATCATTGCCCAGTCCACCACCTCCATCTTTGCCTCCTCCCTCACCACCCCAATCATTGCCTTCTCCGCAATCACCCCCATCATTCCTTTCTCCTACACACACACACACACACACACACACACACACACACACACACACACACACACACACACACACACACACACACACACCCCTCTCACCTCTCACCTCTCCCCACGCTCTTCTGCAGCATCACCTTCGCCTGCAGCTTCCTCTCTTTGGCACAGCCGTCAGCCGCGGTGCTGAGTAATGACGTTATCCAGCCGCGCCGCTGACTGCTGTGAGAGACAGGAAGTGCGGCTAAGAAGCAGGATGGATCGCTGCAGCTCCGCTGCCATTTTCTTCTGTAGGCAGCGGAGCTGCAGTGATCTCTCACTGCCTGTTGCACGTGAAGGCAATCTGGCCATGGCCCCCCGGAGCCTCAGGGTCAGATAAACAGGCCATATTGCCCTCATTAGCCGCCCTGCAGGGGCCCCCTGGAGCCACATCGGCTGCACAAGCGGTGTGTCCGCCCATGTGACAAGAAACAGAGTCTCACAAATATGAATTCTAACGTGACCAAGTTTCCTCATCCAAAATTCCCAACACACAGTTCCGGCACACAATCAATCGGTACCCAAATTATTCTTGATAGTGTAGTAACCACTTCACTCCATTATCTCCTCATCACTACACAATTCCAGATAAGATCCACCTTCAATTCCCCACATCTATGACAACCATCAGAGGATAATCCACCAAACCTCTATAATTTGAATGGGGATAGGTAAGATTGATGCAAAATATATAATTGTGTAAGTTTATTATTTACAGTCGGTGATACCATTGTGTGGGCTTCTAAAGCATCACTCCATTGTTTTTCAGTTAATGAGGGTATCAATTTTCACCATTTGTCAACCACGGGAAGCTGAGTGGATGCAATTTTTGACTTAAGCTGAAAAGTGTATATTGTGGAAATTACACCTGTAGGTCCTTTGGTAATGAGCACACCTATTAGCGAGTATCTCGATATCTGCATTCTAGGATGTGGAAACTGGTGCATATTATCATGTCTCATTTACAGAGATCTATTAAAATCCCTGTGTGCAACACCATATTTTGTATGTAGTTTGTCAAATGATAACAGTACTTAATTTTCAAATACCTTTACCAGTGTTGTTCCATATTGTTTCCAAAATTTAGGATCTTGTAATATCTAAAGGCGTGACAACTCATGGTTGTCCCATAACTGAGTCTCACAAACTTAGTCAGTAAATTTCAAAATTCGTTTGCTTTCCTTCCAGATCTGTTTCGCAAGTTTTTGCAAAAATAGCAATCCCTGTGGTGGTTTATAAGATCCCTCTGAGGTTAAAACATTTTTTGGTGAAATTTTTTTTTCCCTTTCCACAGATCAACGATGTAAAATTCCGTTAAGCACCTTTGGGTTCAAGGTGCTCACGACATATCTAGATTAATTTCTTGAGGGGTCTAGTTTCCAAAACCGAGTCACTTGTGGGAGTTTTCCAATGTTTAGGCACATCAGGGTCTCCTTTGCATTCCAAAATGTCACTCCTTCTTTTCTAAGCCCTGTCTTGCTCCCAAATAGTAATTTACCCCCACATATAGGGTATCTGCATATTCGGGATAAAAATCAATAACAAAAATTGTTGTGCAATTTCTCCTGTTACCTTTTATAAATTAAAATATTTGGGACTAAATAAACATTTTTGTGGGAAATAAATTATGTAACTCTCACCTGGGGGGGTTCATGGTGCTTACCACACATCTGAATAAGTTCCCTGAGTGGTCTAGTTTGCAAAATGGTGTCACTTCTGGGGTGTTTCCACTGTTTAGGCACATCAGGGGCTTCACAAATGCGACATGGCTTCTGCTAATTATTCCAGCAAATTTTGCTTTAAAAAAGTCAAATGCTGCTCCTTCCCTTCCGATCCCTGCCGTGTGCCCAAACAGTGTTTTTCCCCCATATATGGGGTATCCTCATGCTCAGGAGAAATTACACAAAGTTTTGGCTTCATTTTTTTCCTGTTAGCCTTAAAAAATTTTAAAATTGTGTCTAAAGTAAAATTTTAGTGACAAAATGTTCATTTTTTCCTTAAACATTACAAAAATTCCTGTCAAGGATTAATAAACTTCTGGAATGTGGTTTTGAGGGCCTTGAGGGGTGCAGTTTTTAGAATGGTGTCATTTTTGGGTATATTCTGTCATATAGACCCCTGAAAGTCACTTCAAATGTGATGTGATCCCTAAAAAAAAAAATGGTTTTGTAAATTTTGTTGGGAAATATTTGAAATTGCTGGTCAAATTTTAACCCTTATAACTTTCTAGCAACAAAAAAAAATGGTTCCAAGAATTGTACCGATATATAAAGTAGATGTGGGAATTGTTTAACTATTTGTGTGACATATCACTCTGATTTAAGGGCATAAAAATTTAGTTTGAAAATTTCACAATTTTTGACAAATATCCATTTTTTCACAATTTAAACGCAAGTTATATCTGAGAAATGTTACCATTATCATAAAGTACAATGTCGCAAAAAAAATAGTCTCAGAATCAGTGGGATCTGTTCCAGAGTTATTACCTCATAATGTGGCACTGGTCAGAATTGAATAAATTGGTCTGGTTATAAAGGTGAAAAAGGCTTTGGAGCTGAAGGTGTTAAATATCATTTTTAAACACCATGAAGTAATGATTAGGATTAATACAGCGGTGCTGCCACACTACCTTTTAACTTACAATCTTGCTGTGTTTTACAGCAGTTTAGAGGATTACAAAGGGACTATTACCAAACAAATGCCAATGAATAGAAAGTGTGCATGTTCAAAAGCTTGAACCTTTGAGATGAGTAGATATCTTGGGATAGGGTTATATATATTTCAGGGAATTATTGTAACTTTTCTTTTTTTAAATTTTGCTGGTTTAGAACTACCTAGCATTGGTCAATACTGTTAAGGGAGATGCAGAAGAACAAATGCAGGAGGGACTTGAAGAGATTGATGATAAAGTGCAACACAAAAAGAGGAATTATTCAGCACCAAAGGTACAGGTATGTAACAAAAACTAAAGTTAGCATTGCAACTTCTTGTAGAGTTTAGAATCTACTTTGTACAGTACATTTGCATCAATGAGCATATTTGATAAAATCATCAGCCCAAGTCCTCACTTTGGTCATAACACCACAGAATCTGCACTTGTAAGGCAGCCGTCACACTAGCAGTATTTGGTCAGTATTTTACATCAGTATTTGTAAGCCAAAACCAGGAGTGAGTGGTAAATGCAGAAGTGGTGCATATGTTTCTATTTTACTTTTCCTCTAATTGTTCCACTCCTGGTTTTGGCTTACAAATACTGATGTAAAATACTGACCAAATACTGCTAGTGTGACAGCTGCCTAAAAGTGATTAATTAAAGTGTGTAAATAGAAAGTTACAAAGTCATTCACATCTGATTGGATGGAAAGAAAGTGTTACTCTTGTATGATTTCCAAGAAGTATCGTTTCTCCTTGCGGAGATTGACATGCTAAGCATGCCGAGATTAAGAGACTTAAAGCCGCAATGCTCCTCTGGGCAATATGCAAATTGTCTCTTCAGAGAGGAAGAAAACTAGAACTCTAGCGTCACCTATTGGAAGTAGCAATCCTAAAAGTCAACGTCGACCCTTTAACGAGCCTTGTCACATGACTTAGGATAAAAGCCAAACCAGAATCTCAATTTGCAGACACTGTGTTTCGGGGTACATTGACTTTTAGGATTGCTACTTCCAATAGGTCGAACTAGAGTTCTAGTTCTCTTCCCCTCTGAAGAGACAATTTGCATATTTCCCAGAGGAGCATTGCGGCTTTAAGTCTCCTCATCTCGGCATGCTTAGCATGTTAATCTCCGCAAGGAGAAACGATGCTTCTTGGATATCAGTCAATGCCTCTCACTGTGCCAGAGCAGATCTCCACTTTGCACTGACTAGGGGCAGTGCCCCGAAACTGTTTTTCATATTTTTTTTAAAACTTTGTTTTGTTTTTTTTTTACATTTGCCATGCTGCCATAGCCTGATCGGCTCTGCTACATAAGAGCGATGCTCAGATCGCTCCTATGTAGGAGAATTACAGCATTGCTATGAGCGCCGACCACAGGGTAACACTCACAGCAATCTGGCATCTACAACCATAGAGGTCTTCAGGAGACCTCTGGTTGTTATGACAACGCACTGATGACCCCCGATCACGTGATGGGGGTCACCGGTGCGCACATTTCCGGCCGGAAGCGGTAGTTAAATGCCGCTGTCGGCGTTTAACAGCGGCATTTAACTAGTTAATAGCGGCAGGTGGATTGCGATTCCACCCGCCACTATTGCGGGCACATGTCAGCTGTACAAAACAGCTGAGATGTCCCGGCTTTGATGCGAGCCCGCATCAAAGCAGGGGATCTGCCGACATACTATTGCGTCCGATTGCAGAAAGGGATTAAAGGAGTCTGTAATTTTTTTTCAAATAAAGGATGTTATTCTGGCTGTGTCTTTATTTAACATATAACTATAGGATTAGTAGTGGACATGTTGAGGAATGGTGTCACTTGGGTACGTGCTGTCATAGAAACAACCATAGAGATGTATGGCTATACATCGCGATCCGTCGGCAATACAAGTCTATGGGAAAAAAAGCATCCTGCGTGCACATTTGCAGGATACGTTTTTTTTCCCAAAACGACGCATTGCAACGGATTCAAAAAAACGTTAGTGTAAAAGTAGCCTTAGTGACAGAGCCAATTTGGTACTTAACCCCTTCATGACCTTGGGATTTTTCGTTTTTCCGTGTTCGTTTTTCACTCCCCTCCTTCCCAGAGCCATAACTTTTTTATTTTTCCGTCAATTTGGCCATGTGAGGGCTTATTTTTTGCGGGAAGAGTTGTACTCCGGGCATAAAATCTGCCATTGAAGGTGTCTCGAATGGAGCTGGCCATCTTTCCTCATATGCACTCCAGCTGACTGCGCCTGCTTGGCCACCCTGCTTGTGATTCCCAGCCCCGCAGTGACTTATGATTTATTCACATTGCGGGGCTGGGATTCACAAGCAGGGCAGCCGCGTAGGCGCAGTCAGCTGGACTGCATATGAGGAAAGACGGCCAGCGCTCACTGCGCCTGCACCAGGCAGGGGATAAGAGCGCAGGCGCCGGCTACTTTTGAAAACAGCGGGGAGGAGGAGGCGGCGCCCGGCGCCAAGAAGATGTGAGTGACAGCTGTGTGCTATCTGAAGCAGGGGGGAAACGCCGGCCTCCTTGACTGAGGAGCAAGTATTTCAGACAAATTATAAAACTGATTATTTCTCAAGTTACAGCATCCAGAACTAAAAGAGCCACCTTGTCAGAATGCAGCATTACTGCTGCACAAGGTGGCTCTTTTAGTTTGAAACGACTGAGGGGGGGGGGGGGGGGGTGACAGGTTCCCTTTAAGGACATAAAAATTAAAAGTTTAAAAATTGCTACATTTTCCACAAATTACCGTTTTGTTTTGTTTTTTTTTTCTTCACAAAACAAAAACGCAAATTGTATCAAACAAATTTTGCCACTATCATGAACTACAATAGGTCTCTAGAAAACTGTCTCGGAATCAGTGGGATCCATTTAAGTATTCCAGAGTTATTACCACATAATGTGATGGTGGTTAAAATTGTAAAATTTGACCCAATCATGAAGGTGAAAACAGGGGACTGAAGGGGTTAAAGGAAAGGGCGCACTAAGGAAGCAAAACCTGCATCACAATAATTAGCAGATAATATAATTATTCGAAAATGCTAAATGAATGTCAGCTTTTTAGGTTTATGAAGGTATCGTATATACTCGAGTATAAGCCTAGGGTGGAAAATGCAGCAGCTACTGGTAAATTTCAAAAATAAAAATAGATACCAATAAAATTAAAATTAATTGAGACATCAGTAGGTTGTGTTTTTGAATATCCATATTGAATCAGGAGCCCCATATAATGTTCCATAAAGTTTATGATAGCCCCATAAGATGCTACATATTAAAATATACCCCATATAATCCTGCATAAAGGTTAATAATGGCCAGATCAGATGCTCCATAGACACATTTGCCCAATATAATGCTGCACAAATGTTGATTATGGCCCCATAAGATGCTCTATAAACTTATTTATGCCATATAGTGCTGCACAAACGTTGATTATGGGCCCATAAGATGCTCCATACAGACACTTTTGCTGTTGCTGCGATTAAAAAAAAAATCACATACTCACCTCTCCGTTGCTCAGGGCCCCAGCGCTTTCAATATTCACCTGCTCCTCGTTCCGGCGCCGCTCCATCTTCAGCGTCTTCTGCACTGACGTTCAGGCACAGGATGCGCACTAACCACGTCACTGCAGAAGATGCTGAAGACGGAGTGGCGCTGGAACAAGGAGCAGGTGAATATCGTGCAGCGCTCCCCTCCCCGGTATACTCACCTGCTCCTGGCACGGTGCAGTCCCTGCTTCCCCGGTGCCGCAGCTTCTTCCTGTATTGAGCAGTCACATGGTACCGCTCATTACAGTAATGAATATGCAGCTCCACCGCTATGGGAGGTGGAGCCGCATATTCATTACTGTAATGAGCTGTACCATGTGACCGCTCAGTAGAGGAAGAAGCTGCTGCGCCTGGGAGCCAAGGAACCTGCAGGGACTGCGCCAGGAGTAGGTGAGTATAATTAGACCCCCGCTCCACCTCCCCTGCCGATCCCGGGTATGACTCGAGTATAAGCTGAGAGGGGGACTTTCAACCCAAAAAAATGGGCTGAAAATCTCGTCTTATGCTCTAGTATATACTTTATTTCTGTTTGAATATAGCATAAAGTTGGCATGTCATTTATTCCGCATGGAGTGCATATTTTGAAAATAGTTGATCTTCAGCGGCCACACAGGTACGTTTAATAGACCCAAACCATCGTACAGACTCTTGATTGTAATTTTTAGTTTTCTAGTGAACAGTTTTCAATTATAACAACTTTTTTAAAATAGTTTTTTAATTTGTTTTTTTTTTTTCTAATAGATTTCCAGCAAACTTTCTGATACATCTTCTAGCGGACTTGGGTCTCCAGAAAAAGATTTAACAACTTCAAAGGATGATAGTGGTCCCCTTGATGTCAATGATGTAAGTTAGAATGTAGTTAATGTACTCTAGCATTTTGTTTTTGAATTAACACCAAAACAAAAACAAAGACCTGTACTTCGGTATAATAAGAAAGGAACCATCATATCCAGGATTATCCACTTTTTAAAATTGATGTCCTATTTTTCAGGCAGGACCGCAATATTAACCCCTTAATGACCGCCAATATATCTTTCTACTGAACTGAGATATAAGATAATAGCATCCCCACACAGGTGACAATCCCACAGCTGTCGGCTGTACACTATAGCTGACAACATGCTGTGTTAGCCACGATCAGTGTCTGCACCGTCCATATCTGTTTAACCCCTTAGAAGCGGCTGGCAAAATTGACTACATCATACAAATGGTTAACAGTGTGGGGGCTTTCTGTTTAACCTTTTCAGCACCCAGAGATTATGGTCGTGTGGTTCTGATGTTTGCCATGGCAATTCACAGCCAAATTGCGGCCTTAGAATCTTCCGGCTATAGCGTCATGTTCAGAAGTTAGCAACAATTAGGTGGTAAGAATACATTTTTCCTTTTTTGTTAGGCCGGGTTCACATTAGCGTATGTATGCGCAGCGTATGCATGCGTCTTGCGCACATTTAACATTGTGTACGCAGGGACATGCGTTTGCATCAATGCAAATGCATACGCATGCATCTTTTCACGGTGTCTGGTGAACACAACATGTTGCTTTTTTTGAGGCGTCAATTTTGCACAGGCATGCGGATAAGTGCGTCAAAACAACGCATTGCTGTCTATGGGAACACATTTTTACGCAAGGACATGCATGCGTTCGATAGGCATGCGTACTTCAGACTGCGCATGTCCAGCCATCCACCTCCACCATGCACATAAACAACGCAAATGCATTTAAAGCATGCAAACGCATTTAAAGCATGCACACGCAGAGGGTCTTTTTGGCGTCATGCGTAAGATGATGCGAAGTAAAACCGCAGCGTAAGCATGCGTTTGAATGCGTTTTGGTTTGCGTATGCAGATGATACCCTACACACAGATACGCTAATGTGAACTTAGCATTATGCCAATTTGAATTAATTACTGAAAATCACCTGAAGGGTTAATAAACTACCTGACAGCAGTTTTTAATATATCCAGGGGAGCAGCTTTTAAAATGGTATCACTTTTGGGCGTTTTCCAATATATATGACCCCCAAAGCCACCTCAAACCTGGATAAGTCCCAAAAATTTTTTTGTAAATCACCTTTAAAAAAAATGAAAGATTGCTGCTCGATTTTTTTTTTTTTTTTTTTTTTTTTTTTTTTTTTTTTTTTAATTTATTTTTTAAAACCTCCTGAAATCCTAACAAAATAAAATAACATTTTACGAATGGTGCTGATGTAAAGCAAAACATGTGGGAAATGTCATTTATTAATGTTTTTCTGTGGTGTGGCTAACTGGATTAAAAGGTTAATCTTTCAAAGTTTGAAAATTGCACTTTATTTTTTACATTTGTAAAATTTTTGATTTTTTTTTAATAAATAAAGGTAAACAAACTTTAATCCACCAATCAAAAAGTGTGTGAAAAAGCAAGGTAGATATGTAGATAAAAATTAACCTTTATTAATTCAAAGATAAAAAGTTGGACCCTTTGGTCCAATCTAACAAAGACTAGAAGAACACGATACCCAATAAGTCACATAGAAATATCACTTATTCATCACAAGTAGGGGAATAATGCCAAGATGTCACCCCTAAATGTTTTAAAACAACCAGTAGGCAAAATAACCTGTAAAAAAACAGTTTCATCATTTAGACATTGCCCTGGTGAGTAATAACAATCTCGCCCAATGTTGCTTATTGTTTGGCCAGATTCCAGTTTAGAAAACACCTTGTGAGGTCCTTGAGGCGATGGGGAGGCCCTCATAAGTATCTGTACATTACCCCACCAAACTGAACCAGTCACAATTGTCCCCACAGCTTAGCTTCCGACGTATTTCTTCAGTCAAGTCATCAGGGGAGGTATAGACTGTTAAATAAGAAGTGTAACATATGGGGATTAAGGGCATGAATTTCATCACACATGAAGAAGAAGAAAAATGTGGTGTTCCGGGTCCATAACACATGGTGTTTAAATGACCGCCGGGTGCAGGATAAAACCCGTCATTTCCGGTGCCCCACCATGTGGAATGCATTGGTGGATCGCTAACTTAACTTCCGGTGTCCGCGTCATCACTGGCTGATGGTGTTAAGTATATTCTACGTCACTTCCTGTGCGCAGGATCGTGGAACTCATACAGTGGAACGCAAACGTCATTTCCAGTATCACAGAAGCACATATAAAAATTAAAGAAAAATGTCAACTGCAAATCAGTGATATGCGATCCTTCAACCCCTATTCGGCGGGGGAGAGTCATTAGGAATTTGACATTGATGTAAATGAAAACAGAACAACAAACGGGATACCAGGAAAAATCATAAAACAATCAGATGTCAGATTCCAGCTGTGATCATTGATAAAAAATATTTCCGATTCTCTATACTCTAGAAACCGGGCCAGAGGTACATTGAAGGGTTTAATTGTGGAGGAGAAGAACACTGGAGACCCAGTGGAAAAATATATATGAGAGACATAAATCCCTAGTCTGGACCACCATTCATTTACTACCTAGCAGTGGTGATACGCACCCTAAAGATAGATTACCAGAGATGGTGCCCTTGAAAGAGAGACCTATAGTTTCTGGAATTTATAGTATCAGCCACCATGCAGGGGTCTGCCTAGATGAAATATTGAAACCTTTTGTCACATCCCTGAATTCATACAAGGGATTCTACTGACCTCTTGAGAAAATTGGAAGGTTTAATTTTGGAACCAGAGTCAATTCTATGTAGTATTGATGTGGAAGCCTTATACTCGTCCATCAATCACCTCCATGGCTTGAGGGCGGTCAAATTTTTTCAAAAAAGTAGGGTCCAGCAATATTCCAGTCACAGTGCATTTATATTAAGGCTTCTGGAGTTCTACTTAACAAAAAACTTCTTTCTCTTCAATAGGACACTCTACCACCAGCTCAGGGGCACAGCAATGGGTAGCCCATGTGTACCATCTTATGCCAACTTGCTCCTGGGCTGGTGGCAAGAGTCCACTCTCTTTGTTGATATGTTTGTTGAAGATTTTGCCAAAATCTCATTCTGGTCACGGTACGTTGGTGTGCTACTTATTTGGAATGGTGAAGTCACAGATCTTACCAACTTTGTTACCAAATTGAATGACAACCCCCTGGGCCTCTTTTTTTACCTTTTGAATATGACAAGGAGCTTCCATTTATGGATCTTAGAATTGAGGTAACCATCTGTGGCATTTTTTATACAAAGTTATATAGAAAACACACATTCACTAATGCCCTTCTTTTGTGGGAATGTCACCATCCTGTCCCTCTGAGAAAGGGCATTCCAAAGGGGCAGTATTTGAGAGTACGACGTAACTGCTCCTTAGAGGAGGATTACCAAGAACAGGCGGCTGGTTTATGGCAACTTTTTCTTGACGGGTTACCCTAATGGCATTCTGAGGAAGGCCTATAATGATACCAAAAGGATCAATAGATCACAACTTTGACACCAAAACAACAAAAAGAGGAGCCATCTGTTTGTCGTTATATTACCACCTATAACAACGGTGCACAACAGGTCCGGTCAATTCTAAAAAAAAAAACATTGGCCAATTTTGCTGATGGATGGATACATTGGAGACCTTGTGGGCCCTTACCAACAAATAACCTTCAAAAAGGGAAAATCAGTAGGCTATAGAATTGTACAGTCATTTTGTTATTTAACCCCTTAACGACCGCCGATACACCTTTTAACGGCGGCAGTTAAGGGTTCTTAAACCACAGCGCCGTTAATTAACGGCGCTGTGGAAAAAGTGAATAGCGCCCTCCAGAGTCGAATTTTCTCTGGGGTCTCGGTTACCGGGGGTCGCCGAGACCCCAGAGAACATGATTCGGGGTTTTTTTTTTTTACAGACCCCCGGGTTGCGATCGCTGGTAATTAACCGTTTACCGGCGATCGCAAAAAAAAAAAAAAAAGCGCGATTTCCCATTTAATTTCTCTGTCCTCCGATGTGATCGCACATCAGAGGACAGAGAAATGGGGTCCCCAATCGCCCCCCGATACCGGTCTCCCCCCCGTTGCTCCTCGTGGCTCCCGATGGGCGCCGCCATCTTGTTCTGGCCAAAAAATGGCAGGCTCATGCGCAGTGCGCCTGCCGGCCAGCACCCGAAAGATCTTTGGGGTCTTGGCTGCCGGGGGTAGCCGAGACCCCAAAGAACATGATCGGGGTCGGTTTTTACCGACCCCTGTTTTGCGATCGCCGGTAATTAACTGTTTACCGGCGACAGAAAAAAAAAAAAGCTGCGTGTCATTCTCTGTCCTCTGATGTGACCGCACATCAGGGGACAGAGAAATAGGGGGATTCGGGGACCCTATCATACTTACCGGTGTCCCTGGGTCCTCCTGCGTCCCCTCCTGCCCGCCGGATTCTTCATCCAGTAAGGCCCGCCATGATCTGCTGGCCGGCAGCTAGAAGGTTTGGGGCTAAATTTAGGGTTAGGGTTGGGGCTAAAGTTAGGGTTGGGGCTAAATTTAGTGTTAGGGCTAGGGTTAGGCTTCTTTCACACTTGCGTCGGTACGGGGCCGTCGCAATGCGTCGGCCCGACGCACGTTGTGAAAATTGTGCAGAATGTGGGCAGCGGATGCAGTTTTTCAACGCATCCGCTGCCCAGTCTATGTCCTGGGGAGGAGGGAGCGGAGTTTCGGCCGCGCATGCGTGGTCGGAAATGGCAGACGCGATGTACAAAAAACGTTACATTGAACGTTTTTTGTGACGACGGTCCGCCAAAACACAACGGATCCAGTGCACGACGGACGCGACGTGTGGCTATCCGTCGTGATCCGTCGGCAATACAAGTCTATGGGCAAAAAAACGCATCCTGCGGGCACATTTGCAGGATCCGCTTTTGTCCAAAACGATGGATTGTGACGGATGCCACATGACGCAAGTGTGAAAGTAGCCTTAGGGTTGGGGCTAAAATTAGGGCTAGGGTTAGAGTTGGGGCTAAAGTTAGGGTTAGGGTTGGGGCTAAAGCTAGGGTTAGGGTTGGGGCTAAAGCTAGGGTTAGGGTTGGGGCTAAAGTTAGGGCTAGGGTTGGGGCTAAAGTTAAGGCTAGGGTTGCTGCTAAAGTTAGGGTTAGAGTTGGGATTAGGGTTTGGATTAAGGTTGGCATTAGGGTTAGGTTTGGGATTAGGGTTAAGGTTAGGGTTGGGATTAGGTTAGGGGTGTATTGGGATTAGGGTTAGGTTTGAGGTTTGGGTTGAGATTAGGATTAGGGGTGTGTTGGATTTAGGGTTCTGATTAGGGTTAGGGTTGTTTTGGGGGTTAGGGTTGTGATTAGGATTATGGATCGGGTTAGGGGTGTATTGGGGTTAGGGTTAGAGTTAGAATTGGGGGGTTTCCACTGTTTAGGTACATCAGGGGGTCTCTAAACGCCACAGCCAATTTTGCGCTCAAAAAGTCAAATGGTGCTCCCTCCCTTCTGAGCTCTGCTGTGCGCCCAAACAGTGGTTTACCCCCACATATGGGGTATCAGCCTATTCAGCATAAATTGCACAATAAATTTTTGGGTCCAATTTCTCCTGTTACCCTTGTGAAAGTAAAAATTTGGGAGTGAAAGGATCATTTTTGTGGAAAAAATTATTATTTTTTATTTTCATGGCTCTACATTATAAACTTCTGTGAAGCAGTTGGGGGTTCATAGTGCTCACCACACATCTAGATAAGCTCTTTGGGGGGGTCTAGTTTCCAAAATGGGGTCACTTGTGGGGGGGTTTCTACTGTTTAGGTACATCAGGAGCTCTGCAAATGCAACATGATGCCCGCAGACCATCCCATCAAAGTCTGCATTCCAAGCGGCGCTTCTTCCTTTCCGAGCCCCGATGGGTGCCCAAACAGTGCCCTCCCCCACATATGGGGTATCAGCGTACTCAGGACAAACTGATCAACAGATTTTGGGGTCCAATGTCTCCTGTTACCCTTGAGAAAATAAAAAATTGCAGGCTAAAAAATCATTTTTGAGGAAAAAAAAAGATATTTTTTATTTTCATGGCTCTACTTTATAAATTTCTGTGAAGCACTTGGGGGTTTAAAGTGCTCACCACACATCTAGATAAGTTCCTTAAGGGGTCTAGTTTCCAAAAGGGGGTCACTTGTGGGGGCTTTCTACTGTTTAGGCACATCAGGGGCTCTCCAAACGCGACATGGTGTCCGATCTCAATTCCAGCCAATTCTACATTGAAAAAGTAAAAGGGCACTCCTTCTCTTCCAAGCTCTGCGGTGCGCCCAAACAGTGGTTTACCCCCACATAAGGGGTATTGACGTACTCAGGAGAAATTGCACAACAACTTTTGTGGTCTAATTTCTCCTGTTACCCTTGTGAAAATAAGAATTTGTGGGCGAAAAGATCATTTTTGTGTAAACAATTGCGATTTTTTATTTTCACGGCTCTACGTTATAAATTTCTGTGAAATTTGCGGTGCGCCCAAACAGTGGTTTACCCCCACATGTGGGGTATCGGCGTATTCAGCAGAAATTGCACAACAAAATTTATGGTTAAATTTCTGTTTTACACTTGTGAAAATAAAAAAAAATGGTTCTGAAGTAAAATGTTTGCAAAAAAAAGTTAAATGTTCATTTTTTCCTTCCACATTGTTTCAGTTACTGTGAAGCACGTAAAGGGTTAATAAACGTCTTGAATGTGGTTTTGAGCACCTTGAGGGGTGCAGTTTTTAGAATGGTGTCACACTTGGGTATTTTCTATCATATAGACCCCTCAAAATGACTTCAAATGTGATGTGGTCCCTAAAAAAAAATGATGTTGTAAAAGTGAGAAATTGCTGGTCAACTTTTAACCCTTATAACTCCCTAACCAAAAAAAATTTTGTTTCCAAAATTGTGCTGATGTAAAGTAGACATGTGGGAAATGTTATTTATTAACTATTTTTTTGTGACATGTCTCTCTGATTTAAGGGCATAAAAATACAAAGTTTGAAAATTGCAAAATTTTAAACATTTTCACCATATTTCCGATTTTTTTCATAAATAATCGCAAGTAATATCGAAGAAATGTTACCACTAACATGAAGTACAATATGTCACAAAAAAACAATCTCAGAATCCACAGGATCTGTTAAAAGCGTTCGAATTATAACCTCATAAAGTGACAGTGGTCAGAATTGTAAAAATTGGCTTGGTCATTAAGTACCAAATTGGCTCTGTCACTAAGGGATTAAAAAAAAAAAAAAAAAAAAAAAAAGCCTGGCTCACTAACAACCTTTAAAGGATGCTACAAATGTAGCGGTTGTGTAGCATGCCCGGTTATCTCCACTGGACAAAACTTCAGAAGTGGAGTCACAAATCAGGATTTTCAAATATACCATTTTATCAACTGCCACTCAAAAGGGGTTATTTATAGAGCAATCTGCCCATGCAGTTTGGAATATGTGGGTAAAACAATTTGTGAGTTCAGGCGGTGGGTGGGGGAACATCTTAGGGTACGTTCACACAGGACTTTTTTGCTGCTTTTTTTTGCTGGTTTTTTTTATGCTAATTTAGGTGCGTTATTTTGGTGCGTATTTAGTGCGTTTTTTGGGTACGTTCACACAGGACTTTTTTGCTGCAGATTTTTGCTGCAGATTTTTGCTGCTTTTTTTATGCCAATTTTCAGCTGCTAGGACACCTCACAATGGCTCTTCACACCTTACTACCAGGAACTCCCTCACAATAGATCACAATCGGGACACCTCACAATGGCTCTTCACACCTCACAATGGCTCTTCACACCTCACTAACCACACCCCTTAGCTCTTGGCTGTGAGATCACTTCCTGCTGGCCATGATTTTCTGCACATAAAACGCAGCAAATAATGCTACATGCGTTTTTTCAGCGTTTTTGCAGCGTTTTTTTCATCACCCATTCAAGTCAATGGGTGAAAAAACACTGCAAAAACGCAGCAAAAATGCTGAAAGAAGTGACATGCCCTATGTCCAAAAAAAGCAGCAAAGCAGAAAATACTGATCAAACAAAAAACCAACGTGTGTGCATGAGATTTCTGAAATCTCATAGGCTTTACTGGTACTGTAAAAAGCAGCTGAAAATTAGCATAAAAAAAAGCAGCAAAAAAGTCCTGTGTGAACGTACCCTTAGGCTACTTTCACACTTCCGTCTTTATAAAGACGTTGCAATGCATCGTTCTGTGCAAAAAACGCATCCTGCAAAGTTGCCCGCAGGATGCAGTTTTTGCACATAGACTTGTATTACCGACGCATAATTGGGGGACCGTCGTCACAAAAAAAGTTCGATGTAACGTTTTTTTGTGCAACATGTCTGACATTTGGCTGAAACGCCGCCCCCTCCTCTCCGGGACTTAGAATGGGCAGCGGATGCGTCTGAAAACTGCATCCGCTGCCCACGTTGTGCACAACGTACGTCGGCCCGACGCAGTGCGACGGGCCCGTACCGACAGATGTGTGAAAGTAGCCTTAGGGACATCGCCTTAAAGAGAGATACACCTCTAGCTAGGCATATGAACAGCCATCACAGTGGTGAAACCTCGGACCTTACATTCATGGGAATTGATAAGGTAATCACACCTAAGAGAGGTGGTAATTGGAATCAGAGAATACTACAGAGTGAGACGAGATGGATTTCTCATCTACAAACACAAGCACCCCTGGGACTCAGAGACCCTCACCTTTAATTGTTTTTTAGGCTATGGTCAGACAGGGTGAGCTGCTGCGGAGTGGGGGCACCATTCTCGTTTCCCTTTTAGGATGCCAACCTCCACTCTTAGGTGGGTTAACAATTGGGTTGGAATATCCAGGACACCCCTGTAGTCTGTTCTCTGGTTCCATTACGCATCTTTTTGCTGTAATCAACTTTCCTCTCTTTTATGCCATTCTAACTATCTTCTGACTTTCCCCATCTCGGATTATCAACACAAATGGCATTATCCTAGGGTTTACCAAACTAGCCAGGAGAGACAAATTAAACTAAAATATAACCTTTAATATGTATTTTCTAAAAACAATAGATAAATCCAAACCAGTAATACATGGTTTGATCTCACCAAAATTGAAGTCCTTTTTTGTAAGTTGCACATCTGTAGGAGCCCATAAATCCATTGTATGGATTAGAAGGGGGGAGGGGAGAGTTTCTAATATCCCCTGTCATGCTCCTCCAAAGCTCCTGTCCTTACAAGGACAGTCTCCAAGTAAGGCTACTAAATTGTACCCTCTAAATCCTGTGGAATCTTCCTATGCGTTTCCTCCCCCGTTCGAGGGATTCATCAGGGGAGAAAAAAAAAATTGTGGGAGTTTTCAAGAGCTCCTGCATTGGCAGGTAGCTAACATGTCAGATCCTACCAGTTTTGGTCAGGACTCCTTTTTGTATGAGGCCTGGTAAGCTGAAATCCCCATTAAAATGTCCCCATTATATAGTTTCTTGCTCACCCTCATGTTCCTCGGCGTCTGACCTCATTTCCGGTCTCCCCCATGTGTTATCCAGCGTCCGACCTCATTTCCGGTCTTTGGACCGCATTATGGAACGTGAGTCTATTGGAAATTACACACGCAGGACACGCTTCCCATGCATCACTCTGAGTCCACCTCATTTCCGGTCCTTGGACCGCATTGTGGAGCGCAGGTTTACCAGAAGTGAAGTACGCAGATGTCATCCGGGCTTCACGCTCACTTCTGGTATTTGGACCGCAATGTGAAGCGCAAGTCCACTGGAAGTGACGCTTGTGTGCACTCCTATACACTTATACCATATGTTTCAGAGTCCAATAGCAAATTTAAGAAGCATCATTGTCAGAAGCTCCCTGTCCTCTCAAACAGCTGCAGGAACCCTTCCTTGCAACCAGACAAAATAGCGACCCAAAGAAAGATGACATAAGGTCAGACCAAATACCATAACCAAAACACTTTATTAACAATTATTAAAACAAGTGTGCAGGAGGCGATACAAAAATTGGCGACATATATGAGGACATTGTAAAAATAGCAGGAGGCACGTACACAGAAATGTAAGTCCACAAAGAGTTAAGTAACTACCACTCCTAGTATTGATAACTTAATTAATACCCATAGGGTATCACCCAATATGAAAAAACTGAAAAAAAAATACAAAAATAATAACAAAAAAATTAAAAAAATTGAAAGAAAATTGAGATAAATGCACAGAGTAGTGTACGGTGGTAGGGGATAAAATCTGCATGCGGAGGCCAGGAAAAAATCCCTATAAACCACAATCCTAAAATCACCATAGGCATAATCATAGACAAAAATTAGATGTAGATTCAATATAAGGCCAGTGGTGAAGACACTCAATAGTAGGCCATAATACAATAAAAGACGCTGCAGAATTTACCCACCGCAAAGTAGACTGTCAGTCCTGGGGACGCGCCTCCGCCCCAATGCGCGTTTCGGAAAACACAACCTTCGTCAGGGGGCATGACGAAGGTTGTGTTTTCCGAAACGCTAAGGCTAAGGCTGCTTTCACATTTGCAGTTGGGTCCGCAGCTTTTCTGACGCATACATCCACATGCGTCTTGATTTCCTATTTTTAACATTGTCGACGAAGGTGCATGCTTTCACCCGCATTTGCTTACACATGCATTTTTTCGCTGTGTGCGGCGGGGCGCGGCTAACGCACCATGTTGGAATTTTTGAGGCGGCAAATTTCCGTCAATTATGCGCAGGCATGCGGATGAGTGCGTTAAAAAAAAAAACGGATAAGGCTAGTTTCACATTTGCGTTTAAAAACGCAGCGTTTAAAACGCAAACGCAGGTGGTGAAAAAAACGCATGTAAACGCGTGCAAACGCTGTGTTTTTTTAGACGCATGCGTTTTTGCATGCGGTAAAAAGAATGCGCGTTTTGCCACGTTTACATGCGTTTTTTCCTGCGTTTGCGTTTTTGAAACGCATGCTGAGAAGTGTGTGACAGCTGCCAATCATCAAAATCAACAAGAAACCCCACTATAAATAGAAATAGCTAGGGTTGGGGTTAGGGGTAGGGTTAGGGGTAGGGTTAGGATCCCTATGGTTAGGGGTAGGGTTAGGATCCCTAGGGTTAGGGGTAGGGTTAGGATCCCTAGGGTTAGGGGTAGGGTTAGGGTTAGTATCCCTAGGGTTAGGGGTAGGGTTAGGATCCCTAGGGTTAGGGGTAGGGTTAGGATCCCTAGGGTTAGGGTTTGGAGCCCTTTATCACCTTGATGGTGGGGGGTGGCTTATCATTGTGTATTCTTGTTTTTTTCTATGGAAACGCATGCGTTTAAAAACGCAACCAAATGCATGTGCTTAAAAACGCATGCGTTTACATAGACAGCAATACGTTTTTTTGCCGCAAAAAAAAGCCTCTAGAAATTACTACATGTTGCATTTCTGCAACAAAACGCAAGCATAGAAACGACGCATGCGTCGTCAAACGCGGCGAAACGCATACAAAAAAACGCATGCGTTTTTAATGTTAAATATAGGAAAAAAGTGCATGCGTTTTTTTGCACTAAAACGCAGCGGCAAAAAACGCAAATGTGAAACCAGCCTGTCTATGGGAAAGCATGCGTACGCTTGTCTTTGCGTACGCATGCGTTCGATGCGCTTGCATACTTTGGACTGTGCATGTCCAGGAACTGATTTAGACACGCCCATTGAGACACGCCCTTCTGGAACTGTCAAACGCATGTGCATAAAAAGCGCAAACTCATGTAAAAATGCATACAAACGCTGCGGGTTTTTTGCAGTCATGCGTAAGCTGATGCGAATAAAAAACGCTGTGTTATCATGGGTTTGCATGCGTTTTTGCATGCGGTTTCGGACGATATGCTGCGGTCTCCAGCGCAAATGTGGAACCAGCCTTATCTATTGCGTTCTTTCTCTCTGTGCTGTGTTGTGTACAAGTACCGTATATACTCGAGTATAAGCCGAGATTTTCAGCCCAAATTTTTGGGCTGAAAGTGCCCCTCTTGGCTTATACTCGAGTCATGATCGGTGGTGGGGTCGGCGGGTGAGCACTGTCATATACTTACCTGCTTCCGGGGCTCCTGGCGCCCCCCCCTGCACGTCCCACTGTCTCCGGGTGCCGCAGCTCTTCCCCTGAGCGGTCACGTGGGACCGCTCATTAGAGAAATGAATAGGCTGCTCCACCTCCCATAGGGGCGGAGCCGCCTATTCATTTCTCTAATGAAGCGGTGCCGGTGACCGCTGATAGAGAAAGAGGCTGCGGCACCGAAGACAGGCAGGGGGAAGGAGCGGGACGCCGGGAGCAGGTAAGTATCGCATATTCACCTGTCCGCGTTCCACACGCCGGGCGTCGCGCCATCTTCCCGGCGTCTCTCTGCACTGACTGTGCAGGTCAGAGGGCGCGATGACGCATATAGTGTGCGCGCTGCCCTCTGCCTGATCAGTCGGTGAGGAGAGACGCCGGGAAGATGGCGCCGAGGAGCTGCACGCAAGAGAGGTGAGTATGTGTTTGTTTGTTTTTTTATAGCAGCAGCAGCACAGATTTATGTGGAGCATCTATGGGGCAATGGTGCAGAGCACTATATGGCAGAGCTATGGGGCAACGGTGCAGAGCACTATATGGCAGAGCTATGGGGCAACGGTGCAGAGCACTATATGGCACAGCTATGGGGCAACGGTGCAGAGCACTATATGGCACAGCTATCTATGGGGCAACGGTGCAGAGCACTATATGGCACAGCTATGGGGCAACGGTGCAGAGCATTATATGGCACAGCTATCTATGGGGCAACGGTGCAGAGCACTATATGGCACAGCTATCTATGGGGCAACGGTGCAGAGCACTATATGGCAGAGCTATGGGGCAACGGTGCAGAGCACTATATGGCACAGCTATGGGGCAACGGTGCAGAGCACTATATGGCACAGCTATGGGGCAACGGTGCAGAGCACTATATGGCACAGCTATGAGGCAACGGTGCAGAGCACTATATGGCACAGCTATGAGGCAACTGTGCAGAGCACTATATGGCAGAGCTATGGGGCAACGGTGCAGAGCACTATATGGCACAGCTATGGGGCAACGGTGCAGAGCATTATATATATGGCACAGCTATCTATGGGGCAACGGTGCAGAGCATTGTATATATGGCACAGCTTTATGTGGAGTATCTATGGGGCAACGGTGCAGAGCATTGTATATATGGCACAGCTTTATGTGGAGTATCTATGGGGCCATAATGAACGGTGCAGAGCATTATATATGGCACAGCTTTATGTGGAGCATCTATGGGGCCATAATGAATGGTATGGAGTATCTATTTCTAATTTTGAAATTCACCGGTAGTTGCTGCATTTTCCACCCTAGGCTTATACTCGAGTCAATAAGTTTTCCCAGTTTTTTGTGGCAAAATTAGGGGGGTCGGCTTATACTCGGGTCGGCTTATACTCGAGTATATACGGTATGTGATTCTTCAGCATTTGCTTTAGTCTTGCTTGATGAAGGGACCTGCGTAGTCTCGAAAGCTTTTTGTTGGGTATCGTGTTCTTCTTGTCTTTGTTACGTTGGACCAAAGGGTCCTACTTTTTATCTTAGAATTAATAAAGGTTAATTTTTATCTACATATCTACCTTGCTTTTTCACACAATTTTTATAAATAAACACAAAACATATTTACCTAAATTTACCATTCTCATACATTATAATGTGCCACGAAAAAATAGTCTCAAAATTACTGCGGTTTGTTGAAGCTTTCCAGAGTTATTACCACATAAATTGACACTGGTCAGATTTTAAAAATTTGGCCCGGTCACTAAGGGGTTAAATCCTTCGGCCTCTGATTTGCAGTACTTCCATGGCAATAGGTGCAGCCAGCCATGTTTACACTGCTCGATACATCATAATGCTGTACATTGATAAACAGCTGTGCTTGGTATTGCACATTACTTATTAAGACCCAGCAGTATCACTCCATATCCAAGACAGGACATGAAGAAATGCTGTTTTCAGAGATCACGAAGGCAGAAATAGAAACAACCATATAAGACATTTGATTGTCAAAGGTGTTGTCTACTTTCAGGAAAGTGGCCCCAAACTTTGTAAAATAACAAGCTTAATTACTCTAAGGCTATGTGCACACGTTGCGGATTCAGATGCGGATCCGTAGTGTTTTTGGACACTCGGAACTGCATCAAATCCACAGTGTAGTGCACAAGCAATGTTAGTCTATGTGAAATTGACATTTGGTGTGCACCTGCTGCTGAATCGCAGCTTTTTTTTTTCCGCAGCATGTCAATTCCTTTTGCAGTTCTGCAGCGTTTCTGCACCCATTGACTTCCATTGTGTCAGGCCACTCCACAGGTTTAAAAAAGATATGCGGTTTTGCTGCGGATTTGCCTGCGAGAAACGCAGCAGATGGGCAGAGGGGAGAGTGTGTGTGTGTGTGGAGAAGATGTGCAGGGCTGTATATATGTGTGTGTGTGTGCGGGGCTGTGTGCAGGCAGGCATCGTCCGATGGGACTACTAGTCCCATCTGGCTATGCCTGCTACAGTGACAGGTAGCTGGATGGTGGGACAGTAGTAGTCCCATCATCCGGCTACTGTGTTCAAGTGTAAAAAAAAACCAAAACACATATACACATACAGCACATAGTTATACATACAGTACATACTCACCATACAGCTAATCCTCAAAGCCCTCGATCACCTGTAAAAAAAAAAATAAAAAAATAAAAATAATAATCCAACAGTATACTCCCTGATCCGGTGTAATCCATTTCATAACGAGTGTCCCACGACGATCTCCCGTGGAGAGCTGTTACATCGGCAGATGCGACCGCTCTCCTGGGGCTCCGGTGATACAGTGACAGGAGGTAATCCTCCCTCCGTCGCTGTGAGTGCAGAGTTCATACTGTCATTTGCGGCACCGCTACATGGGAAAATTCTCACGCAGCAGTGCCGTAAAGTGAGAGGACATTGAACCCTCAGTGATAATACTGCAAGAGCCATTGCCTTCTGTCAGTGTGTCACTGGAGGAATATATAGCTGTCACATCTCCTGATGTGACAGCTCTATAGGGGAGATCGTCATGGGACACTCGTTATTAAATGGACTGCGTCGGACCAGGGAGTGTTTGTGTTGGTTTATTATTTTTTTCTTTTTTTTGCAGGCGTTCGAGGGCGTCACATGGAATGGCAGAAAAATAGATGGCAAAACTGTGTTGTTTTATTTCATTAAAATACTTGATTCTGCATGTGTGTGTATGTGTTTATTTAACCCATTAACAACTGTAGGACTAGTAATGGATAGGTTTCTTATTGACACCTCCCCATTACTAAGCCAGCTTGATGTCACCTTACAATTCAAAGGTGACATCAACCCCCTATTACCCCATATGTATCGCTACAGGGCAGTGGGAAGAGAGGCCAAGTGCCGGAATTGGCGCATCTTACAGATGCGCCATTTCTGGGGCGGCTGTGAGCTGGTGTTTGTAGCCATGGAGGGTGGGCAATATCCATGGTCCCTTCCTAGGCTATGAATATCAGCCCACAGCTGTCTGCATAGCCTTTTCTGACTATTAATTATAGGGGAACCCCATGTCATTTTTTTTTTTTGGGGGGGGGGGTCCCCCTATTTTAATAGCCAGTAAAGGATAAATATACAGCTGCGGGCTGATATTCATAGCCTGGGAAGATCCATGGGTATTAACCCCTTCTCAGGCTAGACACATCGGCCCCTAGTCACTGGCTTTCCCTCTCTGGCGCAGAAAATTGGGCGGGAGCCCATGCCATTTTTTTTTCTTTTTCAATTTTTTTTTATAAATTTAAACAGATATTGCGTTTAAGGCCGGGGTCACACTTGTGAGAAACTCCCACGAGTCTCTCACATCAATACCCAGCACTGCCGACGCCACTCAGGATCTGAGCATGCGGCTGCATGTATTTCTATGTAGCTGAACGCTCCGGTCTGAGTGCCGGCGGCAGTGCTGGGTATTGAGGTGCAAGACTCATGCGAGTTTCTCGCAAATGTGACCCCGGCCTAATGCAGATTTTGTGTCTTTATTTAACTCTTTATGCACCATTATATTATGTTTATTACTAAACATCGGCCTTGCTATTATCTATCTATTATCTATCTATAGATTGTCTATCTATATATAGATATATCTATCCATCTAGATATAGATATACAGTCCCTTGTGAAAGTATTCGGCCCCTGGAAGTTTTCAACCTTTTCCCACATATCATGTGCTTCAAACAGAACCCTGAGACCATCACAGAGCAGGTGCGTTTTTATGGAGACTTGATTACCCACAGGTGGATTATATTTATCATCGTTAGGCATTTAGGACAACATTGGATCATTCAGAGATCCACAATGAACTTCTGGAGTGAATTTGCTGCACTGAAAGTAAGGGGGCCGAATAATATTGCATGCCCCACTTTTCAGTTTTTGAATTTCCACAAAAATTTTAAATAACTAATAAATTTAGTTCAACTTCACAATTGTGTTTCACTTGTTGATTCTTCACCAAAAATTTACATTTGGTATCTTTATGTTTGAAGCATGATATGTGGGAAAAGGTTGAAAAGTTCCAGGGAGCCGAATACTTTCTCAAGGCACTGTATATCTATAGATAGATGATAGATCTATAGATAGATAGATCTATCTATCATCTATCTATCATCTATCTTCCTGTGTGTGTAAACATTATTCTTCACTGGAGTATGTAAATAAAGAGGTAGGACAAGAAAAATGACCTCACAGTTACTTCTAAAGATCTTTTATTGAACAAAAAAAAAAGTAGTGATGAGCGAGTGTACTCGTTGCTCTGGTTTTCCCAAGTACGCTCGGGTGATCTCCGAGTATTTGCTAATGTTCGGAGATTTAGATTTTGTCACCTCAGCTGAATGATTTATGGCTACTAGCCAGCCTGAGTACATGTGGGGGTTGCCTGGTTGCTAGGGAATCCCCACATGTAATCAAGCCGCAGCCTTAAATCATTCAGCTGAGGTGACGAAAACTAAATCTACCAGAGTCAGAAATACTCGGAGACCACCCGAGCGTGCTCGGGAAAACCCGAGCAACGAGTACACTCGCTCATCACTAATCTTTAGTTTTAAAAAACGCATATAAATCTGCATGAAAATCCGTATAAAAAATGCTCGGATTTTTACTTGAGTTTTCTGCCAAGAGATGCAGAATCTGCACAGAAAACTCCACAGGCAAATCTGCAACATATGCACATACCGTTTTTTTTCCGCACAGAAACACTGCAGAACCGCATGTGATTTACAGTACAATGTAAATCAATGGAAAATAAAAATGCTGTGCTCATGGTGCAGAAAATTCTGCACAGAAAACGCTTCGGATTAAAAGAAGGAGCATATCAATGCTTTGTGCGGATCTGCAGCGTTTCTGCGCCCATTCCGTAATAGAAATCCGCAGGGGTAAAAATGCATGAAATCTGCAACAAAAACACAAAATCCGCATAAAAAACGTGCAGATTTTGACCTGCGTTTTCTGCCAAGTGGTGCAGAATCCGCACAGAAAATTCCACAGGCAATTCCGCAACGTGTGCCCACAGCCTTACTCCTCTGGTCCAGCGCAGGTTCACCACCGCAGCTCCGGTCTTAATGTTTTTTCTGGAGCTGTATTATTGAAAGTAATAAGTAGTGAGGATGTTATCCCTGTAGTGTCAAGGGGAAGGCCTTCCCACAGGACGCAGGACGCAGGAGCGCTATCCCCCATCCACTAAGGGTACTAAGCCTACATGTCCACCAGCAAGACGCAGTTGCGCCGCTGTTACCCCACTACAAGGCTTTATCCAGAACTGGCAAATCCATTAAACCACATACAACTTACCAGCAATTTAAGGCTGATACATTGGCACCTGCAAGAAAGGTTGTCTCCAGTGACATACCAACTTTCTATTTGAATCGCGTATGCAAACAGCAGCAAGACGCTGATGCACCGCTGCTATTCCTCAGCAAGGTCATACTCAGAGAGAAATCAACTATCAGGCCATACTTGGTATCAAAAAGACTGTACCTGCCCCTTGACACTACAGGGATAACATCCTCACTACCATAAGAGCCACTCATAAATCCTGGATTAAGTGCGACTTTAGAGTAAGACCCGGGAGGGTCGAAACGTCAAATCACTCAGTCGCTTATACTGCCTACTATTTGATCTGTCACATTTGATTTTCTGTTTTTCACTTGAATAAATTAGCAAATTTCAAAAAATCCTTTTGTTTCTAAGATATTCCACACAGGGAGTGCGGTGGATTTCAATAATACTGATACTAGACCTTACGGTCTGTCTCACCAGCACCCCGATCTAAATTTAGAGTGCAGGCCAAATTATATTTACATTTTCTGGAGCTGTGACTTCATGTCAGAAGTGTGTATGACTGCTCTAGCCCATCACTGAGCTCAGTGGGTACATACAGCTCAATGATTGAATAAACTGGTGACTCGTGTTGTTGTCATATCGCAGTTCCAGCCAAAATATTGACACCAGAGCTGTGGCATGGAACCTGCACTGGACCCAGGGAGGGCAAGCACCTGCTAAGCTTGTTAATTTAAAAAGTTTGGGGCCACTTTCCTGAAAGTGAACAACCCCTTTAAACTAAATGCCTTGCCAACAGAGACTTAAAGACACATTTTCTCATTTATACCATTGGGGGAGCGTTAGAACAAGATGCCGGTAATACTCCCTGCCACTATGAGGCTCGACACTTTGTGCATAAAAAAGTATTGTTTCCGCATGGATTTTGTTTGATGAGACTGTTTTTATTCCTCTTTGTTCCCCTCAGACTCCCTATATTCTTTGGGGTCATCCTAAAGTTACATAAAATTGAAAGTATATAGCGTGCATCTTTATGAAGATCCGCTAGCGTGGAATAGGGAATAAAAAGCACTCTCATTTAAATTTTCTCCTGCGAGTACGTACTTTGTGCTAAATATTGGTTTTTACTCTCAGGATATTGCTGCTCCTCCTGCTGTAGTTAAAAACAAAAGAGGCAGAAAGAAAAAGGTAAGCAAAAATATGGAACCTAATTCTAGTGAAGGTTGGAGGTCTCAGCAGAGGGACTTATTCTGTTGCTGACTTCCATGATGCCAAAGTTGCATGCAACTGAAATAACACCCACACATAGTGACTGCCTATGGCAGTGTAATTTTACTGGTAAAACTGTGTTATTGTCTTTAAGGGAACCTGTCAGCAGGATTGTTCTGGGTAACCTACAGTGTAAGGTTGGTGCCGTTATACTGATTAAAATGATACCCTGGGTTGATGAAATCTGTATTGTAGCTGTTGTGTAATCTGTATTTTCAGTTTTGAGTTAATGATATGCTTGTGCTCTGGGGCAGCCTGTGTGTGGGGGTCTTCATATGGTGCTCTGATTAGGTATTCATCTGTATAGGCCTCTGACTGGTCACTGATCTCTGTGACCTGCCCCCTACTTTACACTATGAATATTATCTCTCTATCTATCTATCTATATATATATATATATCTATATATATATATATATATATATATATATATATATATATATATATATATATATATATATATATATATATATATATATATATATATATATATATATATATATATATATATATATATATATATATACACAGTTAGGTCCATATATATTTGGTCAGAGACAACATTTTTCTCATTTTGGTTATAGACATTACCACAATGAATTTTAAACAAAACAATTCAGATGCAGTTGAAGTTCAGACTTTCAGCTTTCATTTGAGGGTATCCACATTAAAATTGGATGAAGGGTTTAGGAGTTTCAGCTCCTTAACATGTGCCACCCTGTTTTTAAAGGGACCAAAAGTAATTGGACAGATTCAATAATTTTAAATAAAATGTTCATTTCTAGTACTTGGTTGAAAACCCTTTGTTGGCAATGACTGCCTGAAGTCTTGAACTCATGGACATCACCAGACGCTGTGTTTCCTCCTTTTTGATGCTCTGCCAGGCCTTCACTGCGGTGGTTTTCAGTTGCTGTTTGTTTGTGGGCCTTTCTGTCTGAAGTTTAGTCTTTAACAAGTGAAATGCATGCTCAATTGGGTTGAGATCAGGTGACTGACTTGGCCATTCAAGAATATTCCACTTCTTTGCTTTAATAGACTCCTGGGTTGCTTTGGCTTCATGTTTTGGGTCATTGTCCATCTGTAGTATGAAACGACGACCAATCAGTTTTGCTGCATTTGGCTGGATCTGAGCACACAGTATGGCTCTGAATACCTCAGAATTCATTTGGCTGCTTCTGTCCTGTGTCACATCATCAATAAACACTAGTGACCCAGTGCCACTGGCAGCCATGCATGCCCAAGCCATCACACTGCCTCCGCCGTGATTTACATTATGTGGTATGCTTTGGATCATGAGCTGTACCACGCCTTCGCCATACTTTTCTCTTTCCATCATTCTGGTAGAGGTTGATCTTGGTTTCATCTGTCCAAAGAATGTTCTTCCTGAACTGTGCTGGCTTTTTTAGATGTTTTTTAGCAAAGTCCAGTCTAGCCTTTTTATTCTTGACACTTATGAGTGGCTTGCACCGTGCAGTGAACCCTCTGTATTTACTTTCATGCAGTCTTCTCTTTATGATAGATTTGGATATTGATACGCCGACCTCCGGGAGAGTGTTGGTCACTTGGTTGGCTGTTGTGAAGGGGTTTCTCTTCACCATGGAGATTCTGCGATCACCCACCACTGTTGTCTTCCGTGGGCGCCCAGGTCTTTTTGCATTGATGAGTTCACCAGTGCTTTCTTTCCTTCTCAGGATGTACCAAACTGTACATTTTGCCACTCCTAATATTGTAGCAATTTCTCGGATGGGTTTTTTCTCTGTTTTCACAGCTTAAGAATGGCTTGTTTCACCTTCATGGAGAGCACTTTTGACCGCATGTTGACTTCATAGGAAAACCTTCCAAATGCAAGCACCACACCTCAAATCAACTCCAGGTCTTTTATCTGCTTAGTTGAGAATGACATAATGAAGGGATTGCCCACACCTGTCCATGAAATAGCCTTGGAGTCAATTGTCCAATTACTTTTGGTCCCTTTAAAAAACAGGGTGGCACAGGTTAAGGAGCTGAAACTCCTAAACTCTTCATCCAATTTTAATATGGATACCCTCAAATGAAAGCTGAAAGTCTGAACTTCAACTGCATCTGAATTGTTTTGTTTAAAATTCATTGTGGTAATGTCTATAACCAAAATGAGAAATGGTGCCGCAGTAGCAGCTATCAGCAATCCAATAGCTGCTACTGATCAGGCGGCGCCAACTTGCTGCTGAAAAAAAATTGCCTCCTCCAAGATAGCGGCGCTTTCACCATTTTCAGATAGGTGTCTGCCTGCAGAAGGTGAGATATATATATATATATATATATATATATATATATATATATATATATATATATATATATATATATATATATATATATATATATCCCGTTGACCAAAAAAAGAAAAAAAAAAAAACACGGCACTGTCTAAACCAGAGGTGTCAAACTGCATTCCTCGAGGCCCGCCAACAGGTCATGTTTTCAGGATTTCCTTGTATTGCACAGGTGATAATTTAATCGCCTGCACATCATGATTCCAGCACCTTGTGGAATGCTAAGGAAATCCTGAAAACATGACCTGTTGGCGGCCCTCGAGGAATGCAGTTTGACACCTCTGGTCTAAACAGAGCTGAGGCTGCTCCACTCCTGGAGTCAGGTGTTAATCAGCAGTCATTAAACTAACAGCCACATATAATCGGATCGGGTGCTCTTCAGAACAAAACAGACGATTCCACTGATATATGCAAGAAAAAGGAAGGCACTCGCCGTTCTAAAAATTGGCAATCTTTATTCAATCTTCATAAAAAAGCTTCATGGCCGGGGGAGTGAGAAAAAAAGCTCTTACGAGCAGGAGCAAACGACGGCCGTTTCGCGCTGTACTTGCGCTTCTACGGGTCAGCATGTGTGAAAGAATGACAGGGGAAGGAATATACCGGCCACAATACACTCCCCCTCCCGCCCAACTCCTCCCACACCACCGGAAATACAAAACATCAAAATTTGCACAATTAAAACCAATATCATTACACGTCATCCCAAGTGACAATAACAACAGTAAGGAACGCCAATATTATACCCACTACTTACTAATCAAAACGCCAGAGGTTTGTTTATTAACATCTGAATACCTATTTACGCTCAAACGCTGGCCCACCCGCCTACATAAGCGCTATGGTCTTTTGTTATAAAAACGAAACCGGACACATTAACTATACAAGCTGATTTACTTACTGCAGGAACACCGCCATGTCCACCCTATCATTAAAGCCTAGTGGACCCATCGTGCCAGTGCGCATGATCTACCTTGCTTCCCTTTTCAGCAACAGGTTATCTAGATTCCCTCCTTGGGCTGGTAAGCTCACTTTCTCAATCCCTGCAAACATCAGTACATTGGGATTTCCATTATGCTTCTCCTTAATATGCGAAATCAATCTTGGGGACTCCCTTCCCAGATGCTATCGATTTACAGTGTTCCCGAAATCTAACATACAATGGGCGTATCGTTTCCCCTATGTAATAGTATTTACACGGGCAAAACACTACATATACCACGTGATCTGTTTTACACGTTATAAATTCCGTCACTGAATGATCTACTGCTCCCATACGCAAAACCCGTTCTGTAAGATGTTGTTTACAGAAGGGGCAATGGCCACATTTGTAGTCACCCTTAGGGATGCCAGCACTAAGCCAGTTTCCATCCCGTTTCACAATGCGATTTCTTACCAGTTTGTCCCTTAATCTCACACTGCGTTTATTCGCAATTAATGGACCTCTTGCTATGACATCCACGATGTCCTTATCTCGCTCTAAAATATGCCAATTTTTCCTTATGGCCGAGCGTATCTGTTGATCCATCGCACTATATCGGAAACAAAATGTGAACCTTTTCTCCTTCGCCTTACCCACCATGTGTCCAGGAATCTTTCTCCTATCCATTTCACCTTTTTTAGTTCTCTGACGCAGACCGCTGTTAGGGTGACCAGAGTATATTGGATGGTTTCCAAATATTATTATGAGGACGCTCGAGCGGATGATGAATTCACACAGAGACAAATTGTATCTGCATAGAAAACAATCATAACTTCTTTATTCCATAGCTAATATTATATACCCTTTCACCTTAGGGCGTTCACATCAATATGGTGTACAAACTATTGATTGGCTAAAAACATATTCTCATATGGCAAATTATCGTTTTCATTCCAAAAAGTAGCTAATTAGTATAATTAAGGTGGACAACGCTCATTAATCATTACTATCTGATAGCTCCCACTACCAACACCGTTATTAAGTATTCCCTTAAAGGTAAGGTACCGCGTTTGTAGATCATTAATAAATCACTGTAATGTAGCATAACATGCTGCTATAACCAAGTTTTAAATGCATGTGAAACAGATTTTGTGTGTTATATGTGTTTAAAGAAGGAACTGGGGGCTGACATCTTGGTTTTGCAGCAGTAGCAGGGCACTAACAGTGTCATTTTACAGCACCCCATGGACATAGGAGATAATAGACCGGCGAGGACCCTATCTATAACATTGGAGAGGTGTTAGCAGTGAGCTGGGCACGCCTCTGTGGGCTGCACAACTCACTGCTGTAGGTGTGACTAGCAGCCATTTTATTATAGCCCAGTGCTCTCTGCCCAGCTCCACTTACTCTCTATCACAGGAGCTCCATTCACTCCATTAAGCTGCATTCCCAGCCTGCAGAGAGGTGACACCTGACACCTGTCTCTGCCATACAATGTATCTCTCCCCTCCCTCCACAATGCCTGGCCACTCACTGCAGACCTGGAGCTCCTTCTTATCTTACTGAGGGATGAGTCACAGACAGCTCTGCACAGACAATGCTGCTGTATGTGGACACACCACATAAACTAAAGGTACCTTCACACGAAGCGACGCTGCAGCGATAGCGACAACGATGCCGATCGCTGCAGCGTCGCTGTTTGATCGCTGGAGAGCTGTCACACAGACCGCTCTCCAGCGACCAACGATGCCGAGGTCCCCGGGTAACCAGGGTAAACATCGGGTTGCTAAGCGCAGGGCCGCGCTTAGTAACCCGATGTTTACCCTGGTTACCAGCGTAAAAGTAAAAAAAACAAACAGTACATGCTCACCTGCGCGTCCCCCAGCGTCCGCTTCCTGACACTGACTGAGCTCCGGCCCTAAAAGTGAAAGTGCTTTCACTTTCACTTTAGGGCCGGCGCTCAGTCAGTGTCAGGAAGCAGACGCTGGGGGACGCGCAGGTGAGTATGTACTGTTTGTTTTTTTTACTTTTATGCTGGTAACCAGGGTAAACATCGGGTTACTAAGCGCGGCCCTGCGCTTGGTAACCCGATGTTTACCCTGGTTACCAGTGTAAAACATCGCTGGTATCGTTGCTTTTGCTTTCAAACACAACGATACACAGCGATCGGACGACCAAATAAAGTTCTGGACTTTATTCAGCGACCAGCGACATCACAGCAGGATCCTGATCGCTGCTGCGTGTCAAACGAAACGATATCGCTAGCCAGGACGCTGCAACGTCACGGATCGCTAGCGATGTCGTTTCGTGTGAAGGTACCTTTACTGTGCTTCTGATGCACTAACTGCTGGTGATAGCAGATCACAGGGCAGTCACACACAAAATGGCTCTGCCCTGTGATGCTGCTCTTCATTCTACCCCAGGGATGTTAGACCACCAAAAAGGGGAGGGAAATGCTGATGTCAGCAGTTACTGCCCAGATTTTCCAGCTAACAGTAAAGCTGGTAAGTCTCACTATAGCTGCTTGAGGTCTAAAACGGAAAATGCTCCCCCTAGTGGTCAATATATATATTTGTAAGAAAATATATAATATTTTTCATATAGAAATGTTTGCAAACAGTGCAAACATTGCATTAATACATTTTATTTACTATTTTAAGCTTAATTTCACAAAAAAACAAACTACAAGAAAACTGGTGGCACCTTCCCTTTAAGCAATATAGGGTTTGTCAGCAGTTTCGATCACGTAACTGAGAGAATGTAGTAATTCAGCAAGAGAGGTGAAACACAAGTCATGTAAGGATTCATATATGTGAGGATAAACTATGAGGGTCCCTGAATTCCCTATCACCGCACCAAAGACTCAGGATATCCTCTTTGCCTAAATCTTACCTCTATCTCTGCGGATTGTTTGGAGAAGCCCTCATCCGTGTTATTTGCTCTCCTCACCCTTAAAAATTGACTATAGGGTAAGGCTTGTTTGACATGTCTTGGATGAAAGCTATTATAATGCATCATCGTGTTAGTTGCCACTGGTTTGCGATATAGGGATGTACATATAGTGCCCTCTTTAATCTCCACTAATACGTCAAGAAACTCAAGACGTTGCCCACCAAATGACAACGTGAAAGACACATTCATCCTGTTATTCTGATTGAGGTACAGCACAAAATCACTGAATGTGACTGCTGTTCCATCCCATACAATGACTATATCATCAACATATCTCCGGTAAAATTTAATCCACTTCAGATAGACATTGCTGGCGGCATATATATATCTCTCCTCGAAAAGGCCCAAAAACAAATTTGCGAAAGTACATGCTGCCGGAGTTCCCATCGCGGTACCTACCTCTTGTACATACCATGTGTCTAAAAACGTAAACGCATTGTGCATAAGAATAAAGTCCAGACCCTCACTAACAAAGTCAGTAAAATTTTGGCTTCTCTCTGTGGAACCCAAAATTTGTTTAATGGCCTCCACTCCCATTTTATGGGGAATTTTCGTGTTCAAACTTTCAACATCAATTGATGCTAATGAAAAAATTTTTTGCCATTCAAAATCCTGTATACTTTCCAAAAAGGCATTGGTGTCTTTCAAATATGATGGAATAACTTTTAACAAGGGCCGCAAAAGCCAATCCATATACTGGGACAGGGGCTCAGTAAGCGACCCTATCCCAGATATGATGGGGAGCCCAGGGGGAAATCTCATGTATACAATTAATTAGTTGTGAATAGCTTGAGAGGACATGAATATGTCAGTCAAATATCTAGCTAAATCTAAGGGTCTCAACTGACTTGGTAGTCTGTGTCCCTTCTTTCTCTAGGACTTTTTATTATTTATGCCAGACGATATAATAACAGGTAGAAATGTTACAAAGAGAGCAAAAGTGCATATATAATCTTGGTCTAGCTATATATATATATTGGGGTCACCAGATACTGTTGTGACAATAGGGAAAGTGTATTTGCTGTAGTGTCAGACATAGCCCATACAGCCCTACAACAATCAAGCTGCAGTCTTAGTTGAACAAAAAGCATAAATTAGCCATATATCATCCCCACATATTTGTTTGTTGCGACCTCCGTGCTGACCAGACCACTGCAATACCTCCTATCTTAAACAAAAATAATAATATTAAATATATAAATTTGCATCCCTTTCCTACTCAAATATATAAATTTGCATCCCTTTCCTACTCAACGCGTTTCTCCCCTTCTAATGAAAAGAGGTTCATCAGGAGTATATCCAAATAACAAGGGTTACTTAGCTTGCATATGAGATCAGCATATCAACATGATAAACAGCTGCACCACCGGGCCGATCCCCTCATCTTAGTAGCGCTAAGTAGTTGAGTAGAGTAGGAAAGGGATGCAAATTTATATATTTGAGTAGGAAAGGGATGCAAATTTATATATTTAATATTATTATTTTTGTTTAAGATAGGAGGTATTGCAGTGGTCTGGTCAGCACGGAGGTCGCAACAAACAAATATGTGGGGATGATATATGGCTAATTTATGCTTTTTGTTCAACTAAGACTGCAGCTTGATTGTTGTAGGGCTGTATGGGCTATGTCTGACACTACAGCAAATACACTTTCCCTATTGTCACAACAGTATCTGGTGACCCCAATATATATATATAGCTAGACCAAGATTATATATGCACTTTTGCTCTCTTTGTAACATTTCTACCTGTTATTATATCGTCTGGCATAAATAATAAAAAGTCCTAGAGAAAGAAGGGACACAGACTACCAAGTCAGTTGAGACCCTTAGATTTAGCTAGATATTTGACTGACATATTCATGTCCTCTCAAGCTATTCACAACTAATTAATTGTATACATGAGATTTCTCCCTAATCCCATGAGGGTATTATAGGGATAGCAGGGCCAGCCGACGAGGAGCGGGGGCGCCACGGCGTAGGAAAAGAGGGTGCCAACCTCCGCAGGCAGGTAGGGAGTACTGAGGAAGCGTAGGGCTTGGCACCAACCCGGCTTTTTCTATAGTACGCTTGCATCTATTGGTGATGGTGGTTGCACACTATGGTTTTAACAAATATTAATAAAGGATAATTTTAAAGTATTTTTCATTTCTTTGGGGGATTTTTTCTGTGAGTGTAGTTTAATTGACCCCAACTTATATATTGTTTTGACTGGGAGCCCAGGGGGACAATCTATCGATTTATGAACTTTAGGAATGTGGTACCAATGAGGTTTCATAGGGAACTCTAGCAGCAATTTTTCCGCTTTCTTCTGGGATATCACCCTCAAATGGACATATTTCTTCAAGAAAGTCCTCAATTCATTCTTATATTTATGTATTGGGTCCCGCTGTAAAGGTCTATATACCCCACCATCTGAAAGCTGTCTTAACGCTTCTGATATATACAAAGATCTAGGGAGCAGCACTACTTTTCCCCCTTTATCGGCTGATCTCACTAGAGTATCCTCCCAAGCACTTATTTCCCGTATTACCTCCTTGTCTGCCACCTTGAGGTTGGGGGAGCTCTTTGATATATCAAGGCTTCTACATCCCTAATCACCTGCACGTAGAAGCGCAAGCACAGCGCGAAACGGCCGTCGTTTGCTCCTTTTCTCACTCCCCTGGCCAGGAAGCTTTTTTTTTTTATGGAGATTGAATAAAGATTGCCAATTTTTAGACCAGTGAGTGCCTTCCTTTTTCTTGTGTGTGTATAAAATATATATATATATATATATATATATATATATATATATATATATATATATATATATATATATATATATACATATACATACACTCACCGGCCACTTTATTAGGTACACCATGCTAGTAACGGGTTGGACCCCCTTTTGCCTTCAGAACTGCCTCAATTCTTCGTGGCATTTTGGTCCATATTGACATGATGGCATCACACAGTTGCCGCAGATTTGTCGGCTGCACATCCCAAAGAGGCTCCATACAAGGCAGGATGGATCCATGCTTTCATGTTGTTTACGCCAAATTCTGACCCTACCATCCGAATGTCGCAGCAGAAATCGAGACTCATCAGACCAAGCAACGTTTTTCCAATCTTCTACTGTCCAATTTCGATGAGCTTGTACAAATTGTAGCCCCAGTTTCCTGTTCTTAGCTGAAAGGAGTGGTACCCGGTGTGGTCTTCTGCTGCTGTAGCCCATCTGCCTCAAAGTTCGACGCACTGTGCGTTCAGAGATGCTCTTAGGCCTACCTTGGTTGTAACGGGTGGCGATTTGAGTCACTGTTGCCTTTCTATCAGCTCGAACCAGTCTGCCCATTCTCCTCTGACCTCTGGCATCAACAAGGCATTTCCGCCCACAGAACTGCCGCTCACTGGATTTTTTTTCTTTTTCGGACCATTCTCTCTAAACCCTAGAGATGGTTGTGCGTGAAAATCCCAGTAGATCAGCAGTTTCTGAAATACTCAGACCAGCCCTTCTGGCACCAACAACCATGCCACGTTCAAAGGCACTCAAATCACCTTTCTTCCTCATACTGATGCTCGGTTTGAACTGCAGGAGATTGTCTTGACCATGTCTACATGCCTAAATGCACTGAGTTCCCGCCATGTGATTGGCTGATTAGAAATTAAGTGTTAACAAGAAGTTGGACAGGTGTACCTAATAAAGTGGCCGGTGAGTGTATGTATACATACATACATACATACATACATACATACATACATACATACATACATACATACATACATACATACATACATACATATATATATATATATATATATATATATATATATATATATATATATATATATATATATATGTATATGTATATATATATAATATACACAGTGCCTACAAGTAGTATTCAACCCCCTGCAGATTTAGCAGGTTTAATAAGATGCAAATAAGTTAGAGACTTCAAACAAGAGCAGGATTTATTAACAGATGCATAAATCTTACAAACCAAAAAGTTTTGTTGCTCAGTTAAATTTTTATAAATTTTAAACATAAAAGTGTGGGTCAATTATTATTCAACCCCTAGGTTTAATATTTTGTGGAATAACCTTTGTTTGCAATTACAGCTAATAATCGTCTTTTATAAGACCTGATCAGGCCGGCACAGGTCTCTGGAGTTATCTTGGTCCACTCCTCCATGCAGATCTTCTCCAAGTTATCTAGGTTCTTCGGGTGTCTCATGTGGACTTTAATCTTGAGCTCCTTCCACAAGTTTTCAATTGGGTTAAGGTCAGGAGACTGACTAGGCCACTGCAACACCTTGATTTTTTGCCTCTTGAACCAGGCCTTGGTTTTCTTGGCTGTGTGCTTTGGGTCGTTGTCTTGTTGGAAGATGAAATGACGACCCATCTTAAGATCCTTGAAGGAGGAGCGGAGGTTCTTGGCCAAAATCTCCAGGTAGGCCGTGCTATCCATCTTCCCATGGATGCGGACCACATGGCCAGGCCCCTTGGCTGAGAAACAGCCCCACAGCATGATGCTGCCACCACCATGCTTGACTGTAGGGATGGTATTCTTGTGGTCGTATGCAGTGCCATCCAGTCTCCAAATGTCACGTGTGTGGTTGGCACCAAAGATCTCGATCTTGGTCTCATCAGACCAGAGAACCTTGAACCAGTCAGTCTGAGTCCTCCAAGTGATCATGAGCAAACTGTAGACGAGCCTTGACATGACGCTTTGAAAGTAAAGGTACCTTACGGGCTCGTCTGGAACGGAGACCATTGCGGTGGAGTACGTTACTTATGGTATTGACTGAAACCAATGTCCCCACTGCCATGAGATCTTCCCGGAGCTCCTTCCTTGTTGTCTTTGGGTTAGCCTTGACTCTTCGGACAAGCCTGGCCTTGGCACGGGAGGAAACTTTCAAAGGCTGTCCAGGCCGTGGAAGGCTAACAGTAGTTCCATAAGCCTTCCACTTCCGGATGATGCTCCCAACAGTGGAGACATGTAGGCCCAACTCCTTGGAAAAGGTTTTGTACCCCTTGCCAGCCTTGTGACCCTCCACGATCTTGTCTCTGATGGCCTTGGAATGCTCCTTTGTCTTCCCCATGTTGACCATGTATGAGTGCTGTTCACAAGTTTGGGGAGGGTCTTAAATAGTCAGAAAAGGCTGGAAAAAGAGATAATTAATCCAAACATGTGAAGCTCATTGTTCTTTGTGCCTGAACTACTTCTTAATACTTTAGGGGAACCAAACAGAATTCTGGTGGGTTGAGGGGTTGAATAATAAATGACCCTCTGAAAAAACTTTTCCCAATTTAAAAAAAAAAATAAACAAAGAAATAACATTCTTTTTTGCTGCAGTGCATTTCACACTTCCAGGCTGATCCACAGTCCAAATGTCACAATGCCAAGTTAATTCCAAATGTGTAAACCTGCTAAATCTGCAGGGGGTTGAATACTACTTGTAGGCACTGTATGTATGTATGTATGTATGTATGTATGTGTATGTATGTATGTATGTATATATATATATATATATATATATATATATATATATATATATATATATCTATATATATATATATATATATATATATATATATATATATATATCTCTACCTACCTACCTGTGTGTATTATATATAATATATATAGTTCATTATGCCAATTAGGGGGCATGTCACTGAGGGATCAGCGACCTGACAGAAGCCAGACTGATGAATACCTAAGCAGGGCATCACATGAAGACACCCCCCCCACCCCGGAGCACGAGCATTTCATTAACTCAAGACTGAAAATACAGGTTACACAACAACCACAAGACGGATTTTATCAGCCAAGGTATCATTGTAATCAGTATAACGGCGCTGACCTGACAGTGTGTAGGTTACCGTGCACAATCCTGCTAACAGGTTCCATTTAAAGATAGTACTGCCATTATTAAACACATTTTTGTGAAGATTTTTGCTGTACTGTGGTTGTGGTAGCAGAAGTCCAGCCTACAGGAAGTGCCTAAAATTACAGATGTTGGTTATGGCGGAAAAGTGCCTGAAATTGTTTTCTGTATTCTATACTGCATTTGACCCCATAATGAGCACAGATAGTGTATGTAAAGCAGCTACAACTTGTAATACCCCCTACTTATTACAATAGTACTATAGAGGACTGAACTACTGCATCCCTGGGCATCAGGCACTGATCAAAAATTGGGTCCTACCAGTGTTAACAGATTTAAAAATCATAGTATGTCCATAATGTGTTTTTTGTTTTTTTTGTTTTTTTTCCGTTTATTTGGATAGAATAAGTAGGATTGGAAAATACAGCTAATTTTTCAAAAAAAGAACACCAAGCCCTCATAGAGTTGCCTACGGAAATTGACAAATTATGTATTTAAAATGCAAAAAAAGTAAATTCATATTGTTCAAAACGCGTATGGTATTAAAGGGAATCTGTGTTCAGATTTTTACTACCCAATCTGAGAGAAGCACAATGTGGAGGCATAGACCCACATTCCAGAGACTTATGACTTGCTGGGCTGCTTGCTGCAGCTTTGATTAAAACTGGTTTCATTAGATCTTGCAGTTCTCTGAATGCTGAGCATTGTGTAAACCCCACCCACACCACTGATTGTTCACTATCCATAGGCAGAATGCTGCCAAAGGAAGCTGCCAATCAGTTGTGTGAACGTGGTTGGACAACATGGCAGTAGGAAAACCCTAAGGCTACTTTCACACTAGCGTCGTGTGACGTACGTCGCAATGCGTCATTTTGGAGAAAAAACGCATCCTGCAAAGTTGCCCGCATGATGCGTTTTTTTCTCCAGACTTGCATTAGCGACACATTGCGACGTATGGCCACACGTCGCATCCGTCATGCGATGGACGCGTCGAGTCTTGGCGGGCGCGCAAAAAAGTTCAGTGTAACTTTTTTTTGTGCGTCGGGTCCGCCATTTTCGACCGCGCATGCGCGGCTGAAACTCCGCCCCCTCCTCCCCAGAACTCACAATGGGCAGCGGATGCGTTATAAAACTGCATCCGCTGCCCACGTTGTGCTACATTTAGCACACTGTCCGTCGGGCCGGTTTGCGACGGCCCTGTACCGACGCAAGTGTGAAAGTAGCCTAAGCAACCCAGCAACTGACTCATCACTGGAATCCTGGTGTCTGTGTCTACATTATGCTGCTCTCTGATTACATAGCAATAATCTGGTGATAGATTCCCTTGCTGGCTGAGCAGTAACTCAGTATGTTCAATATTTGTGTAATATGCCTAATAATAAAAAATTGTTTTAAAACACATACAGAATGCATTAATTGATTAGATGGATTAGAATACTGTTTATTATTTCAGTGTTTATAATGTAATATTAGAAGTCTTACTTTTTTAACTACAAAACTAATTATTCTGTTTAAGGTGGATATTATGGCAGAGGCAGAACAAAATGCACCTACAACTCCCCCGACACCACCCAAGCGTGGTAGACCACCTAAGTTTGGTATGTCCTTCTTTATAGTTAAAAAAAGAAAAAAAGTGTAGGCTTGTTGGTACTGCTGGGAAAAGTATGTTTTTTGTTGTATGTTTTTGTAATCTATATTAATACAAAAAAAAATTACAAGATTGAAATTGTTAGAATACAGGCCAATGTTTTCTTTAAACTGTACGTTTTAAGGTTAATCCTAAGTTGCTTTACCTATAGGTAATAAGGCCATGTTTCCTGTAAAACCATTCTGAAATACAAGGACTGAATAAGACCCATATAAATGCCACCTGTTAAATAGAATGTATATTGCCATTCGCATCCCTCCCGAATCCCAGCCAAATGGGAGCATATGCAAAACAACATTCAGCACTGTGCTGCTGTTCCCTGCTCAGCAGGTGGTCGAAAGCAGGTTATACTGTGTAAATGCCACAAAGTAAACTAAGGGCCCTCATTCTCTCAGCAGTCACTGCTCAAAGAAATGTGTATATTGTGGGTTCATTGTATAATTATTTTTTTGCTTTTGATTATTTTAGCACCTGTAGAAATTCCACAGAAGAAACCAAGGGGGAGACCCAAGATGATGAAACCACCACCCCTTCCTGCATCAGAGCCTGAAGTGTAAGAATGTTTCTTGTAGTAATTTTCTAGCTTGGATTGTTGTGCTTGGTTCGTGATACATGTATTATATGGTGTTACATGTAACCCTGTTCCCTTCTCCTTACTCTTTTCCTTTTTCCTATTTTGTCTTTGGGAAAAGTGAACACATTGTATAATGGCATTCTTTCTCTCTCCAGTTCTGTAACCCTTTTTGTGACAGGACAATTTTTTTCACTATTGTTGCTCACCCAAATAGAACCCGAATATGCCAACTGTTACATTTTGTACTCTCTCTACACATGTGTGTTCTATTGTGGTCCACCAATTAAGATGCGTAGTTGCTCCATATACATAGATACATACACTACTTACAAAAAGTTAGGGATACTTGACTTTAGGGTGACATTTCAGCATGATCCTAGAGTTCACTCTAAATTTTTCAGGTGAACTTAATGTGACCTTCTCTAACCTTTTGCAAGCACAACTGTCAATATTTCAGTACTTTTTGTACAACTTAAATTGTTTGAGATGAGGAAATTACTTTTACATGCTTCTACTTAATGCCCTACTTTCATGATAAAATATCACTGTAGCATGGACTTTTTACGTTTTCCTAAAATTTCACCCGAAGGCCAAATATTATAACTTTGTGTGAGTAGTGTATGTGACCTAACATCCAACTGTGTTGATTCCACATGTATAATCTGTTACATCTATATGTTGCTAGCATTGTAGTATATACTGATACCTATTTTTTATATAAAATGAAACCACTGAGATGCAATTGAATTGTAGACTTTTGAGGTTTAATTAAAGGGATTGAACAAAAATTTCCTGTGAAATGTTTAGAAATTGCAATACTTTTTCTACAAACCTTCTCATTTCAAGGGATCAATACAGTATCTACGTGTATATATTTATTCTAACCTGTCACGCTGTTATTATACTATGCGCGGCACATGAATTGCTTTTAGTCTATCATCTACTTTAAAATACATTAGTGGCAACACAATTATTTTCCTGCACTTTTGCCGAATGTTACCGAATTTTTCCGATTTTAAGAAAAATGGTGGTGTTACCAAACACGCATCCGACTATCATATTTGTGCCGAATTTATGTTTGGCGATTGGCTTCCGAACATATTCATTCATCTCTAGATTTGAGAGACAGTTCGTTGAGTCTGTTGGGTAAAGTGTTTTTGTCAATCATGATGCGGGAGACCCTCTGAAATTGGGAGTGAGGGATGTTGTTTTTGGTGCATTTGAGGTGCCAACTGGAATAGTGTAGTAAACTGTTGCAGTCAGTTGGTTTGGAATAGAGGTCTGTTAAAAGAACCCCTGTGATGTTTTTGGTATCCATTGTGTCCAGAGATTATATTGTACTACTGCTGTAGTTGAGGGTGAATTATAGTTCTGATCTGGTGGGGTTGAGTTGGGAGAAAAAGGACTCTAGAGAGTTTGATGTGCTGTGCCAGATACAAAAGATGTCATCAATGTATCTGTGCCAGCATATTACGTTTGAAGAGTTCATTGGTGTATATATGGTGTTCCTCAAAGAAGCCCATATGAGCATTGGCATCAGGGCCGGACTGGGACAAAAAAGCAGCCCTGCCGCACAAACTCCACCAGCCCACACACACTAACAGTCCTCACCCCGATCAGTGAATTTTGCTTTACTTTGTCGTGCCCCTCACTCTCCTAAAAGGAGATATTTGAAGAGCCACATGTGAATGGCGCCACATTACATATGATCAACCACAGCTGCATTTACATGGTGCTCTACAGAGCTCAAATTTTCAAGATCATGGGTGTCCCAGCACTCGGATCTCCAGCAATTGGAAGTTATCCCCTATCCAGAGAGGAGGGGATTACTTGGTATAATCCATTTAAACAGCCTTTCCAATATTTTATTTTTATTTGGCCATAGTGATATTGAAAATACAAAACCAATATTGACCCTCCCAAAGTCCAATGTCGCCTCTTCGACAACAAGACATGAAAAGTGGTACTGTGCAGTGTATACAGGGGCGGCTCCAGGTTTTTCTGGGCCCCGGGTGAGAGAGTCTCAGTGGGCCCCTTAAACACATACCACAATTCATAATGCACAGATACAGTGGAGAAATATAGGTACAGTACAATGTCAAATATTTCACTTCTTACATTACAAGAGTGATAAGTATTGTACATTGTACAATAGGTCAGAAACCAGACAGTATAGTCCTCCATACAGTATTATGGGCACCACATAGCCCTCCATACAGTATTATGGGCACCACATAGCCCTCCATACAGTATTATGGGCACCACATAGCTCTCCGTACAGTATTATGGGCACCCCATAGCTCTCCTTACAGTATTATGGGCACCACATAGCTCTCTGTACAGTATTATGGGCACCCCATAGCTCTCCTTACAGTATTATGGGCACCACATAGCCCTCCATACAGTATTATGGGCACCACATAGCACTCCATACAGAATTGCATGCCCCATATATTGCTCCATACAGAATAACATGCCCCATACAGTATTATGGGTACCACATAGTGCTCCATACAGTATAATGAGCCCCATATATTGCTCCATACAGAATAATGAGCCCCATATGATGCTCCAAGCAGTATAATGAGCCCCATACCTTGCTCCATACAGAGTGGGCCCCATATAATGCTCCATACAGAATAGGTCCCATATAATGCTCCATACAGAATATGATAGGCCCCACATAATGCTCCAGTATATGATGGGCCCCGTATATTTCTCCAAACAGAACGGGCCCTATATATTGCTCTAAACAGAATGGGCCCCATATGAAATGCTCCATATACAATGGGCCCCATATGATGCTCCATATAAACAACTGAAAACCTCACCTCTCGTTGTTGGCCGCTGCTCTGCTCCGGACTCCTTAGTGTCGGCGTCTTTCGGCTCTCTGCACTGTGACTGTTCAGGCAGAGGGCGCACAGACGGGGCGTCACTGCACCCTCTGACCTGAAACGTCAGTCAGAAGACGTCGCAGCGGAGGAGCGGGAAGAGGCTAGTATTGCAAGTGCCAGGGCCCTGAGTAAGGGGAGGGGTGGACTTTTTATTAGCCATGTGGCAACATTTCAGTTCCACAGCAGAGAAAGGTTGTTATGGCTCTGAAACACTGCCACATGGGCTAAGAAAGAGTCCGCCACTTTTTTCACCATTTTTCACACACACACACAATAAGAGCAGATGCTGAGAATTACAGCATGTAGGAGGAAGAGACGTATACACAGCATACATAGCTCCACCATATATACCTTGGTAAGGAATATAGAGTGGAGCTGTGTATATAATGTAGAGCTGGGCTAGTGTATATAGCGTGGATTCTATACTATATACTCTATACACAGAAACATACTATATAAACATCTGTACATTCTATACTCGTGTATGCGTACAACTCTACATTATACACTGTATTAAGACTGCATTATACTATATGCTACATTATATTGCATACATCACATAGGTGACTGCTGTATATACATTATAAAGGTGATACTGACTGGGGTGTAACATATATACAGGATTATCACCTATATATTGTATTTATAAGTCACAGTATCCCCTATATAATATACATAGACTGCTTTATATACATTATATAGGTGATACTGTGATTATACACAGATTTAGCAGCAAGTATCACCTATGTATTGTATACACAGCGGTCTATATACAGTATACAGGTGGTACTGCAAGTGCTGTACATACAGTAAACAAAATTGCCATATTGGGACTCACCCAGGTCCCTGAGATGGGGGAAGATGACGATCTCTGAGCTGAGATGGGTCCATCGTCAGCCGTGCACAGGAGAGGATCCCTGGCTGGTGGTGACTCAATCTAAATTCCCTATCGGTATGTCTTTGGATAAGGGACCCGTATAAAAGCGGGTAATGAGGTGCACGGGGCGCAGCGCACAGGAGGGGAGGGAGTTGTGTACATATATACTGTATTAACTGCATCAGAAAATGAAACTGAAAGCAGTGAATGATGATGAGGGGATGACGGGGCCCACACATAATGCAGCATTAATGGGGCTGAGCAGGTATATTAGGGGTCCGGGCGGAGAGTTTCGGGACCGATTTCCCCCCCATTATAACGGCGCCGCCCTCCAGGGGCCCAATGCTCACAATGTGTGTCTGTAGGGTGGTCCCAGGCCCGGAAAGCAGTGCAATTCTCTCAGCCACGTCTCATTGCCCATCATCCTGCCTACACAGTAGTAGCGCAGGAAACAAAAAAAAAAAAGCTGCCCTGACACTGGTACTGGCCAGCGTCGGAAAGAAGAGCCCTGTGCATGCCGTGTCAGCCCTTTAAGGCTATGTGCACACTTTGCGGGTTCTCCCGCAGCGGATTTGATAAATCTGCAGGGCAAAACCGCTGCGGTTATCCCTGCAGATTTATTGCGGTTTGTTCCGCGGTTTCCGCTGCGGGTTTCTGCCTATACTATTGATGCTGCATATGCAGCAATATGCAGCATCAATAGTAATGTTAAAATAAAAAAAAAAAGTTTATATACTCACCCTCTGACGTCCCGATCTCCTCAGTGCTGCACCCGGCGGTCCAGTTCCAAAGATGATGTGCGAGAAGGACCCTTCGTGACGTCACGGTCATGTGACCGCGACGTCACCGCAGATCCTGTTCGCACAGCAACTCTGTCCGGCCGGCCGCGTGCAGCGCTGAGAGGTGAGTATATCATTATTTTTTATTTTAATTCTTTTTTTTTACGCACAAATATGGTTCCCAGGGCCTGGAGGAGAGTCTCCTCTCCTCCACCCCGGGTACCACCCGCACATTATCCGCTTACTTCCCGCAACGTGGGCACAGCCCCATGCGGGAAGTTAGCGGATCAATGCATTCCTATGGGTGCAGAATCGCAGCGATTCTGCACAAAGAAGTGACATGCTGCGGAATGTAAACCGCTGCGTTTCTGCGCGGTTTTTCCCGCAGCATGTGCACAGCGGTTTCCATAGGTTTACATGTAACTGTAAACGCAATGGAAACTGCAGCGGACCCGCAGCGGCAAAATTGCGGCGGTTCCGCGGTAAAAACCGCAAAGTGTGAACATGGCCTAAAACTTGTTACTGAAAGCTCTGTGTGCACGCACTCTTATGCTGCCTTGCACACACTGACTTGGCCGCAGCCGCGCGCACACACGTGCTGACAAGGGCTGCCGCGGCGAGTATATACTGTCAAGTGCCCCAGCGGCCCTTGTGAGCGAGAGCGCTCAACACAGCAGGCCTTTAGATGTTTTAAAGGGCCAGCGGTCCACTTAGTATGACTGAGCCGCCAGCCCAGTGGGTATCTGCCCGGTCCGGCAGATTAGCAATCCGGGCCTGATTGGCATACACTGAAGCTACGTTAGAGCCCATTGCGGTTCTGCACATTTGGACATGGCATGTGTCACCAAAGAGAGAAGTTTTTGTGCAAGATTAATTTGAGAAGGTCAAGACAGTTGAATGGAATCGTTATTCATCTTGGACTGGGGAAGCATATTACTTTTTTAAATCAAGTATTTTTTATTAAAGCATATGACACACCATTAACACAATCTGATACAAATTTCAGACAAAAGGAAAGCATATTAGTTGCGGCCTCAACACCTTTCTGATGGTGAATGAATGTGTAAAGGCTATTTATGTTGAGGGCTACAAGGAGGCTGTCAGAGGGGACTGATGTAAGGTCTTTGATAATTTGTAAAAGAAAATGACCTGTGTTTAGTAAGAATGATCTTGTGCTTTTCATGAGTGTACTAAGCATTTTCTCTAGATGGACAGAGGCAACAGAATGGAGTCCAAGTAATTCACGATAGAGTGGCTAGGAGAATTCGTGAGGGATATATTTATCTTTAGTAAAACATAGAAGACTGGTGTTCTAGGGTGTGGGTTAGTCAGGAAAGTGGCAGTTTTGAGTTAGAAGCTGGAGCATTGAGAGGAACCTGCAGATTTGCTCTGTAGTGACATCAGGACAGCAGAGTGACCATTACACATCAAACTGGTAACTACTCCTTTTATCTAAAATAAGCTTTGGAGGCAAATTCTCATGCAAATCTGCGTCTGGCCGGCACATAGTCCTGGACAGCTCATTTATATATTCCGTAGGAATACACATTTTTTTTTATAAGACATTGGATTGCAGACATTAAGGTATCACTTTATTCAGCTTTCTATAACCTAGATGACCATATAGACTGCTTAGGAAGGTTGATCCTAGTAGCAGATTCACGCCCTCCTGCCCGCCTAAGATTGTTTTCACCCTCCTGACCAGGCCAAATTTTACAATTCTGACCAGTGTCACTTTATGTGGTAGTAACTCTGGAACGCTTTAACGGATCCCACTGATTATAAGATTATTGGGGGGGGGGGGGTTGTGTGACACATTGTACTTCATGATAGTGGTAAAACCTGTTCAATATGACTTGTGTTTATTTGTGAAAAATTAGAAATTTGGCAAAAATAAAAAATTTAGAACATTTCTAAATTTTCAGATTTTTATTGTTTGTGCCCTTAGAGAGTTGTGTCACAAAAATTGGTTAAAGAGAACCTGTCACTCCCAAAATCGATGGTGAGGTAAGCTCACCGTCATCAGGGGCTTATCTACAGCATTCTGTAATGCTGTAGATAAGCCCCCGATGTTACCTGAAAAAGGAGAAAAAGACGTTAGATTATACTCACCCAGGGGCGGTCCTGCTGCGGGTCCGATGGGTGTCTCAGGTCCGGTCCGGAGCCTCCCATCTTCATTCCATGACGTCCTCTTCTGGTCTTCACGCCACCGGACCTGAGACACCCATCGGACCCGGACCGCAGCGGGACCGCCCCTGGGTGAGTGTAATCTAACTTCTTTTTCTCCTCTTTCAGGTAACATCGGGGGTTATCTACAGCATTACAGAATGCTGTAGACAAGCCCCTGATAACGGTGAGCTTACCTCACCATCGATTTTGGGGGTGACAGGTTCCCTTAAATAAATGTCCGTCATGTCTACTTTACATCACCACAATTTTCTAAACATAAGTTTTAATTTTTTTTGTTAGGAAGTTCGAAAGGTTAAAATTGACTCATGTTTTACAGCAAAATTTACAAAGCCATTTTTATTTTTTTAGGGACCACATCACATTTGAATTGAATTTGAGGGGTCTATATAACAGATAATACCCAAAAGTGACACCATTCTACAAACTCCACCCCTCAAACTACTCAAAACTACCGTATTTTCCGGCGTACAAGACGACTTTTTAACCCCTGAAAATCTTCTTAAAAGTCGGGGGTCGTCTTGTACGCCGGGAATCGCCTTGTACGCCGGGTGTATATGGTGGGTGGGGGGGGGAGTGATCCTGATGACGACGAGGGGGCGTCTCACAGAAAAGTGAGTATCCCCCATTACCTTATCATAGCGCTGCAGCGTGGGGTCTCTGTGCTGGGAGCGGCGGCGGCTGCTGTGCTGTGCTGTGCTGTGGCGGCTCCTCTTCTGCAGTGTGGGGCCTCTGGTGCTGTGGGGCGGTGGCGTATCTTCATGCAGTCGGGGCTCCTCCGGCATCTCAGCCTGGAAGCCCCGCCGGCAACTCCATCGGTACAATGCGCTGGCCTCCGGGAAAATGGCCGCTGCTTAGATTCAGATCTCGTTGAGATCTGAATCTGAGCATGCGCAGCCCCCAGCGGCCGGGCCACCGCATCGCACCTATTGAGCTGCCTCCGGGAAAATGGCCACTGCTCAGATTCAGATCTCGTCTCCCGAGATCTCGGGACGAGATCTGAATCTGAGCAGCGGCCATTTTCCCGGAGGCCACCTGACCGCATTGTACCCATGGAGTTGCCGGCGGGGCTTCCAGTCTTTGAGATGCCGGAGGAGCCCCGACTGTATGAAGATACGCCGCCGCCACCGCCCCACAGCACCAGAGGCCCCACACTGCAGAAGAGGAGCCGCCACAGCACAGCACAGCAGCCGCCGCTCCCAGCACAGAGACCCCACGCTGCAGCGCTATGATAAGGTAATGGGGGATACTCACTTTCCTGTGAGACGCCCCCTCGTCCTCATCAGGATCACTCCCCCCCCCCCCCCCCCAAAAGGCACATATTCACCGGCCCTATAAGACGACATAGGGTGTATAAGAAGACCCCCGACTTTTAAGAAGATTTTATTTTTTAACTGGTAAAGTTGGGGGGTCGTCTTATACGCCCAGTCGTCTTATACGCCGGAAAATACGGTACCTTTAACCCTTTTTCCTCCCTAGGGTGGTTTGCGCCTTAATGACCGGGCCAATTTTTACAATTCTGACTACTGTCCCTTTATGAGGTTATAACTCTGGAACGGTTCAACGGATCCCGGTGATTCTGACATTGTTTTCTTGTGACATATTGTACTTCATTATAGTGGTAACATTTCTTTGATATTACCTGCGTTTATTTGTGAAAAAAACGGAAGTTTGGTGAAAATTTAGAAAATTTCGCAATTTTCCAACTTTGAATTTTTATACAATTAAATCACAGACATATGTCACACAAAATACTTAATAAGTAACATTTCCCACATGTCTACTTTACATCAGCACAATTTTGGAACCAAAATTTTTTATTGTTAGGGAGTTATAAGGGTTAAAAGTTGACCAGCAATTTCTCATTTTTACAACACCATTTTTTTTAGGGACCACATCTCATTTGAAGTCATTTTGAGAGGTCTATATGATGGAAAATACCATCCAAGTGTGACACCATTCTAAAAACTGCACCCCTCAAGGTGCTCAAAACCTCATTCAAGAAGTTTATTAACCCTTCAGGTGTTTCACAGGAATTTTTGGAATGTTTAAATAAAAATGAACATTTAACTTTTTTACACAAAAAATTTACTTCAGCTCCAATTTGTTCTATTTTACAAAGGGTAACAGGAGAAAATGGACCCCAAAAGTTGTTGTACAATTTGTCCTGAGTACGCCAATACCCCTTATGTGGGGGTAAACCACTGTTTGGGAGCATGGCAGAGCTCGGAAGTGAAAAGAGTGCCATTTGACTTTTCAATGCAAAATTGACTGGAATTCAGATGGGACGCCATTTTGGGTTTGGAGAGCCCCTGATGTGACTAAACATTGAAACCCCCCACAAGTGAAACCATTTTGGAAAGTAGACCCCCTAAGGAACTTATCTAGATGTGTGGTGAGCACTTTGACCCGCCAAGTGCTTCACAGAAGCTTATAATGCAGAGCCGAAAAAATAAAAAATCATATTTTTTCACAAAAATGATTTTTCCGCCCCCAATTTTTTATTTTCCCAAATTTGGAGAGCCCCTGATGTGCCTTAACAGTGGAAACCCCCCAATTATAACTGAAACCCTAATCCAAACATACCCCTAACCCTAATCTCAACTGTAACCCTAACCGCACCCCTAACCCTATTCCCAACTGTAAATGTAATCCTAACCCTAATTTTAGCCCCAACCCTAACCCTAGCCCTAACGGGAAAATGGAAATAAATACATTTTTTAATTTTTCGCAACTAAGGGGGTGATGAAGGGGGGGTTTGATTTACTATTTATAGCGCGTTTTCTAGCGGATTTTTATGATTGGCAGCCGTCACACACTAAAAGACGCTTTTTATTGCAAAAAATGTTTTTTGCGTTACCACATTTTGAGTGCTATAATTTTTCCATATTTTGGTCCACACAGTCATGTGAGGTCTTGTTTTTTGCGGGACGAGTTGACGTTTTTATTGCTAACATTTTCGGGCACGTGACATTTTTTGATTGCTTTTTATTCCGATTTTTGTGAGGCAGAATGACCAAAAAAACAGCTATTCATGAATTTCTTTTGGTGGGGGCGCTTATACCGTTCCGCGTTTGGTAAAATGGATAAAGCAGTTTTATTTTCCGGGTCAGTACGATTACAGCGATACCTCATTTATATCATTTTTTTTATGTTTTGCCGCTTTTATACGATAAAAACTATTTAATCGCTTTATTCTGAGAACTATAACTTTTTTTTATTTTTTCTTTGACGCTGTATGGCAGCTCCTTTTTTGCGGGACAAGATGACGTTTTCAGTGGTACCATGGTTATTTATATCTGTCTTTTTGATCGCATGTTATTCCACTTTTTGTTTGGCGGTATGATAATAAAGCGTTGTTTTTTGCCTCCTTTTTTTTTTACGGTGTTCACTGAAGGGGTTAACTAGTGGGACCGTTTTATAGGTCGGGTCGTTACGGACGCGGCGATACTAAATATATGTACTTTAATTTTTTTATTTAGCTAAAGGAATGTATTTATTGGAACAATATATTTTTTTATTATTATTATTTATGTAGGAATTTTTTTTTTTTATTTTTTTTTTTTACATGTTTACTTTGCCCCGGGGGGGACATCACAGTAAAGTGACAGATCGTCGATCTGACACTTTGCTGTGCACTGTGTCAGATCGGCGATCACACAGCATAGCAGGGAGGCTTCCCATCGCCTGCTCTGAGCAGGCGCTGTGAAGCCACCTCCCTGCAGGACCCGGATGCAGCCCCGCAGCCATTTTGGATCCGGGGCTTGCAGGGAGGAGATGCTCGGTACAAGGTGAGCACATCGCCTTGTATCGATCGTCTCAGGGAAGCATGCAGGGAGCCCCCTCCCTGCACAATGCTTCCCTGTACCCCCGGAACACTGCAATCATGTTTGATCGCAGTGTGCCGGGGGTTAATGTGCCGGGGGTGGTCCGTGACCACTCCTGGCACATAGTGCCGGATGTCAGCTGCGATAGTCAGCTGGCGATAGGCCGCGCTCCCCCCGTGAGCGCGGCCGATCACGCTGGACGTACTATTCCGTCCTTGGGAAGTTGGGCCCACCCCACATGGACAGAATAGTACGTCCAATGACAGAAAGGGGTTAAGAAGTTTAACCCTTAAGGTGCTTTGCACGAATTTATGGAATGTAGAAGGGAATAATGAACAATATTAACTTATTTTTCACAAACATTTTACTTTAGAACCAATTTTTTGATTTTCACAAGGGTAATAAGTGAAAATGGACCCCAAAATATGTTGTGAAATTTCTCCTGAGTAGAGTTGAGCGAATTTCTTCCGGATACATGGAGCGCGCCAGTTAATCGGCGCCGAACCTGCATGTGTCGCGGCTGTGTCACTGTCACAGCACATGCATGGAGAGTCTGCACTATAAATAAATAAATGAATGAAAAAAATGGCACGGGTTCCCCTGTATTTTCTATAACCAGCAAGGTAAAACTCACAGCTGGGTGCTGCAATCCCCAGCTGTGAGCTTTAGCAAGGCTGGTTGTCAAAAAAGGGGGGGACCCCACGCCGTTTTTTAAAACTATTTACTTAAACAATTTAAAAAAAAAACAGCGTTGAGACCACTCTATTCTTGATAACCAGCCTTGCTGAGGGTTGCAGCCCCCAGATGTGAGTTTTCATCAACCGCCGCCTGCTGTCTCTTTTATCACTGAAATGTAACGCTCATCATTCTCCCCTGCTCGCGCCGATCGCCGGCAGAGCAGGGGAGAATGATGATAGCAGTGTTCAGTACCCGGCGCCGGGGAACAGCGCTTACTGTAACGCTTCTTCCCTGGCACCGATGCATGTAACACAGATTACATCCATGTGTTATGCATATGCACATGTGCAGGACGTTTTGTGGCCCATGCTGAGATAAAAAAAACGGACATGTAAGCGTGTTTTGCCCATGGACTCACGGTCCGTGGAAACATACTGATGTGCACAGATCCATTCACTTAAATAGCGCTCCGTTCCTCTCGAGTCTCTGTGTATGGCTAAATAGTACTGTACAGCCACATTCAGTGTATTGCCACGTTCAATAGAAATTGTGGGACAAATTTTGGTGCCATTTTTACCCATTTCCCAGTGTGAAAATGTAAAATCTTTGGCTAAAACAAAATTTTGGTGGTAAAAATGTAGTTAATTTGTCTTCACTTCCCAATGGTATAAAATTCAGTGACCCACCCGTGGTGTCAATATGATCACTGCACCCCTAGATGAATTAATTGAGAGGGGTAGTTCGTAAAATGGGGTCATTTATGGTGCGCTCTGCTGTTCTGGCACCTCATGGGCTCTACCAGTGAGTCATGGCACCTGCAAACCATAGCAGTAAAATATGGCGCTCCTTGCCTTCTGATCTTTGCACTGTGCCTGAAAAATATTTCCCGATTACATGTAGGATTTTGGCACACTGAGGAAAAAATTGACCTCAGTTTGTTGTAAAAAAGAAAAAAATTCCTATTCGCTCTTAGAAAAATGTGAAACTTGGTTCTAAAACAACATTTTAGTGTAGAAATGTAATTTATTCTTTCTACACTGCTCGGTGGTATAAAATTCTGTGAGGCACATGTGGTGTCAATATGATCACTGCACCCCTAGTTGAATTCATTGGGGAGTGTAGTTTGTATAGAGCTCACACATAGGGGTTTCTGTTGTTCTGGCACCTCAGGGGCTCTGCCAATGTGACATGGCACCCTCAAACCATTCCAGCAACATCTAAACTCCAATATGGCGTCACTTCCCTTCTGAGCTTTGCACTGTGCCTCAAAAGTAGTATTCCCGTACATGTGGGGTATCTGCGTACTCAAGAAAAATTTCACAACAACTTTTGGGGTCCAATTTTTCCTGTTACCCTTGGGAAAAAAAAATGGTGGAAAAAATGTGTGTGTTTTTTTCACGACTCTACGTTATAAACTTCTGGGAAGCACATGGGGGTTCAAAGTGCTCACTACACATCTAGATAAGTTCTGAGGGGGGTCTAGTTTCCAAAATGGTGTCACTTGTGGGGGGTTTCCACTGTTTAATCACATCAGGGGCTTTCCAAACGCGACATGGCGTCCAATCTCAATTCCAGCCAGTTTTGCATTGAAAAGTCAAATGGCGCTCCTTCCCTTCCAAGCTCTGTCGTGCTCCCAGTGGTTTACCCCCACATATGGGGTATCAGCGTACTCAGGACAAATTATACAACAACTTTTGGGGTCCAATTAGTCCTGTTACCCTTTTTAAAATAAAATAAAAAATTTGGATCTGAAGTAAATTTTATGGGAAAAAAAGTTGAATGTTTGTTTTTTTTTTGTTTTTTTTTTTAAACATTCCAAAAATTCCTGCGAAGCACCTGAAGGGTTAATAAACACCTTAAATGTGGTTTTGAGTACCTTGAGGTGCAGTTTTTAGATTGATGTCACTTTGGGGTATTTTCTATCATATAGACCACTCAAAGAAACTTCAAATGTGATGTACCTTAAAAAAAAAAAAATGATGTTGTGAAAATGAGAAATCGCTGTTTTAATTTTTAACCCTTATAACTTCCTAACAAAAAAAAAATTTGGTTCCAAAATTGTGCTGATGTAAAGTAGACATATGGGAAACGTTACTTAAGTATTTTGTGTGACATAACTCTGTGATTTAAGGGCATAAAAATTGAAAGTTGGAAAATTGCGAAATTTTCTCCAAATTTCCTTTTTTTTTTTCACCAAAAATAAGCGCAAGTCATATCAAAGAAATTTTACCACTAACATGAAGTACAATATGTCACAAGAAAACAATCTCAGAATCACCGGGATCCATGGAAGCGTTCTAGAACGCTTTGTGAAGAAGTATCATTTCTCCTTGCAGAGTTTGGCATGCTCCTAAAGGGACAGTGATCAGAATTGTAAAAATTGGCTTGGTCATTAACATGCAAACCACCCTCGGGGGTTAAGGAGCCATGGCCCTTGTGGCTATTCATGTATGCCATGTTCCCAGGCTGTGGGATGCATGTCTCCTCCCATGCTTTCATATAAATCAGACAAGCCGATTTAACTACCAGCAAGGGCGACTAGAAATCATCAGCATATGCTACTAGAGGGCAGACTGCTTCCTGTACGTCTGTTAGAGCATCCTTAACCCCTTCCTGACATGCGCCGTACTAGTACTGCTTTGCGGGAACTGCGTTCCTGCAAACCACAGTACTAGTACGGCGCTGCTATTTCCGGTCACCGCGCTGCATCGCGCGGTGACCGGGTGAGGATGGCTGCTGTTTCTCATAGCAGACCATCCTGGCATGCTGGTGGTCAAGTATAAGGACAAAAGGGATGTCCTTGTCTTGACCACCATACACCGTGACAACAGCACCCTTGTCACTGTTCGTGGGACCACAACACAAGTCCCAAAGCCAGATTGTATCTTGACTTGAATTACAATCGGTACATGGGGGGGTGTGGATCTTTCAGATCAGGTCCTCCAACCATACAGTGCCATGCGAAAAGCCAAAGTATATGGTACAAAAAATTGGCCGTGCACATTGTACAGATGGCACTGTACAATGCTTTTGTGCTGTTCCGATCTGCAGGCAATACGGGGACCTTCCTTCAGTTTCAGGAGGAAGTCATCAAGGCCCTAATGTTTGGCACTCTTGGAGGTGAGGGCCCCAGTACTTCTGAATCTGATAGTGCCCGTATTGTCCCAGGTCAACATTTCCCAGGACAGGTTCCCCAAGCAGCGAGGACAGGCCGATCACAAAAACGGTGCAGAGTATGCTCAAAGAGGGGAATCTGAAAGGACACAACTTACCATTGTGAAATCTGCCCTGAGAAACCTGTCCTTTGCATTAAGGATTGTTTCAAAGAGTACCACACGTCCACAAATTAATAAAATTAGTTTGTACCCTTTTGACACAACACACCTATAATCTGATGTACCAAGCACATCTTACACATACCGCCACATTATAAATTTATACACTAAAACCAAAAGCATTATAGTTATTGCTATAAAACTATGCCTCTAGATAAATTCCTTCAGAGGTGTAGTTTCCAAAATGGGGTCAATTGTGGAAGATTTCCACTGTTAAGGCACATCAGGGGCTCTGCAAACGCAACATGATGTCCGCAGACCATTCCATCAAAGTCTGCAATCTAAAATGTCACTCCTTCCATTCTGAGCCCTGCCGTGCGCACAAACAGTGGTCTTCCCCCACATATGGGGTATCGGCGTACTCAGGAGAAAATGTGCAAAAACTTTAGTGGTCTAATTTCTCCTGTTACCTTTGTGAAAATAAAAAAATTGGGGCTAAAAGATCATTTTTGTGGAAAAAATGTGATTTTTATTTTTTTTTATTTTCATGACTCAACGTTCTAATTTTCTGTGAGGCACTTGGAGGTTTACGGTGCTCACCACATATGTAAATAAATTCCTTGGGAGGTCTAGTTTCCAAAATGGGGTATCTCTTGGGAGATTTCCACTGTTTAGGCACATCAGGGGCTCTGCAAATGCAACATGACGCCCGCAGACCATTCCATCAAAGTCTGCAATCCAAAACATCACTCCTTCCATTCTGAGCCCAGCCGTGCGCACAAACAGTGGTTTCCCCCCACATATGGGGTATCGGCGTACTCAGGAGAAAATGTGCAACAACTTTAGTGGTCTATTTTTTCCCGTTACCTTTGTGAAAATAAAAAAATTGGGGCTAAAAATGTGATTTTTTTTTTTCCACGGCTCTACATTATACATTTCTGTGAAGCACCTGGGGGTTCAAAGTGCTCACCACACAGCTACATAAGTTCGTTAAAGGGTCTAGTTTCCAAAATGGGGTCAATTGTGAGGGTTTCCCAATGTTTAGGCACATCAGGGGCTCTTCAATTCAAACGTGACATGGCGTCCACTCTCAATTCCAGCCAATTTTGCGTTCAAAAGGTGCTCCTTCCCTTCCGAGCCCTGCTGTGTGCCCAAACAGTGGTTTTCCCCCACATATGGGGTATCGGCGTATTCAGGAGAAATTGCTCAACAATTTTCGTGGACCATTTTCTCCTTTACACTTGTGAAAATAAAAAAAAATCGCTGCTAAAAGATCATTTTAGTGGAAAAAAATGTGAATTTTTTTTTTTTTTTACGGCTCTACATTATAAACTTCTGTGAAGCACCTGGGGGTTCAAAGTGCTCACCACACAGCTACATAAGTTCGTTAAAGGGTCTAGTTTCCAAAACGGGGTCACTTGTGGGGGTTTTCCAATGTTTAGGCACATCAGGGGCTCTTCAAACGCAACATTGCGTCCACTCTCAATTCCAGCCAATTTGCGTTCAAAAAGTCAAAAGGCGCTCCTTCCCTTCTGAGCCCTGCTGTGCGCCCAAACAGTGGTTTTTCCCCACATATGGGGTATCGGCTTATTCAGGAGAAATTGCTCAATAACTTTAGTGGATCATTTTCTCCTTTGACCCTTGTGAAAATAAAAAAATTGTTGGCGAATGATCATTTTTGTGACTAAAAAGTTAAATGTTAATGTTTTCCTTCCACATTGCTTCAGCTCCTGTGAAGCACCTGAAGGGTTAATAAACTTCTTGAATGTGGTTTTGAGTACCTTGAGGGGTGCAGTTTTTGGAAGTGTCACTTTTGGGTATTTTCTGTCATCTAGACCCCTCAAAGTGACTTCAAGTGTGAGGTGGTCCCTAAAAAAAAATGGTTTCCTAAATTTTATTGAAAAAATGAGAAATCGCTGGTCAACTTTTAACCCTTATAACTTCCTGACAAAAAAATATTTTGGTTCCAAAAATTGTGCTAATGTATAGTACACATGTGGGAAATGTTATTTATGAACTAATTTTTGTGATATATCTCTCTGATTTTAAGGGCATAAAAATTGAAAGTCCAAAATTTTCACCAAACTTCCGTTTTTTTCACAAATAACCATAAGTCATATCGAAGAAATTTTACCACTTTCATAAAGTACAATATGTCACGAGAAAACATTCTCAGAATCACTAGGATCCGTTGAAGCGTTTCAGAGTTATGACCTCATAAAGTGACATTCGTCAGAATTGAAGAAAATGGCCTGGTCAGGAAGTTGAAAACAGGCTTCGGGGTGCAGGGGTTAAAGATACAGCAGGGTGTGTCATGGTGACAAGACTGAAGTCTCCTAGTCATTTTCAAATTCTCTGTTGCATTGATGATAACCTGAACCGCTGCCACATCATTATTTTTGGATTCCTCTCCAGCTTTAGTAGACTAGCTCCTTTTAGCAGCAGGGATGTTAGAACAGGTTTATAGAGGGATTTCGTATTCCCCACAGTTGATTAGGTTGCACATCTTGGAGTGCTTTTACAGTTTTTTTTCAAGTTGTTGTTTTTTTTTATTATAGCATTTTTGTTCTCAAAAACACCATGGCCAGGTGATACATGAAAGTCTATAATAAAACACACTACAGGTATTTTTTTTGTTAATTTCTAGTTTTTTTGTTTAATTTTTTTATTATTATTAACCCTTTCATGACCTGGGGTATTTTCGTTTTTTCGCTCCCCTCCCCAGAGCTATAACTTTTTTTTTTATGGCCATGTGAGGGCTTATTTTTTGCAGGACAAGCTGTACTTCTGAACGACATAATTGGTTTTACCATGTCGTGTACTAGAAAACGGGAAAAAAATTCCAAGTGCAGTGAAATTGCAAAAAAAGTGCAATCCCACACTTGTTTTTTGTTTGGCTTTTTTGCTAGGTTTACTAAATGCTAAAACTGAACTGCCATTTTGATTTCTCCAGGTCAACTCTTTGGAGTTCAGATACCAAACATGTCTAGGTTATTTTTTTTATCTAAGTGGTGAAAAAAAATTCCAAACTTTGCTAAAAAATAAATAAATAAATAATGGGCCATTTTCCGATACCAGTAGGTCTCCTTTTTTCGTGACCTGGGGTCGAGTGAGGGCTTATTTTTTGCTCGCCGAGCTGACGTTTTTAATGATACCATTTTGGTGCAGATACGTTCTTTTGATCGCCTGTTACTGCATTTTAATGCAATTAACCCCTTCCCGACCTGTGACACAGCGTATGGGTCATTAAAGTCAGTGCCAATCCGACCTGTGACGCATATGCTGTGTCGCAGAATGATTGCGTTCCTACAGGTCGGGTGAAAGGGTTAACTGAAATTTCACCCTACCTACAGGAACAGGGGGGCTTTGCCCCCCCCCCCCTTCCTGTGGCTATGATTGCTCTGATTGACTGTCTCATATTCAACAGCCAATCAGAGCAATCGTAATATTTCACCAATGAAACTTGGTGAGATATTACCATCCAGCCATGGCCGATGATATAATGATGCAATATCATCGGCCTCGGCTGGAGACTGCGATCTGCCACCGACTGACAGCGGCGATCTGCTGCCGTCGTTAGTCTTACCTCCCCTCCGTCCTGTCCTCCGCTGCCTGCCATCCTCTCCCCTCAGTCCTGTCCTCCGCTCCCCTGCGCTTCGATCCCACCCCACGTACCTCCCGAGTCCCGGTGTCTGTCCATCTTCTCCAATGGGCGCCGCCATCTTCCAAAATGGCGGGCGCATGCGCAGTGCGCCCGCCGCATCTGCCGGCCTGCAGATTTGTTCATTCATTTGAGGTACATTTTGATCACTGTGATAGACCCTATCACAGTGATCAAAGTAAAAAAAATAGTAAATAACCCCAACCCCCCTTTATCACTCCCATAGGTAGGGAAAATAATGAAATAAAGAAAATATATTAATTTTTATTTTTCCACTATGGTTAAGGTTGGAATTAGCATTAGGGTTGGAATTAGGGTTAGGGTTGGAGTTAGGGTTGGAATTAGGCTATGTGCACATGGTGTGGATCCGCAGCAGATTGGCCGCTGCGGATTCGCAGCAGTTTTCCATCCGGAATACAGTACCATGTAAACCTATGGAAAACCAAATCCGCTGTGCCCATGGTGTGGAAAATCCCGCTTGGAAACGCTGCATTGTATTTTCCGCAGCATGTCAATTCTTTGTGCAAATTCCGCAGCGTTTTACACTTGCTTTTCAATAGGAAACCGCAGGTGTAAAACCGCAGGTGAAATCTGCACAAAAAAACGCAGTAAATCCGCAGGTAAAACACATTACTTTTTACCTGCGGATTTTTCAAAAACTGCGTAAAAATCCGCCCACGAATCCGCAACGTGGGCACATAGCCTTAGGGTTGGGGTTGGAATTAAGATTAGGGTTAGGGGTGTGTTGGGGTTAGGGTTAGGGTTGGGATTAGGGTTAGGGGTGTGTTGGGGTTAAGGTTGTGGTTAGGGTTGGGATTAGGGTTAAGGGTGTGTTGGGATTAGTGTTGGAGTTAGAATTGAGGGGTTTCCACTCTTTAGGCACATCAGGGGGTCTCCAAACACGACATGGCGCCACCATTGATTCCAGCCAATCTTGCGTTAAAAAAGTCAAATGGTGCTCCCTCCCTTCCGAGCCACGACGTGCGCCCAAACAGTGGTTTACCCAAGCATATGGGGCATAAGCGTACTCAGGAAAAATTGTACAACAACTTCGGGGGGGGGGGGGGTCTAATTTCTCCTGATACCCTTGGGAAAATAAAAAATTGGAGGCTAAAAAATCATTTTTGTGGGAAATAAAATTATTTTTTATTTTCACGGCTCTGCGTTATAAACTTCTGTGAAGTACTTGGGGGTTCAAAGTGCTCACCACATATCTAGATAAGTTCCTTGGGGGAGGGTCTAGTTTCCAATATGGGGTCACTTGTGGGGAGTTTCTACTGTTTAGGCACATCAGGGGCTCTTCAAACGTAACATGATGTCCTCAGACCATTCCATCAAAGTCTGCATTCCAAAACGTCACTACTTCCCTTCCGAGCCCCGATGTGTGCCCAAACAGTGGTTTACCCCCACATATGGGGTATAAGCGTACTCAGGACAAAGTGGACAACAACTTTTGGGGTCCAATTTCTCCTGTTACCCTTGTGAAAATAAAAAATTGCTTGCTAAAAAATATTTTTTGAGGAAAGAAACATGATTTTTTATTTTCACAGCTCTGCGTTTTAACTTCTGTGAAGCACTTGGGGGTTCAAAGTGCTCACCACACATCTAGATTAATTCCTTGGGAGGTCTAATTTCCAGAATGGGGTCACTTGTGGGGGAGCTCCAATGTTTAGGCACACAGGGGCTCTCCAAACGCGACATGGTGTCCGCTAACTATTGGAGCTAATTTTCCATTCAAAAAGTCAAATGGCGCTCCATCCCTTCCGAGACCTGCCGTGCGCCCAAACAGTGGTTTACCCCCACATATGAGGTATCTGTATATGTGTACTCAGGAGAAATTGCCCAACAAATTTTAGGATCCATTTTATCCTGTTGCCCATGTGAAAATGAAAAAATTGAGGCTAAAAGAAAATTTTTGTGGAAAAAAAAAAAGTGCTTTTTCATTTTCCGGATCAATTTGTGAAGCAACTGGGGGTTTAAAGTGCTCACTATGCATCTAGATAAGTTCCTTGGGGGTCTAGCTTCCAAAATGGGGTCACTTGTGGGGGAGCTCCAATGTTTAGGCAGACAGGGGCTCTCCAAACGCGACATGGTGTCCGCTAAGGATTGGAGCTAATTTTTCATTCAAAAAGTCAAATGGCGCTCCTTCCCTTCCGAGCCCTGCCTTGCGCAGTTATGGGGCTTCAGCGTACTCAGGACAACTTTCGGGGTCCAGTTTCTCCTTTTACCCTTGGGAAAATAAAAAAAAATTGTTGCTAAATGATCATTTTTGTGACTAAAAAGTTAAATCTGACTTCAAATGTGAGGTGGTCCCTAAAAAATAATGGTGTTGTAAATTTTGTTGTAAAAATGAGAAATCGCTGGTCAAATTTTAACCCTTATAGCTTCCTAGCAAAAAAAAATCTTGTTTCCAAAATTGTGCTGATGTAAAGTAGATATGTGGGAAATGTTGTTTATTAGCTATTTTTTGTGTCACATAACTCTCTCTAGTTTAACAGTTTAACAGAATAAAAATTTGAAAATTGCGAAATTTTCTCTAAATTTCCGATTTTTTTCACAAACGCAAAAATTATCGACCTAAATTTACCACTAACATGAAGCCCAATATGTTACGAAAGAACAGTCTCAGAATCGCTAGGATCCGTTGAAGCGTTCCTGAGTTATTACCGTATATACTCGAGTATAAGCCGAGATTTTCAGCCCACAAAAATGGGCTGAAAGTGCCCCTCTCGGCTTATACTCGAGTCATGGAAGGCAGGGGTTGGCGGGTTAAGGGGGAGCGACGCCTGTCAAATACTCACGCGCTCCTGACGCGGTCCCCGCATGTCCCACGGTGTTCGGGCTCTGCAGCTTCTTCCTCTGTTCAGCGGTCACTGGTACCGCTCATTAAAGTTATGAATATGGACCCCACTCCCATAGGGGTGGAGCCGCATATTCATTACTGTAATCAGCGGTGCCACATGACCGCTCACTACAGGAAGAAGCTGCCCGGAGACGTGTGACATGTGGGGACCGCGTCAGGAGCTCCGGGAGCAGGTGAGTATGTCATATTTACCTTCCCTCGTTTCACCGCTGCCTCGTCTTCCGCGTCCTCTGCAGTGACTGTTCAGGTCAGAGGGCGCGATGACGTATTAGTGTGCGTGCCGCGCTCTGCCTGAACAGTCAGTGCGGAGAGACGGGATGCTGAGGGGCAGCGACGAGAGGTGAGTATGTTATTTTTTTTTTAGTGCAGCAGCAGCAGCACTACATGTGGCACAATGTTATATGGAGCATCTATGGGGCCATAACTGCATGGAGCATTATATGGGGCATCTATGGGGCCATAAAGAACTGCATGGAGCATTATATGGGGCATCTATGGGGCCATAAAGAACTGCATGGAGCATTATATGGGGCTCCTGATTCAATATGCATATTCAAAAACACTTAACCTACTGATGTCTCAATTAATTTTACTTTTATTGGTATCTATTTTTATTTTTGACATTTACCGGTAGCTGCTGCATTTTCCACCCTAGGCTTATACTCGAGTCATTAAGTTTTCCCAGTTTTTTGTTGCAAAATTAGGGAGGTCGGCTTATACTCGGGTCGGCTTATACTCGAGTATATACGGTACCTCATAAAGGGACACTGGTCAGAATTGCAAAAAAAATGGCCAGGTCATTAAGGTCAAAATAGGCTGGGTCATGAAGGGGTTAATGCAATGTCGCCGCGCCCAAAACAAAACGTAATTCTGGCGTTTCATTTTTTTTTTTCTTGCTTCGCCGTTTAGCGATCAGGTTAATCCTTTTTTTTTTTTTTATTGATCGAGCGATTCTGAACGCGGCGATACCAAATATGTGTATATTTGATTTTTTTATTATTTTATTTTGAATGGGGCGAAAGGGGGGTGTGTTAAACTTTTATATTTTTTTTTATTTATTTATTTTTTTTTTCATATTTTTTTAAAACTTTTTTTTACATTTGCCATGCTTCAATAGCCTCCATGGGAGGCTAGAAGCTGGTATAGCCTGATCGGCTCTACTAAATAGGAGCGATACTCAGATCGCCTCTACGTAGTAGAATTACAGCATTGCTATGAGCGCCGACCACAGGGTGGCGCTCATAGCAATCCGGCATCAACAACCAATCAAGGATTCCACCCGCCGCTATTGCGGGCACATGTCAGCTGTACAAAACAGCTGACATGTGGCGGCTTTGATATGGGCTCACTGCCGGAGCCCGCATCAAAGCAGTGGATCTGACCTCGGACGTACTATCCCGTCCGAGGTCAGAAAGGGGTTAATACACCATCACTCTTTCCTCATACTCTGTATCTGGTATAAAAGCTCTCTCTTTCTGTTTCTTTATGATTATTAGTTCAAGTGAAGAAGATCAGCATAAAAATAAGTTCTCGGATAATAAACTTCAAAAGCAGCAGCTTGTACGAAAAGATGAAGAAAGTACTGGAGAGGAAGAAGAAAAACTAAAAGAAGCCAGCAAAAGGGAAACTGAAACCAAGAAGAAAGTGGCAAGCAAAGTTGATTCCGATGCTGAAGATAGCAGTCAGGAAGAAGAAAAGGTGTGTATTTGTGTCTCTTTTGTTGGTTAACAAAAAGTAGCTTCTTGAAAATATGGATTTTTAAAAAAATGAGTCCAATTGATTTATATTCTTGCTCATTGAAATATCAATATGTTTATATAATAGAATTCAGCATTACATGATGATCTTGTTTTCTGAATTGTAGATCTTTTGCAAGATTTACTTTTTGACATGTAATCTATCATTTGGAAAAAAGTGAAAAAAAACCCTGCTTATCTGTATCTTAAAACAATGGTTATGTGACGTAACGCTTGTTTCACAAGTTGGTATCAGGTCACTTTCCCCCTCCTCGGGCATAGTGCAGAGAGGCAGGACATGGGCACCCCTGTTGTGATAAATTTTCATCATATTAAGATACAAAAACCTGATATTTCAGAGTTTTATCCAGGGTTAAAACATAGTTAACAACATTCAGACGCTTGCATATAATACAGGGACTTTTCCATGCAGTCTGTAACTTCATCATGGACCCTTAATTTGGCATTACGGCATACTAGAGTTTCTCGATGGTTTGAGTCACATTCTCATGAGCCTGGTTGGTCAGTTTATGCATTTTATTTGTTACAGTATCATCATTAAATAGAACACCATAAACTCCTGATGTTTTGGGGTTACCCTTTGAACGGTGCTTTAATCAGTAAACCTTACCTTTGTTCCATAATTAAAGGAGATGAAAGCTCTTGATGTTTGGGGTAAGCAAACAAAACGTGGAAGATAACATTCTCAGTCGCTACAAGCATCTTAACCCCTTCCTGACATCGGACGGGATAGTACGTCTGAGGTCAGCTCCCCTGCTTTGATGCAGGGCTCCGCGGTGAGCCCGCATCAAAGCCGGGACATGTCAGCTGTTTTGAACAGCTGACATGTGCCCGCAATAGCGGCGGGTGAAATCGCGATTCACCCGCCGCTATTAACTAGTTAAATGCCGCTGTCAAACGCAGACGCGGCATTTAACTACCGCATCCGGCCGGGCGGACGGAAATGACGTCATCGCCGACCCCCGTCACATGATCGGGGGTCGGCGATGATTCAGTATTGTAACCATAGAGGTCCTTGAGACCTCTATGGTTACTGATCGCCGGTAGCTGTGAGCGCCACCCTGTGGTCGGCGCTCACAGCACACCTGATTTTCTGCTGCATAGCAGCGATCTAATGATCGCTGTTATGTAGCAGTGGCGATCGAGTTGTGCCTGCTTCTAGCCTCCCATGGAGGCTATTGAAGCATGGCAAAAGTAAAAAAAAAAAAAAAAAAGTTAAAAAAGTAAAAAAAAAACATAAACGTTTAACCCCTTCCCGACCTTTGACGCACCGTATGCGTCATGAAAACCTGTGCCAATCCGACCTGTGACGCAGCATATGCGTCATGGCCGGATCGCGTCCCTGCAGGCCGGGTGAAAGGGTTAACTCCAATTTCACCCGACATGCAGGGACAGGGGGAGTGGTGCTACAGCCCAGGGGGGGTGGCTTGGCCCCCCCGTGGCTACGATCGCTCTGATTGGCTGTTGAAAGTGAAGCAGCCAATCAGAGCAATTTGTAATATTTCACCTATGAAAATTGGTGAAATATTACAATCCAGCCATGGCCGATGCTGCAATAGCATCGGCCATGGCTGGAGACCCCGATCTGGCCCCCCCACCGACTGGCGGCGGCGATCTGCAGCCGCCGTCAGTGTTCCGTACCCCTCCGTCCTGTTGTAAACGCCTTCCTCTCACCTCCGCCCCTCCCCCGTCCTCCCCTCCGTCCCCCCCGCTGTCCGATCGCACCCCCCCATACTTACCTAGTCCCGGTGTCCCTCCCGGTGTCCTCAGTTTTCTCGCATGGGCGCCGCCATCTTGGAAAATGGCGGGCGCATGCGCAGTGCGCCCGCCGAATCTGCCAGCCGGCAGATTCGTTGCCAGTACATTTTGATCGCTGTGATAAGTTCTATCACAGCGATCAAAATAAAAAAAAATAGTAAATAAATCCCCCCCTTTATCACCCCCATAGGTAGGGACAATAATAAAGTACAGAAAATATATTTATTTTTGTTTTTCCATTAGGGGTAGGGTTAGGAGTAGGGTTAGGGTTGCACTTAGGGATAGGGTTGCACTTAGGGATAGGGTTGCACTTAGGGATAGGGTTGCACTTAGGGATAGGGTTGCACTTAGGGATAGGGTTGCACTTAGGGTTGCACTCAGGGATAGGGTTGCACTCAGGGATAGGGTTGCACTCAGGGATAGGGTTGCACTCAGGGATAGGGTTGCACTCAGGGATAGGGTTGCACTCAGGGATAGGGTTGCACTCAGGGATAGGGTTGCACTCAGGGATAGGGTTGCACTCAGGGATAGGGTTGCACTCAGGGATAGGGTTGCACTCAGGGATAGGGTTGCACTCAGGGATAGGGTTGCACTCAGGGATAGGGTTGCACTCAGGGATAGGGTTGCACTCAGGGATAGGGTTGCACTCAGGGATAGGGTTGCACTCAGGGATAGGGTTGCACTCAGGGATAGGGTTGCACTCAGGGATAGGGTTGCACTCAGGGATAGGGTTGCACTCAGGGATAGGGTTGCACTCAGGGATAGGGTTGCACTCAGGGATAGGGTTGCACTCAGGGATAGGGTTGCACTCAGGGATAGGGTTGCACTCAGGGATAGGGTTGCACTCAGGGATAGGGTTGCACTCAGGGATAGGGTTGCACTCAGGGATAGGGTTGCACTCAGGGATAGGGTTGCACTCAGGGATAGGGTTGCACTCAGGGATAGGGTTGCACTCAGGGATAGGGTTGCACTCAGGGATAGGGTTGCACTCAGGGATAGGGTTGCACTCAGGGATAGGGTTGCACTCAGGGATAGGGTTGCACTCAGGGATAGGGTTGCACTCAGGGATAGGGTTGCACTCAGGGATAGGGTTGCACTCAGGGATAGGGTTGCACTCAGGGATAGGGTTGCACTCAGGGATAGGGTTGCACTCAGGGATAGGGTTGCACTCAGGGATAGGGTTGCACTCAGGGATAGGGTTGCACTCAGGGATAGGGTTGCACTCAGGGATAGGGTTGCACTCAGGGATAGGGTTGCACTCAGGGATTGGGTTGCACTCAGGGATAGGGTTGCACTCAGGGATAGGGTTGCACTCAGGGATAGGGTTGCACTCAGGGATAGGGTTAGAATTAAGGTTAGAATTAAGCTATGTGCACACGGTGCGGATTTGGCTGTGGATCCGCAGCGGATTGGTCGCTGCGGATTCGTAGCAGTTTTCCATCACGTTTACAATACCACGTAAACCTATGGAAAACCAAATCCGCTGTGCCCATGGTGCGGAAAATACAGCGCGGAAACGCTGCGTTGTATTTTCCGCAGCATGTCAAATCTTTATGCGGATTCCGCAGCGTTTTACACCTGCTCCATAATAGGAATCCGCAGGTGAAATCCGCACAAAAAACACTGGAAATCCACTGTAAATCCGTAGGTAAAGCGCAGTGCGTTTTACCTGCAGATTTTTCAAAAACTGTGCCGAAAAATCCGCACACAAATCCGCAACGTGGGCACATAGCCTTACGGTTAGGGTTGGAGTTAGAGTTAGGGTTGGAATTAGGGTTAAGACTAGGGTTAGGGGTGTGTTGCGGTTAGGGTTGTGGTTAGGGTTAGGGGTGTGCTGGGGTTAGTGTTTGAGTTAGAATTGAGGGGTTTCCACTGTTTAGGCACATCAGTGGGTCTCCAAACGCGACATGGCGCCACCATTGATTCCAGCCAATCTTGCATTGAAAAAGTCAAATGGTGCTATCTCCATTCCGAGCCCAGACGTGTGCCCAAACAGTGGTTTACCCCCACATATGGGGTATCAGCGTACTCAGGAGAAACTGGACAACAACTTTTGGGGTCCAATTTCTCCTGTAACTCTTGGGAAAATAAAAAATTCTGAGCTAAAAAAATATTTTTGAGGAAAGAAAACGTATTTATTATTTTCACGGCTCTGCGTTATAAGCTTCTGTGAAGCATTTGGGGGTTCAAAGTGCTCACCACACATCTAGATAAGTTCCTTCGGGGGTCTAGTTTCCAAAATGGGGTCACTTGTGGGGTAGCTCCAATGTTTAGGCATACTGGGGCTCTCCAAACGCAACGTGATGCCTGCAGAGCATTCCATCAACATCTGCATTTCAAAACGTCACTACTTCACTTCCGAGCCCCGGAATGTGCCCAAACAGTGGTTTACCCCCACATATGGGGTACCAGCGTACTCAGGAGAAACTGGACAACAACTTTTGGGGTCAAATTTCTCCTGTTACCCTTGGGAAAATAAAAAATTCTGAGCTAAAAAAATATTTTTGAGGAAAGAAAACGTATTTATTATTTTCACGGCTCTGCGTTATAAACTTCTGTGAAGCACTTGGGGGTTCAAAGCGCTCACCACACATCTAGATAAGTTCCTTTGGGGGTCTAGTTTCCAAAATGGGGTCACTTGTGAGGAGTTTCCACTGTTTAGGCACATCAGGGGCTCTGCAAACGCAACGTGACGCCCGCAGAACATTCCATCAAAGTCTGCATTTCAAAACGTCACTACTTCCCTTCCGAACCCCGACGTGTGCCCAAACAGTGGTTTAGCCCCACATATGGGGTATCAGCGTACTCAGGAGAAACTGGACAACAACGTTTGGGGTCAAATTTCTCCTGTTACCCTTGGGAAAATAAAAATTTGCGGGCTAAAAAATCATTTTTGAGAAAAGAAAAATTATTTTTTATTTTCATGGCTCTGTGTTATAAACTTCTGTGAAGCACTTGTGTGGTGAGCACTTTGAACCCCCATCTAGATTAGTTCCTTGGGAGGTCTAGTTTCCAAAATGGGGTCACTTGTGGGGTAGATCCAATGTTTAGGCATACTGGGGCTCTCCAAACATGACATGGTGTCCGCTAATGATTGGAGCTAATTTTCCATTCAAAAAGCCAAATGGCGTGCCTTCCCTTCCGAGCCCTGCCGTGCACCCAAACAGTGGTTTACCCCCACATATGGGGTATCAGCGTACTCAGGACAAACTGGACACCAAGATTTGGGGTCCAATTTCTCCTGTTACCCTTGGGAAAATAAAAAATTCCGGGCTAAAAAATCATTTTTGAGGAAAGAAGAATTACTTTTTATTTTCACGGCTTTGCGTTCTAAACTTCTGTGAATCTCCTGGGGGTTTAAAGTGCTCATTATGCATCTAGGTAAGTTCCTTGGGGCATCTAGTTTCCAAAATGGGGTCCCTTGTGGGGGAGCTCCAATGTTTAGGCACACAGGGGCTCTCCAAACGCGACATGGTGTCCGCTAACGATTGGAGCTAATTTTCCATTCAAAAAGTCAAATGCTGCGCCTTCCCTTCCGAGCCTTGCCGTGCGCCCAAACAGTGGTTTACCCCCACATGTGAGGTATCTGTGTACTCAGGCGAAATTGCCCAACAAATTTTAGGATCCATTTTATCCTGTTGCCCATGTGAAAATCAAAAAATTGAGGCTAAAATAATTTTTTTGTGAAAAAAAAAAAAAGTACTTTTTCATTTTTACGGATCAATTTGTGAAGCACCTGGGGGATTAAAGTGCTCACTATGCATCTAGATAAGTTCCTTGGTGCGTCTAATTTCCAAAATGGGGTCACTTGTGGGGGAGCTCCAATGTTTAGGCACACGGGGGCTCTCCAAACGCGACATGGTGTCCGCTAAAGATTGGAGCCAATTTTTCATTCAAAAAGTCAAATGGCGCTCCTTCCCTTCCGAGCCCTGCCGTGCGCCCAATCAGTGGTTTACCCCCACATATGAGGTATCAGCGTACTCAGGACAAATTGGACAACAACTTTCGTGAATTACAAAAGAAAAAAGGAATATAGTCAGCTTACCGGTCTTAGACGAAATCCCCAGACCTGCCAACGCCCAGCACGGTTCGGGGTGAGCGCCCACAGCAAATGAAGACTAAAAGAGAAATGATCCAGCTGGAGGTGGAGGCAGTTCAGACTTTGTGAGACTTTATTAGACAACTAAAGCGATAAATAGTTCTTCAAAAAGAAAAATCTTTACATAGCAAACACCTGGCACACCAGTGAGGAGGATCAACGCGTTTCAACTATGAAGTCTTACTCATGATCTGCCTGATAGTGCAATGAGAGCATATATATATATAGTGTGCACATGACATTGATTGGACAAACAATTAAAAGTGCAAAAAAAAAAAAAAAAAAGGGAAAAGAATAAAGAAAATCACCGGTTAAAATTATCATAGAAATAACAGATTGACATATGAAATACCCTTAAGAGACATTGCTTGAACATTACGTGAACATAAATTAATATTGCTTTATTAAATCATGTCTAGCATTAAGGCCATAGGGAATACGTGTGTCTAAGATGAGCATACAAATAGACTTAATAAAGTAGCCTCAGTGTTCAGTAGTGAAACACCTGATATAGCAACTGAAACTGATGAACTGAGAACCCTCATGCTACTATTAGAAAAGAAAATGGCTAAAGAGATGAAAACATGGTGGGACTGGACTACTTTGAAAACATATGAATCAAAAAATATGATTCCTAGAGGATTACGTTTAAAAAAAAGTTCCTACAAAGATTTTTAATGAGGATTCTGAAAAAGAATGGTACTCTATTTTGAGTCAATGCTCCCTTAAACTCATCTCTTTGATAATTAAGTATGAGGACATGGAAATAAACAATATTAAACAGGACATTAAGAGTCTGCAATGCTCTTTGGAGGGGCACACCAGTTCAAAAGATTTTAATTTTTATAATGATAGATTGAAGACGAACATTACTAAGTTGGAAAATCAAATTATGGACACAAAAAAATTAAAATTTAAACGAGACACAGAAGACTATATTGCTTCTAGTGCTATTGCTATAGTGCTAGTGGAGCGATTCCAAAAAACGCAGGAAACGTGCAGGCCGGAAGCACAAGAGGAAGAAGATATCCAACCCGGAACAGGAATCGCCGCCACTACTAGAGGCTCCAGTGTGGAATTTATCCAGCTATGTGATCTCAGAAGAACAGATAGCAATTCTCAGCAAGGGATTAAGCTTCTCTCCAACTACTGGCTTTGATATATTTACAACCTTACTTGACTTGAATAAATTTGCACGTAACCTGACAGTAAAGTGCCATTTTCTTTCAGATGCTGCTAGTGAAAATGCTGTACGTATAGAGAATCTTGATTATTCCACTACTGATAATATACGCATGTTTCATGAACAAAAAGCACTTCTCAGTTTAAAAGTGTTGGAGAGAGAATCCTTTTTAGGTTCTGTCTCTCTTAATGATTCTTTTTCTGTCAGTAATCCATCTTTTTATCCATTGAAATCCAGACCAGTAGTCTTGGATCAATTTCAGGACCTAGTTGAAAAGGAATTAGTCAATCTGAACAAATTTGTTTTAGATTCCAAAAATAACTATTCCAACCTGACAAAAAAGGAAAGACAAGCGCTGAAAGAGCTGCATGATAACCAGGATATTATAATAAGACAATCAGATAAAGGAGGCACTATTGTGTTACTAGACGCAGGGCTGTATAAAAAACTGAATTTACAAGACTTGGAAAATAAGGAGATGTATTCAGAACTTAGTTCTAACCCCACCGAAGAATTTAACTCATTGTTGCACAACCTGTTACAGGAAGGTATACATATGAATGTTTTTAACGATAGAATAGCAGAATTTTTAAAAAATGATCATCCAGTTACACCAATTTATCATTCATTCCCTAAAATACACAAAAATGTGTTTCCTCCCCCAATGAGACCAATAGTTGCAGGTATTGGTTCCATAGGGGAAAGATTGGGATCTTAGGTGGACCATTACCTGCAACCATTGGTGCAAAATACCCCTAGTTACATACGGGACTCAAAATATGTAACCTCAGTTTTTGATCAATTTTACTGGAAGGAAGAATATGCATGGCTTACATGCGATGTGGTAGGCTTATATCCATCAATTCCCTATTCAGTGGCATTGTCGAGTTTGTCATACTATCTGGATACATACTCTGCCTATAATAATGATACAAAAAGGTTTTTAATATCTGCAGTGGACTTTTTACTTAATCATAATTACTTTTGTTTTGACAATAGGTTTTTCAGACAACTAACGGGAGTGAGCATGGTCGCTAAATTCTCGCCTTCTTTAGCGAATATTGTTATGTTGAAATGGGAAGAGAGCCATATTTACAATGATGATAATGATATATGCAAACATATTGTATGGTATGGTCGCTATATAGATGACTTGATCCTAGTATGGAGGGGTTCACAGGAGGAAATGACTAAATTTGTTGATCATATTAATAATAATAATTTTAATTTAAAATTCACCCATTCCTTTCAGAAAAAATACACCAATTTTTTGGATTTGAATCTCTCAGGTAATACATTAAAACATACGGTTGAGATTACTCCCTATAGAAAACCTACCTCAAGTAATTCAATTCTTAGAGCCAATTCCTGCCATCCAAATCATGTCATAAATAACATTCCATATGGTGAACTTATCAGAACAAGAAGGAATTGCTCTGATAATGGCGTTTTTTTGGCAGAGACATAGAAAACCTGTGAGCGTCTTTCTCATAGAGGGTATCCTAAATGGAATCTGGACAAAGCACGTAGAAAAATCTCCAAAGTAGATCGCAAAAATTTATTAACAACGAAAAACTATATATCTACTTATAATAATCCCCAGAAAAACAATAATAATGTAGTATTCAGTACCCAATATAGCTCACAATACAGGCAGATCGTGGATATTGTCAAGAATCATTTACCCATGCTAAAACAAGATGACAAATTAAAACGAATTTTAATACAGAGCGATATCAAATTCGTTGCTAAACGAGCTCCCATCTTGGGCTCGATCCTATCTCCAAGTCTATTCTCCAGCTCTCCACGGGACACTAACAGAGCTACATGGCTCAACGCCACAGGGTTTTTTAGATGTGGAGCCACTCGTTGCAAAACATGTAACTATGTGCATAAAACTAACAAATTTTCATCACCATAAACAATTTGATATACATGACTACATTAATTGTAACACCGAAAATGTAGTGTATTTAATAGAATGTATTACATGTAAAGTTCAGTACATAGGCTGCACTACTTGTCCACTGAAAGTACGAGTGAGACGGCATCTATCAGATGCAGTGAATTCTAAAGCCCTCTCTGCCTCAGCTGTGTCCAGACACTTTTACAACGTGCACAAAGGTAATTTAACTAGCCTCAGATTCTGTGGAATAGAAAAGGTTTACAAACCTCCGAGAGGAGGTAATTTACAGCAGAAACTTTTTAATCGGGAAACGTATTGGATGTTTATGTTAGACGCACGTATTCCCTATGGCCTTAATGCTAGACATGATTTAATAAAGCAATATTAATTTATGTTCAAGTAATGTTCAAGCAATGTCTCTTAAGGGTATTTCATATGTCAATCTGTTATTTCTATGATAATTTTAACCGGTGATTTTCTTTATTCTTTTCCCTTTTTTTATTTTTTTTTGCACTTTTAATTGTCCAATCAATGTCATGCGCACAATATATATATATATATATATATATATATAGTCTCACAAAGTCTGAACTGCCTCCACCTCCAGCTGGATCATTTCTCTTTTTGTCAACAACTTTCGTGGTCCAGTTTCTCCTCTTACCCTTGGGAAAATAACAAAATTGTTGCTAAAAGATCATTTTTGTGACTAAAAAGTTAAATGTTCATTTTTTTCCTTCCGTGTTGCTTCTGCTGCTGTGAAGCACCTGAAGGGTTAATAAACTTCTTGAATGTGGTTTTGAGCATCTTGAGGGGTGCAGTTTTTAGAATGGTGTCACTTTTGGGTATTTTCAGCCATATAGAACCCTGAAACTGACTTCAAATGTGAGGTGGCCCCTAAAAAAAACGGTTTTGTAAATTTTGTTGTAAAAATGAGAAATCACTGGTCAAATTTTAACCCTTATAACATCCTAGCAAAAAAAAATTTTGGTTCCAAAATTGTGCTGATGTAAAGTAGACATGTGGGAAATGTTATTTATTAACTATTTTGTGTCACATAACTCTCTGGTTTAAGAGAATAAAAATTCAAAATTTGAAAATTGCTAAATTTTCAAAATTTTCGCCAAATTTCCGTTTTTTTTCACAAATAAACGCAGAAATTATCGACCTAAATTTACCACTAACATGAAGCCCAATATGTCACGAAAAAACAATCTCAGAATCGCTAGGATCCATTGAAGCGTTGCTGAGTTATTACCTCATAAAGGGACACTGGTCAGAATTGCAAAAAATGGCCAGGTCATTAAGGTCAAAATAGGCTGGGTCATGAAGGGGTTAAATCACCCCCCTTTCGCCCCAATCAAAATAAATCAATAAAAAAAAATCAAACCTACACATATTTGGTATCGCCGCATTCAGAATCGCCCGATCTATCAATGAAAAAAAAAAAAGCATTAACCTGATCGCTAAATGGCGTAATGAGAAAAAAAATCCGAAACGCCAGAATTACGTTTTTTTGGTCGCCGTGACATTGCATTAAAATGCAATAACGGGCGATCAAAAGAACGTATCTGCACCAAAATGGTATCATTAAAAACGCCAGCTCGGCACGCAAAAAATGAGCCCGCAACCGACCCCAGATCATGAAAAATGGAGACGCTACGAGTATCGGAAAATGGCGCAATTTTTTTTTTTTTTTAAGCAAAGTTTGGAATTTTTTGTCACCACTTAGGTAAAAAATAACCTAGTCATGTTAGGTGTCTATGAACTCGTAATGACCTGAAGAATCATAATGGCAGGTTTTAGCATTTAGTGAACCTAGCAAAAAAGCCAAGCAAAAAACAAGTGTGGGATTGCACTTTTTTTGCAATTTCACCGCACTTGGAAGTTTTTTTTCCCGTTTTCTAGTACACGACATGGTAAAACCAATGATGTTGTTCAAAAGTACAACTCGTCCCACAAAAAATAAGCCCTCACATGGCCAAATTGACAGAAAAATAAAAAAGTTATGGCTCTGGGAAGGAGGGGAGTGAAAAACGAATACGGAAAAACGGAAAATCCCACTGTCATGAAGGGGTTAAACATTTGTTTTCGAGGCTCATTTAAGCATTCACATAACCTGTTAGTCTGAAAGTAATAGGGATTTTAGGTTTATATTTTCTTGCAGAGGCTTCTCTTTAGGTTACACATGAACTGGGTACCTTGATCAGTCAACAACTCTCTGGGGAAACCCACACGAGAAAGGAGTCAGTTGCATTGTCGACCACTATGAGAATACTGTGTATTCCAGAACTGTTGGACATCAATGGCCACTTGCTGGAAAGGGTCAATCACTTGTAGTGCAATCAAGGGGGCCTTATGCATGTTCCCAGTCTTTCCAACGCTTAGCCAATCATTGTCAATCTTGCACAATTTGTCAATTTCCATGTTAGAACAATAAACATTTAGTTAAATGAGCTTTAGTTTTTTATACTCAGATGTCCTGTAAAAGGAATTTGATGTGCAAGCCTTAAAACTTTTTGGTTACATTTTTTTTTCCTGTATTTTGGGCTAAAAATCACTTTTTCCAGTTGGTCTCATTACAAATTTTGTACCGTTTGGCTTTTGCAAGCTTTGTTTTATTGTGTTCTGTGGCTATAAATTATCCAAGGAAACTATGGAAATACAGCTAAAAAAAGATTTACAAACTTCCCTGTGAGACTGTCAGAACGAGATCACTGTCAGATTCTCAAGTAAAGAGGTCGTCCGCTTTCTCATAGTTCATCATACTTCACAAACTGACCAGCACTTATACCTATACCATGGCTGCTGGTGGAGGAGTATGTGATCAGATCGGTTTATCAGCCTCCTCAAATTGTAAACTATCTCATAAGGTAGGGGGAGGAGGCCGATGGACTGGTCTGGTCTGGTCACATGTTTCTCCACCAGCAGATTTTTTGTGGGACAGAAGTGTTGCTCTTTTTGTAAGGAAAACTGCACTAACAAGATAAAGTGGCCGTCCGCTATACCTGAGCATCAGTGAATGAGCTCATCCAGACTGTATAACAGTAGAGTATGGAATTATTTCTGTATTTATTTTTTTTTTACTGCGCTCCTTTCAGCTGGTTTTTGGCCACAGACTGTATTAAGGTACCTTCACACGAAACGACTTTGTAACGATATCGCTAGCGATCCGTGACGTTGCAGCGTCCTGGCTAGCGATATCGTTTAGTTATCGTATACTTACATGCGTCCCCCGACGTCCGCTTCCCACACTGACTGAGCGCCGCAAAGTGAAAGTGAAAGCACAGCGGTGACGTCACCGCTGTGCCCTGCTACTGCCGGCGCTCAGTCAGTGCAGGAAGCGGACGCAGGGGGACGCATGTAAGTATGTACTGTTTGTTTTTTTTTTACATTTTACGCTGGTAACCAGGATAAACATCGGGTTACTAAGCGCGGCCCTGCGCTTAGCAACCCGATGTTTACCCGGGGACCTCGGCATCGTTGGTCGCTGGAGAGCGGTCTGTGTGACAGCTCCCCAGCGACCAAACAGCGACGCTGCAGCGATCGGCATCGTTGTCGCTATCGCTGCAGCGTCGCTTCGTGTGAAGGTACCTTTAGGCTATATTTACACATTATCTTTTTTTCTGCAGGCAAAACCTGCTGGAGGCTGCTACAAAAAAAGCAGGTTTTGCTCTGTTTTTGTCTCTTGTGCATGCTGATTAAGTTTAGTGCCCCAAAAAAATTATGATGCAACTTTCTTTAGATTTTTGCACAAAAAACCCAGCAAAACCTGATATCTGCGTTTTTGCACTTACCCATTGTTGCCTATGGGTGAAGAAATGCTGCAAATATGCAGAAAAAAATTCTGAAAGAAGTGACATGCTGCTGTTTTAAACAAAAAAATGCAGCAGTTTTCCAAATCAGTCAGGAAAATAAATCTCATGGACTTTGCTGGTACTGTAAAACACAGCTTAAAATTTGCATAATAATAAATGCAGCAAAAACGCAATGTGTGAACATATCCTTAAAGTTGAATGTGCAGGAAAGCAAAGCTGCTAAAAAGGGCAAAATTTCTAATAAAACCCAATAATAAAAAAGATTTCTTACCCCAAAATACATGTATTTAAGAAAAAAAAATGTCCCTAAAGGTGGTAAACCCCATTCAATAATTATAAAGGAAAAAGTCCTTAGCTATTCAGAAAAGTTAGCAACACATTCAAAAAACCTGCTCTCTTGACAGTAATCCAAGAAGTATCATTTCTACTTGTGGAGAGTGACATGTTAAGCATGTGGAGATGAGGAGACTTAAAGCTGCAATGCTCTTCTGGGAAATATGCAAATTGTCTCTTCAGAGATGAAGAGGACTAGAACTCTAGTGCGACCTATTGGAAGTAGTAATCCTAACAGTCAATGTCGACCCTTTAACGAGCCTTGTCACATGACATAGGATAAGAGCCAAAACCAGAATCTCAATTTGCAGACACTGTGTTTCGGGGTACTGCCTCTCATCAGTGGAAAGTGTGAGATCTGGTTTGGCTGAGTGAGAGGCATCTGACCGGGATCCAAGAAGTATCGTTTCTCCTTGTTGAGAGTGACATGTTAAAGGGCCACTGTCACCCCCTCCAGCCGTTATAAACTAAAAGAGCCACCTTGTGCAGCAGTAATGCTGCAGTCTAACAAGGTGGCTCTTTTAGTTTTTGATTCATTTATTACCTCAATAAAGCGTTTTAAAAATTGGCCACAAATACCAGATATTGTACCAGGAGGCGGTCCGAAGCGTCCTGTATGAATCCCCCAACTGCCGTCACTCTTCTCTTCAGGGCCGATGGTACCCGCCCCCTTCGCGTTGTTGCTTCTTAAATCCGGCGCCTGCGCTGTGCGTGCCTGCCTGGGGCCTGCGCAGTGTTCTTTGTCAGTCACATCTCAGATGCCGGGTGCCTGACTGCGCCTGTGTGGGCAGTGCGGCCGCCCTGTTACTGAATCCCCGCCCCGCACTGTTATTCATTATGCACAGTGCGGGGCTGGCATTCCTGGGCATGCGCAGTGCGCTGTTCAGGCACTCCCCCATCTCGGACGCTCTCCCATCTCTGACGCTCCCCAGCCTTCCCAGGAACCCCAGCCCCGCACTGTGCATAATGAATAACACAGTGCGGGGCGGGGATTCAGTAACAGGGCGCAGTCAGGCACCCGGCATCTGAGATGTGACTGACAAAACACTGCGCAGGCCCCAGGCAGGCACGCACAGCGCAGGCGCCGGATTTAAGAAGCAACAACGCGAAGGGGGCGGGTACCATCGGCCCTGAAGAGAAGAGTGACGGCAGTTGGGGGATTCATACAGTACGCTTCGGACCGCCTCCTGGTACAATATCTGGTATGTGTGGCCAATTTTTAAAACGCTTTATTGAGGTAATAAATGAATCAAAAACTAAGAGCCACCTTGTTAGACTGCAGCATTACTGCTGCACAAGGTGGCTCTTTTAGTTTATAACGGCTGGAGGGGGTGACAGTGGCCCTTTAAGCATGCCGAGATGAGGAGACTTAAAACCGCAATGCTCCTCTGGGAAATACTAAAATTATTTTCAGAGAGGAAGAGGACTGGAACTCGGTGTGCATGAGATTTCTGAAATCTCACTGACTTTACTGTACTGTAAAACGCAGCTTAAAATTTGCATAAAAAGCTGAAAAAATGCAATGTATGAACACCACTTTAATGTATATTGTGTTATATAGCCCTGAAAAAGGATCCTAAGCTGCTATTCTACATTGGTGGAGCTAAATCTAATTTGCATTCAAGCACTGTTTGTCAAAATGTACGTGAATGGAGAAATTATTTGAATAATATTTTTTTATTTCTATAGCGCCAACATATTCCGCAGCACTTTACATTATAGAGGGGGCTTGTACAGACAATAAAAGACATTACATCATAACATTAATCACTTAAACAGATACCAATAGAGATGAGGGCCCTGCTCGCCAGCTTACAATTTATGAATTATGAACAATTAATTCACTGAATAAATAACAAAATATATGCAGTGTTACTCAGCTATATGTTAGTTATACTGAAATACTTTAATGGGGATGTCTAGGCAATAGGTATTTGATTTATCTACAGGACATGTCATAAAAAGCATATTGGTGGGTTTCCAACACCTAGCACCACCACACTTAGCATCACCAGCTGGACTGTAGAACTGGACAGCAGCCTCTACACTTGGAATTGAGCGGTGCTCAGCGTCTTGCCGGATCAAAAAGAAAGTGCAGATAGGTGTGGGTGCTTGTTGTCGAACCCCAGCAATTTGCTATTGATGACCTATCACTTAGATAAATAATCAAATACTTCTGTCTGGAAGGCCCCATTAAATGTGTTTTAATTCTGAATTTGATGAATTGTGGAATTGACCTATTAGTAGCACTATTTAATGGTTAACGTGTAATCGTTTTCTAATAGAAGGGCAAACCTGGAAAAGCTTCCCAACCTGCCCAAAAGAGAGGTTTGAAGCCAGTACATGAAAAAGAAGTAGTTGTTGAGAAGAAAAGGAAACAAGAAGATACAGGGGAACTAGAGAGGTAAAAAAAAACTGTGCAAAATGTCTGTTATACAGGAAAAATATATCTTTGTGCCATGTTGGCTTCTAGATTTTAAAATATTACAATTTGAGAGTCCTTAGTGGTTGATGCTTTTTTAATGTCTAACTGAAAAGATAGTAACAAATAGCAGCTTTTAAATCTACACAGGTCTATTCATCAGACTGCATGACATAAAATTTGAAGTCACACTTCTACATAACAGGATACAGGAATAATGCAGTAAATAAGACAAGTGACGTAAAGCAGAACTATTAATGTGGGACAGGGAGAACCAGTTTTGGCAGTATATATTGGAATAGTGGAGGAAAACCAGCTCACCCCTGCTGAAAACACTGTGATTATTGGCACTGATGGACGCCACTCCTGCAGCCTTGGCACTGTGTGAAACCAATAGGAATATCCTCCAGTATGTCCAGGTGAAAAAAATGACTTTTTTCCATTACTAAGAACTGGTTTACAGTTTGAAATGCATATGATTGCAGTATACTGTTGGATGTACTTGGAGATGTCAATTTCCCTTTTAACCCTTTCACAAAATCCGCCGTACATATATGGCGCAAGTCTGGAGTGGACCCATACTCCGCCGACCATGGCTGTGTATTACAGCCAGGACCTGCTGCTAACAATCGCAAGTAGAGCGGTGCACTGCCTGTGATTGATAACCTGATAAATGCTACTGTCAATCTCTGGCATTTAACATGCTAAAGCATGCGTCCTCATCATTCTCTCCTTCCATCGTTGTGATCGTGGGTCGCCAATGGGTTGTTATGACATCCCGATACAGCTTATTACCCATATGCCTATCATTATAATGCACCTTTAAAACCCTGCCTGTGGCTGGGCTTCAAAGGAGACCATGGTTTCTGCTATTTGCAGCGATGCTATCAAAATTTAAAAACGATTAACCAAATCGGTAAACACTGTAAACGGGGAAAAAAATGAAAGAATGCAAAAATTACAACAAATGCTTTAACAGAGAGTACGAGCTGTAATTGTGCAGTTTGTATCCTCTCGCATTAGTATGGCCAGACCAGAATAACTGGACAACTAGGACTGGGGCTCAGTGGTTTGAAGGATAGGCTCAGTCCTGTGATGCCTAGCTGCCGAGTCCTGCCAGCAGCTCGGCAATTCACTGCTGTGCCGTTTTGATCCAGCCTGCTGGCCTTCAAAGATTCTCTGTGCTGGTGTCGCACGATTACCGTACCTGGGTCAGGTGAGGTGGATCGTGTAGTTGGCGTTGCTTGGCTGCCATGGCAGTCCTGTGCGGCTAGCATTGCTGTAGTTAATACTCAGGCGTGCTACTGGCCAGTCAAATTCTCCGCCGAGGCCAGTCAGGCTGACATGTCCAGTCGCGCAATTAGCAGCGCTTCCCGGTGCCTGCTCCTTTAGCTCTGCATAGTCCATGAGCCGGGCCAGATATCGGTACCACCCGGAGTGACTAATTTTCTTTGGTATTTTTAGGTAGATGCATGTCTGTAGTTTATTTTTTGATATGATAGCCCTTACATATACGTAGCTTATTAACCCCTTCAGCCCTAGGCCTATTTGTACCCAAGTGCCTAAGCCAATCTGACCTGTGCCACTTCATGGGCTAATAACTTTGGAACGCTTTCACCTATCCAAGCCATTCTGAGATTGTTTTCTCGTGACATATTGTACTTCACGTCAGTGCTAAATGGGAGTCAATATATTTTACCTTTCTATATAAAAAAATGCTAAATATTCGGAAATTTTGGAAAAATCGGCAATTTTTTAACTTTGAAATTCTCTGCTTTTTACAAAAATACTGATACCCCCCATAATAGTTATTAATTTACACTCCCCACATGTTTACTTCATATTGGCATCATTTTGAAAATGAAACCTTATTGTTTTACGACGTAATAGGGCTTATAGTTTTATGCGCAATTTTTCACATTTACAGCAAAACCCACTTTTCAAAGGACCAAGTCACTTCTGAAGTCACTTTAAGGGGCTTACATAACAGAAACCACCCATAAATTACCCCATTTTGCAAACTACACCCCTCAAGCTGTTCAAAACTCATTTTTAAAAACTGTTAACCCTTTAGGTGTTCCACAGGAATTTTAGCAGAATGAAGGCGAAATTTCAAAATTTCATTTTTTTTCCAGATATTACATTGTAATCCAATTTTACCTGCAACCTAGCAAGGGTTAACGGCAAACCCAAACTTGGTTACCCTAATTCTGCAGTTTATAGAAACACCCCACATGTACTCGTAAACTAAAGTATGGGCACACAGCACAGCTCAACACGGAAGGAGCGCTATGTGGTTTTTGGGTGGCGGATTCACTGGAAGAAATCTAGGGGGCCATGTCACATTTGAAGGCTGCCTGAGGTACCCCCACAGTGGAAACCCCAAAAAGTGACCCTATTTTGGAAACTACACCCCCAAGGAATCTTTTAGGGGGTATAGTGACCACTTTGACCCAACCAGTGTTTCACAGTAGTTGGAAACACTTGGTTGAGAAAATGGAAAAAGTGCATTTTTTACATGAAGGTGTCATTTTAGGCTCATTTTTTTATTTTTAAGAGGTGTACCAGCAAAAAATGCACCCCACTATTTGTTCACCAATCTCTCCCGAACACAACAACACCCGATATGTTGTCGTACACTGCAGTATTGGGGAACGGCAGGCCTCGGAAGGGAAGGAGCGCCAAATGACTTTTGGAGTGCAAATTTTACTGGAAGAAATCTAGGGGGCTATGTCACATTTGAAGACACCCTGAGGTGCCCCAACACACGCACACACACTGACACATACACGTTCTGTGCTGAACAGGACTCTCCGGTCTTCTCTGCAGAGCTCCTATCTCCCTCTGTAGAGGCTGACACCTCCCAGGCTTGTGACTGATCACATGGCCGTGACATCACCACAGGTCCTGTAGTCCTGTACTGTGTGCTGCTGCTGGTAAGGAACTTGTGGAGAGAGGGGGAACAGTCACCTAGCACCAGCGCTCCCAGCTCTAAGAACGAGCGCCTCATGAAGGTGGGCCCCTGCCTCCTCCTTCCCTGCGCGGCGGCCTTTCCCCCCGGCGGCTGTATTCGGCGTATAAGACAACCGCCCTCTTGGAGCCATGTTTTTCATGGCTAAAAAGTCGTCTTATACGCCAGGAAATACGGTAAATAAAATTTTAATGTTTTTCTTTGTGTTTGCAGGTGTTTACTGACTATCTAACGGCATGATGGAAGTACCAGCAAGGAAGAAATCACGGATCGACTGTATCATACACTGCTCTAATGATGACAGCGATGATCTGGCGTCCCTTAAGGATTTGGACTCCTGGAAAACATTGCTTAGGGCTGCAGAGATCAGGCAGCATGAATCAGTCCTGGTAGCAGCTAAGGGCCTTGAAGAAGGAGAAATACCACACATACAATATCACCGTAAATGTCGTAGTATCTTTACAATGAAGAAGTCACTGGATTCTATCCTTGGCAAGGGTGTCAATGTCGAAACAGCAAGCAAAATCTCCATGAGGAAGCTACCGAGGGGTGCCCCCAGTGATAGCAGGGTGTATGCCAAAGTATGTATCTTCTGTGAGAAGTCAAGCAAGTACCTAAAAGGAAAACAAACAAGGGAGCCAATTGTCCAGTGTGTTGAGCTACGAGCAGATGAGACGATCCGCAGAGCAGCGATAAGGAAAGGCACACAGAGAATACTTGGTTTACTTAGCAGAGACCTTGTTGCTGCAGAGGGGCACTACCACAAGTCGTGCTACAAACTATTCACAAAAGATGATTCCCAAGTGGCCTGTAGGTCTAGTGCAGCTGAAAATCAGGTCGAAAGCGAGGAAGTACGCTACGAAGAGGCAGAGAAAGAGGCCCTTGAAGAACTCTTCTTGTATATAAGGACTAAATTGTTCCCAAACCCAGAAGTACTGCCTATGATAAACCTCACATCTAGGCTTGAGAGATTAATGATATCCCGTGGTATCATCCAACTGAAACCATCGACAAAGAAACATGTTCGACGAAAACTTGAAACAGAGATTGGGGAATCACTCCGCTTTCTCTCAGATGAGAAAGGTAAGCTTCTAGTCTATCCATGTAGCCTATCAATGGACGACCTTGTCCGGCAAGTACACAGCATGACAAAAGATCTGCAAGAAGCAAGAGCTGCTAACTCTGGAGATATCGTAACCAAAGCAGCAATGCAGCTAAGGAATGAGATCAAGAAGCAAGATGTGAGTCAGCCATGGCCTCCCAATACAGATCAGAATGTCGTTCCTGCATTAGTCACTCAATTCCTGCAAACCCTGCTTACAGGAGATTGTGAGTGCCAAACTACCTGTGAAAGAGCTCAACGTCTTGCCACATCCTTCGGCAGTGACTTGGTTTTTGCTGTTACCAATGGAAAGACAAAGCCACCAAAGCACGTACTGCTATCCTTTGCAGTTAAGTCTTTGACCGGCAATACAGAACTGATTCGAACTCTGAATCGTCTTGGCCACTGTGTGTCATATTCAATGGCTGAGGAGATCGATACAGCCCTTTGTATCCAGAAGTTGGAATGTTCAAAGGATGACATCCCAATGCCAGCAAGTATCTACCCAGGTGTGTTCACAACCCTGGCCTGGGATAACATTGACAGACTTGAGGAGACACTAAGTGGAGCAGGTACATCTCATAGAGTCAATGGCATTGCTGTTCAGTCCAATGTTGCATGCTCTGTGACAAAGAAAGTCCTGCCAGATGTAACCAAGTCGAAGAAAAGAAGCATAACTCTGACAGAATTAATGCTACCGATATACAATGTTGGGCAGCGGGGAGAGCCACCCAGGATTGAGACTTCGAATGTTAACACTACCAAGGAGGTCCAGGATTCAAAAACCAAAAACCATATCTGGCTTCTGGCTAGAATGTCAGACCATGAGGATCAGACCACCAGCAGTTGGACTGGGTTCAACATAAAAATCCGCAGCGACATTGTAGTGGCCCAGGACACTGTAAGCTACCTGCCCACTATCAATGCTCCTGCAACAGCCATGTCCACTGTGAATGAAGTCTTGGAGCAAACACATGCCATCATGCAGACCCTGAAGCTTAACAGAATTGTGTGTGTGTTTGATCAAGCACTCTATGCCAAAGCTGCCGAGGTTATCTGGAAACAGGAGAAGTTCAAGAACATTATAATTAGAATGGGTGTCTTCCACACAATCTGTAATCTCCTCTCTATCATAGGGAACAGATTTCAGGATGCAGGCCTTAGAGATCTGTGTGTTGAATCCGGTGTAATCGCTGAAGGATCAGTGTCTGGAGTGATGGACGGCCGGAGGTACAACAGAGCAGTGAGACTACACAAGCTGGTCTATGAAGCACTTATGAGGCTTGCATGGAAAAACTTCCTTCCATGGCTAGAAGAAAACCATGCAAGGGACCTTCACCATCTGGATGAAACACTGAAGAACATCACAAACTTTCGCATCAGTGTGTCGCAGGGATCCTTCGAAAAGCTCTTGGATAATGAATCTTGCACACTTACCCTGAAGCTCTTTCAAGTTTATCTTGAGACCCTCAGAAATGAACAACTCTCAGCATTCTGGATGTCATACTTGGACATGGTCGAGACCATGCTGGCCCTGGTTCGAGCTTCAAGAGAAGGCAACTGGATGCTTCACCTAGGAGCAATCCGACAGATGATACCATGGTGTTTTGCCTATGACAAGGTCAACTATGCCCGATACCTAACCTATTACTATGCCACAATGTCTCGGCTGCCCATAGAACACCCAGAGGTCCATGAATACTTCATGCAAGGTGGCTTTTCGGTCCAGATCGGTAGCAAGAATCCTTTTGGACGAATTCCTGTGGACCAGACCATTGAAGAGACAATCAACAAAGACACCCAGACACCAGGGGGCACAAAAGGCTTCAGCCTCAAAGTTGGAGCTGTTTCCAGGTTCTACCTGACATCAGAGTACCGCAGTATGTACTTGAGGCAGCTGAGGGCCCTGGTAGGCCAACAATATACTGACTTTAGCCATTCAGACCTACAGGTGTCTAGGATTAGAAGAGATGAAGCCGATGTCCAATCTTTCGTTCAACTGCTGGAGACAGGTTGGGTGAACCCCTTCAACAAAGAGCATAATGGTGAACTTATCAGTTTGTCAACAGCGACTGTAGCACCACCAGATGTAGCCAAAGACCTTCAAGGGGCATACAGTATAGGAGAGGATGCATATCAAACATTCAAGGATGAGCGTTTGGGTACCGATAAGCCAACTACATTGTTTCATGACAAGATGACGAAGAACAAACTTAAAACGTTCTCTAACATCCAAATGAAGACACGCAGACAAGGTCTTGGCAAGGAGGTAATTTTGAAGGCTGACAGAAACCTATTTGGCCAGATGATACTTGTAGCTGAGAACAGAAAGCTACAAATGAGTGATGTCTTGACTCATCCCCTGGGTCCATTGCCATGGGCACTTGCCAATGGTGATGGGTCTATCCGCAAGACCAACAAGGCTGCCCTCGCAAGGGAGTTGGAGAGGAATGCTCGTCCTGCAGAAGTGATCCCCGAGCCCTCTGCAACCATCATTGATGGGATGAGCCTGGTTCAGAAACTGAAGGGAAACAATGCAACATTTGGCCAGCTAGCAGGCACAGCAATGAGTCGCGCTATCCATGAGGGTGCTAAGAGCAAGCGCATTGATATTGTCTTTGACGTCTACAAGGAGACATCCATCAAAGATACAGAAAGAGTCAACAGATATGAAGGCACAGGGATCCATTTCAAGAACATTCAACATGGGCACAACATCCAGCAGTGGAAAAAGCTTCTAAGTAGTTCCTCCAACAAGGCAAGTCTCATAAAGTTTCTGGTAGAAGAATGGAAGGCGAAACACCACAGGGAGAAGCTTGAGGAGAAGGAGCTGTATGTCACATGTGAGCAGCTCTGCTTTAAGATCACCAAAGAACAGTGGGAAGAGGCTGCTGACCTTAAGTCAAATCAAGAAGAAGCAGACACACGCCTCCTTCTCCATGCTCTTCATGCAGCAGAATCTGGTTACAAGTCGGTCATCATCACTTCGGAGGATACTGATGTCATGGTCCTGTGTCTGGGCATGTGCCACAAAATCCCATCCCACCTGTTCCAGAAATGCGGTACACAGAACCGGACAAGATTCCTGGATATCACCACTCTGAGCCGAACATTGGGAGGCAGCGTATGTGATTCATTGATTGGTATGCATGCATTTACAGGCTGTGACACCGTCAGTGCATTCGCTGGCCGTGGGAAGATGACGACACTCAAGCAGTTGAAGATGAACAAGACATACCAGGATGCCTTTCAGGAAGTTGGTCGTTCATGGGAAGTGTCTACCGAACTTTTTGAGAAGTTACAGGAAATCACCTGCCACATGTACCTGCCAACTACCCAAACAACTGAGGTAAACAGGCTCCGTTATCAGCTGTTCTGTGCCAGACGTGGAGTGGTAGAGTCAAGTCAACTCCCTCCTTGCCAGGACTGCCTTTTCATGCATGCACTGCGTGCAAACTACCAGGCTGCGATCTGGAGGAGAAGTCTGCAGAGCCAGCCATGGGTTGCAAACCCAACAGACTGCGGTTGGATGATAGATAACGACGGAAAGCTTGTTGTCAAGTGGATGCAAGGGGCACCAGCACCAGAAGCTATTATACAGCTACTGTCCTGCAAGTGTGTGCGGTCATGTGAACTTCCTCAGTGTACTTGCCTCAGCAATGGCCTGAAGTGCACAGACATGTGCAGATTACAGACATGCCAGAACAAGGGTACTGAAGACGAGCCAGTAGAACAACAGTCAGATTCAGAGTCCGATGTTGAAGATATTATGGAGTAACATATATATATATATATATATATATATATATATATATATATATATATATATATATATATATATATATATATATATATATATATATATATATGCACATGACATGTTCAGTGTGTATTTACATAACTTGGATTAAATTTTGTTACAAATACTACATCTAGTCACTCCGGGTGGTACCGATATCGTCATATTTGGTTCTTGGCTCATGCTAAAATTCCTGTGGAACACCTAAAGGGTTAACAGTTTTTAAAAATGAGTTTTGAACAGCTTGAGGGGTGTAGTTTGCAAAATGGGGTAATTTATGGGTGGTTTCTGTTATGTAAGCCCCTTAAAGTGACTTCAGAAGTGACTTGGTCCTTTGAAAAGTGGGTTTTGCTGTAAATGTGAAAAATTGCGCATAAAACTATAAGCCCTATTACGTCGTAAAACAATAAGGTTTCATTTTCAAAATGATGCCAATATGAAGTAAACATGTGGGGAGTGTAAATTAATAACTATTATGGGGGGTATCAGTATTTTTGTAAAAAGCAGAGAATTTCAAAGTTAAAAAATTGCCGATTTTTCCAAAATTTCCGAATATTTAGCATTTTTTTATATAGAAAGGTAAAATATATTGACTCCCATTTAGCACTGACGTGAAGTACAATATGTCACGAGAAAACAATCTCAGAATGGCTTGGATAGGTGAAAGCGTTCCAAAGTTATTAGCCCATGAAGTGGCACAGGTCAGATTGGCTTAGGCACTTGGGTACAAATAGGCCTAGGGCTGAAGGGGTTAATAAGCTACGTATATGTAAGGGCTATCATATCAAAAAATAAACTACAGACATGCATCTACCTAAAAATACCAAAGAGAATTAGTCACTCCGCTTGGTACCGATATCGTCAAATTTGGTTCTTGGCTCATGGACTATGCAGGAAATAGAAAAAAATCCAGCTCAACGAGGTGGTGAAAAAGCAAAGTCTTGGTACTTTATTCACTTCATATCAAAAAATAGAGGATAAAACAACAGCACAATATAATTAAAAACACTATCTACGCGTTTCTGGTGACATAGCACCCTTAGTCATGAAGTCCTTTAGCTCTGCCCTTTCCTTTTTAGGCGACAAAATATTGTGCGGCAGTATTTTGAGTATGGCATTTGTGTGGGATTATGGGATTATCATTCATTACGTCCTACTTCTGGCACTCACCGGAGCGCAATGAACGCCAGCAACACAGGGGTGCTCTTCTGGGACTGAGGACAGGGTAGGTTGTTAGCATCCGGGGTCCTTAATTTTGGTTCTCATCAGCAACTTTTCTTGAAGCACTGCTCACTGTAGTTTTTTCTACTCTGGCTCTTGTAATGTCAGAGTCTAGAGAAGACCGTACTTGTCCATCGGCACAGCCCAAACTAGTCACTTATGCATGCTTAGCTTGTAATAATAAGTTTTCCACTGAGCAATCTGTAGCCTATTGTACTTCTTATAGTAGTCCCTCCCTGCTTATACCTGTTCAGGGGGGACCTCTGTAATGTCAGTAGAGTACAGTGCTGCCTTTTTTGGCTCGTGATTTAACCTAGTCAGTAGCTGAACTAACCAGACTGTCCAGGATACTGGTTACCGTTAAGGAGTGCTTGCCAATGGCGACTGCCGCCCTTTGACTTCCGACCGTCGCTCTGAGTGAGTCTGACCCTCCTGCCATGCAACATCAGTATGGCCTGTCTCGGCCGAGATCCAAACTGCTTTCATTTACCTCATCCTCCAGGTCTCCCTCTCAGGGAAGTTGTCCAAGATCTTACTCCCCCTCTCAAGAAGTAAACTCTCTACCAACACTCGGACTATAGTTCCAGCTCAGAATCTGTTAGACCCTAATCAGAAGGGGAAGTTGAGGGAGATGGTGGAAAGTCTGTCATCTGTTGACTCATCTCCAGGGGTGATGTCATATGACCCCATCCCTCAAATGAAATCGGTTTCTTTCGGAGAGTCAAGCGCGTGGCTAGGTCTTTTTCTAACTGCGAGGAATTTGGGGAAGTCCTTCAGAAGGCATGGGAACACTCTGACAGGCGTTTTCAGAAACACTGTCATATGGAGGCATTATACCCTTTTCCAGCAGATGGCAGACGGTGAAACACACTCTTTTATCTCGCCTATCTAGGACAACTACCTTACCTCTGGCTGAAGTAGTGTCACTTAGAAACCCCACATAGACGTATAGTCTATTGCTAAATCCTCATTTGAACCAGTGGGCTTTTGCCTCTTTCTTGCTTTCACTGCTACTTGGGTATCCAAGGCAGTTATTTTTTGGGCAAAACATTTACAATGCAGTGTTCTGGCTGGTTCTCAGGAAGCGGAGATAGCTGGTATTGCTGATCACATGGTGCAGGCAGATATTTATTTTTAGCATTGTTAGATGTGGCTGAATGCTCTGCCCAGGCGGCAAGCAATTGTATAGCCATTCATCATCTCTTATGGCTCGAAGTATGGAGAGCAGATTTGGCTCTTACAGGTTTACCCTTCCAGGGTTCTTTCCTGTTTGATACTAAATTGGACAAGATCATTGCTGATGCCACGGTCAACAGAAAGGCCCTGCTTTGCCAGGCCAGCCATCCATTTCGAAGACTAGGGACTTTGCAGTTCCGCGTCTTTCTTTGGTTTCCAGCACTGAAGAATTCCGTCTGTCAGGTCAGACACAATCTCCCAGAGGTCAGGGAGATCATCCTTTAAATCTACTCCCACCGGGATTTCCCTTGGTTCAGGTGGAAAGCCCTCTGTTTCCAGAGGCAGAAGGGGGCGTTAACATTATCTGACCAGCAGCCCCCCGCTGGGAGATTCTACCCAGGTGGGTGGCCACCTCTTCAGGAAAGCATGGCTAGGGGTAGTCGGTGATATATGGGTCAGAGATGTCATCTCTTCTGGCTACATTGGAATTTGTGTCTCTTCTGTGAGATCACTTTTTCAATTCAGTTTCAATCAAGCTATAGCATCCCTGCTTCACGCAAGAGTAATCGTGAAGGTTCCTCATTCAAAACTCTTCAGAGGGTTCTACTCAAACCTATTCGTCATCCATCAAAAGGATGATTCTTCATGACCCTTTCCAGATCTAAAACAACTTAACAAATGAGTACACCTGCGTCACTTCAGGATGGAGTCGCTCCGGTCAGTCGTGGCATCCATGGGGTTTCTGTCCTCGATAGATTTCAGGATGCCTATTTTCATGTACCTATCCTTCTGGCTCATCGATTTTCTTCGCTTTGCAGTCAACCAAGATCACTTTCAGTTTAGGACCCTATATGTTGTCCTGGCAACCTCGCCCAAGGTGTTTTGCAAAGGTTTTGGCCCCAGTTATGACTTTACTCCAGACCAGGGAGGGGTGCAGGTAATACCCTACCTGGATGATATTTGGGTCACAGCACCTTCCTTTTCAAAGAAAATGGAAAGTTTGCAGATTATTTTAGATTTACTGGAACAATTCGGATGCATTGTCAACAGAGCAGTTATTGTTAATTCCAACACAACAGCTTCAGTTTCTAGGGATGATATTCAACATCGTTCTGGCGTCAAACTTCCTTCCAGCGTAGAAGAGGCTAACTCTGCAGTCCTCTGTCCAAATTCTGACATGGCCAGAGAGACATTCTCTCTGGTTTTGCATGGGAGTCTTGGGGAAGATGGTAGCAACGTTTGAGGCAGTACCGTTTGCACAATTTCATTCAAGGCCCCTAAAGAACACACTGTTGGTCTGTTGGGACAGGTCTATACAATCTTAAGACTATCTAGTAATCCTTCTGTTTTGCTGTTGCTAGTCTTTCAGGTGATGTCGTCCCTATTGATCCAGGGTCGCTCCTTCCCCATCCAGTGTTAGGTTCTGACCATGGATGCCAGCCTTATTGGATGGGGGGTGCCATCTGCCATCACTTGCCAGTTCAGTCATCATGTAACAGTCAGGAGAGACTCCATCCGATCAATGTATTTGAACTCAGAGCCTCCTGTTTGGCTTTTTCTACATTGGCAACACCTGGTTCTAGGATTGACCATCATGATCCAGTCGGACAATGCCATGTTAGTGGCTTATATTAACTGTTAAGGCGGGTCATGGAGTCTATTCGCCATGTCAGAGGAGGTGGAGAAAATGAAATGGGCAGATGACAGGGTTCCTCTGATCTCGGTGGTTCATATACTCGGAGTGTACAACTGGGTGGAGACTTGTTGAACAGCCAGCAGGTAGAGGCAGGGAGAGTGGGCTCTACACCCAGAGGTGTTCAACCAGATTTGTCGTCAGTGGGGCACATCAGATGTAGATCTGTTGTCATCCAAACTAAACCACAATGTACCAAGATTGGTCGCAAAAACTCTGGATCTTCAGGCCGTCACAGCCGACGCATTGGCAGTTCCCTGGTGCCAGTTCTCCCTTCCTTACCTATTTACTCCTTTTACCTCTTCTGCCCAGACAACTCAAGAAAGTCAATTTAAGGGGATTCCAGCTATCCTCATCGCACCAAACTGGCCTGGTAGGTCCAGGTACGTGGATGTGATCAACCTTTTGGCAGATGTCCCTTGGACTCTTCCTCAACGTCCAGATCTTCTGTCCTTTCTTCCCGCTGAATTTGCAATTGCTTAATTTAACGGCATGACTGTTAAAGCCGCGATTCTGAGGGAAGCAGATTTATTAGAATCAGTCATCCAAACCATGATCGGGACATGAAAGCCCTCTTTGCACTTGAAAGATCTACTTTCCTTTGTCTGCCTGTACTGCTCTCCTTCTTGCAGTCGGGATTGGAGTCAGAGTTGGCGCTTAATTCTCTTAAGGGACAGGTGTCCGCCTTGGCTGTTTTATTTCAGATAGATGTGGCCTCTAGACCTCAGGTCAGGACCTTTCTTCAGGGGGTAGCGCATGCTTAGACCACTTGATCGGGCCCCACTTAGTTCGTAGTTGGTTCTTTAGAACCCTTCAGAGAGATTTTTTTCCTTATAGCCATCACATCTATTAAGAGTGTATCGGGGTTTGGGGCTCTTTCTTGTTGAGCTCCTTACCTTATCCTGCACCAAGACCAGGTAGTGTTGAGACCTATTCCATCCTTCCTCCCCAACGTGGTTTTGGCTTTTCACCTTAACTAGGACATTCTTGCCTTCCTCTTGCCCTGCACCTTCTCATCCAATCTAGAAGGCTCTGCGTAAATTAGTTTAACCCCTTTCTGTCATTGGACGTACTATTCCGTCCATGTGGGGTGGGCCCTACTTCCCAAGGACGGAATAGTACGTCCAGCGCGATCAGCCGCGCTCACGGGGGGATCGCGGCCGGGTGTCAGCTGACATCAGGCACTATGTGCCAGGAGCGGTCACGGACCGCCCCCGGCACATTAACTCCTGGCACACTGCGATCAAACATGATCGCAGTGTTCCGGCGATATAGGGAAGCATCGCGCAGGGAGGCGGCTCCCTGCCGGCTTCCCTGAGACGATTGGTACAAGGCGATGTGCTCACCTTGTACCAAGCGTCTCCTCCCTGCACGCTCCGGATCCAAAATGGCCACGGGGATGCATCCGGGTCCTGCAGGGAGGTTGCTTCACAGCGCCTGCTCAGAGCAGGCGCCGGGAAGCCTGGAGCTGTGCAAGTCAGATCGCCGATCTGACACAGTGCACAGCAAAGTGTCAGATCGGTGATCTGTCACTTTACTGTGATGCCCCCCTCCCCCTGGGGAAAAGTAAAAATGTAAATTAAAAAAAAAAAATCCTAACTAAATAATAATAAAAAAAATATTGTTCCAATAAATACATTCCTTAAGCTAAATAAACAAAAAAAAATAAAAGTACACATATTTAGTATTGCCGCATCTGTAACGACCCGACCTATAAAACTGTCCCACTAGTTAACCCCTTCAGTGAACACCGTAAAAAAAAAAACGAGGCAAAAAACAACGCTTTATCATATCGCCGAACAAAAAGTGGAATAGCACGCGATGAAAAAGACAGAAATAAATAACCATGGTACCGCTGAAAACGTCATCTTGTCCCACAAAAAACGAGCCGCCATACAGCATCATCAGCGAAAAAATAAAAAAAGTTATAGTCCTCAAAATAAAGCGATGCAAAAATAATTATTTTTTCTATAAAAGTTTTTATCGTATAAAAGCGCCAAAACTTAAAAAAATGATATAAATGAGGTATCGCTGTAATCGTACTGACCTGAAAAATAAAACTGCTCTATCCATTTTACCAAACGCGGAATGGTATAAACGCCCCCCCCCCCCCAAAAAAAAATAAATAAATTCATGACTACCTGGTTTTCGGTCATTCTGCCTCACAAAAATCGGAATAAAAAGCAATCAAAAAATGTCACGTGCCTGAAAATGTTACCAATAAAAACGTCAACTCGTCCCACAAAAAACAAGACCTCACATGACTCTGTGGATCAAAATATGGAAAAATTATAGCACTCAAAATGTGGTAACGCAAAAAAACATTTTTTGCAATAAAAAGCGTCTTTTAGTGTGTGACGGCTGCCAATCAAAAATCCCCTAGAAAACGCGCTATAAATAGTAAATCAAACCCCCCTTCATGACCCCCTTAGTTGCAAAAAAATTAAAAAATGTATTTATTTCCATTTTCCCATTAGAGTTAGGGCTAGGGTTAGGGTTGGGGCTAGGGTTAAGGCTTCAGTTAGGGTTAGGGTTGGGGCTAAAGTTAGGGTTAGGGTTTGGATTACATTTACGGTTGGGATTAGGGCTAGGGGTGTGTCAGGGTTAGGGGTGTGGTTAGGGTTACAGTTGAGATTAGGGTTAGGGGTGTGTTTGGATTAGGGTTTCAGTTATAATTGGGGGGGGGGGGGTTTCCACTGTTTAGGCACATCAGGGGCTCTCCAAATGCGACATTGCGTCCGATCTCAATTCCAGCCAATTCTGCGTTGAAAAAGTAAAACAGTGCTCCTTCCCTTCCGAGCTCTCCCATGCGCACAAACAGGGGTTTACCCCAACATATGGGGTATCGGCGTACTCAGGACACATTGCACAACAACTTTTGGGGTCCAATTTCGCCTGTTACCCTTGGGAAAATACAAAACTGGGGGCTAAAAAATAATTTTTGTGAAAAAAAAAAAAATAAATTATTTTCACGGCTCTGCGTTATAAACTGTAGTGAAACACTTGGGGGTTCAAAGCTCTCACAACACATCTAGATGAGTTCCTTAGGGGGTCTATTTTCCAAAATGGTGTCACTTGTGGGGGGTTTCAATGTTTAGGCACATCAGTGGCTCTCCAAACGCAACATGGCATCCCATCTCAATTCCAGTCAATTTTGCATTGAAAAGTCAAATGGCGCTCCTTCCCTTCCGAGCTCTGCCATGCGCCTAACCAGTGGTTTACCCCCACATATGAGGTATCAGCGTACTCAGAACAAATTGGACAACAACTTTTGGGGTCCAATTTCTTCTCTTACCCTTGAGAAAATAAAAAAATTGGGGGCGAAAAAATCATTTTTGTGAAAAAATATGATTTTTTATTTTTACGGCACTGCATTATAAACTTCTGTGAAGCACTGGGTGGGTCAAAGTCCTCACCACACATCTAGATAGGTTCCTTAGGGGGTCTACTTTCCAAAATGGTGTCACTTGTTGGGGGTTTCAATGTTTAGGCACATCAGGGGCTCTCCAAACACAACATGGCGTCCCATCTCAATTCCAGTCAATTTTGCATTGAAAAGTCAAACGGCGCTCCTTCCCTTCCGAGCTCTCTCTTGCGCCCAAACAGTGGTTTACCCCCACATATGGGGTATCGGCGTACTCAGGACAAATTGTACAACTTTTGGTGTCCATTTTCTGTTACCCTTGGTAAAATAAAACAAATTGGAGCTGAAGTAAATTTTTTGTATAAAAAAGTTAAATGTTCATTTTTATTTAAACATTCCAAAAATTCCTGTGAAACACCTGAAGGGTTAATAAACTTCTTGAATGGGGTTTTGAGCGCCTTGAGGGGTGCAGTTTTTAGAATAGTGTCACACTTGGGTATTTTCCATCATATAGACCCCTCAAATTGACTTCAAATGAGATGTGGTCCCTAAAAAAATGGTGTTGTAAAAATGAGAAATTGCTGGTCAACTTTTAACCCTTATAACTCCCTAACAAAAAAAAAATTTGGTTCCAAAATTGTGCTGATGTAAAGTAGACATGTGGGAAATGTTACTTATTAAGTATTTTGTGTGACATATCGCTGTGATTTAATTGTATAAAAATTAAAAGTTGGAAAATTGCAAAATTTTCTAAAGTTTCGCCAAATTTCCGTTTTTTTTCACAAATAAACGCAGGTAATATCAAAGAAACTTTACCACTATCATGAAATACAATATGTCACAAGAAAATAATGTCAGAATCACCGGGATCCGTTAAAGCGCTCCAGAGTTATAACCTCATAAAGGGACAGTGGTCAGAATTGTAAAAATTGGCCCAGTCATTAACGTGCAAGCCACCCTTGGGGGTAAAGGGGTTAAAAGGTATGATTCCTTGTTTGTCGTACTAGAATTCCCTCTTAAGGGCTTGGCCGCCTCTAAGGCAACTGTTGCTCGTCATATTGCAACGGCCATCATTCATGCCTATAAGGCAAAGTCCACAGCGCCTCCTTTTAGGTTTAAGGCACACTCTATTGCGTCGGGGGCTTACTGAGCAGTTTGCCACCAGGCATCGGTCCTGCAATTCAGTAAATCAACTACTTGGTCATCAGTATACATTTCCAATTTTACAGGGTCTACACCTTTGCTTTTTCAGATGCAAGTCTTGGCAGGAAGGATTTTGTAGGCAGCAATTGCTCAGGCTTCTTCCTAAGTCTAAGTTCACACTTGCGTACCGGGGCTTTGCGGAGGGCTGCGTACGTCCTCCGCTAAGCCCCACCTACTTCGGCATTCTTCAGCAACAAGTTGCATTTTGTGCGGACGACGGGGACGTCAAAACCACGCATCCTCATACATCTGCATGTCCTGCGTACCCAATGTTAAAGAAAAGATGGGTACGCAGGATGCATGCGGAAGTAGGCGGGGCTTAGCAGAGGAAGTACGCAGCCCTGGTACGCAAGTGTGAACCCTAAGTGAGTGGAGAATTTGTTAATGTATTGTTTATTTTCCCATCCCAGGGACAGCTTTAGGACATCACAAGGTTCTCTGCTTCCTCCAATGAAGCGACCTAGAAATTAAGATTTTTGGTACTCACCGTAAAATCTGTTTATCATCAGTCTTGGGGTTTACAGCACCCACCCTTAGTTGCTCGGTTGGGCATGCATTTATGCGGTTTTCCTCTCCCCAGTGTAACTGGATTAGTTTTCCAAATGCTTTTAATGTTGTTTTGCTACTCCTACTGCTTTCTCACTAAACTGAATGAGTCTGAGGCTAGCAGGTTAGTTATAGTCTGCTGTGGGGGAGACCATTTTAATTTAGAATATAATAATAGTGACAGCTTCCAGGGGGCAGCAGTTTATATCCCATGGTTCTGTGTTCCCCAATGAAGACTACCAAGAAAAAGATTTTACGGTGAGTACCAAAAATCTTTTTTAGCTGGACATACAGCTGGAGGCTTTTTCCTATTAAATATTTAGCAGTTCATAGGTAAGTAGTTTTGTCTCACTGAGGTTTGAAGTTAACTTTCATTGGCATGGTAGCACTTTCATGTCTGTGATGCTGTGATCAGGGCTACAAAATGGTTTGGCCACAGTTAGATCTATTCTTTCTTTTATTGTGTGCCTATGGGAATTCATCCTTGTTTTAAGCTTTTGTCATGTCTCCCCTACTTACAGATCCCAGCTGGACATTTGGTACATATAATTAGGTACACCACAGTAGCAACCACTGAGGACTCTCAACTGTTATGTGTTTTATACATGTTTTTTACATTTGTGACTTTTCCCTAAATATTGTGTCCAATTAATCAAAGCTTTTACAGGTAAAAATCTTTACGAAACCCTATAATGTTGGCGCAATTCGAGGCTGCAGTAAAATTTTGTTACTTTTGGTGTTCTTCGCCATTTTCACCTAGCTCCAACAAAGTGGAACAGTGACATGGCGACTACCACTCATCAAATTTGTGATGAGCAACTGCGCTCTCTATGCCACAAATCTTACTCCAGCTATGACTGCAGTAGGATTTGTGGTGACGCACACACAGAGGGGTATCCATTTTCATGAATCGGGGGCCTCTGACTGCAGCACATATATCCTCATTCAGATCAGCAAGAACAATGCTTGCCTAGATGAAGTAGACCCTTTGTTACCAGATCACCGGTGTTAAGCCAGGTTCACATTACGTTTTAGTCGTCCATTAGACGGACTACATTACACCGCGGCATAACGCGGTGTAACGTAGTCCGTTAACGCCGCCATTTAGTTAAATGTCGGACGCATCGCTAGCAATGTGCCGTCATTGAGTGACGGACCCTCGGACGCGGGCTGCAGCGTTTCCGGGTCCGTCACTGCTAGCGCAGATAGAGCATCTGCTAGCTCTATCTGCGCTAGCGGTATGACAAGTTGGCACTTGCGTTAACAGCAGCCTGTTAACGCATGTGATGAATGGGCTGCTGTTAACGCAGTGTGAACCTGGCCTTATTCAAAGTGTTTGACTCCAGGTTTCTGGCTTAAACACTTTGATATATCTATCTCAAGCAAAATTTAACGTTTGTCACCGTTTTTGTCTTGACAGCAAAGAAGAAGCAAAAAAACCTGAAGTGAAGAAATTTGACAAGAAAAAAGGTTTCTCTTATTATTTCGGATTTTTTTTTTAGCTTTCTCACTCCAACAGCATAATATTGTGATTGTTTTATTAATGTTTTATACACATTTCAGAAGTCTCCATAGACTCCAGACTTCAAAGGATACATTCTGAAATTAAAAACGCTTTAAAAATTGACCACCAGGTATGTTGTGCATTTAGGATTTCAAAGTTTGTTTTGCTATACAATATAATGCTGTCTTTGTAAAGTAAAATCTTTAATATAAAAGTTTGGTCTTTTTAAAAAGTTATTGAAGGCAAAAAAATATCCTGAAAATTTCTAATCCTATTCATTCTTTTACAGCTTTGTACATCATAGTTTTGATTCAAGAAGTTGGAAAGCGTTAAACTCTGTCCATATAACTTTCTTTATTCCGCTTAATCCCTGTTTACCTCTTCTTATCCTGCAGTGTGTAAATATGTGTGGCCTGTAACAAATGGATTGAAATAGAAACAAATCTATAAAATTTGCCCTAGCTGTTCTTTACAACTTCATTGATCAACTTTAACTTGTTCCTGGGCAACACAGAAAAATCAACATTGTTGTAGGTTGCCAATTCAAGCTTTGCTACATATATTGTCATTAAGCTTATTTTGTGGGTATGGCCAGTGCCATCGCCAGATCAGCAGGGTAGTGTTACTTAGCCCTCAACTGCCAGGATCGATGCTAGAGCAGATCCTGATAGTTTAACCCTGAAAATGCAGCATTCAGTAGCACCCATGACTTCTAGATGAATAGACTGAGGGTGAACCCCTCTGTCACTCATCGGCAGAGGAATTGCAGTGTATTTATTATATGAGCGACTGAGCTCATTGAAGATAAAGTCCCCTAAAATGAAAATTTAAAATACAACGTTTCACTCCTCAACATTATTGATCTTGTGATTTCCGTAATTCCATAGACGTTTTAATGATATTCAAATTATGAAAAAACGGGTACCGTATAAAGCATGGACATCTGCATGCGATACTCATACTTGATAATGAATAAATGAAGTTATTCAAAACATCCCAATTTATTCAGTATCAAGTAGGATCATCACTTGCATAAATACACTCCTTGGAATGATATCAATGAGGTTAATAATGGTAAACTGAGAAATGTTCTGTGACGCTGAATGCACTTGGGCACAGAAATTGTCAAGATCCGCTGCTGGCAGCTCTTTGTAATTGTAAATCAATGGTTTTACAAGGTATGCTTGATGTTAGATGACAAGTCTGGGGATACTGCAGGCCTTGACAGTATGTTTTAACCATGCAAGCTATTCACAGAAGAAAGAGTAACTTGCAGCATAGTGTTGTCATGTTAAAAAGCTTCTCCTGGGATGCTTTAGAGAAACGGCCATACTAGTTACATAGTTACATAGTTATTAAGGTTGAAGGAAGACTGTAAGTCCATCTAGTTCAACCCATAGCCTAACCTAACATGCCCTAACATGTTGATCCAGGGGAAGGCAAAAAAACCCCATGTGGCAAAGAGTAACTCCACCATGGGGAAAAAAATTCCTTCCCGACTCCACATACGGCAATCAGACTAGTTCCCTGGATCAACGCCTTATCAAGGAATCTAATATATATACCCTGTAATATTATACTTTTCCAGAAAGGTATCCAGTCCCCTCTTAAATTGAAGCAATGAGTCACTCATTACAACATCATACGGCAGAGAGTTCCATAGTCTCACTGCTCTTACAGTAAAGAATCCGCGTCTGTTATTATGCTTAAACCTTCTTTCCTCCAGACGTAGAGGATGCCCCCTTGTCCCTGTCTCAGGTCTATGATTAAAAAGATCATCAGAAAGGTCTTTGTACTGTCCCCTCATATATTTATACATTAAAATAAGATCACCCCTTAGTCTTCGTTTTTCCAAACTAAATAGCCCCAAGTGTAATAACCTATCTTGGTATGGCAGACCCCCCAGTCCTCTAATAACCTTGGTCGCTCTTCTCTGCACCCGCTCCAGTTCAGCTATGTCTTTCTTATACACCGGAGACCAGAACTGTGCACAGTATTCTAAGTGTGGTCGAACTAGTGACTTGTATAGAGGTAAAATTATGTTCTCCTCATGAGCATCTATGCCTCTTTTAATACATCCCATTATTTTATTTGCCTTTGTAGCAGCTGCCTGACACTGGCCACTGAATATGAGTTTGTCATCCACCCATACACCCAGGTCTTTTTCATTGACGGTTTTGCCCAAAGTTTTAGAATTAAGCACATAGTTATACATCTTATTACTTCTACCCAAGTGCATGACCTTACATTTATCCCCATTAAAGCTCATTTGCCATTTATCAGCCAAAGCTTCTAGTTTACATAAATCATCCTGTAATATAAAATTGTCCTCCCCTGTATTGATTACCCTGCAGAGTTTAGTGTCATCTGCAAATATTGAAATTCTACTCTGAATGCCCCCTACAAGGTCATTAATAAATATGTTAAAAAGAAGAGGGCCCAATACTGACCCCTGTGGTACCCCACTGCTAACCGTGACCCAGTCCGAGTGTGCTCCATTAATAACCACCCTTTGTTTCCTATCCCTGAGCCAGCTCTCAACCCACTTACACATATTTTCCCCTATCCCCATTACTCTCATTTTATGTAACAACCTTTTGTGTGGCACCGTATCAAAAGCTTTGGAAAAGTCCATATATACTACGTCCACTGGGTTCCCTTGGTCCAGTCCGGAACTTACCTCTTCATAGAAGCTGATCAAATTAGTCTGACATGAACGGTCCCTAGTAAACCCGTGCTGATACTGGGTCATGAGGTTATTCCTCTTCAGATACTCCAGCATAGCATCCCTTAGAATGCCCTCCAGGATTTTACCCACAGTAGAGGTTAAACTTACTGGCCTATAATTACCGAGTTCAGTTTTTGCCCCTTTTTTGAATATTGGCACCACATTTGCTATACGCCAGTCCTGTGGTACAGACCCTGTTATTATGGAGTCTTTAAAGATTAAAAATAATGGTCTATCAATGACTGTACTTAGTTCCTGCAGTACTCGGGGATGTATCCCATCCGGGCCCGGAGATTTGTCAATTTTAGTTATTTTTAGCCGCCGCTGTACTTCCTGCTGGGTTAAGCAGGTGACATTTAATGGGGAATTTTTATCACTAGTCATATTGGCTGCCATGGGATTTTCTTTTGTAAATACTGATGAAAAAAAGTCATTTAGCATATTGGCTTTTTCCTCATCCTCATCCACCATTTCACCCAGACTATTTTTAAGGGGGCCAACACTGTCATTTTTTAGTTTCTTACTATTTATATAGTTAAAGAATATTTTGGGATTATTTTTACTCTCTCTGGCAATGAGTCTCTCTGTCTCAATCTTTGCTGCCTTGATTTGCTTTTTACAGAATTTATTTAATTTAATGCCTCCTCACTACCTACTTCCTTTAATTCTCTAAATGCTTTCTTTTTGTCCCTTATTGCGCCCCTTACAGCTCTATTTAGCCATATTGGTTTCCTCCTATTTCTAGTATGTTTATTCCCATACGGTATATACTGTGCACAGGTCCTATCCAGGATGCTAATAAATGTCTCCCATTTTCTTTGTGTATTTTTGTGTCTCAGGGTATCATCCCAGTTAATTGCACCAAGATCCTCTCTCATCCGTTGGAAATTTGCCCTCCTGAAGTTTAGTGTCCTTGTCACCCCCCTACTACCCATCTTATTAAAGGTTACATGAAAACTTATTATTTTGTGATCACTATTCCCCAAGTGACCCCCAACCCTTATATTTGATATGCGGTCTGGCCTGTTGGTTAATATTAGGTCTAGCAGAGCCACCCTCCTTGTTGGGTCCTGAACCAGTTGTGAAAGGTAATTGTCTCTCATAGTTGTCAAAAATCGATTACCTTTACTGGAACTGCAGGTTTCTGTTCCCCAATCTATTTCAGGGTAGTTGAAGTCCCCCATAATAATGACTTCTCCTTGAGTCGCAGCTTCATCTATTTGCTTTACGAGGATATTCTCCATTGCTTCCATTAGTTTTGGAGATTTATAACAAACCCCTATCAGTAATTTATTATTTTTTCCCCCTCCCCTTATCTCCACCCACAGGGACTCTACATTTTCATTAAATTCACCTATATTATCACGCAGGATGGGTTTTAAGGAAGATTTTACATATAGACACACCCCACCCCCTCGCTTATCTGTACGGTCATTTCTGAACAGGCTATAGCCCTGCAAGTTAACAGCCCAGTCATGGCTCTCATCCAGCCACGTCTCAGATATCCCCACCATGTCATAATTATGCTCCAACAACATTAGTTCTAATTCGTCCATTTTGTTGGCGAGGCTTCTGGCATTAGTATACATGCACTTGATGTTACTCTCTGTACCTCTATTCTTTCTTAAATTATTAACTGTTCTGACCCCACCCCCCATGCCACCGCCACCCCCAACTTCCTTATTTGTGCCCAGGTCTCGATCTGCACTATTTTCCCCTCCTATAAAATGAATACCCTCCCCCCCAATCCCTAGTTTAAACACTCCTCCAACCTTCTAACCATTTTCTCCCCCAGCACAGCTGCACCTTCCCCATTGAGGTGCAGCCCGTCCCTAGCGTAGAGCCTGTAGCCAACTGAGAAGTCGGCCCAGTTCTGCAGGAACCCAAACCCCTCCTTCCTACACCAATTCTTGAGCCACTTATTAACCTCCCTAATCTCCCGTTGCCTCTCTGGCGTGGCACGTGGTACAGGCAGTATTTCGGAAAATACCACGTTGGAGGTCCTTGCTTTCAGCTTGCAGCCTAATTCCCTGAAATCATCTTTAAGGACCTTCCACCTACCTCTAACTTTGTCATTTGTGCCAATGTGCACCATGACCGCTGGGTCCTCACCAGCCCCTCCCAGTAATCTGTCCACCCGATCAGCGATGTGTCGGACTCGAGCGCCAGGTAGGCAGCACACCGTCCGACGATCCCTGTCTTTGTGACAGATTGCCCTATCTGTTCCCCTAATAATTGAGTCCCCCACTACCAGCACCTGTCTGGCCTGCCCTGCTCTCCTTTTTCCCTCCTTACTGGAGCAGTCACTCCTCCGGCTTTCAGAGGACATGCCTGGCTGCAGCAGTGCTACCCCTGTACTGGCACCTCCCTCATCTGCCAACTTAGCAAACTTATTGGGATGTGCCAGATCAGGACTAGCCTCCCTGGCACTCTTCCCTCTACCCCGCCTTCTATCTGTCACCCAGCTAACTGCCACACTGTCCTGCAGCTCCATCCTACCATCCCCCCTCATCTATCCCATTGAGCGTCTGCTCTGTGAGCAGAAGACTCCTCTCCATATTGTCTATGGATCTCAGTGTTGCCAGCTGCACATTTAGATCCAGTATCTGGGTTTCCAAATGCACAATGTGCTCACATCTCGCACAGCAGTATGCACCCTCGACCGGCTGGTCAAGGACTGCATACATGTGGCAAGATGTACACTGGATGGCATTAACAATTGTGGAGCACATTTCCTAATGGGGATTGCACCACACAGAAACGTTAATTAAAAATAAATACAAAGTATTAATTAAACCAAAAACAAACAAACAAACAAAAAAACAGAAGCAATTCCTCCCTTGGAAACTCCCTGATTCCAAAGTCACTGAATCACAAGTCACACACTTACCGCCGTTCACACTTACGCTCAGGTCACACTCAGCTCGCTCACACTCGCTGTGCTGAAGATTTATAGATTTTTTTTTTTTTCTCTCTATCTCCCCTCAACAGCAATCCACCTTGCTGTTCAGATGCACTTCCAAAAAGGACTGGAGCCCCAAACAGCTGCCCCTTATATCCCCTTAATTATGAGCCCCCACCCTAAGTTATCTCCTTATGAATATAGCTTCTCCCTAAGTGGTTCTATGACCAAATCTATGTAACACCGAGCTGTTAGAGTACCTTCAAGACTAGTGGGGTCTTGCTACTGAACATTGCCACCTGACACCGTAATCCTGGGAGTAAAAGTGGTGTGACATTTCCCCAGAATAGCCTCTTCATGGTGTTGCCTCTAGACATTTGGTTTACAGAGCAATCCCTGGCCACGAAAAAGCAGGATTCGTTCCTGACAGGGTAGACCTCCATTTCTGCACCATAATAGCCTTTGAGAGCAGTGTCGTGAGGTCAGCAAAAAGGCCCTTAAGAAAAAGATTAAAATCAATCTTTCACCAGAGATTATGGCAATAATATATGGTAGCTGCATAACAGTAGTCTTATAGTATAACACTATAAAAATAAAATGTGTACATCATTGGTATTGCTGTAAGCTCAAATTATAAAATTTCCATACGGTTTGGCCGAGTGAACGCTGGGTAAAAAATATATATATTTTCTGTGATGAACTGTTTCTTTGTGTCTCCAGATTTTGCTATTTACTCATTGTTTACTTCCATTTTTTATGTCTCTAATAGGATGTATACAGATGTATTAATGCCTTGGATGAGTTGACCTCTCTGCAGGTCACCATGCAGCATGCTCAGAAGCATACAGGTCTGATCACTACTTTGAAAAAAGTAAGGCCTCTCTTGTATTTTCTGTTTCTTTTCTGTGTGTAAGATAAAACTTGTAACAGACATGTACACCGCTTTTCCACTGTTAGGTTTCATAGCCCCCTATTTGTTTTTTATTGGCTTTGTGTCTGGGTACAGTTTTTAGATTAGTCGCTGTGTGCAGCAAACTAGTGATGGAATTGATTTTGACCTCCGTGAACAATCTCCATTTTTTTCAAATCTGACGTAAACTTTATTTGGCAGTAACACTAGAATGTTTTTATATATCCCAGTGACTGAGATTTTTTTGTTCGTGACAGGGCAAATTTTAGGCAGATATGTTGTGTTTATGTATATAAGAAATTTAACACATTTAGAAAAATACTCTAAAACCAGCTAGACCATGTAAAAACAATAACATTTACCACATTTCTTCTTTTACATCCTCATGATTTTTCAAAAGGATCAAGAGTTAAGCAGCATTTTTTGTTTTTCAAGGAAATTTTTATAAATCCTAGCCAGTCTTTTTCTTTTTGGACCTGTTCAGTTTTGAAAGTGACTGCGAGGAGGCTATATAAAGGGAAACCAGTCTAAAAAGAAACTGCACTCCGCAAAGAATTGAAAAATGCTGTCAGGCAATTTACAGTGGCCTGCGAAAGTATTCCTCTTCCCCCACCCCACTGCAGCATTTTTTGTATTTCTCTGTCCCCCATGACGGCACCACGGAGAGAGGGGATCCGCCCACCAAGGACAGGAAACCTACAGATAAAAAAGGCGGTACCTCTCTCCCGCATCAGTTTGGTTTCCTGTCCTTGACAGGACCTGCAGCAGATCTTACCTTGGATCATCGTTGGAATTCCGGGGCCAGTCAGACCGGTTCAGGCAGCGGGGGTTCCCTGCCTCGGCTAGGCTGGGCCACCCGAAGCGCCACCGCTGGGATCAGTAGGTCTCTAGGGTGAGCGGGGGACCGCAGCAGCAGCGCTGCGGCTCCTAGAGGAATCCTCACTATGTGGGGGTTCCAGATGGCACACACCCGCGCGAAAACCACTGTGAGGGGTCCCTCCATAGGTGGAGCACGGCGCGACAATGCGCGCTTGAACGGCGCATCAGGAAGCATCAAGCGGCGTGGTGCCGGACTTCCTGATTAGTAACGCGCATGCGCGGGTGCCGCAATGCCTGCTGGTCGGAGCAGGGCATTCTGGGCGGCGCGGGGCTTGCTGGGACGACGCGGAGCATGCTGGGATTCGCGCATGCGCAGAATGAAGCGTTGGAGAGAGCGCGAATATCGGCGTGCGGGATATTTAAAAATGGAGCTTGACTCCCTGGCTAGTTGCTCTAATGGAGTCCAGCCAGTGTTCCCCAGCAGCTATGAGTGACCCCGAGTTACAGGGCTCACCAGCGCAGCAACCGCAGGCACCGCAGCAGCAGCAGCAGAAACGCCGGCAGCAGGGGAAAGGGACCTCTCATGTCCAGCTGCGTGGAGCTGGACCGCAGTCTGGATCTCAGCACAGCAAGAATTCTAGTGCTGCATCCGAATCAAAGGAGCACCATACTGTCGATACGGACCATCCACAGCCGGTACTGAGGGTACACCAGGTGGTGAGTGATCTCCGTGAATGCTCCGGCTAATAGAGCCTACCTTTCTCTTGCTTGTTTTAGGGAAGGAAGAGTGCAGGGAAGTCCAAACACAGGATCTGCGCACTTTGCAAAGAAGATTTACCTGCCTCATGGGAAAAAAGATTATGTAAATCCTGTATGGAGGAAACTCTCTGTGAAGGGCTTCCGGGGTTCGCCACAGAACTCAAAACTCTTATTAAAACTCAGGTGGAAGATACTTTTAAGTCTCTCCAGGAGAGTAAAAAACGTAAAAAAATTAAGCAAAAAAACATTATATCTGACTCTAGTGACTCGGATAGCGGGGAGATCAGTTCAAATTCCTCTGATTCTTCATCATCCTCTTCATCGTCCTCTTCTCAGGGAGGCCGTAGTTGTTTCCCATTAGAAGAAACGGACTCCTTAATTAAAGCGGTCAGAAGCACCATGGGTCTAGCTGATTCCCACACTAAAAAATCAGTCCAAGATATCATGTTCGGTGGACTGGAGCAGAAAAAAAGAAGGGGGTTTCCTCTTAATGATAAAATACAAGCCCTAATCAATAAAGAGTGGAAAAAACCTTTGAGAAAGGCCCTGCTTATGCCCAAAAGGAAATACCCTTTTGAAGACCCTACATGCTCCTTTTGGGAAAAAGCACCCAAATTAGACGTAGCAATCGCTAAAGCATCAAAAAAGTTTGCCCTACCTTTTGAGGACATGGGGGTCTTAACCCCTTCCCGACATGTGACGGAATAGTACGTCACATGTCGGGACCCCCGCTTTGATGTGCGCTCCGGCAGTGAGCGCACATCAAAGTCGCGACATGTCAGCTGTTTTTTACAGCTGACATGTGCGCGCAATAGCGGCGGGTGAAATCGCGATCACCCGCCGCTATTAACTAGTTAAATGCCGCTGTCAAACGCAGACAGCGGCATTTAACTACCGCATCCGGCCGTGCGGCCGGATATGAGCGCATCGCCGACCCCCGTCACATGATCGGGGGTCGGCGATGCTCCTCCATTGTAACCATAGAGGTCCTTGAGACCTCTATGGTTACTGATTGCCGGTGGCTGTGAGCGCCACCCTGTGGTCGGCGCTCACAGCACACCTGCATTTTAGCTACATAACAGCGATCTGATGATCGCTGCTATGTAGCAGAGCCGATCGGGCTGTGCCTGCTTCTAGCCTCCCATGGAGGCTATAGAAGCATGGCAAAAGTAAAAAAAAAAAGTTTTTAAAAATGTGAAAAAAATAAAAAAAACATAAAAGTTTAAATCACCCCCCTTTCGCCCCAATCAAAATAAATCAATAAAAAAAAAAAAACCTACACATATTTGGTATCGCCGCGTTCAGAATCGCCCGATCTATCAATTAAAAAAAAGCATTAACCTGATCGCTAAATGGCGTAATGAGAAAAAAATTCGAAACGCCAGATTTACGTTTTTTTGGTCGCCGCAACATTGCATTAAAATGCAATAACGGGCGATCAAAAGAACGTATCTACACCAAAATGCTATCATTAAAAACGCCTGCTCGGCACGCAAAAAATAAGCCCTCACCTGACCCCAGATCACGAAAAATGGAGACGCTACGAGTATCGGAAAATGGCGCAATTTTGTTTTGTTTTGTTTTTTGCAAAGTTTGGAATTTTTTTTCACCACTTAGGTGAAAAATAACCTAGTCATGTTAGGTGTCTATGAACTCGTAGTGACCTGGAGAATCATAATGGCAGGTCAGTTTTAGCATTTAGTGAACCTAGCAAAATAGGCAAGCAAAAAACAAGTGTGGGATTGCACTTTTTTTGCAATTTCACTGCACTTGGAATTTTTTTCCCGTTTTCTAGTACACGACATGCTAAAACCAATGATGTCGTTCAAAAGTACAACTCGTCCCGCAAAAAATAAGCCCTCACATGGCCAAATTGACGGAAAAATAAAAAAGTTATGGCTGTGGGAAGGAGGGGAGCGAAAAACGAAAACGGAAAAACGGAAAAAGCTCCGGGGGTGAAGGGGTTAAAGGACCCCATGGATAAAAAAGCAGATGCTTTCCTAAAAAGTTCCTGGGAAGCAGCAGGAGGGGGCCTAAAACCAGCAGTGGCCGCAGCTTGCACTTCCCGCTCCCTTATGGTGTGGCTTGACCAGCTGGAATCTCAGCTCAAGGATAAAGCATCCAGAGACAGTATACTAAATACCCTACCGGTAATGAAGGGGGCAGCCGCTTTTCTGGCCGATGCGTCAGCAGACTCCATCAGGCTTTCGGCCAGATCGGCGGTGTTCTCCAATGCAGCCAGAAGAGCCCTCTGGCTCAAATGTTGGCCCGGAGACCTCCAAACAAAGGCAAAACTTTGTAATATTCCTTGTGAGGGAGAATTTCTTTTCGGCTCCACTCTGGATGACATTTTGGAGAAAGCAGGGGACAAAAAGAAGTCATTTCCAGTCCTGCAATACCCATCTTACAAACGTCCTTTTCAGAGTAAAAAAAATTTCCGTAGGAAGCCCCCTAGGGCACAGGACAGGTGGGAAGACAAAAAGAATAAGAATAAAGGGTTTATTTTCAACAAGAGCCCCACCGATACCAAAAAACCCTCACAATGAACTTTTGCCCCAGGTGGGAGGAAGGTTGTCCCTCTTCCTCTCAGCCTGGGAAAAGATAACCAGCAGTGCCTGGATTCTGCACTTGATATGATCGGGACTGAAATTCAAATTTCTCACGTTCCCTCAGCCGTCCTTCCTGGTGACATCTCAGAGAGCTTCTCAGCAGGAGCGGATAGCTCTGGAACAGGAAGTCACAACATTATTGAACAAAGGGGTCCTTCGAGAGGTCCCCCTTCAGGAAAAAGGGAGAGGGTTCTACTCTCCCATTTTTCTTAGGAAAAAGCCAGACGGGTCTTTCAGGACAATTATCAATTTAAAAAACTTAAACAAACACCTGATTGTGGAACCTTTCAAAATGGAAACAATAAAGACAGCAGTCAAAATGTTTCATGGTAGTGCTCGACTTAAAGGACGCATGCTACCACGTCCCCATTCACAAAGACTTCCAAAAATTCCTCAGGGTGGCAATCGAAATAGAAGGGATGACAAAGCATTATCAGTTTACAGCCCTTCTGTTCGGTCTCGCAATAGCCCCACGGGTATTCACCAAATTGATAGCGGAAGTTATGGCAGACCTGAGAAAACAAAATACCCTAATCGCCCCATATCTGGACGACTTCCTGATAATAGGCAACTCTCCCCAACATTGCAAAAACCAACTGGAGAGGGTTATGGACTCTTTGGAAAGCTTGGGGTGGCTCCTGAATCTGAAGAAGTCCAGACTAATACCGAATCAGATTCAGGAGTACCTGGGAATCACGCTGGATTCCATCTCCCAGGAATGTCGCCTACCCCAAGAAAAAATCCAAAAGATGATAGGGTTAGTATCCCGGGCAAGGGATCCTCCCCTCCATATCGCTTCGAGAGGCAATGTCTCTCCTCGGGTCCATGACAGCCTGCATTTCTGCCGTCCAATGGGCCCAGTCACATACAAGGGAACTGCAATGGCAAATATTAGCAGAAGAAATTTTTCTGAAGGGAAATTTAGAAAGTCAGTTAACCTTCTCGTCAAACACAATTCTCTCACTAGATTGGTGGACAGACAAAAAACAGCAATCTGGGCCGCGGTCTACCATGGGTAATCCCAGTGTCAAAGGTGGTAACCACAGACACAAGTCCCATCGGCTGGGGGGCTCACCTACACGATCTAGTGGTTCAGGGGACATGGTCAGACGACTTAAAAGAAGCATCCTCCAACATGAAGGAATTGCTAGCAGTAAAATTTGCTCTTACAGAATTCCAAAAACCCCTTCGCTCACATCATGTAAGATTGTTTTCAGACAACAGGGTGGTAGTGGCCTACATAACCTACATCCTTTAAAACCTCCCTTTTGGTAGCCCTCACTTCAGCCCGAAGAATTAGCGACATACAAGCCTTGTCAGCCGGGCCACCCTTCACGCTAATATTGGAGGACAGGGTGGTATTAAAAACTGATCCGGCATACTTACCAAAAGTGGCCTCCCGGTTCCATAGGTCCCAAGAGATCTCTCTTCCCTCCTTTTGTCCTAACCCTAAAAACGAGGGGGAAAAATCACTACACACATTGGATGTTAGAAGGTGTCTCATCCATTACCTGGAGGCTACTAGGGAGTGTAGAGAGGAAGGATCTCTCTTTGTGTGTTTTCAAGGCCCTCGGAAAGGCAAAAAGGCCTCCAAGGGTACATTGGCAAGATGGATCAGGGATGCCATCAACCTCGCGTATACGGCTAGTTTCACACTAGCGTTAACTGCAATACGTCGCAAATGCGTCGTTTTGCCGAAAATACGCATCCAGCAAAAGTTCTTGCTGGATACGTTTTTTCGTCATAGACTAACATTAGCGACGCATTGCAAAACGTCGCGTCCGTTTTGCGACGCTTGGGCGTGTGGTAGCGGACCGTCGGGAGAAAAAACGTTTTTTGCTCCCGACGGTCCACTTTTTCCAACCGCGCATGCGCGGCCGGAACTCCGCCCCCACCTCCCCGCACTTCCCCGCACCTCACAATGGGGCAGCGGATGCGTGTGAAAAATGCATCCGCTGCCCCCGTTGTGCGGCGGAGACCACCCTAGCGTCGGGAACGTCGGCCCGACGCACAGCGACGGGTTGTTCCCGACGCTAGTGTGAAACTAGCCTTCGTCAAGCGGGATGCCAGCTCCAGGGGAAGTTAAAGCTCATTCAACTAGGGCGATGGCGGCTTCCTGGGTAGAGAGAGCCGGAGCAACAATAGACCAGATATGTAGAGCTGCTACTTGGTCTTCACCCTCAACTTTCTTTAGGCACTATCGGTTGGACTTAAATTCTTCTTCAGACCTTACCTTTGGTAGAAGGGTTCTGGAAGCGGTAGTCCCTCCCTAATGTACAGTCTCTGCAATTCTCTCCGTGGTGCCGTCATGGGGGACAGAGAAAATAGTAGTTACTCACCGATAACGGTGTTTCTCTGAGCCCATGACGGCACCCGTACATTCCCTCCCTCACGCGTGGGTGTGCACATTCTTACAATGTTTAGTTATATATATAACCTTTAAGCACGCGGTATCTTTATTAAGGTTTAGTAATGTTGGAACATTTGTAAATCATTAACCTGATATTCCCTTCATGCTCTGTAAACAACTGATGCGGGAGAGAGGTACCGCCTTTTTTATCTGTAGGTTTCCTGTCCTTGGTGGGCGGAGCCCCTCTCTCCGTGGGGCCGTCATGGGCTCAGAGAAACACCGTTATCGGTGAGTAACTACTATTTTTGCTACCTCAACCTGGAATTTCCCTGCTGTTTTTGTTTTTTTTAGGCTTTTCATCAGATCATGTGAAGAACATGCCTACAACTTTGAGCATTTGGTTTTCTTTTTATAGTGAAGCAAACAATAAATCGGGCAAAATAACTAAACTTCAGTGAGCATTATTATTCACCTCCCTAATCTTAGCACTTCGCAGGACCTCCTTTTGCGGCAATTACAGCTTGAAGTCGCTTTGGATAAGTCTGAGCTTTCCACATCTTGCCACTGGGATTTTTTCCCATTCCTAAAGGCAAAACTTCTCCAGTGCCTTCAAGTTAGGATGCTTCCTCTGGTAACAGCAATCTTCACGTCTGACCACAGATTCTCAATTGGAATAAGGTCTCTGCTTTGACTAGGCCACTCAAAACATTTACTCGCTTCCCTTTAAACTACTCTAGTGTTGCTTTAGCAGTATGCTTTGGGTCATTGACTTGTTGGAAGGTGAACCTCTGTTCCAGTCTCAAATCACTGACAGACTGAAACCAGTTTGGCTCAAGAATATCCCTGTATTTTGCACCATCTTCTATTCATCACAGACCATTTTCTATGTCCCTGCTGCTGAAAAACCTCCCCACAGCGTGATGCTGCCACCACAATATTTCAATGTGGGGATGTGTTCTTGGAGTGATGAGCAGTGTTGATTTGGTGACAGACATAGTATTTACCGTGCTGGCCAAAAAGCTCAATTAGGGTCTCATCTGAACACCGCACCTTCCTCCATGCATTTGGAGAGTCTCCCACATGTCTTTTAGCAAACTCAAAACAAGCATTTTAATTTGTGTGTATGTAAAGGCTTTTTTATGCCTAGTGTTCAATAAATGCCACATCTATGGAGTGTACTGCTTATTGTGGTCGTGTGGACAGTTACTCCAGTCCCTGCTTGGGAACTCTGCAGCTCATTTCAGGGTTTCCATTGGTCTCTGTGCGGTCTCTCTGATTAACACCCTCCTTGCCTGGACTCGAGTTTTGGTGGGTGGCCCTCTGTTTTCAGGTTTGTTGTGGTACCATGTTCTTTCCATTTGATGATGATGGATTTGATGGTACTCTGGGGGATCATCAGAGATTGGGATATCTTTTTATAACCCAACCCTGACTTGTACTCAGGGCTGTGGAGTTGGTAAGCCAAACCTCCGACTCAGACTCCTCAATTTCCATGACACCGATTCCACGACTCCGACTCCCTCATATATTGCTCATGTTTAAGTGGTAAATTTACTGTAATGGTTATTATGATACAATAATCAAGCCATTTAGATAGAACATAAAATATATTTATTGGAATACAACTTTAGAACAATTTTTTTTTCAACAATAACGTACTGAATAACATTTGTGCAGTCTACGAATTTCTTCTGAGAAATAGTATGGCCTCCATCAGATCCTTCTTCATAGATGACCTCAAATCTGACCTAATTATTTTAAGGCTAGAGAACAACCTCTTTACACTAACTTGGGTTGGTGGCAAAGCAGTACCCACATGGGCAACATTTCTAACAATTTCAGGGTATAAAGGAATTGCCTCCTGCAGTCAGTTTTGATGAACGATTGAACTTTTATACTTTGAGAGCAAGTGAAAATTTTTGCTGAAATATGGTCAGTCTGTTTTCTATGGGAGTGGAATCTTTTTCCCTGTGGTAACGCTTTGTCTGCTCCATGTCGTCCAAATACTTTTCAAAATAAATCTCCTCATCTGATGAGGATGAAGGAACAGCAGCAGCAGCACTGGCAGGACCCGAGTCCTTTTGCTCTTGGCCGTCCGATAGCCCACTTATCCTAACTGCTACCTACCTCAATCAAAGCTTTTTTTTCTTTAGTAAGCTGTTGATCATCCAGCAATATACAATTACTCTGGTCCACATAAGCAGCTGCCAGAAGAATTTTATTTTCTAATAGCACTGTCTTTGTCCATTTTATTGAAGTAGCAATACATCTGCGATTAAAGGGAACCTGTCACCCCGTTTTTTCAGTATGAGCTAAAAATAGCGTTCAATAGGGCCTGAGCTGTGCTTTACAATAGCGCCTTTATTATCCTCTGATTCCCCACCTTTGCTGCTAAAATACCTTTGTAAACTTGCCGTTTTCGGCTGTCAATCACCCCGGTCCGGTTCGATGGGCGTTGCCAAATCGCTGTTTCCGACCCACCCCCACCCCCGCTTTTCGGCTTGTCAGACGTAACTCGATCTGTGAATGGCACAGATCGCGCTCATTTTTGGCGGTTGCGCAGTGCATTAGGCACAATTTGCATATGCTGACTTCCGGGGCACAGAGGTTACAGTGTAAGCCCGCGCATGCGCAATGATGTGCTGTATGCTATTCCCACAGTTGGGCAAAGCATAATGCGCAGGCGCAAGATTACACTGTAATGCGCAGGCGCGAAATACAATGCCAACGGCGGGAAGAAGTTTCTTAGTGAAAACCCGGAGGTGGTGAGAATCGGAGATTAGCTAACGCCCATCGGACTGGACGGGGGTGATTGACAGCCGAAAACGGCGAGTTTACAAAGGTATTTTGGCAGCAAAGGTGGGGAATCAGAGGATAAAACGGGGTGACAGGTTCCCTTTAAACCTCCTGTTTGGGACAGGCAAAACAACAAGTTCTTCCACTCCTTCATAAAAATGCCAGGAGTTAAATCCTCAGCTTGTAACTTTTTAGTCACTGTAAATGGGTGATGAAGCAATGCCTTAAATTCAGCCACCTGTGTCCATTGACCTTCATGTAGTGTTACCTGAGGGTTGGCCATATCTACAAGGAAGGGTTTCAGCTCAAGCAATCACTCAATCATTAAATAGGTGCTGCCCCACCGAGTGGCTTGATCCACAATTGCCCCTTTCCCAGCACTTCTCTTCAAGATGGAATCAATTTTAGGGGTTCTGGCAGCAATAGCCAATTTCCTCACTTTGCTAATCTGTTCCAGAATGTCCCTCTTGCAAGACTGTCTCTTATTGCCAGCTGCGGCGGGTGCACAACACAGCGCTTGTGATGAATAGGAAAGAGGTGTGACGCAGCTTCAACAAGATCATCTAATTGTAAAGAATCATTTTGCTGTTCTTCTGTAGTAATATCTGTTTGTTCCTCCGTTATGGGAAGAGGACTGTGGCCTTCCATCTCCAACATATTGAATGTGAAATGTTCTTCTAGCTGCTGTTCACCTTCATTATTCTCATTCATCAGTTTAATTGTACTTATGTTTGAAGCATTATCAGTTACAATAGCAAGAACCTGTTTGTTTGTTTTTAGTTCATAAAAACAGAACTTTTTCCACAACCACAACAGTCTGGAGAAACTGGCTGCTGTGATGTGCTTTAGTATCTTTTACTGCCAGCATCTTGGTAACAATTTTTTTGTTGTCACAAACATATCGAACGTTGATATCAAAATAGTTCCCTGTGACGTGTGTAGGCATCCATTTTAAGAAATGCAAAGCATCTCTTGAGTCTTTTTAAGATCTTCCTTTTGGTTGAGGGCTTCTTCAGTCACTAATTTTCTAATACTTTCTCTTTCCAGAGAAACAGTTTGCGAGCCGTTTCTCTATTAACAGCTGTAAAAGCTGGTCGTGCAAATAATAATAATAATGGTACACTGTCCTTCACAACAAGCTTGATGAGCTCTCTTTTAAACACATCTGCTGTAATTGTTACAGTAACTTTGTCACTTACAAAATATCTTGTAACTAGTGTTGAGCGATACCGTCCGATACTTGAAAGTATCGGTATCGGAAAGTATCGGCCGATACCGGCAAAGTATCGGATCCAATCCGATACCGATACCCGATACCAATACAAGTCAATGGGACTCAAGTATCGGACGGTATTCCTGATGGTTCTCAGGGTCTGAAGGAGAGGAAACTCTCCTTCAGGCCCTGGGATCCATATTAATGTGTAAAAGAAAGAATTAAAATAAAAAATATTGCTATACTCACCTCTCCGACGCAGCCTGCACCTTACCGAGGGAAGCGGCAGCGTTCTTTGTTTAAAATTCGCGCTTTTCTTTCCTTACGTGAAGTCCCGGCTTGTGATTGGTCGCATGCCGCCCATGTGGCGGCGACGCAACCAATCACAGCAAGCCGTGACGTAATTTCAGGTCATTCAGTATTTTAAAATTACGCTCCGGCTTTGTGATTGGTTGCGTCGCAGTCACATGGGCGACGCAACCAATCACAGCAAGCCGTGACGTAATTTCAGGTCCTTAAGGATTTTAAAATTACGTCCCGGCTTTGTGATTGGTTGCGTCGCAGTCACATGGGCGCCGCAACCAATCACAAGCCGTGACGTCACGGGAGGCTGGACACGCGCGCATTTTAAAATGGGCGCGTGTCCAGCCTCCCGTGACGTCCCGGCTTGTGATTGGTTGCGGCGCGGTCAACCAATCACAAGCCGGGAGGCTGGACACGCGCGCATTTTAAAATGGGCGCGTGTCCAGCCTCCCGTGACGTCCCGGCTTGTGATTGGTTGCGGCGCGGTCAACCAATCACAAGCCGGGAGGCTGGACACGCGCGCATTTTAAAATGGGCGCGTGTCCAGCCTCCCGTGACGTCACGGCTTGTGATTGGTTGCGTCGCAGTCACATGGGCGCCGCAACCAATCACAAGCCGGGACGTCACGGGAGGCTGGACACGCGCCCATTTTAAAATGCGCGCGTGTCCAGCCTCCCGGCTTGTGATTGGTTGACCGCGCCGCAACCAATCACAAGCCGGGACGTCACGGGAGGCTGGACACGCGCCCATTTTAAAATGCGCGCGTGTCCAGCCTCCCGTGACGTCACGGCTTGTGATTGGTTGCGGCGCCCATGTGACTGCGACGCAACCAATCACAAAGCCGGGACGTAATTTTAAAATCCTTAAGGACCTGAAATTACGTCACGGCTTGCTGTGATTGGTTGCGTCGCCCATGTGACTGCGACGCAACCAATCACAAAGCCGGAGCGTAATTTTAAAATACTGAATGACCTGAAATTACGTCACGGCTTGCTGTGATTGGTTGCGTCGCCGCCACATGGGCAGCATGCGACCAATCACAAGCCGGGACTTCACGTAAGGAAAGAAAAGCGCGAATTTTAAACAAAGAACGCTGCCGCTTCCCTCGGTAAGGTGCAGGCTGCGTCGGAGAGGTGAGTATAGCAATATTTTTTATTTTAATTCTCTCTTTTACACATTTTTACATTAATGTTTCGATACCGATACCCGATACCACAAAAGTATCGGATCTCGGTATCGGAATTCCGATACCCGCAAGTATCGGCCGATACCCGATACTTGCGGTATCGGAATGCTCAACACTACTTGTAACTGATATTTGAGACACTCTTTCCTCCTCTTTTGCCTGGCGGGAAGTGCTGGTCTCTGGTTTCTTGGTGCTGCTGTGGTCTTTTTCAATTACAGCTCTGTAAACTTCTGAGTGGCAGCGTTGTAAATGTGTTTTTAGATTGAAAGCTCTTGTAGGAACATTTTTATCACTGCACTGATTTTGGCATCACATCATTTGTTTCATCTGGGTCACTTATACAGTGACACACAAAATGTTTTTTATCTTGAGTCACTGTGAAATGCTCAAATACAGCTGACTTCATAATATGCTTCTTAGACATTTTGTAATTATGTAAATTCGCTCTCAAAATAATTTTTTCCTGTTAAAAAAAAAAAAAAAGAAAAAAATAAGGTGTATTGTAATTCTTGCAAGAATAGGGAATCACGCACTGTATAATTTAGGATAGAAATAAAACAATCTTTTCATAAAACAATAGTACAGATAAGTATAAAGTTTGTAAAATATGTTAGATAGCTTTACTCTGAACAAGCTTGTCTCAGAGTATAGCTCTCTAAATGCTTCACATCATATTTCTTCATAGTCTATGAAGAGGGGAGGAGGGAGGGAGCATGTTTGTGCTGAATCATATTCCAGAACACACACGCACACGCGCGCACACACACCCTCATCAATCCTGTTACTGTATTTCCGAATTTGAGATGTTAGAAAACCGTTTTTCTCCTTATATTCTATGTATAGTGTATATAAGTCATGTATATAAACATGATCTGAAAGGAAAAGCAAACCTAAAACATCAAATATCCAGAGACAACATATACTGGACTATTGATTTATGCAGTTTATTGTTTAATCCTGCTTTCCTGTTCACTCCAGAACTACTGAGATGAATGCAGGCATTCCTTCCCTGTGTGTTTGTAATTTTTTTCCCATTATCTGTAGAGGAGGAGCTTCACTACTTATCATGATCATAAATTGCAGCACTGATTCATCTCAGCTAAAAGTCTAGACCTTAGATCAGGAAAAGGACAGACATTTATAGGACATTTCACAACTTTCCCAAATTGTTATGAAAAAAATATTCCCCACAAACTGCATTGAACTACTGTACCCAATTTATTATATATTTTAGGAGTCTATTTTACACCGACTCCACCAAAATGGGCTCCGACTCCACAGTCCTGCTTGTACTTCTCAACAACTTTGTCTGTCATTTGTTTGGAGATCTCCTTGGTCTTTATGGTGGTGTTTGGTTGGTGGCACCTCTTCCTTAGAGCACCACTGCAGGGTTTTTTTTTTTTTTTTATTGCTCCGCTGAAGTGTTTTTAAATGTAAGTCGCCTGTCTTCCCCGTCATTCTTTTCCAGCAATGCTCCAATCCGTCTCTGGCGAAAAGTGACCTGCTGGCGCTCTCCAGTGTCTGCTTGAGGGCAGCAGAGGTCTCTTTTCAATAAAAGTCTTATTAGAGCCTTGTTCTGGTTCTCCTAGACTTGCATTGGTAGCTTGTAACATAGCTCGTGACAGCTACTGTCACAAGATGGCGCCGCGGGAGCGGAGCTGCGTTGGTTAAAGGTGAAGCCACTGGAATTTGAGTTGGTCATTCCATTTCAAGTGATCCAAATTTAAATGTTTTTTTACCTGACATCTTAGGAATTTTTTGTGTGTGTTTCTGAAGTGCTACTTTTGTGAATTTAAAAATAAGTTTTTTTCAATTTTTATCTTTTTTAGTTACCTTATTTTTTGAATTTTAACCCCTTACTGACCTCGGACAGGATAGTACAACCGAGGTCAGCTCCCCTGCTTTGATGCAGGGCTCCGTGGTGAGCCCGCATCAAAGCCGGGACATGTCAGCTGTTTTGAACAGCTGACATGTGCCCGCAATAGGCGCGGGCAGAATCGCGATCTGCCCGCGCCTATTAACTAGTTAAATGCCGCTGTCAAACGCAGACGCGGCATTTAACTACCGCATCCGGCCGGAAATGACGTCATCGCCGACCCCCGTCACATGATCGGAGCGATGCTTTAGAATGGTAACCATAGAGGTCCCTGAGACCTCTATGGTTACTGATCTCCGGCAGCTGTGGTCGGCGCTCACAGCACACCTGATTTTCTGCTACATAGCAGCGATCTGATGATCGCTGTTATGTAGCAGAGCCAATCGCGCTGTGCCTGCTTCTAGCCTCCCATGGAGGCTATTGAAGCATGGCAAAAGTAAAAAAAAAAAAAAGTTAAAAAAAATGTAAAAAAAATATAAAAGTTTAAATCACCCCCCTTTCGCCCCAATCAAAATAAATCAATAAAAAAAAATCAAACCTACACATATTTGGTATCGCCGCGTTCAGAATCGCCCGATCTATCAATAAAAAAAAAAGCATTAACCTGATCGCTAAATGGCGTAACGAGAAAAAAATTCGAAACGCCAGAATTACGTTTTTTGGTCGCCGCAACATTGCATTAAAATGCAATAACAGGCGATCAAAAGAACGTATCTGCACCAAAATGGTATCATTACAAACGCCAGCTCGGCACGCAAAAAATAAGCCCTCACCTGACCCCAGATCACGAAAAATGGAGACGCTACGAGTATTAGAAAATGGCGCATTTTTTTTTTTTTTTTGCAAAGTTTGGAATTTTTTTTCACCACTTAGGTGACTGACCTGGAGAATCATAATGGCAGGTCAGTTTTAGCATTTAGTGAACCTAGCAAAAAAGCCAAACAAAAAACCAGTGTGGGACTGCACTTTTTTGCAATTTCACCGCACTTGGAATTTTTTTCCCGTTTTCTAGTACACGACATGGTAAAACCAATGATGTCGTTCAAAAGTACAACTCGTCCCGCAAAAAATAAGCCCTCACATGGCCAAATTGACGGAAAAATAAAAAAGTTATGGCTCTGGGAAGGAGGGGAGTGAAAAACGAACACGGGAAAATGGAAAATCCCAAGGTCATGAAGGGGTTAAGAGGCATTTCTCCCTAAAAATGTTTGGTCGAAATGGGGTACGTCTTACAATCCGAATTGTAGTTGCGGCGGAACTTCCAGGCTGCGGTGGAGCTGGGTCCCAGGGTCGCTGTTGCCTGAAGCTTTTGACGGAGGCAAAAGTCGGGCGATGGCTGTGTGCTTAAGGGTGGCACAACGAGGTGTTCGACGGTGCGGGGGCTTCGCCGACATTATGTGACAGCACAGAGCCCTGCACGTTCCATACTCTTCTATTTGATGGACTCTGGGAAAATGGCCACTGGAGGCTTCGCATGCGCAAATTAAGATCTCGGCACCAAGATTTCATCTCCTCAGATCTCGATTGCGCATTTGCCGCCTCCGGCGGCCATTTTATTGGAGTCCTCCGCATTAGAAGGTATGGTTACATTTTTTTGTATTATTTTATTTGGAAAACCTAGACCCTACACTTTCAGACCACAGGCTGAACATATCTGCATTTGAGATTTTCAAATTGACACTGTTCATATACTTATTTTTTGAAGTCTGATCCCTTTGAGATCCCAACTTGAATTTTGGTACAGATATGGCTAGGAGCAGAGAGGGCACATTAGATTTTTATTTTTTTTTTAATTTTATGTCAGTTTTTTTGGAAATGCTTTTCAAAATTTTGCGTTTGAGTCCACATGGTTAAAATATTAACAAAGATGTTCTTTTCTGAGTGTATTTGTGTTTTTCCTGTTTCTCTTTGTTCTGGCCTGAGTTATGAAGAGAAACATAAAGGCATGCAACACAGAAATTTGCATTTTTTTTCAAAATTTTGTATATAGTTTTTTTTTTTTTCTTTTTTCCCTTCATATTTAGTATTCTTTAACACACTATTACCAGATAACAAAATCTCAAAATAATTAAAAATATAGAGGGAAATTGAATTGGTTCACTTGAAATGGAATAACCCGAGTATAAGAATGGGAGCAGGGGACTAACATTTAAAGCGCCACTGCAGCGCTGAAAAAACAACTACTGGAGTGGTGTTTTAATGGTGGCGCAGCCTCTGTGGCTTTTCAGAAAAGGTGTGTGTATATACTGACGACCATGTGCCACTGAGATTGCACACAGGTGGACTTCCTTGCACTAAGCAAGTGACTTATGAAGGTAATTGCTTGCACCAGAATGTTTTAGGGGCTTCATAGGAAAAGGGGTGAATACATATGCACATGCCAATTTTTAGTTACCGTATATACTCGAGTATAAGCCGACCCGAGTATAAGCCGACCCCCCTAATTTTGCCACAAAAAACTGGGAAAACTTATTGACTCGAGTATAAGCCTAGGGTGGAAAATGCAGCAGCTACCGGTGAATTTCAAAAATAAAAATAGATGCTCCATACCATTCATTATTGCCCCATAGATGCTCCATATAAAGCTGTGCCATATATAATGCTCCATACCATTCATTATTGCCCCATATATTATCCATATATAGCTGTGCCATATAGAATGCTCTGCACCGTTCATTATGGCCCCATAGATGCTCCATATAAAGCTGTGCCACATATATAATGCTCTGCACCGTTCATTATGGCCCCATAGATGCTCCTTATAAAGCTGTGCCGTATATGCTCTGCACCGTTCAGTTTGGCCCCATAGATGCTCCATATAAAGCTGTGCCATATAGAATGCTCTGCACCGTTCATTATGGCCCCATAGATGCTCCATATAAAGCTGTGCCACATATACAAAGCTCTGCACCGTTCATTATGGCCCTATAGATGCTCCATATAAAGCTGTGCCATATATGCTCTGCACCGTTCATTATGGCCCTATAGATGCTCCATATAAAGCTGTGCCCTATATGCTCTGCACTGTTCAGTTTGGCCCCATAGATGCTCCTTATATAGCTGTGCCCTATATGCTCTGCAGCGTTCAGTTTTGCCCCATAGATGCTCCTTATATAGCTGTGCCCTATATGCTCTGCAGCGTTCAGTTTGGCCCCATAGATGCTCCTTATATAGCTGTGCCCTATATGCTCTGCACCGTTCAGTTTGGCCCATAGATGCTCCTTTATATAGCTGTGCCATATATGCTCTGCAGCGTTCAGTTTGGCCCCATAGATGCTCCTTATATAGCTGTGCCCTATATGCTCTGCACCGTTCAGTTTGGCCCCATAGAGGCTCATTATAAAGCTGCCCCATAGTGTGACGGGCAGGGGGAGCGTCAGGATCGCCGGGACTAGGTAAGTATGCCTCAGCGCCCTCTCCCCCGCACCCGCCGACCCTGCCACAGACCGTGACTCGAGTATAAGCCGAGGGGCACTTTCAGCCCAAAAATTTGGGCTGAAAATCTCGGCTTATACTCGAGTATATACGGTATTTGATCCTCTAAATTTAAATTATGCCTATATTTTTCTCACTTCTCTTCTCCAACTTAGATTATTTAGTGCTGATGCATCACACACAAATCGGATTGCAAAGATATTTAAACACTGGTTATAATGTAGCAAAATGGGTAAAAATCCAAGGGGGTGAATACTTTCACCAGCCACTGTAAGCCTTCAGGGAAATATTTTCTTCAATGATGTTGCTCATCCCCAAATTTTACATTTTCACAAGGGATAATCGGAAAAAAGAACCTCTCAATTTGTTGCTTAATGTCTCCCAAACTTGGCAGTGCCCCTGTTAGGTGGCGAGTTCCCGCTTCTGCACAGGGGGAATCTCGAACCACCTCCGCTGCGGTCTCCCATTCTTCTCCAGCCGCAGTGGAGCCTGCTCAGCGGAGACGTCGGTCCCAGCTTCTGATTCTTGCTGATACTGGGCGACTGGTTACTACTGTTCTTCCAGGCTCTGCCTTTGCTCGCTGCTGACCAGTACTGGCTACAGATGTCTCTGGGACTAAGTATCAGAATAAGCGTGTGCACAGCTCTATACAATGGTGCCCAGGGAGGTTCCAAAACCTTAGTGATATATATAACAAAACCTGGCACTCAATTTTTTTGATATATGCAAGCGTTTTTTTTATTTCAAATGGAAATACTGTTACTGCATTTCCGTTTGGAATAAAAAAAAAACGCTTGCATATATCAAAAAAGTTGAGTGCCAGGTTTTGTTATATATGTCTCTGGGACTAAGTCCTGCTTTTCCCCTTCTGAGCATGCCCAGGGTAAGACCTCTCATTGGAGGTCGGGGGTCACATGCTCAGATACTGCAGCAGCTCCCATTGGTCCTCTAGGAAGGTCCTGAAGTTGCTGCAGCTATAAAAGGTTCGCTTGGCCGCACGGCCATGCGCTATTATCAAACCAATGTCTATGAGCTCAGCGCCAGTGTGGTCATGTCTGGATGTGGTTAGGGTTTGGCTGAAATAAGCCCCTAGAATACCGGCACCTCCGGTGAGGAGTTCTTTGACTGCATGAACACAGTTTGCTCTGGTTGGTAGCGGTGTACCTCTGTGAGGTTAACAGGGCACAGCATCTTGTTCCTAGCGACTCTGGAGTTAACAGAGTTCACTTATACCGCCATATAGCGCCACTATTTGCCAGCAGCTGGTTCCTCTCCTGCACGGTGGACCCCAGTAAGGGAATGGAAGAACACAGGTACAGTTCTTGTTAAGGCCAGAAGTGGCAGGCCAAGAAAAACATCAGAAAGGCAGAGAAGAAGAATGGTGAGATCAGTCAAGGACCATCCTCAGACCACCTCCAGAGAGCTGCAGCTTGGTGTCACTGTGCATCAGTCCACAGGACCTTCTTCCAAAAAGAAATTTGCTTCTTCAAATGTGCTTTTGCATACCTCAGCCGACTCTGTTTGTGGCGTGCTTGCAGAAACGGCTTCTTTCGCATCACTCTCCCATATAGCTTCTCCTTGTGCAAAGTGCGTTGTATAGTTGACCGATGCACAGTGACACCATCTGCAGCAAGTTGATGCTGCAGCTCTCTGGAGGTGGTCTGAGGATTGTCCTTGACTGATCTCACCATTCTTCTTCTCTGCCTTTCTGATGTTTTTCTTGGCCTGCCACTTCTGGCCTTAACAAGAGCTGTACCTGTGTTCTTCCATTTCCTTACTATGTTCCTCACAGTGGAAATTGACAGGTTAAATCTTTGAGACAGCTTTTTGTATCCTTCCCCTGAACAACTATGTTGAATAATCTTTGTTTTCAGATCATTTGACAGTTGTTTTGAGGAGCCCATGATGCCACTCTTCAGAGTAGATTCAAACAGGAGAACAACTTGCAAGTGGCCACTTTAAGTAGCTTTTCTCATGATTGCATACACCTGGCTGTGAAGTTCAAAGCTCAATGAGGTTACAAAACCAAAAAAAGTGCTTTAGTAAGTCAGTAAAAAGTAGGTAGGAGTATTTAAAACAAGAAAATGATAAGGGTGCCCATACTTATGCACCTGTCAAATTTTGTTTGAATGCAGATTGCACATTTTCTCTTAGTACAATAAACCTCATTTCAAGTCAGAAACATTACTGTGTCCAACAGTTACTAGATATATGAAACTGAAATAGCTGTTGCAAAAAAAACAATTTTTATAAAACATTAAGCATATATTCTGCAACTTCAGGACCTTCCTAGAGGACCAATGGGAGCTGCTTCAGTATCTGAGCATGTGACCCCCGACCTCCAATGAGAGGTCTAACCCTGGGCGTGCTCAGAAGGGGAAAAGCAGGACTTAGTCCCAGAGACGTCTGCTCGCCGCTGACCAGTACTGGCTGCAAAAGCAGAGCCTGGAAGAACAGTAGTAACCAGTCGCCCAGTGCAGAGGTTGGAACTCGACACCTAACAGCCCCATATGTGATTGAAAACTGCTGTGTGCCATACTGCAGGACTTGGAAACAAAGGAGTGCAATGTTTTTTGGAGTGCAGCTTTGGTTTAAATAGATTGCCAATGCCATGTGAATTCACATCTTAATAAAGACCAGTGAAAATGCTGCATAAATGTCATCTTTTATGTCCAGACTGTAAAAACACACTAAGCTGGAGACAGTTGATATAAGGAACATAGCCATACAGGTTTTTAAGCCGTTCACATTGTCAAGCAGGTAATAATTTGTAGACCAAGGGGTTTATTCATCTTTTTACATAAGAGAAAAAGTTCAATTCACACTATCTGAAAAGTTAGTGTATTGCGATTGTTATAAAAATGATTATAGGGCAGGAGTCTGCTTGCCCGTTCCATGCACAATGCAAGTGACTTGGAAAGGAATTATATCTATATGCCTGCACTGAACTCACTTTTGTGTACCATTGGATGTACTATTTAAGGGACAGAAGGTTAAATGGTTGATCATATGGAGAATGTAATATTATATTTGTATGTAATTTACAGATTCGGCGATTTAAAGCCAGCCAGGTCGTAATGGAAAAAGCCACTATGCTTTACAACAAGTTCAAAAACATGTTCCTTGTTGGTGAAGGGGAATCTGTAATAACCCAGGTTCTTAATAAGTCTCTAGCAGAACAGCGGCAACAGGAGGAAGCTAATAAAGGCAAGGAAGCTGGAAAGAGGGGACCTCACAAGAAAGTGGACAAAGACCAGACCTCTGGTAATTTCCGCAGTAGTTTATATTTTGATGTTCTCGTCTCTGAATCATAATTGTTACATCATGATAGTAGTATTATGTCTCGTAAGCAATTTGACATGGAACCATCATTAAAATAAAAAAGCAGTAATCTTGTGCAAGATTGTCACGCAAAGTTGCAACTTTCATCTCCTATCTCAGTAATGAGGAAAATCTGTGAGGACCATTTTTACACATGAATTGAGAATTTTGAGAATGAAAGATCAGTCCAGGAGAAGAAAGAAGTACGGTAGATTCCTCTGAGATATATTACAAAGATTCTTGTGTTCATGTGTAGCATTTGATATATGGAATAAAAGTGTCAATAGGCTATCACTTTTTGGCCCCATTTCTGTAGAAGAAGCGTGCATTTTTAGGAAGACATCTAAAGAATGTTAGCACTGTGTATGGTGTGTAGCAATGAAGAATTACTGGCAACCCTCCAAAATGTTCATCTTCTAGATACAAAAGCTGTAAATGGTGGTCGGGAAACAAAGGAACAAGTACAACAGAATGAAGACAGTAGTGATGAAAATGATAAGGAGGGCAAAAGTACTAAACGGTAAGAAACTGCTGCAAAATGTTTATGAATAAAGGAGATACTTACACTGGCATGGTGCCAACATGCCAAGTACTGCAACTGATGAACCGCTCTACCTGTTCAAACAATGAAATGGAGACGGCTCACAGGGTTTCCGTAAGTTAATTATTTATTGCCTATCCTACGCATAAGGTATCAAAATGTACTTTCATAAGTTACATGTTATGCTAAGATTTTCTCTTTGAAGCCTGCATATTAACCCCTTACCAATATCCACTATACATGTACAGCTCAAGTTGACAGTGGGTGTATGGAGTGGGCTCACAGGATGAGCCTGCCCGATGCTTGACAGATAATGGCAGTGTCAGTCTCTGACCACAGCAATAACCGCATGCCAGCATGCGAGCTGCCCCATGACATTACTTTGAGGCGTAGATGTGTTGCGATGCTGGGCATCTGTTAAAGGGAATCTAGCAAATATAGGTAAACTGACTGAACAGCAATCTAGTCTGAACTGGTGCATAACCAAAAAAGACTAACATAGCAAATAGATCAATGGCTGCACTCAACTGTACTAAAGCATGGAAATGTGCGATACATGAAATGTGAATAGCATAATGGCTTGTGAAATCTATGAAAAAACACATGAGATGCTTATTTGCTATGTAAGTCTTTTTTGGTTATGCACCAGTTCAGACTAGATTGCTGTTCAGTCAGTTTACCTATATTTGCTATGTACTATTTTTTCTGACTTTAACGCCCTACCCTTCACCATGCTGTGATTTTAATTACATCCAAACACAGTTGGTTCCGACCTTCCTATAAATGCAGGCTTTACCATGTTATTAGCCAGAGGTAAGTGTTCACACTAGGTAGACAGGTCAGGGACCCATCCGATCCATGAGACTACCTTGACGATGGTGGATGGGCTCACATTTTTTGGCCAAATTTTGTGCTAAGCATCTCTTGTGTTTTTTTCATAGATTTCACAAGCCATTATGCTATTCACATTTCATGTATCGCTCATTCCCTTGCTTTAGTACAGCTGAGTGCAGCCATTGATCTATTTGTTAAAGGGAATCTGTCAAGAGTTTTTTGGGCTGCAAGGTAAAAATACCATTCAATTCAGTGCCCCCTATGCATTACACAAGTACTTCTGATACCCCCTGACTCCCCACGTATGATCCATAAATACCTTTTTTTTTTTATTCCTCCCGCACTGTATGTTAATATGGTCGGTCCGGTCCAGTCCGATGGGCGGAGCTTAGTGTCAGTTTATCCCCCCTCCTCGCTTGCTTCTACGCATTGCTAGCGGTGAATTTTGGCGATTACGTAGTTTTCGCACGTGCGCATTCCAAAGGCATCTTGTGTGTGCGCAGTATTCTTTGCCCAACAGTGGGCATAGCAGAAAAGCTGTATTGCGCATGCGCCAGCTACGCGATTACCTTCTATGTACCGGAAGTATTTTGCTGCCATTTCTGCCATAGAAAGCAATCGCGTATGCCGTGCGCCATACAGTTTTTCTGCTTTGCCCACTGTTGGGCAAAGCATACTGCGCAAGATGCTTTTGGAATGCGCACGCAAGAAAACTAGGCAATGGCCGAAATTCACCGCGAGGAATGCGTAGAAACAAGCGAGAGGGGGGGGGGGGGGGAAGAGACCGACACTATGCCCCGTCCATCGGACCGGACTGACCATATTAACATTCAGCTGCGGGAGGAATAAAAAAGGTATTTATATTAACCTCTGCACTAGCCATCACTTAGCTCCATTGAAACCCAGCCTTTGGCTGAACTTCAAAGGAGGCCATAAGTTTTGCAATACACAACAAAACTGGTATTACTGTATAAAGTACAAGTGACCAGATGATCACAGGTTCTAGTTCGCTAATGGGACTAACAATTACCGTGTATACTCGAGTATAAGCCAACATTTTCAGCCCTTTTTTTTTTTTTTTTAGGCTGAAAGTGCCCCTCTCAGCTTATACTCGAGTCATTGTCCCAGGGGGTTGGCGGGGAAGTGGCGGCTGTCACATCATACACACCTGCTCCCGGCGCGGTTTCTGCACTTCCCTGCTTCTCAAAGATGGTCTCTGGCGCCTGCAGCTCTTCCTGTGTTCAGCGGTCACGTGGTACTGCTCATTAAAGTAATGAATATGGACGCACCTCCACTCCCATAGGCGTGTGGAGCACATATTAATTACATATTCATTATTCATACCACAGGATTTGTGGTATGATCAGACCATTCCCGGTCAGACACAGACATTACACAGTACAAAGCAGGGTCAGGCTGCCGTCACACTAGCAGTATTTGGTCAGTATTTTACATCAGTATTTGCAAGCCAAAACCAGCAGTGGGTGATAAATGCAGAAGAAGTGGTGCATATGTTTCTATTATACTTTTCCTCTATTTGTTCCACTCCTGGTTTTGGCTTACAAATACTGATGTAAAATACTGACCAAATACTGCTAGTGTGACGGCAGCCTCACATGTATAAGATTATCTCGGCACACGAACATTTTTTTTAAACACATCCAATTGTTATTATTCCAAGATCTATTTATTAAAATTAATTTTGTTCATGGGGAAAACCCCTTTAATGTGGTTGTGCATCCAAAGTTGCAGATTTGCAGGGTTGCTCTAGCATTAAACTAAAATGTTGGCTATACCAAGGACCTGTCTATTACAGAACTTGAGGCGTCTTGGGGGCTCAAAATGACATGGCAGGTTTTCTTTAAGTTTGGTTGTATGATTTCTTTTAGAGTAGGGTATATGTAAGTGTGTGATGGGTGGTGATATGCCAGTGTAATGTGGTTCTGTTGGGTACTCTTCACTTCTTTCATTACATATATTGTTATTGCTTTTTTTTATAACTTAGTTATAGTTCCCAATATTAATTCTACATGATAAATTTATTTTTATTTTTCATCTATACCCAGAACTGAAATCAGCAAGCACACGAGTGATGACTCTGACAACTAGGTGAAGAAGAAGATTCATCTTTTTGGGAAAACTTTTGTGGCAGTTTTGACAACTATTTTAGACTGCTCAGTGTTTTAAATCCTTTTGTATCTGCAGTATTTGTTGTTTGGATTGAAAGACATTATTCAGTGGAGGCAAAACCCTATTTTATTTGAGAATATTCGTTCTTTTAGTTTTACTCATAACTATTCTTCAGCTACTCTAATGGTTTCTACTGTTGAGCTGCCTTCCTTGAACTTTATTCCCTCTTATACAGTATTCAGGTTCATTACACTGTTAATTCATTCCATTCCATTACTTACTACATGCTAGATTACTTCTCCAGTTTTGCTGTTGTAAAGCATGGACTGTACAAGAACTATATTCTAATTTCTACATGTTAGAGAACATCTGAAAAGACCCGTAATGTGTTTAAAAGTGACTTCATTTTTTACAATTTAATGTCTCTACAAACTCAAAACATAATCAAGAGAGAACTTTGTGGCAGTTTCATATAGAGAACTATAAGCAGTCCCATCATACCACCGCAAAATAAAGGAGATCTAATTAATATAATATTACTAGTAATGTTTATTGTAAACTGCACATTTTGCTACTTACATTCCGTTTTATGGGTAGTTCCAGTATTGCTTCCAAAGACACGTAAAGTATTCATCTTCTAATATTGGCTTAGAGGATTTCCACATATCGCTATACAAATGATTAAACAAACATACAGGGTAGATGCTATGCGAGCTATCCCAAAATGCCGACATATACATCATGGATGTAAAATCCTTGTTTATTTTGCGAAATGCCGTATATTAAGGCATTTATCAAGTGAAGTGTTGAAGGAGTGTTACTGCACCAAAAATAACTGGGTTCTGGCAGCTTGTGAATCAGTCTTCGTTAATACAGCAAGTAGTTATTCATATACAGTCATAATCTTGCACATTCAAAGAATCTCCTTAGCTCTTTAAACCTTCTTTCATAATTGAATTCATTAGTTTTAGTCTGTTTTTTAATACACTGTATGCTGTAGAACTCCTAATAATACCTGTTCTCTGTATGATTCCATGTTGTATTTGTGCAGACAACTAAGACATGTTGATATATTTTTTATATAGCAGTGAAAATTGTTAGGAAAGTGCATATCAAATTCATAACTTTTGGGTTTTTTAAATACAAACTTTGGTTCATTTTTTTAAATGGTTGTTTACTGTGCAAATTAAGCCTGCTCTGTAAATATGATGCTGTGTCTGACATTTGGCTGTGTTTTTGTATTGAAGGCTTAAATAAATCTTGGAAACAGAAAGAGGTGATTTTTTAATTTATTTATTTTTTAACCTTCATAAGTAGTAGCGATGTGTGACTGAAAATAAATCATATCAGAAAGATTATGTCGGGTGGAAAGCAGTCATTCCTTCTTCAAAGGATTATTCCTGTGCAACTTTCTACCATTCAGAGGCAAGTGGGGCTAGCGATGTTGAATCTGCAAATACTTGGCGGGACATGTGCTCAGCAAATACTGTGTACCTGTCTTATTCATTAGAATAATCTGCTGGAGTTGTCAGTTAAATTAATAGAAATATAATACACGTGCATGTTGCCTGGCGATCATGAAGGTATCTGTAGACATGACATCACCAGCATGGCTATGCAAAAGGAAGCGGTTTCCAGGAATAACCCTTTATCCCTCCATCACGCGCATCTCTGGCACTCCCGAGTTCAGGTGCAGTATGCCTGACAAGCACAGGTTATAAAACCACCTAAAATATCGAATTATCTCAATTTCATGACTCTAAAAGTAATCAATGACCTTTATTAGGATGTATTAAAAGAGAGTACACAAAATAATATGAGGGGGAAAAAAAAAAACTCCTTCCCCCATGACAGCACCACGGAGAGAGGGGATCCGCCCTTCAAGGACAGGAAACCTACAGATAAAAGGGCGGTACCTCTCCCTCGCATCAGAGCATTGCATCCCTGCCCTTGACGGGGAACCTTCAGTATGGCGTGCCTGAAAAAAGAAAAGAGATGATGTTCAGGCCTGGCCAGACCGGTATAGGCAGCGGAGATTTCCCTGCCACAGCTGGTGTGGTGTCCTGAAGCCGCCACCGCTGGAACCAAAGTGTTTTTCAGGGTGTGCAGGGGTGAAATTGCAGGCGCCACCACATGCTCCAGTTGCGGCTTCCGGTCTGCACATGTGCAAGGACGCACCGGAGTTGCCCCCTAATGACGTGGTCTGCGGGTCACATGATCTGGGGAACTTCCAGTAAAGAGACCGGAAGAAACACGGGACACGCCACTCGGCTTTCATTTAAAAAGAGAACGGGGTTAGATGCTCCCTGCAGCATAGGTGGTCCCCTGTAGGAATGGAGGCGCAGAACAGTGAATCACTGCAGCAGCCAAGGCAGCAGAAGACAAGAGGAAGGAGATGCGACGGCATGATTCTTCAGCCAGGCAGAGGGGACTTTCCAGCAGCAATTTTACCCAGAAAAGCAGGAGCTCCGGCGTGGAAAAGTCTCCAGCCTCCAAAGGCCCATCAGCGGACCCGATTCCTCCTTCTAAATAGTTTCCCACGGCTGCGTCTGACTGGTGAGTGATCTTCTTGAAAGTTCACTTTGTAATTGGGGTCTCCCCTTCTCTTACATTTATTCAGGGAGGAAAATGTTTGGCTAACAACATGCACAGGAGCTGCCCAATGTGTAAAGAGGATTTACCTGTCACCTGGTAAAAAAGACTCTGCCACTCATGCATAGAACAGGTGCTATGTGAGGAGACCCCGAATTTCACCTCCGAATTGAGATCTGTAATGAGGACGGAGGTTAAAAACACCTTTAAATCCCTCTCCCAGGGGGGTAATGTCAAGAAGCAAAAGACTGGCAGGTGCCCTGAATCTGAGACCAATAGCTCCCAGGTAGAACAGAGACTTGGGTTCATCGGACTCTTCTTCATCCTCAGAGGAGGAGATGGTAGAGTGCCATTGTTTCCCATTAGAGGAGATAGAGGGTCTGGTAAAGGCAAGTAAGAGCCACGATAGGAGTGATGGACCCTTGCCCAGAAAAGACAGTGCAGGACGTGATGTTTGGGGACTTGAACAAAAGAAACGTAGGTCATTCCCTCTAAATGAGAATATACAGTCCCTAATTAAAAAGGAATGGCATCGACCTGATTGGAAAAAAAACTACTCGTGATCGTCCCTCAATAGGAAATATCAACATCCTGGTATAAAGCTCTGAAGTTGGATGTAGCGGTAGCGAAGGCTTCCACTAGACAAAAAGGCAGATTCATTCCTTAAAGGTGCATGGGAAACATCAGGCGGCAGTTTGACATGCTATAGCAGCAACCTGCATATCTAGGTCCTTATTGATATGGCTAGACTAATTAGAAAAACCGCTCCGAAAAGGGGATTCTAGTGATAAGATACTAGAGTCCATTCCCTTAATGCGGGGCGCTGCAGCTTTCTTGGCTGATTCTTCAGCAGACTCGGTTCGACTTGCGGCCAAAGTTAGTAAATGTTCAACAATCCATTTGATATACAAAAATAAAGCAATAAAGTGTCTAGTTCTGTAATTTATAAATATAAGAATATCTTAGCTAAATATAATTGCTAGATGGCGCTGTTGTGGTATTTTTACCGATTGCTATATAAACATTTTATTAAAGCTCATAATCATTGATGTGTGTTACTAGTACTGACTTATATAAGTATACTTGGCGTTAAGGCTATCACAAACAAATATATAAGTCTGCTATTAATGTATACATTATCTCATTACAGAGAGTATATTCTAAGTCTGGATTCCATAAAGATCACAAGGGTAAACACACATCCAAGTATCAAAAAAGCAATAAAAAGTATGATTTACCGTGTATATCGCTGTAACCTAGGTGGGATATAGAGAACCTCGCGCCCCTAGACACTTTATTGCTTTATTTTTGTATATCAAATGGATTGTTGAACATTTACTAACTTTGAAAATATAAAATACTTTGTATATGTATGTAGGATGGTTAGTATATAGAGTAACCTCTGTTTTTCCAGTACCTTACCTCTGAATTTTAATATAATACTGTTTTTGTATGAATTAATAAAATATTGTATTTAAGATAACTTAAATTTTTGTCACTTCAATTCTTATTTTCCATTACGTCCCTCAGGACAGCACCATGGAGGACGTCCTTCCTTGACCTATAGCGGGACAGGATCATAGAGAGTTTAAAAGGACCCTCCCACCTCCACCCTCCAGTGTTTTTTCCTGTCCCTACAGGGACGGTTGTATGAGAGGTTGCTCCTAGAGCGAAGATATCCTGTGGATTATCTTCCCCCTGTCAAGTGGTCCGTGGCCGACACCTCACTGGGTAGAGGTCCCTCAGCTATCAGTGCTGTACCAGATGGACTCAGAGTTCGGGGATCTCAGCCTTCCCTTTTCCCGGTCAGACGGACCATGGCCGACTCCTCTTTGAGAGGTTTCTCAGCCATCAGCCTGTGTAATGGGCTTAGGGGGATCGTGCGGCAGGTCCAATCCTTCCCCCTGTCAAGTAGCCCAGGGTGGAAACCCCCCGGTGGGGAGTCCCTCAGCCCCAGAGACCAGTCGAGCGGACGGGCTCCTGGGTAGAGCCGCTTCCTCCCAGTGGGGGGCTCTCGGCTCGGATGCTGACAGGCAAAACACCGCTTCTTCCGAAAGTCGTGTGGTGGAGAAGGCCATTGCGCTCCCAGTGATGTCAGAGAGGAGCGCCAGCACATTTGATCGGCGTGCGTTCCACAATGGAACACGGAAGGGGGCACAGGCAGTAATGCAGCATTTCTGAATGGACGCCGTTTCCTTCCACGGTAGGCTCTCGGCGTTACCAGCTCCCCCTGTCTTCTAGCAGGTATGGAGCCAGCACAGGTGAGTGCTTGGTTTAATGTTGCATCGATGGCCGGGGCCTCTGGGCTGACTCTAGTCTCAGGCCTTTGTGCCAAAGCTGTACCTGGAACCCATTTGCAGCTAGGCCTTGGACCTCTAGGCTATGGTGGGGCCATATGTCCAGGCTACATCTCATGACTGGACTTTAGTTAGTTGCAGGTCTTGTCTGCACAGAGCCTTATGATCGGGCTTCAGAGTGACTTTGGAAGCATGCTTTCCATTTTCTGGTTCAATAAGCAAGTGTTTCACTTTTCTTTGCAACTTAACTACTCCATCCATAGGAGGACACAAGGTGTTAATTCAGCACATTGTCTCCATGAAGACTGCCCTCCAGCTGCGGCTCATTAATTAGCTCCTTCGGGTGGAGTCAGTCTGACAAATGAGATTGAGTGGAGATTTATCTGGAACTCTGATAGATTGCTCTTTTGCTTAAAAGTGTAAGTCTGGTCTCTTGTTTGGCACCTTCAGGCATGGCCTAGTCATACTGCCTCTATGTATCATATTTAGTGCCTCCGTGCATAATACTGCCTCTATGCATCACATTGAGTGCCTCCGTGCATAATACTGCATAATAGTGCCTCTATGCATCACATTGAGTGCCTCCGTGCATAATAGTGCCTCTATGCATCACATTGAGTGCCTCTGTGCATAATACTGCATAATAGTGCCTCTATGCATCATATTGAGTGCCTCCATGCATAATACTGCATAATAGTGCCTCTATGCATCATATTGAGTGCCTCCGTGCATAATACTGCATAATAGTGCCTCTATGCATCATATTGAGTGCCTCCGTGCATAATACTGCATAATAGTGCCTCTATGCATCATATTGAGTGCCTCTGTGCATGATACTGCATCATAGCACGTCTATGCATCATATTGAGTGCCTCTGTGGCATCATACTGTTTCATAGTTACTTCATGTATCCTATTGCATCATATTGCTTCATGGTTCCTATATGCATAATGGTGCTTCATTGTTCCTATATGCATCATATTGCATCATATTGCTTCATGGTTCCTATGTGCATCATAGCGCTTCATAGTGACTCTGCGTCATATTGCATCACTGTTCCTATATGCATCATAGTTCTCGTATTGCCTTTGTGCATCATATTTCTTCAGGTTTCCTATGTGCATCATAGTGCTTCATATTGCCTTTGAGCATTATATTACAGCATATTGCTTCATGGTTCCTATACGCATCAGCGCTTCATATTGCCTTTGTGCCTTATATTACAGCATATTGCTTCATGGTTCCTATATGCATCATAACGCTTCATAGTGACTTTGCGCATTATATTACAGCATATTGCTTCATAGTCCCTATATTCATCATATTGCTTCATTGTTCCTATATGCACCATAGCGCTTCATAGTTACTTCATGCATCATATTGCATCATACTGCTTCATTATTTACATCATATTGTTTCATTGTTCCTATATGCATCATAGTGCTTCAAATTGCCTTTGTGCACCATATTTCTTCATAGTTGCTATATGCATCATAGCGCTTCATAGTAACTTTGTACATCATATTGCATTATATTGCTTCATAGTTCCTATATGTTTCATAGGTCCTATATGCATCATTTTGCATTATAAGGTTTCGGTGCCCTTTTGCAAGGCAGGGGGTATCAGTGTCGGGCTTGGTGCCTTTTTCGCCTCTGGCTGTGAGCCACTGGATCAGACCTTCTGTCTGGTGCCTTGTTATGTGGCTGCACATTGTATCATCGGCCTACCACTTCACATTTTTGTCTTGGGCCTCAACTCTGGATATGGAGTCCTTGTGTTTTGGACCCAGATCCAGCTTCTGTTACTTCATTCTTTACAACAGGGCTTGGTCAAGCAAACAGATATGCTTGAATTGGCTTAGTAAAATCTGCATTTCTTCTGTTAGGAACAGGTCTCTCAGGTAGGTTCTACCTTGAGTGCTAAAGGCAAGTCTATTTCATAATTAGCTTTAAAAGATGACATACGTCATTTTGATACATTCTATAATCCTATAGAAGGACATACTACTGTCCCGGGAGCGGAAAATCCCACGAGTTGAAAGGAAGGATTCCTTCCGCCTCGGAATGCTTTGCCCTAAGATATTAGGACCATCTACAATTTGCATAGTTTTGGGCGCTCCCTTAAGACCCATTTGTTCAGAGCGGCCTATCATGTTCCCTAATCAGTCATTTTATGTTTGTGCATATAGCCCATTCACTGTCTCCATCTATCCCCCACCCCCTGAGATGGTTGTACCATCATTGTAAATAAAATATTGTTGATACACACCTGTACTTTGTATCTTCCCCGCCTCATTGTAGATTGTAAGCTTTCAAGAGCAGGGTCGTCTTATTTTGCTTTAATTGTTATATGGTTGTTACTTATGACCGTTGTGTTTGAAACTGTCAAACTGTAAAGCGCTGCAGAATATATTGACGCTATATAAATAAAGTTTATTATTGTTATTATTATTAATCCATCCCAAACTCTACATTCGGCAATCAGACAGATTCTTGTCCCATAAGTCTAAGTCTGTTGCGTTATGTTTACCAGGGACATCAGCACTGCCTTCTGTACCTTGTGGTGAAGCAGCAGCACTGTGTCGTGTGGCAGAGGATCCCATACTCGCGGCTCTTACAGCAGTCATGGCTCCTAAGATAAATGAAACTGTATCCAGGGCTCTTACTGTTAAAACCCCATAGTCTCACTGCCTCACAGTAGATGATCTCCCTCTGTGATGAGGAAGAAACCTACTTTTCTGTAGCCATGGAATATGGTTACTCCCACAATGGCAGTCTGAGTGTATAAAGATCCCTGAGAAGATTGCCTCTTGGGATATGTATGAGCGTAATATGCATATATGGACAAATAAGTTGACATACTTATAATGTCTGGACTAATGACTCGTATGAATGCAGTTCCGAATAATTTCAAGTGTCGGAAGATTTTTACTAGCACCACCACCTTCATCGATTTAGAGTCCAGACTCCCTGTGTCTAACATCAGTAAAACAGGAGTGATGATCCACGTTTCTCTTTCAGAGCTTATAATGAGAAGCCAGACGTTGGTAGTGGCAGGAGATATTACCTGCCGGATGGTGTATTCCTTAGTTTCAATAATATATAACCCTTCTTGGGGTTAGACATCTAAGGATTTGGAATAGACGTGATCTCCTGGATGAGTACTGTGCGTACATCCAATGCTCTGCCATTATCCACGTACTAACTGTTATTGGTTTGATCTTCCCGCAGTCCAGGGCCTCTGTCCGGCGGGTCTCCTTGTATGGTAAGCTGGTCTGTAACCAAGGCTTAACCTGAGCCCAAAGGACCGATGAAGGAACAGTCCTGTGTTATAAGCACATGCAGCTTATTATTGGTTGGTACAGTCCTCATGGTGTGGTGGCTGTGACTTTCACCATATTTTGCTGGGCAATAAGGTTTTCTAACCCTATTCTGGGGCTGTGATGTCTATAAGTATCTATCACTATAAATAACTTACTATGGTTCATTATTGGTATTGGAGTACAATGGGTGAATTTCACTCTCTGCTCCTGATGCTTAATTCATTTGCCATATTCATACTGAAATTGGCCATTATAGATGTATATCAGACACTCACTACGGTGATTTTCTTTACGGATCTCTTTAGATATCTATGGTTTTTCTGATCTTTCAGATCCTCTATATATTTAGTCTGGTTATTGCCTGGGACTTTGATTACTGGGCTTCTGTACCCACCCTGGGAGAGTTACTTTGGTATTCTCCATGGTGCTGTCCTGAGGGACATAATGGAAAAAGGGAAATTAGACTTACTGGTAATTCCATTTCCAGGTAGTCCCTCAGGACAGCACTCGTAGTTCCCTCCCTTATGTTTCTGTTTTTTAGGATTGTTCGGGATTAATTTACCGGCAGATCGTTTATCCTTCGGGTCACCATGGCTTGAAATTAAGATGAAGCAGTTTAATGGTTATTACAGACATGTTTGTAAGGGCACATTTAGACCATTTATTTCCATCCTCGGTGGTACTTTGAAACAACACTGGAGGGTGGAGGTGGGAGGGTCCTTTTAACCTCTCTATGATCCTGTCCCGCTATAGGTCAAGGAAGGACGTCCTCCATGGTGCTGTCCTGAGGGACTACCTGGAAATGGAATTACCAGTAAGTCTAATTTCCCTTTTTTTTTTTGCTCCTAATGGGATATATTTGAAGGAGTGTGCAAAAAAAATTTGGTATTCTTCATGTATCTGAAGTGTTGCCCGCGTTGATGGGTCAATAATTTATTTGTAGGGACTTTTTTGTCTTGATCTAACTGGGTATGACAAGAAGTAGTATTTTTGCTAATTATATTTCTACATTTCTATGTATAATAGCAGACTATATTTAACTAAAGGTGGAATAAAATGCAATGAAAAAGTCAAATGTAAATAAAAAATGGTATAGTTGAAAACTTAATCTTGTCACACAAAAAACAAGACCTTATACAGCTCTCTCAGTATAGAAATAAAATGCTATAGCTCTCAGAAAAATTATTTTTGAATTACTATATTCTATCAAATTTTTTATTGTGTAAAAGCAGCAAAAAAGTTTTAAAAAATTATATAAATGTGGTATCACTGTAACCATATTGACCCAAAAATAAAGTTGTCTTATTACCTTTACCACATGGTGAATGTCATAAAAGAAATCTCCCCAAAAATTTCTGAATTGCTGTTTTTTGTTCATTCTGCCTCGTAAAAAAACAGAATAGAAAGCGATCAAAAATTGTCAAATGCCAAAAAATAGTACCAATAAATAAAGTCAACTCGTCCAGGAAAAAAACAAAAACCCTCATGTGAGGGACAATGGGAATCCATTTTGGATTTTAAGTTCAGAATCAGGACATCTCCTTTCACTCCTAAAATGTGCCCCCCACCCTTGGGATTCCACAGGCTCATTGTTTTCTTTTAACTAAAAGAGATAGGACAAGATCTTTTAAAGCTGTTAACACAAGGGTGCGAACTCTTCTGCAGCTAAAAGCAACCTGAACCTCTTCTTGTGACCAAGCACATGGCACAGCAAGGCTATGAGGTATGGCATTTAGAAAATTACCTATAACAGAATGCAATATCTTATATACACAGAAGTTTGCTCAATATTAAATATAACTCCCCCTAGGGGATACTGCACCATACACAATAGAATATATCACAGGAGGGTGTGATCAAGAAATACACTGATCTCAACCATGGTACTAAAATAAACACTTTTTTATTGAAAAAATTCTTATTTTAAAACAACATATTTATGTAACTACAAGAAAGGGTCCTGGAACCACAAAAAAGGGACTGATGTACCATAAGTCACTCCCTAAAAAAATGGCTAGATACTAGATAATTCTATGGCTGCCCCTACTGTGTTGCACACATAAGAAGTAATGGTAAATATCAGCATTTAATCACGTGAGAAAAATAAAATTAATTTGCTCATATGAGCACATCTATGTCTAGATCTAGGTAGCTGCACGCTAATCCTTTAAGTTAAATTACATCTTTCCCCCACATTGTGAAAATGAGTGCAACTCTCTATTAAATATGAGGCATACCTGCTTATTAGCCACATGGGAGTGATCCTCGGCGTCCCTCTGCCCCGACGCGCGTTTCACACCGCTTCTTCAGGAGGCGTGTCTGGGCAGGGGATTAGCCGGTTTAAATATAGTGTGCCAAATAATGATTGGGTCATCGGTACTTCTAATGATTATAGTAAGGTGGAGAGAAACATCTATTATTGGATACGCTGGTGGCCGCTTAACATAGATATACGGAAACCGGAAATAAAGTATGTACGGAAACCGGAAGTTTCTTCTGATGTTAACGTACGGACTTCCTATTGTGAGGGATATCACGGCGCTTGCGCAGATATACAGTGTCCTGTAACCAAGGAGACGCAGGTCCTGGTCAGGGGCGTCAGGGCGTGCTTACGCACATCCCTGCGTCCCCGTTTCCCTGGCGACCGCTCGCTGTTCTCCACAGATCTGCAATCCGCGCAGGCGCACATCCCGGTGTGGGGCGTGAATGGAGAAAAAGAAGAAGAAGGTATAAGGTTAATCGCTATTGGTGTTCATTTTAGTGCATTCTATTATGTGCAAACTTGCAATAGTACTTAAAATATTGAATATACTAAAAAAGAACTATGTGATAAAGTGCATATTGTGCTGTGCCTAAAGAAATTGAAGACTAAAAAACATGTTAAAACAGCCACTGTGCTTCTCTGTGAGTGCATAGTGCAAAAAATGTGGCTATTAAATTGCAAATATGGCCATAAGCCGTGAAAATACTATGTATAAATGACCTATTGACACACAGTAATTTATGACCATGAATTTCAAATACTATCATAAAAAATCCTATAAAATACTTTATATAAATATTTATCCCAAAGTAAAAGTGCATTACTAAAGTGTCCTCTTGTAATTGTACAACCAAATATCCCTATATATGACAAATATATATCTAACTAAATATAACCCCCTTCGACTAATGACATGGTAAGATATAACCAAATATGAAGATGGAGTACCATACTCCCAATATTGCCAAAAAATGACACTGTGAGTTCCCGTTACAAAGTCCTCCATGGTTTCTTGAATTTTCATGGATCTTTAATTTTGATATTAAGTTGTTCTTTGATAATTTCTCTCTATCTTGACCGGAATGGTAAATGCCCAGATGACTACTGTAAGGAGTTGATGAATGGAAAAGTCTAAAATGCAAAAAACACTATTAAAAACCAACATACATGAAAAAATGAAAATTAAAAAGTACAAGTCATCAAAGGATGACCTAATACTACGAATGTAAAACCCCCTACCAAACTACTACCCCATTGATAATCTGTCCACTTATAAGAATGCACTAAACCCAAAACTCTCATTTAGGCCTTGGGGTGTCACTGTGCCAAGTCTGTAAATCCACTGACACTCTTTTTTCGCTAGTCTCTTGCTGACATCCCCTCCTCTACATCCCAAGTCCAATATATCTATGCCTTTAACAGTTAATAACCTAGAGTTACACTGATGGTGACGTTTGAAATGCCTTGGGATAGTTTTCAACGTGGTCTCATCAAGGACTGTTTTGGCTTCTTCTATATCAAGGCAATGTTCTCGTACCCTGATTTTCAACTTGCGACTAGACATCCCTATATATATTTTGCCGCAAGGGCATTCTGCATGGTATATTACCCCTGTTGATGAACATGTAATATGTGCTTTAATGTCATATTTTTTAGTGCCATCATGGTTTTTAAAAGCACTACTTCTCCTCATGTTTGCACACCCCTTACACATCCCACAAGGAAAGAATCCCTTTCTAGTAACTGTCCTCTTTTCTTTGGCCCTTCCCTTAGGATCATACGTACTATGTGGGCATTTACCATTCCGGTCAAGATAGAGAGAAATTATCAAAGAACAACTTAATATCAAAATTAAAGATCCATGAAAATTCAAGAAACCATGGAGGACTTTGTAACGGGAACTCACAGTGTCATTTTTTGGCAATATTGGGAGTATGGTACTCCATCTTCATATTTGGTTATATCTTACCATGTCATTAGTCGAAGGGGGTTATATTTAGTTAGATATATATTTGTCATATATAGGGATATTTGGTTGTACAATTACAAGAGGACACTTTAGTAATGCACTTTTACTTTGGGATAAATATTTATATAAAGTATTTTATAGGATTTTTTATGATAGTATTTGAAATTCATGGTCATAAATTACTGTGTGTCAATAGGTCATTTATACATAGTATTTTCACGGCTTATGGCCATATTTGCAATTTAATAGCCACATTTTTTGCACTATGCACTCACAGAGAAGCACAGTGGCTGTTTTAACATGTTTTTTAGTCTTCAATTTCTTTAGGCACAGCACAATATGCACTTTATCACATAGTTCTTTTTTAGTATATTCAATATTTTAAGTACTATTGCAAGTTTGCACATAATAGAATGCACTAAAATGAACACCAATAGCGATTTAACCTTATACCTTCTTCTTCTTTTTCTCCATTCACGCCCCACACCGGGATGTGCGCCTGCGCGGATTGCAGATCTGTGGAGAACAGCGAGCGGTCGCCAGGGAAACGGGGACGCAGGGATGTGCGTAAGCACGCCCTGACGCCCCTGACCCCATGACCAGGACCTGCGTCTCCTTGGTTACAGGACACTGTATATCTGCGCAAGCGCCGTGATATCCCTCACAATAGGAAGTCCGTACGTTAACATCAGAAGAAACTTCCGGTTTCCGTACATACTTTATTTCCGGTTTCCGTATATCTATGTTAAGCGGCCACCAGCGTATCCAATAATAGATGTTTCTCTCCACCTTACTATAATCATTAGAAGTACCGATGACCCAATCATTATTTGGCACACTATATTTAAACCGGCTAATCCCCTGCCCAGACACGCCTCCTGAAGAAGCGGTGTGAAACGCGCGTCGGGGCAGAGGGACGCCGAGGATCACTCCCATGTGGCTAATAAGCAGGTATGCCTCATATTTAATAGAGAGTTGCACTCATTTTCACAATGTGGGGGAAAGATGTAATTTAACTTAAAGGATTAGCGTGCAGCTACCTAGATCTAGACATAGATGTGCTCATATGAGCAAATTAATTTTATTTTTCTCACATGTGATTAAATGCTGATATTTACCATTACTTCTTATGTGTGCAACACAGTAGGGGCAGCCATAGAATTATCTAGTATCTAGCCATTTTTTTAGGGAGTGACTTATGGTACATCAGTCCCTTTTTTGTGGTTCCAGGACCCTTTCTTGTAGTTACATAAATATGTTGTTTTAAAATAAGAATTTTTTCAATAAAAAGTGTTTATTTTAGTACCATGGTTGAGATCAGTGTATTTCTTGATCACACCCTCCTGTGATATATAGAATGCAATATCTCTAAGATGAGCCGAGCACATATTCCGAATCGGCATTCCTTTCCCCAAGTGCCCATATTATTTAGCCACCTGTAGCCTCTGGATTATGGAGTTATAAAGCATAGCTAGCAGTAAATTACATCCGGTAGTCATATTTAGTCTTTATGTACAGATAAAATCCAGTGGAATCCAGTTGCGGTACAATCAATCCATTCAGAGTTTGGGCACAAAGTTAAGGGCCAGCCACAGTTCTAGGCAGAAAATCATATTCTCAGACATGGGAGGAGAGCGGCTGCACCACCCAGGGGTGGGAGCAGATGTGTGAGGTAGCAGCCTAGGAGATATAAGGCAGCCCTTCATTTTGGACTGGGTTTTTCTGTTGGCCGGAGGATACGTTTGCTGACGCAGCCCGGAAAGCCTGTAACTAAAATTTGGACCTGTGATCCATCAGCGCCTTCCTGTGGTCACATGCTACATAACACGTTAATTGCAACCTATCTATACCCTATCCTTGTACTACACTCCTGACTGTATATTTTTGATCTTGTATGTATAGCTGTATTTTCTAGTGCGCCTCCTCGGCGATTAAATATAAAATTAATCTTGGGCTGCTCTTTTATCTCGATCCACGAATCCCCACGTCCGCACCCTCCGTTGGTTATATTATACGCTACCGCAGGGTTGGTTCCAGAACTGATATAAGCCTGCTGTCAGAAGGGGCTTATTTTAAATGAGGAACTGGTGGCAGAATACCATACTGTTTTAGTGAAGAACTCTGGCAGTGACGGCCGGGAGGTTTAGATATATATCCCCAGGCAGGACTGGTGATATACACTGCTCAAAAAATAAAGGGAACACTAAAATCCTACATCCTAGATATGACTGATTGAAATATTCCAGTTGTAAATCTTTATTCATTACATAGTGGAATGTGTTGAGAATAAAACCTAAAAATGATCAATGTAAATCACAACTAATATCCCATGGAGGTCTGGAGTTGGAATGATGCTCAAAATCAAAGTGGAAAATGAAGTTACAGGCTGATCCAACTTCAGTGGAAAATCCTCAAGACAAGGAAATGATGCTCAGTAGTGTGTGTGGCCTCAGTGTGCCTGTATGACCTCCCTACAATGCGGGGGCATGCTCCTAATGAGGCAGCGGATGGTCTCTTGAGGGACCGTTTTTGCTCCACTAATCCTCATTTTCCTTCACCCACCTGTTTCCCTTTTCTCCGCTTATTCTCACTGCTGGTGACACATCCCCCAATCCTGCCCCCCGCCTCATACATTACTGCCCCTTACCCTATCCTTCTCACACTATGAGAAACCACCGCAACCCCTCACACTTAAAACCTGTGCAACTGACCCCCACCACACTGCTTCCCCTCTCTGGGGCACTTTGGAATGCCTGCTCTGTCTGCAACAAGCTCCACATGGTCCATGATCTCTTCACTTCTCGCAACCTTTTCTTCCTGGCCCTCACTGAGACCTAGCTGATGCCCCCCGACACGGCCTCGCCTGCAGCACTGAGTTACGGTGGCCTCCAATTTACCCACACTCCTCACTCCGGCAACAGACATGGTGGAGGAGTGGGTATCCTTCTTTCTAAAAACTGCTCCTTCAACCCTATCCAACCCCCACCCTCCCTTATCCTCCCTTCTTTCGAGGTTCACTCTGTCCGTATTTACGCTCCCACCAATCTCCAAATGGCTGTCATATACCGACCACCGGGCTCAGCCACTGCCTTCATCGACCAATTCTCCACCTGGCTCCTTCACTTTCTCTCTGCCGACATCCCCACCATCATCATGGGTGACTTTAATATCCCTACTGACACCCACCAGCCAGCATCCTCCAAACTACTGGCCCTTACTTCATCCTTTGGACTCACCCATTGGTCCACCACAGCCACCCACACAGACGGACATACACTAGACCTCATCTTCACCCGCCTTTGTTCCTTATCTAATCTCACAAACTCTCCCTTCCCCCTATCTGACCACCATCTACTCACCTTCTCATCCTTGTCCTCCTCACCTGCCCCCCATGTCCAGCCATTTCCACATCCTCGCAGAAACCTCGCACATCTAGACACTCACAGACTCTCAGACTCTCCTACCCCTGTCCTCCATATCTTCACTGCACGACACGGACAGCGCCACCGCTTTCTATAACTCGACCCTCACATCAGCCATAGACTCAGTCGCCCCTCTCACGCATGGCACAGTGCGACAAACCAATAGGCAATCTTGGCATAACAATGTCACAAAAAAACTTCGACAAGCATCCAGGGTTGCGGAGTGGCGTTGGAAGAAAACACGCCTGCCAGACGACTTCACTGCCTTCAAACAAGCTACATTTGACTTCAAATCAGCCCTCACCTCTGCTAAACAGACCTATTTCACTAACCTTGTATCTTCACTATCCTACAACCCAAAACAACTGTTCAGCACATTTAACTCTCTCCTCCGCCCACCACTGCTACCTCCAACTCCCTTAATCTCTTCCGAGGATTTTGCCACCTACTTCAAAAACAAGATCGACCAAACAAGGCAAACCTTTACTTATCCACCACCCCAACCACTCCATATACCAGACCTCTGCCCTTCCCTAGTAACCTCCCTCTCCAACATCACTGAAGGAGAGCTTACTCGCCTCTTTTCCAAATCACACCTCACCACCTGTGCACTTGACCCCATGCCTTCCCACCTGCTCCACAACCTCACTAACACGCTTATTCCAGCCCTAACCCAAACATGCCACCATCACACCCATCCTCAAAAAAACTAACCTTGACCCAACTGCTATGCCCAGCTATCGCCCCATATCACTGCTCCCGTTTGCTTCAAAACTCCTTGAGCAGCATGTCCATGGTCAACTTTCCTCCCACCTCTCATCTAACTCCATGACAACCTCCAATCTGGCTTCCGCCCCCACCACTCCACCGAAACTGCCCTGACAAAAATTTCTAATGACCTAGTCACAGCCAAAGCTAACAGACAGTTCTCCATCCTCCTCCTTCTTGACCTGTCCTGCTTTCGACACAGTCGATCACTGCCTACTGCTACAGATTCTTTCTTCCCTTGGCATCAAAGACCTCGCCCTGTCCTGGATTGCCTCATACCTATCCAACCGCACATTTAGCGTTTCCCACTCCCACACTACCTCCTCATCCCGCCCTCTCGCTGTTGGAGTCCCTCAAGGCTCTGTCCTAGGACCCCTACTTTTTTCCATCTATACCCTTGGCCTAGGACAACTCATAAAGTCCCATGGCTTCCAGTACCACCTGTATGCAGACGACACTCAGATCTACCTCTCTGGCCCAGATATGTCACCTCTCTGCTCTCCAGAATCCCGAAGTGTCTGTCAGCCATATCCTCCTTCTTCACCTCTCGCTTCCTAAAACTCAATATAGACAAAACCGAATTCATCATCTTTCCCCCACCTCACGTATCCCCCCTACCCAATCTATCTATTATGGTGAACGGCATCACGCTCTCTCCCGCTCCTGAAATCCGCTGCCTCGGAGTAACTCTTGACTCTGCCCTGTCCTTCAAACCTCACGTCCAAGCTCTTGCCACCTCCTGTTGCCTCCAACTCAAAAATATTGCCAGAATCCGTTCCTTCCTCAGTCCACAATCTACCAAAGCTCTTGTGCATGCTCTCATCATCTCCCGCCTCGATTACTGCAACACCCTCCTCTGTGGCCTCCCCGCTAACTCTCTTGCACCACTCCAGTCTGTCCTCAACTCTGCTGCCCGCCTAATCCACCTCTCTCCTCGCTACTCCCCTGCTTCTCCCCTCTGCAAATCCCTCCACTGGCTCCCAATCCCCCAACGAATCCAGTTCAAACTACTAACACTGATCTACAAAGCCATCCACAACCTGTCCCCTCCCTATATCTCTGAACTAATCTCCCACTATCTTCCCTCACGTAATCTTCGATCATCCCAAGACCTCCTACTCACCTCCACACTTATTCGTTCCTCACACAATCGCCTCCAAGATTTCTCCTGAATATCCCCCATCCTCTGGAATTCCATGCCTCAACACGTCCGATTATCCACCACCCTCGGATCCTTCAGACGGAACCTGAAAACCCATCTCTTCAGGAAAGCCTACAATAACCGAGCCGCCGCCTCACCACCGCCAGAGCCGCCTCCTCACCCCTACCTTCTGTCTCTTTCCCACTATCCCATAGAATGTAAGTCCGCAAGGACAGGGTCCTCTCCCCTCTGTACCAGTGTGTCACTGTAAACCTGTTTACTGTAAATGATATCTATAACTTTGTATGTAACCCCTTTCTCATGTACAGCACCATGGAATTAATGGTGCTATATAAATAAATAATAATAATAAATAATAATCTCCTCCCAGACCTGGACTAACGCATCCGCCAACTCCTGGGCAGTCTGTGGTGGATGGTGCGAGACATGATGTCCCAATGTGTTCAATCAGATTCAGTTCTGGGGAACGGGCGGGCCAGTCCATAGCTTCAATGCCTTCATCTTCCTGGAACTGCTGACACACTCCAGCCACATGAGGTCTGGCATTGTCCTGCATTAGGAGGAACCCAGGGCCAACCGCACCAGCATATGGTCTCACAAGCGGTTTGAGGATCTCATCTCGGTACCTAATGGCAGTCAGGCTACCTCTGGCGAGCACATGGTGGGCTGTGCGGCCCTCCAAAGAAATGCCACCCCACACCATAACTGACCCACTGTGAAACCGGTCATGCTGAAGGATGTTGCAGGCAGCAGATCGCTCTACGCGCCATCTCCAGACTGTCACATGTGCTCAATGTGAATCTGTTTTCATCTGTGAAGAGCACAGGGCGCCAGTGGCAAATTTGCCAATCCTGGTGTTCTGTGGCAAATGCCAAGGGTCCTGCATGGTGTTGGGCTGTGAGCACAACCCCCATCTGTGGACATCGGGCACTCAGACCATCCTCATTAAGTCGGTTTCTAACCTTTTGTGCAGAGACATGCACATTTGTGGCCTGCTTGAGGTCATTTTGCAGGGCTCCTCCTGTTCCTCCTTGCACAAAGGCTGAGGTAGCGGTCCTGCTGCTGGGTTTTTGCCCTCCTACGGCCCCTTCCACCTCTCCTGGTGTACTGGCCTGTCTCCTGGTAGGGCCTCCAGCCTCTGGACACTTCGCTGCCACAGCTCGCATTGATGTGCCATCCTGGATGAGCTGCACTACCTCAGCCACTTGTGTGGGTTGTAGAGTCCGTCTCATGCTACCACGAGTGTGAAAGCACAACCAACATTCAAAAATGACCAAAACATAAGCCAGAAAGCATTGGTACTGAAATGTAGTCTCTGGTCCACACCTGCAGAACCACTCCTTTATTGAGTGTGTCTTGATAATTGCCAATAATTTCCATCTGTTGTCTATTCCATTTGCACAACTGCATGTGGAATTGATTGTCAAACTTGATTCCTGTGGACAGTTTGATTTCACAGAAGTTTGATTTACTTGGAGTTATATTCTGTTGTTTAAGTGTTCCCTTTAGTTTTTTTGAGCAGTGTATATCCCCCTCACTGGGAGCGCCTTACTAACTCGTACCTATAAGGGAAGCCTTTCCGGCGACTATTTGCCCTCGGTGCAGTTCCCTGACTGACCTGAGGCAAGTGGTGGCACCAGAGAGCCGATCCCTGCTGGGTCCTTCTCTCCCCTCCCCCAAGGTGAGCAAAGTCGATGCCCCTCCTTTCCCTGTGAGATCCCTTACTAGTGATGAGCGAGTGTACTCATTGCTCAGGTGGTCTCCGAGAGTGTACGGATATTTCGTTTTTGTTGACACAGCTGAATGTTTTACAGCTACTAGCCAGGCTGAGTACATGTGGGGGTTGCCTGGTTGCTAGGGAATACCCACATGTAATCAAGCTGGGTAGTAGCTGTAAATCATTCAGCTGCCTCGATGAAAACTAAATCTCCGAGCAGTCATACTCAGGAGATCACCCGAGCAACGAGTACACTCACTCATCACTATCCCTTACAGATTCACATGACTGTCGGCAGAAATATATAAAAATTATAGCTCTCAAATTATGGAGATGCAAAAACTTTATTTTGCAAAAAAAAAAGTATTTTAGTGTGTGACAGCAGCCAAACAGGGAAAAAAAAAGATATACAGTCATATGAAAAAGTTTGGGCACCCCTATTAATCTTAAGCTTAATGTTTTATAAAAATTGTTTTTTTTGCAACAGCTATTTCAGTTTCATATATCTAATAACTGTTGGACACAGTAATCTTTCTGCCTTGAAATGAGGTTTATTGTACTTTCAAGGAGGCATCATGGGCTCCTCAAAACAACTGTCAAATGATCTGAAAACAAAGATTATTCAACATAGTTGTTCAGGGGAAGGATACAAAAAGCTGTCTCAGAGGTTTAACCTGTCAATTTCCACTGGCCAGAAGTGGCAGGCCAAGAAAAACATCAGAAAGGCAGAGAAGAAGAATGGTGAGATCAGTCAAGGACAATCCTCAGACCACCTCCAGAGAGCTGCAGCATCAACTTGCTGCAGATGGTGTCACTGTGCATTGGTCAACTATACAACGCACTTTGCACAAGGAGAAGCTGTATGGGAGAGTGATGCGAAAGAAGCCGTTTCTGCAAGCACGCCACAAACAGAGTCGGCTGAGGTATGCAAAAGCACATTTGGAGAAGCCAATTTCTTTTTGGAAGAAGGTCCTGTGGACTCATGAAACCAAGATTGAGTTGTTTGGTTAAAAGGCATTATGCATGGTGGCAAAAAAACACAGTGTGTTGTATAGTTGACTGATGCACAGTGACACCATCTGCAGCAAGTTGATGCTGCAGCTCTCTGGAGATGGTCTGAGGATTGTCCTTGACTGATCTCACCATTCTTCTTCTCTGCCCTTCTGATGTTTTTCTTGGCCTGCCACTTCTGGCCTTAACAAGAACTGTACCTGTGTTCTTCCATTTCCTTTCTATGTTCCTGACAGTGGAAATTGACAGGTTAAATCTCTGAGACAGCTTTTTGTATCCTTCCCCTGAACAACTATGTTGAATAATCTTTGTTTTTAGATCATTTGACAGTTGTTTTGAGGAGCCCATGATGCCACTCTTCAGAGGAGATTCAAACAGGAGAACAACTTGCAAGTGGCCACTTTAAGTAGCTTTTCTCATGATTGCATACACCTAGCTATGAAGTTCAAAGCTCAGAGGTTACAAAACCAAAAAAAAATGCTTTAGTAAGTCAGTAAAAAGTAGGTAGTATTTAACAAGAAAATGATAAGGGTGCCCATACTTATGCACCTGTCAACTTTTGATAGAATGCAGATTGCACATTTTCTGTTAGTACAATAAACCTCATTTCAAGGCAGAAACATTACTGTGTCCAACAGTCATTAGATATATGAAACTGAAATAGCTGTTGCAAAAAAAACAAGTTTTATAAAACATTAAGCTTAAGATTAATAGGGGTGCCCAAACTTTTTCATATGACTGTAAATCGGTCATCGCTGCAACCCAAAGAATAAAGCCGCCTAATCACTTATACTGCACAAGACAACATAAAAAATCAATAAAACCAATTCTTGACCTGCTGTTGATTTGCTCATTCTGCCTACCAAAGATCATAGAAAGGCTCAGCTCACATTTATCCTATGCTTTACACTGAGCGCTTACACTGGAGTTTCCATGTAAATCTGAAATACATAATTTAGACGTATCTCACTAGTGGAAGATTCCCTATGAGGCAGATAGAGAAACTTAAACGTACATAAAAGCACAGTCAGGCCACATTTTTGTGCACTTATAGAAAAAAGGAATGCTGAACAGAGGCCAGATGGAGTAATAGTGATGAGTGAACGTTATCCGAGCACGCTCGGGTGCTAGCCGATTGACTTCGGCGCGCTCAAATAATGTGTTTTGAGTCCCGGAGCTGCTGTTTGACAGCTGCAACACATGCAGGGATTGCCTAACAGGCAATCCCTACATATGTAACGGCTGCTGAACAGCTAGGAGATATGCACCCGTGGGAACACAAACATATTTTTCTAGCATGCTGAAGACACGCTGTTAGAACACGAGCATGCTCGGATAACACGCATGTTCGCTCATCACTACCGAGTAACTCTGCTGCCTCATTATAGTAAATGGCTCTTTCAGGAGTTTCATTTGAATCACATGATTAGGATATTTAGATGGAAAACCCGAAGGATAAATGATCCAAAATGTTATGTAAAATGTTCCCAATAAAAGCTTGAACCTGATCCACAAAAAAAGCAACTCCCCACTCAGGTATGTCAGTTGTCTACGGAAATATAGGAGTTTTTTTGTTACTGGTATCACAAAAGCTCTGCAAAAGCGTTATGGCTCATCAGCCCCCCAAATCCAAATGCCCCCTGCCTTCTGAGCCCCACAGAGTGCCCAAATCACATTTAGCATATACATGTTTGGCATTTTTGTAGCTATGACAGCCGGCTCAATTTACGGGTGCATGTTGCCAGAAGCAGAAGCTGGGCATAATGTACTGGGTATTAGTACGTACTGGGCACTACAAACGCAAATTTGCCTAACATCCATATCCGCTCATTTCTGGAAAAACACCCGTGGAGTAAAAATCAACAGCTATGGTTAAATTCCCATTGGAGGGGGTAATTTAAATAAATGGGGTTATTCTGCGCTTCTGGCACTTAAGGGTTCTGCACATGGAGTCTACAAGCTATTTTAAGAAACTGCTCCAAGTAAATAGTGCTCAGTCACACGCCATGTGGTTAAGTAGTACTGTACAGACACAAAGTATTTCCACATCCAGCAGAAATTGTGTGACAAATTTTGGTGCTATTTTTACCCAATTCCCAGTGTGAAAATGTAAAATCTGGGGCTAAAACAACATTTTTTGTGGAAAAAATGTACGGTAATTATTTTTTCGTAACTGCGCTATGGTAGAAAATTCCCCATGCTATCAATGTTATCAGTGCACCCCTAGATGAATTCATTAAGAGGGGGGTTAAAATAAAAAGCCCATGGTCAATTGATTAAAAAAGAGGGGGGGAGTTGAGAATAGGAAGGAGACTTCCGGTCTGAGGCCGGCGGCAGGATGTGATGTCAGACGCCGGCCGGCTTCAGCATGCAAGAAAGGATTTTCTGCATTCCACGCAGGAACGCATAATGAATTACAGCGCGTATGGTATTAGTGGACTACCCCCCCCCCCCATTACACACACACACACACACCTGGACAAGAGAACAGGTGCTGCAGTCCGGTCACCTATATAAGAGCCCTGGACAGGAAGACATCTCAGGTAGGACCACTGTGCGGTAAAAAAACAACATGGAGATGTCAGCTACCTCACTCTCTGCATCTGCAGATCCCAGCACAATCCCGACCCCAGTAAGTAGTCTGGCACTGGGAGTCCACTCCCTGATGCAGGTTGTAGTCTTATGATTCCTTCTCCCCTTTATTGCAGGGGGACAAGGAACCTGTATCAGGAAGCAAATCTAAGACTTCACGCAGATGCGCAGTCTGTAAGAAAAAATTGGCCTCTTCGTATAAAAAGACATTATGCAAAAAGTGTACAGAAAAAGTCATTAGGGAAGAGCAACCATCCCTGATGGAAGAGATTAAGGGCTAAATCCAGCACGAAATTAAAACCTCCCAGGCTGCCCTTTCCCAGCCCACACACTCTCCTAGTGCCCCTCCTGAAGCTAAAAGGAGGAAGCTTAATCCAGAGAAAGAAGGGTATGATGACTCTCAGGATGAAGAGTCGACCCCAGATGAGCCTCTGGAAGAGGGTGAATTATTCCTAGACCCAGAGGCTTCCCAGCAGGAGAGATATGACTTCTCCTCGGGTGATATAGAGGAACTTCTCACGGCGGTAAGGAGGACTATGGAAAGGAAGAGAGGATGGCCCAGTCGTTGCAGGAAGAAATGTTCCAGGTACTCCGTTCTAAGAAAAAACAGGTGTTTCCCATTCATAAGAATATCCGGGACCTGGTCGTAGAAGAGTGGGAATCCCCAGAGAAGAGGCTGACTACCCCAGCAGAGATGGACAGATTCCCAGTAGATGACGAGACAGCTTCATGCTGGTCAGAAATTCCAAGACTGGATGTCCAGATTGCTGGGAGTAGCTAAGAAAACCACACTACCATTTGAGGATGCCTCCCAGTTGAAGGACCCTCTGGAACGTAAGATGGACGGACTACTAAGAAAATCATGGTAAATGTCAGCATCTTTATTGAACACCAATGCAGTATCTACCTGTGTGGCTAGATCAATGTACCATTGGCTGGGCAACTGGAGGAGCACCTGTCCTTAGGTACTCCCAGAGAAGACTAGCTTCCCTACCTCTCTTCCAGAAGGTGACAGGCTTTCTAGTGGATACCTCTGCAGAATCAGTGAGAGTGGCAGCAAGATCATCAGGGTTGTCAAACTCAGTGAGGCGAGACCTAAGATCTTGGTCCGGGTATATGACATCAAAGATGAAGTTGTGCTCTATTCCCTTCAAGGGGAAATACACTTCTCAAAAATATAAAGGGAACACAAACAGAATATAACTCCAAGTAAATCAAACTTCTGTGAAATGAAACTGTCCACATAGGAAGCAACACTGTTTGACAATCACTTTCACATGCTGTTGTGCAAATGGAATAGACAACAGATGGAAAGTATTGGCAATTATCAAGACACATTAAAGGAGTGGTTCTGCAGGTGGAGACCACAGACCAGATATCAATACCAATGCTTTCTGGCTGATGTTTTGGTCACTTTTGAATGTTGGTTGTGCTTTCACACTCGTGGTAGCATGAGACGGACTCTACAACCCACAAAAGTGGCTGAGGTAGTGCAGCTCATCCAGGATGGTACATTGCGAGCTGTGGCAAGAAGGTTTGCTGTGTCTGTCAGCGTAGTGTCCAGAGGCTGGAGGCGCTACCAGGAGACAGGCCAGTACACCAAGACACGTGGAGGGGGCCGTAGGAGGGCAACAACCCAGCAGCAGGATCGCTACCCCAGCCTGTATGCCAAGAGGAAAAGGAGGAGCACTGCAAGAGCCCTGCAAAATGACCTCCAACAGGCCACAAATGTGCATGTGTCTGCACAAACGGTTAGAAACCGACTCCATGAGGATGGTCTGAGTGCCCGACATACACAGATGGGGGTTGTGCTCACAGCCCAACACTATGCAGGACGCTTGGAATTTGCCACAGAACAGGATTGGCAAATTTGCCACTGGTGCCCTGTGCTCTTCACAGATTAAAGCAGGTTCACACTGAGCACATGTGACAGATGTGACAGGGTCTGGAGATGCCATGGAGAGTGATCTGCTGCCTGCAACATCCTTCAGCATGACCAGTTTGGCAGTGGGTCAGTAATGTTGTAGGGTGGCATTTCTCTGGAGGGCCGCACAGCCCTCCATGTGTTCTCCAGAGGTAGCCTGACTGCCATTACATACTGAGATGAGAGCCTCAGACCCCTTGTGAGACCATATGCTGGTGCGGTTGGCCCTAGGTTCCTCCTAATGCAGGACAATGAAAGACCTCATGTGGCTGGAGTGTGTCAGCAGTTCCAGGGAGATGAAGGCATTGAAGCTATGGGCTGGCCCGCCCATTCCCCAGACCTGAATCCAATTGCACACATCTGGGACATCATGTCTCACACCATCCATCAGCGTCACATTGCACCACAGACTGTCCAGGAGTTGGCGGATGCTTTAGTCCAGGTCAGGGAGATCCCTCAGGAGACCATCTGCCGCCTCATCAGGAGCATGCCTAGGCATTGTAGGGAGGTCATACAGGCACACAACTGCACATCATTTCCTTGTCTTGAGGCATTTCCACTGAAGTTGGATCAGCCTGTCACTTGATTTTCCATTTTGACTGAGTATCATTCCAAATCCAGACCTCCATTGGATATTAATATTGATTTACATTGATCATTTTTAGGTTTTATTGTTCTCAACACATTCCACTATGTAATGAATAAAGATTTGCAGCTGAAATATTTTATTCAGTGATATCTAGGATATGGTATTTTAGTGTTCTCTTTATTTTTTTGAGCAGTGTGAATGTTTGGTCCGGCCTTAGACGAACTACTAGAAAAGGCTTCAGACAAAAATAAAACATTACCAGAACCTAGAAACCCTAGGAAAAGACCCTTCCACTCTCAACAAGAGCATACTCCTCAGTACAAAGGTAAGGGCAAGTCGGGGCGTTGGACCTATCCAAAAGGGGGAAAAGACAGGAATCTTTTTCTTCCCCACTCCCAGAAACAAAAAAAGCAATGACGCCATCACAGTGGGAGGACGTATCTCAGACTTCCTACCGTACTGGCAAAAAATCTGCTCAGATCAATGGACCCCAAAACCAGTCAGAGAAAGGATAAAGATAGAGTTTGTCTCATCCTCAAACAACTTTGAAAACAACATGTCTCGCTACACCAGGGCTACAGTCCACCCTGATAGCAGGAGTAGAAGACCGCCAATATAATCTCTATAGTCACGGAGAATGAAAGGAACATTATTCAAACCTATTCCTGATAAAAAAAAAAATAAAAAAAAATGGTTCTCATTGGGTCATAATCAACCTGAAGCCCCCGAATCGATATGTAGCATACAGAACATTCAAGAAGGAATCCGTCAGGTCAACAGTACCTCTGATAAGACAGGATTTCATCATGGCGACTATAGATCTACAGAACGCATATTATCATGCCCCAATCCATCCAACTTATTGAAAATTCCTAAGGTTTGCAGTCGCCAGGGGAAAAAACAGACCATTACCAGTTCAATGTCCTCCCATTTGGACTATCCTCAGCCCCAAGGATCTTCACAAAGATCATGTCCGAGGTCATAGCCTACATCAGAGGTCAACATATATGCATAGTCCTATACCTCGACAACCTCTTGTTAGTGGCTCCCTCAGTACCCATGCTACAAGAACATCTTCAGACGACAGTCCAGATCTTATCGTCCCTAGGCTGGATAGTGAACCACAAGAAATCTGATATGGTTCCAGCAACAACAAACACATTTTAGGAGTCCTACTAGACTCACACAGCCAAACATCTTTCTTGCCCAGATAAAAACAAATCTTGCTGACAGCAAAGAGAAAGATGTTGCAGGGCAAAGAAACAGTATCCTTAAGATGGGCCATGTCAGTTCTCGGATCCATGACATCCTGCATCCAGATGGTAGCGTGGGCACAAGCTCACACCAGGACACTTCAGACTCATATTCTGGCAAACTGGGATGGAACCCCAGAATCCTTGGACAAGAAGATCCAAATACCACTGCATGTAAAGTCCTCGTTAACATGGTGGCTACAAAAGGAGAACTTAACCAGAGGAGTTCCCTGGTTGCAAGATCCAGCGGTCACTATAAGAGTAGAAGCCAGCGGGAAAGGATGGGGAGCCATGGTATCCCAACACATACTACAAGGATGCTGGTCAGATGAGAGAAGCCAACAATCCTTGAACTTCATGGAACTAAAAACGGTAGAGGTCCTCAGAGCAGCAGTAACTCTTGTCCAGGATTCCCATGTCAAAATATACTCGGACAATGTGACAACAGTTGCCCACTTTCACCATCAGGGAAATACAAGGCACCAAGATCTAAAAGCAATATCAGCCAGAATATTTTCGTGGGCAGAAGACCACCTCTCACTGTCTGCTCTACTCATAAAAGGGCGATAAATATACAGGCCGAATTCTTGAGCAGAACAAAGATCCATCCAGAGGAATGGAGTCTAGACCCTGAGGTCTTTCAGATACTGACCAGAAGGTGGGGCCAGCCAGAGGTTGACATGTTCGCAAGTGGTCAGAACACAAAGGTGGACCAATATTATTCATTAAATCCAACCGATCCCGGACTAGGTGTAGACGCGTTAGCCCAACCATGGACATTCAAACTGGCTTATGCCTTCCCTTCATTACCGATTCTACCAAGAGTCCTACAAAAAATTAGGGAAAAGGTCAATGTAATCCTGGTGGCTCCATTCTGGGCCAAAAGAAGCTGGTTCGAAACCCTTGCCAATCTAAGAGTAGAAGGACCGATAACACTACCTCTGGTCAAGAACCTTCTCTATCAAGGGCCAATACTTCATCCAGATCCCAAGATATTACACCTGAAGGCCTGGCTTCTGAATTCTCAATCCTGAGGACAAGAGGGCTGTCACAGAATGTCATTAGGACACTACAAAAAAGCCGAAAGGCAGCGACCAACTCCATTTACCAGAAAATATGAAAGACCTTTATCACATGGAGTGCTCCCGAATGGCCTGACACAGGCCGAACCTAGCCAGAATCTTGGATTTTTTGCAAGAAGGGCTAGGGAAGAGGCTCAGACCCAGCACCCTCAAGGTCCAGGTGGCAGCCCTAAGCTCATATTTTGACCAGTCTTTAGCCGACTACAGATGGATCAGAAGGTTTATGACAGCAGCATCCCGCATATGTCCAAGAGCTATGAACCTAGTTCCATCAATGTAGTCCTGAAGGGACTCACACTTCCACCTTTTGAGCCCTTGTCGTCAATAGATGTGGACAGACTTGCCTGGAAAATCACCTTCCTGGTAGCAATAACTACAGCCAGGAGAGTGGGCGAACTACAGGCTCTCTCGATCAACAAGTCCTACATGAAGATCCTAGAAGCCCGACTTACTCTGCGATTGGATCCATCCTTTCTTCCAAAACTCGTCTTTGAATTTCACAGATCTCAGATAATTCTCCCCTCCTTCTATCAAGAACCAAGAAGTAAAGAAGAAGAACTGTTCCACACTCTGGATGTTTGGAAAATACTACTTATCTCCAGGTGATGGAGAAAATTAGAAAGGCCCAGAACCTGTTCATTCATCTTCAGGGCCAGAATAAAGGGAAGAAGACTTCCAAGTCTACAATCACCAACTGGATCAAGAGAGTAATCTTGGGGCTTATCACGCCCAGGACCTTCCACAGCCAGAAAAATTTACAGCTGATTCTACCACAGCAACAGCTGTCTACTGGGCCGAGAAAGCCAGTGCTTCCATCGAGCAAATATGCAGAGCTGCTACTTGGTCCTCGGTCCATACATTTTCCAAACATTACACTCTACACCTGATGTCAAAAGAGGACTTGGCATTCGAAGAAAAAGTCCATAGAGCTATAGTCCCTCCCTAAACATTAAACATTGCTAAACTAAACATTACTCTTGGGTACTACATTTGGGTATTACATTTGGTAGTGAAATGTAATATTCAAGGTATTTTCAGTAAACTTTTTTAAGCTTCTAAGTCCAATAAAGGTCTACATTTCCTAATCATGAATATCTAAAGCTGATATGTTAACCATGTTTTTTGCTCATATAATAGTATTGTGTTATTGAATGTAATATGCCTGACCAATGTTTTGTACATAAGTTATAGGTAAATTTTTTAAGTAATTGTCCAGGATTTGTGAAAAAAATGTACAAAGACTAGTGAATAATGAAAAATTATTACTTATCTTATAAATAACCCATGATTGTAGTGCTGCCACACCGGTAATACCATCAGCCTTTGTTCAGTGGCCTGCAGCAATAATGTTCTGTGCAGAAATTATAGATACATTTTAAGTTGTTTAAGATTTGTAAGAAATGGACACAGAGAAGGGAATACTCAAAATGATTACTTATCCTGTAAATCCCAAAGAAAATTCCAGTGCTTCCAGCTCAGTTGTCCTGCTGGTCCTTGTTAGAGTGGCCCCCAGATATTAGGTCCCAACAATATCCTCAGGACAGATATAAATAGTCAATGGCCAGGGCAGTCATATAACCGTAGTATCAACGGTGCAGCCAGAGACTGGCGGTAGCTGTAACCTGTGCATGGTCAGCTCAAAAGTCCTGCAAAACGGTTTCCAACTATGAGCAGCAATATTAGATCAGCAGTATGTTAGCGGCATGGAGTTTTCAGGTAAATACTAGATATTTTGTGAGTTTGACAAATTCTCTGCTTCAAGTTCAATTTTTAAAAAGTGTTTATATCTTTAAAAAAAGAGGTTTAAGATATACTCTTACCGGTATCCAGTGCAAGGCTGGAGGAGTCCATTTAGCAAAGTTTACGTTAATATGATCTTTCCCAAATTATGAGCAAATGGATTAATAATTTTTGTCTAAGATGGCAAAAACACACACTTCTCTTGGTGATGGAAAGGAAAGCTAGAAGGGTTATGGAGGAGGCTGTTATTTTTTAGATTTTTTTTCTAAGTGTACCTAATCTATTTGCTCACAATTTAGGAAATGTATCTGAGAACTAAAGTTAATACATGCCTTTTTATAAAGCAGTGTAATGGGTGAAAATAAAATAAGAAATGTAGTGAAATGTAATATTCAAGGTATTTTCAGTAAACTTGTTTTTTACTCATATAATAGTATTGTGTTATTGAATGTGATATGCCTGACCAATGTTCTGTATATAAGTTATAGGTACATTTTTTAAGTAATTGTCCAGGATTAGTGAAAAAAAATGTACAAAGACTAGTGTATAATGAAAAATTATTACTTATCTTATAAATAACCCATGATTGTAATGCTGCCACACCGGTAATACCATCAGCCTTTGTTCAGTGGCCTGCAGCAATAATGTTATGTGCAGAAATTATAGATACATTATAAGTTGTTTAAGATTTTTAAGAAATGGACTCAGAGAGGGGAATACTCAAAATGATAAGTTATCCTGTAAATCCCAATGATAATTGTAGGGGTCAAGCACTAAAGATGGTTCATGGACCATATAACAAAGAAGTGCAATAAATAAAAAAAACAAACAGAAGGTAAGTATTAAAGACAAATCTTCATTGGATCATATTAAAATGTAAATAATTGCACTAATAAATAAATTGGCAACAACCCCAGCCATTGATAGAGTAAAATGGTATATGCATCCACAAAATGTACAAGATAGAAAGATTATTCCTTAAGCACTTATGTCAGAGAAGGAAATCAATTGTAATAGTACCCTTATAATGGCAGTATAGTGACCAGTTGAACTTCATAGCATGAAAGTAAGAATATAGAACTTATAGCAACGTGAGCAATAACGGCTGGGGTTGTTGCCATTTTATTTCATGGTCTAAATGTTTGTATAAGCAGTTACCAGTAAAATATAGGAAACGAGGAAAGCGACATTCTACACCAGCCTATCAGGAAAAGGCAATTTATTTCAGATAAAGGATAGCCTACAGAGACATCAATGAAATGAGTAACCGCTGTTTCGCATAAGTACATGCTTCTTCAGGCTCACACATCACTGGTAACACTTCCCTATTTTTTATACAGGATATCCTATCCAGAATTTTATGCTTTTATTAAGATCAACACCAAAATCTTTACAAAGGGGATATATAAAAACACAGACAAAACATCAAATAAAAACATGAGTCACTAATATATGCTGTTTCACAAAAAAAGGCTTAAATCATTGTGATTGTTTAACCTCAGGTCCCATAGTCTCTGTTCTTTGAATAACTTATATTTCTTTTCTAAGTAACTTTTTGGGTCTGTTATCACCTTCCTTGGGTATTTACTCAAAATATAACGTGGCTAATCGTATCCAGTCGGGTCTGATCTGTGAACGTGTCTCCTATGACTAATAAATCAGGAAAAATCACGACTGCAGTGCGAGTACATGCACACTGATGCGTTTGTGCAAGGGATGTAAATACTTCTAGCTATGTAAAAATTTACCTCAGTCATAAAAAAATTGCATACACTATGTATTTGCTCTGGCAAGTAAAAAGATGGCGATTGTGGGATAAACATAATGATGCTGTTTGCACTGATTTCATTTATGAAGTATTATATTTTGCGCTACAGTTTTGTGCAGTGTGAGCCAGAAGAAGCAATAGCTCACTTAAAACAGCTGTTGCTTGTTTCATTAATGGCTTTGTTTGCTATAGTGTGATTAAAGAAAAGTGACTTCATACTTATACGCAGGTGGTCAGTGCTTCTTGCCTTGTTTCCTACATTTTACTGGTATTTACAAGTTAAGGCCGGGAGCACACTTGGGAGTGCAATACGAAAAACTCGAGTGAGTCTTTCACCTCAATACCCGGCACTGGGGACGTAGCGTTCAGCTGCATAGAAATACATGCAGCCATATGCTCTGGTCCCGAGTGCCGGCGGCAGTGCCAGGTATTGATGTGAGAGACTCGCATGAGTTTCTTGCATTGCACTTGCAAGTGTGACCCCGGTCTAACTATGAAGCTGAACACCACAAGACATTGGCAATATGAGTCCGAAGGTTTTTGCCAGATCTTGTTTTTCTTCAGTTCGATTGTGGTTTAGTGCCACCGTTCTTATTTGGGCTCTACTAACTACTGGAGATACTTAGCAAGAAGAAGTTGAATAATTCTCACTGTAGTTCTGTAAGAGGTTCTCCAAGAGTGAGCTAAAATGGCATACCTGATATAATTCAAACTGCAACCAGACCTAGTCAAGTGGATGCAGATTGATACAGCTCTTGTCAGTTGACAAACAGGTCTTGGGAGCTGTATGTTTTCATACATACCTCAGTCAGCGACCGGAAGAACTTTAAGGGCATGTGCCAGTAGGATCAACCTTCTTAACCCCTTAACCCCCAAGGGTGGATTGCACGTTAATGACTGGGACAGTTTTTAAAATTCTGTCACTTTATGAGGATATAACTCTGGAACGCTTCAACAGATCCTGATGATTCTGACATTTTCTCGTGCCATATTGTACATCATGATAGTGGTAAAATTTCTTTGTTAATACTTGCGTTTGTTTGTGAAAAAAACGGAAATTTGGCGAAAATTGTGAAAATTTCGCAATTTTCCAACTTTGAATTTTTATGCCCTTAAATCACAGAGATATGTCACACAAAATACTTAATAAGTAACATTTCCCACATGTCTACTTTACATCAGCACAATTTTGGAACCAAAATTTTTTTTTGTTAGGGAGTTATAAGGGTTAAAATTGACCAGCAATTTCTCATTTTTACAACTCCATTTTTTTTAGGGACCACATCACATTTGAAGTCACTTTGAAGGGTCTATATGATAGAAAATAACCAAGTGTGACACCATTCTAAAAACTGCACCCCTCAAGGTGCTCAAAACCACATTCAAGACGTTTATTAACCCTTCAGGTGTTTCACAGGAATTTTTGGAATGTTTAAAAAAATGAACATTTAACTTTTTTCACAAAAAAATTATTCAGCTCCAATGTGTTTTATTTTAACAAGGGTAACAGGAGAAATTGGACCCCAAAAGTTGTTATACAATTTGTCCTGAGTACGCCGATACCCCACATATGGGGGTAAACCACTGTTTGGGCGCATGGCAGAGCTCGGAAGGGAAGGAGCGCCGTTTCTTTTTAATGCAAAATTGACTGGAATTGAGATCGGATGCCATGTCGCGTTTGGAGAGCCCCTGATGTGCTTAAACATTGAAACCCCCCACAAGTGAAACCATTTTGGAAAGCAGACCTCCTAAGAAACTTAACTACATGTGTGATGAGCACTTTGACCCATCAAGTGCTTCACAGAAGTTTATAATGCAGAGCCATAAAAATAAAAAATCATATTTTTTCACAAAAATGAACTTTTTGCCCCCAATTTTTTATTTCCCAAGGGTACTAGAAGAAATTGTACCCCAAAAGTTGTTAAATTTGTCCTGAGTACGCCAATACCCCATATGTGGGGGTAAACCACTGTTTGGGCGCATGGCAGAGCTTGGATGGGAAGGAGCGCAATTTGACTTTTCAATGCAAAATTGACTGGAATTGAGATGGGACACCATGTTGTGTTTGGAGAGCCCCTGATGTGCCTAAACATTGAAACCCCCACAAGTGACACTATATTGGAAAGTAGACCCCCTAAGGAACTTATCTAGATGTGTTGTGAGAACTGTGAACCCCCAAGTGTTTCACTTCAGTTTATAACGCAGAGCTGTGAAAATAAAACAATCTTTTTTTTTCCACAAAAATTATTTTTTAGCCCCCAGGTTTGTATTTTCCCAAGGGTAACAGAAGAAATTGGATACCAAAATTTGTCCTGAGTACGCTGATACCCCATATGTGGGAGTAAACCCCTGTTTGGGTGCACAAGAGAGCTCGGAAGGGAAAGAGCACTGTTTTACTTTTTCAACGCAGAATTGACTGGAATTGAGATCGGACGCCATGTCACAATTGGAGAACCCCTGATGTGTCTAACAGTGGAAACCCCCCAATTCTAACTGAAGCCCTAACCCAAACACACCCCTAACCCTAATCCCAATCATAACCCCTAACCTGAAAATGCCCCTAGCCCTAATCCCAACCATACCCTTAACCCCAACACACCCCTAACCACACCCCTAACTCCAACACACCCCTAACCCTAATCCCAGCCATAACCCTAACCACACCCCTAATCCCAACCCTAATTCCAACCGTAAGCGTAAACCAAACCCTAACTTTAGCCCCAACCCTAACTCTAACTTTAGCCCCAACCCTAACTTTAGCCACAAACCTAACCCTAATGGGAAAATGGAAATAAATACATTTTTTAAAATTGTATTTTTCCCTAAGGTGGTGATAAGGGGGATTGATTTACTTTTATAGCGGGTTTTTTAGCGGATTTTTATGATTGGCAGCCATCACACACAAAGTTGCTTTTTACTGCAAAAAATAGTTTTTGCGTCTCCACATTTTGAGAGCTATAATTTTTCAATATTTTGGTCCAGAGTCATGTGAGGTCTTGTTTTTTGCAGGATGAGTTGACATTTTTATTGGTACCATTTACGGGTACATGACATTTTTTGATCGCTTTTTATTCCGATTTTTGTGAGGCGGAATGACCAAAAACCAGCTATTCCTGAATTTCTTTGGGGGGGGAGTTTATACCATTCCACAATTGGTAAAATTGATAAAGCAGTTTTATTCTTCGGGTCAGTACGATTACAGCGATACCGCATTTATATCATTTCGTTATGTTTTGGCGCTTTTATACGATAAAAACTATTTTATATAAATAATTATTATTTTTGCATCGCTTTATTCTGAGGACTATAACTTTTTTATTTTTTCACTGCTGTTGATGATGCTGTATGGCGACTCATTTTTTGAAGGATAAGATGACGTTTTCAGCAGTACCATGGTTATTTATATCCGTCTTTTTGATCGCATGTTATTCCACTTTTTGTTCAGTGGTATGATAATAAAGCGTTGTTTTTAGCCTCATTTTTTTTACGTGTTCACTGAAGGGGTTAACTAGTGGGACAGTTTTGTAGGTCGGGTCTTTACGGATGCGGCAATACTAAATATGTGTACTTTTGTTTTTTTATTATCTAGATAAAGAATTGTATTTTTTGAAACAATATTTTTTTTCTTTATTTAGGAATTTTTTTTTTTACACATGTAATTTTTTTTTTTTTTTTTTACATTGCCCCAGGGGGGACATCACTGTATAATTGACAGATCGCTGATCTGACACTTTGCAGTGCACTGTGTCAGATCAGCGAACTGACAGGCACTGCAGGGAGGCTTCTTGGTGCCTGCTCTGAGCTGGCGCTTGAAAGCCACCTTCCTGCAGGACTCGGAAGGCCCCCCGTGGCCATTTTGTATTCGGGGCCTGCAGTGAGGAGGAGGTAGGAGACCCTCGGAGCAACGCGTTGCTGCAAGGGTCTCAGCGAAGCACGCAGGTAGCCCCCTCCCTGTTCTGGGGGTTAATGTGCCGGGAGTGGTCCTTGACCGCTCCTGGAACATTGTGCCATATGTCAGCTGTAATAATCAGCTGACACCCGGAGGCGATCAGCCGCGCTCCCCCCGTGAACGTGGCCGATCGACTATGACGTACTATCCCGTCACTGGGAATTAAGTCCCAGGTCACCTTGACGGAATAGTATGTCATTTGGGATTAAGGGGTTAAGCTATCTGTATGGGCATTTAGGTCATAGGAAGGTTAATAAAATGATACCTTGATATCAGATCCTATGTCTCCAGAGAAATCCATGTTTTTCTTATATGTGAATAAGCTGTTCAAGGCTGTGGGCCAGACACTGATCTGCATGAGAACCTGCCTATAGAGATTATTTTATATGAAAGGGGAAGTTACCAGTGTGAGATATGTAACTAACTCAGAACAGTAGAACTGAACTTTGTATCAAAACAAGCATTTTAGCAGCTGCAGCTCGCACAGCTCTTTTGTTCGGCAACCCTGTACAGGCCTGTGAAATGGAAGCGGAATCTGAGAGGACCCTGCAGATGTGTTAGTTAGGCCGGGGTCACACTAGCATAGAATACGGACGAGTGCTATGGTGCAGCTCACATCACCATTTTTTTTTCTCGAGTATTCAGCGTACGGGTGAAATCTCAGCATGCTGCGATTGTACGCGTATATCGCCCGAGTCTCACCAATGCAAGTCTATGGGTGCGAGAAAAAAATCGGACACCACATGGACCATCAGTGTGACTTGCGAGATATACACACACATTTTCCTAATTTCAGCCCATTGAGCCATTAAATTCAATGGGGAAAAGCAGTGAGAAATGTACACTGTGTGCAGAATTATTAGGCAAGTTGTATTTTAGAGGATTATTTTTATTATTGATCAACTATGTTCTCAGTCAACCCAAAAGACTCATAAATATCAAAACTTAATATTTTTGGAAGTTGGAGTGTTTTTTTTTAGTTTTGGCTATCTTAGGAGGATATCTGCTTGTGCAGGTAACTATTACTGTGCAGAATTATTAGGCAACTTAATAAAATCAAATATATTCCCATCTCACTTGTTTATTTTCAACAGGTAAACCAATATAACTGCACAAAATTTAGAAATAAACATTTCTTACATGCAAAAACAAAACCCCCAAAAATTAGTGACCAATATAGCCACCTTTCTTTATGACACTCAACAGTAGGGTTGAGCGACTTTAATTTTTTTAAGATCGACACGGGTTTTGTGTCCAGAGTCGAGTCGAGTGCAGTCGGCCGATTATCGCTAAAAGTCAGGGATCGACCGAAACACGAAACGCAATGCAAGTCAATGGGGAAGCATAGTCGGCAGTGAGTGGAGGCCAGGAAAACACCTACAGTGCCCATTTTAATGCCAAAAACATCCATTCTTGTTTCTGAAGCTTGTCAATCTTAATTAACTTTATAATAATAGTTGTTCAATGGAACTTGGGGGTCATTTTGCAAATTTGTGGGGGGTAGGGCTGGTTCAAGGTTTTAGTGGGCCCAGGAATCGTGGACGTCACGGCGGTGGAGCAGGGAGAGGAAAGTATTTCAACGTTGCAAGTGCTGTGATCCTGAGCAAGCAGGGGGGCACACTTGTTCGCATTGGCACTGGCACAGGGCCCCTCAAAGTACAGCGGTGTGTTTGCACGGCGGGGGCGCCTCCCGTCAGCAGCGACACTTTTGCGTACTCTGAGGGGCCCTGTGCCAGTGACGTCGCCAACGAGTATGCCCCCCCACCTGATGAAGGAACCTGCACTTTCATCTGCACCTTCCTCTTTGTCCCTGTGTAAGGTGGTATAACATGCGGGAAGGGGAACCTTACTTTCAGCAGGGTCAGATTCTGGCTGTGTAGAGTGCAAGGGGAATGTAGTGGTCTAGGTCAATGTACCAGCAGACTCATCTAGCAGTGGCTGGGCAATGGGCAGGATGAGGAGGAAACAGATATAGGGCCAAAGAATAAAGTAGGCTAAATGCAGTTCAAAATTGGTAACAGGACTAAACAGGCGGCATTGCTTTGTTCAGTGGAGTAGCAAACCCAGGAGCAGCAGACACTGTTTTAAGGGCCCAACCACACTAGTAGGCCAAATGCAGTATAATATCTGCTACTGTAGGCCAAAAGCCAGAAGGTTGAAGCTCAGCTTTATTCAGTTGAGGACTAACACCAGGGAGGGGCAGACACCGTTAGTAGGCCGTAACCAAAGTTGAAGGCCAAATGCAGTTTAATATCTGATACTGTAGGCCGAAAGCCAGAAGGTTGAAGCTCAGCTTTATTCAGTTGAGGACAAACACCAGGGAGGGGCAGACACCGTTAGTAGGCCGTAACCAAAGTTGAAGGCCAAATGCAGTTTAATATCTGATACTATAGGCCGAAAGCCAGAAGGTTGAAGCTCAGCTTTATTCAGTTGAGGACAAACACCAGGGAGGGGCAGACACCGTTAGTAGGCCGTAACCAAAGTTGAACGCCAAATGCAGTTTAATATCTGATACTATAGGCCGAAAGCCAGAAGGTTGAAGCTCAGCTTTATTCAGTTGAGGAAAAACAAACACCAGGGAGGGGCTGACACCGTTAGTAGGCCCTAACCACCAATTTTTAAAATAACAGCACTTAATGAGAGCCAGAAGGTTGAAGCTCAGCTTTATTCAGTTGAGGAAAAACACCAGGGAGGGGCAGACACCGTTAGTAGGCCGTAACCAAAGTTGAAGGCCAAATGCAGTTTAATATCTGATACTATAGGCCCAAAGCCAGAAGGTTGAAGCTCAGCTTTATTCAGTTGAGGGCAAACACCAGGGAGGGGCAGACACCGTTAGTAGGCCCTAACCACCAATTTTTAAAATAACAGCACTTAATGAGAGCCAGAAGGTTGAAGCTCAGCTTTATTCAGTTGAGGAAAAACACCAGGCAGGGGAAGACACCGTTAGTAGGCCGTAACCAAAGTTGAAGGCCAAATGCAGTTTAATTTCTGATACTATAGGCCGAAAGCCAGAAGGTTGAAGCTCAGCTTTATTCAGTTGAGGAAAAACACCAGGGAGGGGCAGACACCGTTAGTAGGCCGTAACCAAAGTTGAAGGCCAAATGCAGTTTAATATCTGATACTATAGGCCCAAAGCCAGAAGGTTGAAGCTCAGCTTTATTCAGTTGAGGGCAAACACCAGGGAGGGGCAGACACCGTTAGTAGGCCCTAACCACCAATTTTTGAAAACACAGCACTTAATGAGAGCCAGAAGGATGAAGCTCAGCTTTATTCAGTTGAGGACAAACACCAGGCAGGGGCAGACACCGTTAGTAGGCCCTAACCAAAGTTGAAGGCCAAATGCAGTTTAATATCTGATACTATAGGCCCAAAGCCAGAAGGTTGAAGCTCAGCTTTATTCAGTTGAGGGCAAACACCAGGGAGGGGCAGACACCGTTAGTAGGCCCTAACCACCACCACCAATTTTTGAAAACACAGCACTTAATGAGAGCCAGAAGGATGAAGCTCAGCTTTATTCAGTTGAGGACAAACACCAGGCAGGGGCAGACACTGTTAGTAGGCCCTAACCACCAATTTTTAAAATAACAGCACTTAATGAGAGCCAGAAGGTTGAAGCTCAGCTTTATTCAGTTGAGGAAAAACACCAGGGAGGGGCAGACACCGTTAGTAGGCCGTAACCAAAGTTGAAGGCCAAATGCAGTTTGATATCTGATACTATAGGCCCAAAGCCAGAAGGTTGAAGCTCAGCTTTATTCAGTTGAGGGCAAACACCAGGGAGGGGCAGACACCGTTAGTAGGCCGTAACCAAAGTTGAAGGCCAAATGCAGTTTAATTTCTGATACTATAGGCCGAAAGCCAGAAGGTGGAAGCTCTGATTTAGACAGTGGAGGATGTCATGATTCTCAATGGCGAGAGAACATAGCCCAGCATATATGAGAACTAGCTCTTGGAAGATGGAAACTATACTGACCATGAACTAAACCTGCCGCACAACTAGAAGTGGCCTGGTAGCATGCCTACGTTTTTTAACCCTAGATGCCCAGCGCCAGCCGGAGAACTACCTAATCCTAGCAGAGGAAAAGACAGTCCTGGCTCACCTCTAGAGAAATTTTCCCAAAAGGCAGACAGAGGCCCCCACATATATTGGCGGTGATTTTAGATGAAATGACAAACGTAGTATGAAAATAGGTTTAGCAAAATCGAGGTCCGCTTTCTAGATAGCAGGAAGACAGAAAGGACACTTTCATGGTCAGCAGAAAACCCTATCAAAACACCATCCAGAAATTCCTTTAAGACTCTAGCATTAACTCATAACACCAGAGTGGCAATTTCCGATCACAAGAGCTTTCCAGACACAGTAACGAAACAGCAGCTGTGAACAGGAACAAAATGCAAAAACACACAAGGACAAAAGTCCAACTTAGCTGGGAGTTGTCTAGTAGCAGGAACAAGCACAGAAGGCTTCTGATTACATTGTTGACCGGCAAGAAACTGACAGAGGAGCAAGGTTATATAGCGACTCCCACATCCTGATAGGAGCAGGTGAACAGAGGGGATGATGCACACAAGTTCAATTCCACAAGTGGCCACCGGGGGAGCCCAGAATCCAATTTCACAACAGTACCCCCCCCTCAAGGAGGGGGCACCGAACCCTCACCAGAACCACCAGGGCGATCAGGATGAGCCCTATGAAAGGCACGGACAAGATCGGAGGCATGAACATCAGAGGCAGTGACCCAAGAATTATCCTCCTGACCGTATCCCTTCCATTTGACCAGATACTGGAGTCTCCGTCTGGAAACACGAGAGTCTAAGATCTTTTCCACAACGTACTCCAACTCACCCTCAACCAACACCGGAGCAGGAGGCTCAACGGAAGGCACAACCGGTACCTCATACCTGCGCAACAATGACCGATGAAAAACATTATGAATCGAAAAGGATGCAGGGAGGTCCAAACGGAAGGACACAGGGTTAAGAATCTCCAATATCTTGTATGGGCCGATGAACCGAGGCTTAAACTTAGGAGAAGAAACCCTCATAGGGACAAAACGAGAAGACAACCACACCAAGTCCCCAACACAAAGCTGAGGACCAACACGACGACGGCGGTTGGCAAAAAGCTGAGTCTTCTCCTGGGACAACTTCAAATTGTCCACCACCTGCCCCCAAATCTGATGCAACCTCTCCACCACAGCATCCACTCCAGGACAATCCGAAGATTCCACTTGACCGGAGGAAAATCGAGGATGAAACCCCAAATTACAGAAAAACGGGGACACCAAGGTGGCAGAGCTGGCCCGATTATTGAGGGCGAACTCCGCCAAAGGCAAAAAAGCAACCCAATCATCCTGATCCGCAGACACAAAACACCTCAAATATGTCTCCAAGGTCTGATTAGTCCGCTCGGTCTGGCCATTAGTCTGAGGATGGAAAGCAGACGAAAAAGACAAATCTATGCCCATCCTAGCACAGAATGCCCGCCAAAATCTAGACACGAATTGGGTCCCTCTGTCAGAAACGATATTCTCAGGAATACCATGCAAACGAACAACATTTTGAAAAAACAGAGGAACCAACTCGGAAGAAGAAGGCAACTTAGGCAAGGGAACCAGATGGACCATCTTAGAGAAACGGTCACACACCACCCAGATGACAGACATCTTCTGAGAAACAGGCAGATCCGAAATAAAATCCATCGAGATGTGCGTCCAAGGCCTCTTCGGGATAGGCAAGGGCAACAACAATCCACTAGCCCGAGAACAACAAGGCTTGGCCCGAGCACAAACGTCACAAGACTGCACAAAGCCTCGCACATCTCGTGACAGGGAAGGCCACCAGAAGGACCTTGCCACCAAATCCCTGGTACCAAAGATTCCAGGATGACCTGCCAACGCAGAAGAATGAACCTCAGAGATGACTCTACTGGTCCAATCATCAGGAACAAACAGTCTACCAGGTGGGCAACGATCAGGTCTATCCGCCTGAAACTCCTGCAAGGCCCGCCGCAGGTCTGGAGAAACGGCAGACAATATCACTCCATCTTTAAGGATACCTGTGGGCTCAGAATTACCAGGGGAGTCAGGCTCAAAACTCCTAGAAAGGGCATCCGCCTTAACATTCTTAGAACCCGGTAGGTACGACACCACAAAATTAAACCAAGAGAAAAACAACGACCAGCGCGCCTGTCTAGGATTCAGGCGCCTGGCAGACTCAAGGTAAATTAAATTTTTGTGGTCAGTCAATACCACCACCTGATGTCTGGCCCCCTCAAGCCAGTGACGCCACTCCTCAAAAGCCCACTTCATGGCCAAAAGCTCCCGATTCCCAATATCATAATTCCGTTTGGCGGGTGAAAATTTACGGGAAAAAAAAGCACAAGGTCTCATCACGGAGCAGTCGGAACTTCTCTGCGACAACACCGCCCCAGCTCCGATTTCAGAAGCGTCGACCTCAACCTGAAAAGGAAGAGCAACATCAGGCTGACGCAACACTGGGGCGGAAGAAAAGCGGCGCTTGAGCTCCCGAAAGGCCTCCACAGCATCAGGGGACCAATCAGCAACATCAGCACCCTTCTTAGTCAAATCAGTCAATGGTTTTACAACATCAGAAAAACCAGCAATAAATCGACGATAAAAGTTAGCAAAGCCCTAAAAATTTCTGAAGACTCTTAAGAGAAGAGGGTTGCGTCCAATCACCAATAGCCTGAACCTTGACAGGATCCATCTCGATGGAAGAGGGGGAAAAAATGTATCCCAAGAAAGAAATCTTTTGAACCCCAAAAACACACTTAGAACCCTTCACACACAAGGAATTAGACCGCAAAACCTGAAAAACCCTCCTGACCTGCTGGACATGAGAGTCCCAGTCATCCGAAAAAATCAGAATATCATCCAGATACACAATCATAAATTTATCCAAATAATCGCGGAAAATGTCATGCATAAAGGACTGGAAGACTGAAGGGGCATTTGAAAGACCAAAAGGCATCACCAAATACTCAAAATGGCCCTCGGGCGTATTAAATGCGGTTTTCCACTCATCCCCCTGCTTGATTCGCACCAAATTATACGCCCCACGGAGATCAATCTTAGAGAACCACTTGGCCCCCTTTATACGAGCAAACAAATCAGTAAGCAGTGGTAACGGATATTGATATTTAACCGTGATTTTATTCAAAAGTCGATAATCAATACACGGCCTCAAAGAGCCGTCTTTCTTAGACACAAAGAAAAAACCGGCTCCTAAGGGAGATGACGAAGGACGAATATGTCCCTTTTCCAAGGACTCCTTTATATATTCTCGCATAGCAGCGTGTTCAGGCACAGACAGATTAAATAAACGACCCTTAGGGTATTTACTACCCGGAATCAAGTCTATGGCACAATCGCACTCCCGGTGCGGAGGTAGTGAACCAACCTTGGGTTCTTCAAAAACGTCACGAAAGTCAGACAAGAATTCAGGAATCTCAGAGGGAATAGATGATGAAATGGAAACCAAAGGTACGTCCCCATGAGTTCCTTTACATCCCCAGCTTAACACAGACATAGCTCTCCAGTCGAGGACTGGGTTATGAGATTGCAGCCATGGCAATCCCAGCACCAAAACATCATGTAGATTATACAGCACCAGAAAGCGAATAACCTCCTGGTGATCCGGATTAACACGCATAGTCACTTGTGTCCAGTATTGTGGTTTATTACTAGCCAATGGGGTGGAGTCAATCCCTTTCAGAGGTATCGGAGCCTCCAGTGGCTCCAAATCATACCCACAGCGTTTGGCAAAGGACCAATCCATAAGACTCAAAGCAGCGCCAGAGTCGACATAGGCGTCCGCGGTAATAGATGACAAAGAACAAATCAGGGTCACAGATAGAATAAACTTAGACTGTAAAGTGCTAATTGAAACAGACTTGTCAGGCTTCTTAGTACGCTTAAAGCATGCTGATATAACATGAGTTGAATCACCACAATAGAAGCACAACCCATTTTTTCGTCTAAAATTCTGCCGCTCGCTTCTGGACAGAATTCTATCACATTGCATATTTTCTGGCGTTTTCTCAGTAGACACCGCCAAATGGTGCACAGGTTTGCGCTCCCGCAGACGCCTATCGATCTGAATAGCCATCGTCATGGACTCATTCAGACTCGCAGGCACAGGGAACCCCACCATAACATCCTTAATGGCATCAGAGAGACCTTCTCTGAAAATCGCCGCCAGGGCGCACTCATTCCACTGAGTAAGCACAGACCATTTGCGGAATTTTTGGCAGTATATTTCAGCTTCATCTTGCCCCTGAGACAAGGACATCAAGGCCTTTTCCGCCTGAAGCTCTAAATGAGGTTCCTCATAAAGCAACCCCAAGGCCAGAAAAAACGCATCCACATTGAGCAACGCAGGATCCCCTGGTGCCAATGCAAAAGCCCAGTCTTGAGGGTCGCCCCGGAGCAAGGAAATTACAATCCTGACCTGCTGTGCAGGGTCTCCGGCAGAGCGAGACTTCAGGGACAAAAACAATTTGCAATTATTTTTAAAATTTTGAAAGTGAGATCTATTCCCCGAGAAGAATTCAGGCAAAGGAATTCTAGGCTCAGACATAGGTGCATGAACAACAAAATCTTGCAAATTTTGTACCTTTGTGGCGAGATTATTCAAACCTGTAGCTACACTCTGAAGATCCATTTGAAACAGGTGAACACAGAGCCATTCAAGGATTAGAAGGAGAGAAAGAGAGGAAGGCTGCAGTATAGGCAGACTAGCAAGTGATTCAATTAAGAGCACACTCAGAACTAGAGGAAAAAAAAAAAAATTGTAGCAGACTTCTTTTTTCTCTCCTTTCTCAGCCAGTAATTTAACCCTTTTTTGGGCCGGTCAAACTGTCATGATTCTCAATGGCGAGAGAACATAGCCCAGCATATATGAGAACTAGCTCTTGGAAGATGGAAACTATACTGACCATGAACTAAACCTGCCGCACAACTAGAAGTGGCCGGGTAGCATGCCTACGTTTTTTAACCCTAGATGCCCAGCGCCAGCCGGAGAACTACCTAATCCTAGCAGAGGAAAAGACAGTCCTGGCTCACCTCTAGAGAAATTTTCCCAAAAGGCAGACAGAGGCCCACACATATATTGGCGGTGATTTTAGATGAAATGACAAACGTAGTATGAAAATAGGTTTAGCAAAATCGAGGTCCGCTTTCTAGATAGCAGGAAGACAGAAAGGACACTTTCATGGTCAGCAGAAAACCCTATCAAAACACCATCCAGAAATTCCTTTAAGACTCTAGCATTAACTCATAACACCAGAGTGGCAATTTCCGATCACAAGAGCTTTCCAGACACAGTAACGAAACAGCAGCTGTGAACAGGAACAAAATGCAAAAACACACAAGGACAAAAGTCCAACTTAGCTGGGAGTTGTCTAGTAGCAGGAACAAGCACAGAAGGCTTCTGATTACATTGTTGACCGGCAAGAAACTGACAGAGGAGCAAGGTTATATAGCGACTCCCACATCCTGATAGGAGCAGGTGAACAGAGGGGATGATGCACACAAGTTCAATTCCACAAGTGGCCACCGGGGGAGCCCAGAATCCAATTTCACAACAGGAGGACAATTTGAATTAGGGACTGCAGACAGACTTAGTAGGCTGTCCCCTGTGGACCATGCATCCAACACATTAACCCATTGCGCCGTAATGGACACGTAATCTTCCGTGGCCATGCCTACAGGTCCATGCGTCTGTTGTCAGGTGCACCTTTGAACTCACAGATTGCCAGAGTGCATGGACAATGCGGTCTTTTACATGCTGGTGGAGGGTTGGGATGGCTTTTCTCGCAAAAGAAGTGTCGACTGGTTAGCTTGTAGCCTGGTACAGTGTAGTCCATCATGGCCTTATTAATAGTAAATAAAATATATAACTAGGCTCTATGAACTTTTAAATAGGTTCCAGGGGTACACGGGCAGCATTGGTGTGGTCAGTGGAGGAGTATTGCAAGTAGGGGCCGCAGACAGGCTCACAAAGGGCTAAAATAACAAACAGTAGGCAGTCATGGCAGTTTTACATCGGTTACATGGATACACAGGCAGGCAGCATTGTGGTCAGTGGAGGAGTATTGCAAGTAGGGGCTGCAGACAGGCTCACAAAGGCCTAACATAACAAACAGTAGGCAGTCATGGCAGTTTTACATCGGTTACATGGATACACAGGCAGGCAGCATTGTGGTCAGTGGAGGAGTATTGCAAGTAGGGGCCGCAGACAGGCTCACAAAGGCCTAACATAACAAACAGTAGGCAGTCATGGCAGTTTTACATCGGTTACATGGATACACAGGCAGGCACTCCAGGCAGCATTGTGGTCAGTGGAGGAGTATTGCAAGTAGGGGCCGCAGACAGGCTCACAAAGGCCTAAAATAACAAACAGTAGGCAGTCATGGCAGTTTTACATCGGTTACATGGATACACAGGCAGGCAGCATTGTGGTCAGTGGAGGAGTAATGCAAGTAGGGACGGCAGACAGGCTCACAAAGGCCTAAAATAACCAGCAGTAGGCAGTCATTGCAGTTTTACATCGGTTACATGGATACACAGGCAGGCACTCCAGGCAGCAATGTGGTCAGTGGAGGAGTATTGCAAGTAGGGGCCGCAGACAGGCTCACAAAGGCCTAAAATAACAAACAGTAGGCAGTCATGGCAGTTTGAAATCGGTTACATGGATACACAGGCAGGCAGCATTGTGGTCAGTGGAGGAGTATTGCAAGTAGGGGCCGCACACAGGCTCACAAAGGCCTAACATAACAAACAGTAGGCAGTCATGGCAGTTTTACATCGGTTACATGGATACACAGGCAGGCAGCATTGTGGTCAGTGGAGGAGTAATGCAAGTAGGGACGGCAGACAGGCTATCAAAGGCCTAAAATAACCAACAATAGGCTCATGGCAGTTTTACATCGATTACATGGATACACAGGCAGGCAGCATTGTGGTCAGTGGAGGAGTATTGCAAGGAGTGTCTGACACAGTTAGTACTCCAAAAAAATAAATAGATGTTAATGTCTCGCAAAACAACTATAAGTAAAAAGGGTGCCATGCTTAGGTACAGGGGTGGGCTCATCTGCAGAGTTTATGACAAAGTAATTTGGCAGTAAATTAGTATTTACTGGTGTCAATATAGGACACTGACCCAGACTACTTTAACTAGCATCATAGATGCAAACAAATTGGTATTGTTTGTCAGTGCCAGGCATTGAATGATGTCAGTGCATAGACTAAACATTGGTGGAGCTGTGCGAGATAATTTTGCATGTGGTAGAGCACAGTTTGAGCTGGGGGGGGGGAACTCTCTTGTGGCCGGCGGTACCGCCCCAGGGCCCCTCATGTTACAACGGTGTGTCTGACGTTGGGTGCGCACCACCACCGCCAGAGACACTACATTGTACTATGAGGGACCCAGTGGCAATGCCGTCGACCAAAAGCGGGCACACCCGCCTCTTCAGACAATCAGCACTGTAACGGGTGCTTGCGCCAAGTGGCGAGACAACGGCCCCGTGGGGGGATTTTTCCCATTTGGGGAGATGTAAACATGTCGTATGCTGGACAAACAGCTGCTGCAAATTAACAGATTGGAACACTCAGTAAGACCAGTCCACAAGCAAGACCTTTTTATAGGAAAGCTAGGTGTCAGCCGGGAAAGGTGGGGCAAAATAATTTGAAATCCAGGAGTGGTTCATTTTAATGAAGGTGAGATCATCCACATTTTGGGTAGCCAGACGAGTCCTTTTTTCGGTTAATATTGAACCAGCAGCACTGAATACTCTTTCTGATAGCACACTAGCTGCTGGGCAAGCAAGCTCCTGAAACGCATATTCTGCCAATTCAGGCCAGGTGTCTAATTTTGATGCCCAGTAATCAAATGGGAATGACGGTTGAGGGAGAACATCGATAAGGGAAGAAAAATAGTTAGTAACCATACTGGACAAATGTTGTCTCCTGTCACTTTGAATAGATGCTGCAGTACCTGTCCTGTCTGCGGTCATTGCAAAATCACTCCACAACCTGGTCAGAAAACCCCTCTGTCCAACGCCACTTCTGATCTGTGCACCCCTAACACCTCTGCCATGTAGCCCCCTGCAGCTTGTGTGAGAACCATCACCGGTGCTGTGTGCTGGGAATGCCTGAATCAAACGGTCTACAAGAGTAGCTTGTTTGGTTGCTAAGATTTGTTCGAGGTTCTCATGTGGCATAATATTTTGCAATTTGCCTTTATAGCGAGGGTCAAGGATGCAGGCCAACCAGTAATCGTCATCGCTCATCATTTTAGTAATGCGTGGGTCCTTTTTGAGGATACACAAGGCATAATCCGCCATGTGGGCCAAAGTTCCTGTTGGCAAATCTGCGGTTGTGCTGGTTTGAGGGGCAGTTACAGGCAAATCTACGTCACTTGTCTCCCTTAAAAAAACAGAACCCGGCCTTGCAACGCCACTAATTTCTGTTGGCCCAGGAGAAGCTTCCTCATTAAAAAAGTACTCATCCCCATCATCCTCCTCGTCCTCCTCTTCGCCCGCTACCGCGTCCTCTACACGGCCCTGACCAGACAATGGCTGACTATCATCAAGGCTTTCCTCTTCCTCGGCTGCAGACGCCTGCTCCTTTATGTGCGTCAAACTTTGCATCAGCAGACGCATTAGGGGGATGCTCATGCTTATTATGGCGTTGTCTGCACTAACCAGCCGTGTGCATTCCTCAAAACACTGAAGGACTTGACACAGGTCTTGTAGCTTCGACCACTGCACACCTGACAACTCCATGTCTGCCATCCAACTGCCTACCCGTGTATGTGTATCCTCCCACAAAAACATAACAGCACGCCTCTGTTCGCACAGTCTGAAGCATGTGCAGTGTGGAGTTCCACCTTGTTGAAATGTCGATGATTAGGCAATGCTGGGGAAGGTTCAAAGACCGCTGATAGTTCTGCATACGGCTGGAGTGTACGGGCGAACGGCGGATATGCGAGCAAAGTCTGCGCACTTTGAGGAGCAGGTCGGGTAACCCCGGATAACTTTTCAGGAAGCACTGCACCACCAGGTTTAAGGTGTGAGCCAGGCAAGGAATGTGTTTCAGTTGGGAAAGGGCTAAGGCAGCCATGAAATTCCTTCCGTTATCACTCACTACCTTGCCTGCCTCAAGATGTACAGTGCCCAGCCATGACTGAGTTTCTTGGCGCAAGACCTCGGACAGAACTTCCGCGGTGTGTCTGTTGTCGCCCAAACACTTCATTGCCAATACAGCCTGCTGACGCTTGCCACTAGCTGTCCCATAATGGCACACCTGGTGTGCAACAGTGGCAGCTGTGGATGGAGTGGATGTGCGACTGCGGTGTGTGGACGAGCTCTCGCTTCTGCATGAGGAAGAGGAGGAGAGGGGGCGAACACCTACAGCCAACTCTTTCCTTGACTGTGGACTAGGCAAAACTGTCCCAATATTGCTGTCCCCTGTGGACCCTGCATCCACCACATTCACCCAGTGTGCCGTGATGGACACGTAACGTCCCTGGCCATGCCTACTTGTCCAGGCATCTGTTGTCAGGTGCACCTTTGTAGTCACAGACTGCCTGAGTGCATGGACGATGCGGTCTTTAACATGCTGTTGGAGGGCTGGGATGGCTTTTCTAGAAAAGAAGTGCCGACTGGGTAGCTCGTAGCGTGGTACAGCGTAGTCCATCAGCGCTTTGAAAGCTTCGCTTTCAACTAACCGGTAGGGCATCATCTCTAATGAGATTAGTCTAGCAATGTGAGCGTTCAAACCCTGTGTACGCGGATGCGAGGATGAGTACTTCCTTTTCCTAACAAGAGTCTCATGTAGGGTGAGCTGGACTGGAGAGCTGGAGATCGTGGAACTAGCGGTGGTGCCGGTGGACATGGGTGACTGAGAGAGGGTTGGAGATGGTATTCTTGCCGGTGCCCTACATGCAGTGTTTCCTACTACTAACCTGGTGATTCCCTGACTGCTTTGGCCTGGCGACGAAAGCTGCACAGATACTGCAGGTGGTGTGGGAAATGGTCGGCTTACAGGGAGGGAAGGGATGTAGCGTTGCTGACTAGCTTCATTGGCCGAGGGTGCTGCAACCTTTAGGGACGTTTGGTAGTAGGTCCAGGCTTGCAAATGCATGGTGGATAAATGTCTATGCATGCAACTTGTATTTAGACTTTTAAGATTCTGACCTCTGCTTAAGGTTGTTGAACATTTTTGACAGATGACTTTGCGCTGATCATTTGGATGTTGTTTAAAAAAATGCCAGACTGCACTCTTTCTACTATCGGATACCTTTTCAGGCATTGCAGACTGAGCTTCTTTAACTGGATGGCCACACTGTCCTCCAACTGGTTTTGGTTTTGCCACGCGTTTTTGGCCAGATACGGGCCCGGTAGATGGAACCTGTTGTGATGTTGAGGCCTGCTGCGGCTCCTCCTCCTCCGCTTCAGAACTACTGCCGCCTGCACCCTGTTCCCCCAATGGCTGCCAATCGGGGTCCACAACTGGGTCATCTATGACCTCCTCTTCTATGTCATGTGCGATTTCGTCTGTGTCACCGTGTAAGCCGGTGGTATAGCGTCCGTGACGGGGCACCATAGTCTCCGCTGGGTTTGACTCTGCCTCAGTACACTGCGAGGGCAATGTTCTGGTCTGAGTCAAAGGAACAGCATAGTAATCTGGCTGTGGCTGTGCATCTGTGCACTCCATGTCCGATTCAACTTCTAATGGACATGGCCTGTTAACGGTTTCACTGTCTAACCCAGGAACGGTATGTGTAAAGAGCTCCATGGAGTAACCCGTTGTGTCTCCTGACGCATCCTTCTCTCTTGTTCTGGGTGAAGAAGACAAGGAAGCGACTTGTCCCTGACCGGGAGCATCCACTGACGATGCACTGCTCTGACATTTGGCACTTTCCGAGGAGGAGGCGAAAGAGCTAGAGGCAGAGTCAGCAATGAAAGCCAATACTTGTTCCTGCTGCTCCGGCTTCAAAAGTGGTTTTCCTACTCCCAGAAAAGAGAGCGTTCAAGGCCTTGTGTAGCCAGACAAGGAACCTGGCTCAACAACTCGAGACTTAGGTGCTGTACTCCTTTTACCACGACCATCTGATGCTCCACCACCACTACCATCATTACCAGCTGACAATGACCGCCCACGGCCACAACCTCTTCCACTAGACTTCCTCATTGCTTGCAAAACGTAACCAAAGTAACACTATTTGTTACTGTAAAACAACTTATAAGGTGAACTCAAACTTCTGTAGGATTTATATATACCTTTATAGGTGCCTGACACTGAAAGGAAAATCAGGCCCAATGTTACACACTAGGTTTTCTGTGGCCCAATAATTTGAGACAGATGGCACACACAGGCCCAGCACTCAAGCAGAAATGCCAATCTTAATCTCCCACAATTTTATTTTTTTTTTCTGGGAGAATTTACCCTAAAAAAAAAAAAAAAAAAGGCCCAGTATTACACAGTGTTTTCAGTGCCACACAATGAGAGAGAGATGCCACACACAGCAATGGCACGGAGGCAGACTTGACAATATTTATCTCCCACTAATTTTTTTTTTTGGAAAAGGGAGAATTTAGAAAAAAAAAAAAAAGGCGAAGTATTACACAGTGTTTTCAGTGCCACACAATGAGAGAGAGATGCCACACACAGCAATGGCACGGAGGCAGACTTGACAATATTTATCTCCCAATAATTTTTTTTTTGGAAAAGGGAGAATTTAGAAAAAAAAAAAAAGGACAAGTATTACACAGTGTTTTCAGTGGCACACAATGAGAGAGAGATGCCACACACAGCAATGGCATGGAGGCAGACTTGCCAATATTTATCTCCCTGCAGTTATCTCAGAAAAGTATGGCAGGCAGCTGTAAAAGGACTGCTGCACACAAAAGTGTGGACAAACACACAAGATAGCTGTGCAGAAAGGAAGGAAAAACAGGATTTGTGCTTTGAAAAAAGCAGTTGGTTTACACAGCGGCGTACACACAAAGCAACGCAGCTATCAGGGAGCCTTCTAGGGCAGCCCAATGAGCTACAGCGCTGAGGAAAAAAAAATGTAGCTTCCACTGTCCTGCAAACAAAAGGTGGTATTGGACAGTGGAAATCGCTACAGCACAAGCAGTTTGTGGCTTTATGTACCCTGCCTACTACTATCCCTGCTTCCGAAGAAGCTGCAGCAACCTCTCCCTACGCTCAGATCAGCAGCAGTAAGATGGCGGTCGGCGGGAACGCCCCTTTATAGCCCCTGTGACGCCGCAGAAAGCAAGCCAATCACTGCAATGCCCTTCTCTAAGATGGTGGGGACTGAGATCTATGTCATCACGCTGCCCACACTCTGCGTCCACCTTCATTGGCTGAGAAATGGCGCTTTTAGCGTCATTGAAATGCGACTTTGGCGCGAAAGTCACGTACCGCATGGCAGACCCCACACAGGGATCGGCTCGGTTTCATGAGACGCCGACTTTGCCAAAAGTCGGCGACTTATGAAAATGAACGATCCGTTTCGCTCAACCCTACTCAACAGCCTTCCATCCATAGATTCTGTCAGTTGCTTGATCTGTTTACAATCAACATTGCATGCAGCAGCCACCACAGCCTCCCAGACACTGTTCCGAGTGGTGTATTGTTTTCCCTCCCTGTAGATCTCACATTTTATGAGGGACCAGAGGTTCTCTATGGGGTTCAGATCAGGGGAACAAGGGGGCCATGTCATTATTTTTTCTTCTTTGAGACCTTTACTGGCCAGCCACGCTGTGGAGTAGTTGGAGGCATGTGATGGAGCATTGTCCTGCATGAAAATCATGTTTTTCTTGAACGATACCGACTTCTTTCTGTATCACTGCTTGAAGAAGTTGTCTTCCAGAAACTGGCAGTAGGTCTGGGAGTTGAGCTTCACTCCATCCTCAACCTGAAAAGGTCCCACAAGTTCATCTTTGATGATACCAGCCCATACCAGTACCCCACCTCCACCTTGCTGGTATCTGAGTCGGAGTGGAGCTCTCTGCCCTTTACTGATCCAGCCTCTGGCCCATCCATCTGGCCCATCAACAGTCACTCTCATTTCATCAGTCCATAAAACTTTTGAAAAGTCAGTCTTATGATATTTCATGGCCCAGTCTTGACGTTTTATCTTATCTTTCTTGTTCAAAGGTGGTCGTTTTTCAGCCTTCCTTACCTTGGCCATGTCCCTGAGTATCGCACACATTGTGCTTTTTGTTACTCCAGTAACGTTGCAGATCTGAAATATGGCAAAACTGCTGGCAAATGGCATCTCGGCAGCTTCACGCTTGATTTTCCTGAATTCGTGGGCAGTTATTTTGTGTCTTTTTTGCCCAACACGCTGGCGACCCTGTTGGCTATTTGCCATGAAACGCTTGATTGTTTGGTGATCACGCTTTAAAAGTTTGGCAATTTCAAGACTGCTCCATCCCTCTGCAAGACATCTCACAATTTTGTACTTTTCAGAGCTTGTCAAATCTCTCTTCTGACCCATTTTGCCAAAGGAAAGGAAGTTGCCTAATAATTAAGCCCACCTTATATAGGGTTTTGATGTCATTAGACAACACCCCTCCTCATTACAGAGATGCACATCACCTGATTTACTTAATTGGTAGTTGGCTCTCAAGCTTGAACAGCTTGGAGTAGGACAACATGTATAAAAAGTATCATGTGATCAAAATACAACTTGCCTAATAATTCTGCACACAGTGTAAAGCCAAATGCATGTCATACAATAACATACTGTAGGTGCAAGAAAATTGCATCATCGCATTGCAAATGCATTATACATGGATGATCATACAGAGAACACTTGTGCGGCTCTCGGCAGGGACACTCGGACCAATTTTCCATAAGGCAAGTGTGACCCTGGCTTTATAATCACACACAGCTCTGCAGAGAGGTCAGTAGAGCAGAGAGCAGCTCTGCCCCACCCAGAGCTGTTAGAGGTGAGATCCTGGCTATAAGGCCGGGGTCACACTTGGGAGTGCAATGCGAGAAACTTGCGCATCAATACCCGGCACTGCCACCGACACTTGGGACCGGAGCATGCGGCTGCATAGAAATGCGTACACTCACAAGTGTGACCCCGGCCTAATAGTCATTAACTGCTGGGAATGGGGTGAGCACACCCTGTGGGCCCACTACTAACTTTCGCTTTACATATACTCCAGATGTCAGTAAGGTTTTATATGTGTTTTTAAACACTAGGTCTTTTTCTGACGATGGCTTCCTTTTAAGTGTGAGTATAATGAGTGAGTATAGGATTTAATTTATCCTATAATGTACATGTAAAGCAACTATGGCACTTCAAACAATGAATAACCAAATTCGGACTAGTATAAATTGTTAGCCAGAAGAAGAGAACAATATATGAAGATTAAAATTAGAACTTTATTATCAATCCATAAAAACATTAATAGAAAGTAAAAAATAACACAAAATAAGTTATCACAGAGTGCCCAGTATGCGGAACCCCAATACTATTCAAAAAAGTATGGTTAACAGGGTCACCTATACAACAGCATAGTGAAAGGATGAGTATCCTGAGTATAGCCACCTGTAGTTCCCCTTTGGAAAAGGACAACTTAAGGGCTTCTGAGTCAGATTCTGATAAGGTGGTTAGGCCTGACTTTGATTATGGGTCAGTATTTTGGGTGGCTGGGTTAATTGAGTCTACTGAGTATAGGCAGATATAAAAAGTATTAAACGTTTTATCAGGCAAAAGGTGCTTGAGTCACTGCAAGTGGACCAGGTTTTGAGGGACATGAGTGTTATTTCTCTGCTTTCAAGGCCCGAGCTAGTGACTTGCCAGCTTTATTATCATGTTTATAGTAATGACGATGACATATGGAGAAATCGGCTTTCACTTTAACGGCTCATCCTCACTTGTGTGAGACTCGGATGAGTCTCGCACGGCAATACCCAGCACTGCTTCGGCACTGAGATCAGAGCGTGCGGCCGCATAGCAATACATGCAGCCGAACGCTCCGCTCCTCTGTGCCGGCAGAAGTGCCGGGTATTGCTGTGCGAGACTCATCCGAGTCTTGCACAAGTGAGGATAAGCCCTATGAGTAAAGAATGGAGAGATTCACATTTAGTTGTAAGGGACTTCCTTAAGGTACCATCACATTAAGCGACGCTGCAGCGATAGCGACAACGATGCCGATCGCTGCAGCGTCGCTGTTTGATCGCTGGAGAGCTGTCATACAGACCGCTCTCCAGCGACCAACGATGCCGAGGTCCCCGGGTAACCAGGGTAAACATCAGGTTGCTAAGCGCAGGGCCGCGCTTAGTAACCCGATGTTTACCATGGTTACCAGCGTAAAAGTAAAAAAAACAAACAGTACATACTCACCCAGCGTCCCCCAGCTTCTGCTTCCTGACACTGACTGAGCTCCGGCCCTAACAACACAGCGGCTTTCACTTTCACTTTAGGGCCGGCGCTCAGTCAGTGTCAGGAAGCAGACGCTGGGGGAGGTATGACGCTGGGTGAGTATGTAGTGTTTTTTTTACTTTTACGCTGGTAACCAGGGTAAACATCGGGTTACTAAGCGCGGCCCTGCGCTTGGTAACCCGATGTTTACCCTGGTTACCAGTGTAAAACATCGCTGGTATCGTTGCTTTTGGTGTCAAACACAACGATACACGGCGATCGGACGACCAAATAAAGTTCTGGACTTTATTCAGCGACCAGCGACATCACAGCAGGATCCTGATCGCTGCTGCGTGTCAAACTAAACGATATCGCTAGCGAGGACGCTGCAACGTCACGGATCGCTAGCGATATCGTTTAGTGTGACGGTACCCTTATCTCCTCAGAGGGAGAGTGCTTATGTAATCTTTCCACGTCTCCAATCTCCCCCAGCAGACAAGTAATCTCATGGGTGCATTCTCGGTTTACACGTGTCCTATAGTGATGATCAAGGCAAATAGCGCTATGTTCCTCCTGAGTCTCGCCATGTGGCCAACCAGTACTATACAGCCACATATGGGGTATTTCCACATTCAGCATAAATTGTGGAACAAATTGTAAAACATGGGACCAATACAAGATTCTTGTGGTTAAAATGTAGTTATTTTTTCTTCACTGCTCAGTGATACAAAATTCTGTGAGGCACATGTGTTGTAAATATGATCACTGCATCCCTAGATGAATTTATTGAGAGGTGTATATTGTAAAATGGAGTTACTTGGGGGATTCTGCTGTTCTGGCAACTCAGGGGCTCTTGCAGTGTGTCATGGCACCCGCAAACCATAACAGTAAAATCTGCACTAAAATGTGGCGCTCCCTCCCTTCTGATTTTTGTACTGTGCCTGAAAAGTATTTCCCGATTTAAATGTAAGGTATTGGCACACTCAGGAGAAATTGCACAACAAACTGAAAGGCCTATTTTTTCTTATTAGAAAATTTAAGAATTTGAGGTAAAAATATACCATAATTATTCATTCTTCACCAATTTATAACAATGGTATAAAATTCTGTGAGGTACAAGTGCTGTCAGTATGACCACTGCACCCCTAGATTAATTCATTGAAAGGTGTAGTTTGTAACATGATCCATCTTTTCTGAGCTTAGCAGTGTGCCTCAAAAGTAGTTTTCAATGACATATGGTGTATTGGTGTTCTCAGGAGAAATTTCCAAAAAATGCATTTTCTCCTGTTACCCTTGTGAAAATAAGAATATGGTGCCATAAAGAACATTTTTGTGTGAAAAATGTGACTTTTCTTTTTTTTAATTTTCACTGCTCTATATTATAAACTTCTGTGAAGCATTCCTTGATACTACAGGGTGGGCCATTTATATGGATACACCTAAATAAAATGGGAATGGTTGGTGATATCAAACTTCCTGTTTGTGGCACATTAGTATATGGGAGGGGAAAAACTTTTCAAGATGGGTGGTGACCATGGTGGCCATTTTGAAGTCTGCCATTTTTGATCCAACTTAATTTTTTCAATGGGAAGAGGGTCATGTGACACCAAACTTATTGAGAATTTCACAAGAAAAACAATGGTGTGCTTGTTTTTAACGTAACTTTATTCTTTCATGAGTTTCATTACAAGTTTATGACCACTTATAAAATGTGTTCAAAGTGCTGCCCATTGTGTTGGATTGCCAATGCAACCCTCTTCTCCCACTCTTGACACACTGATAGCAACACTGCAGAAGAAATGCTAGCACAGGCTTCCAGTATCCATTGTTTCAGATGCTGCACATCTGGTATCTTTACAGCATAGACAATTGCCTTCAGATGACCCAAAGATAAAAGTGTAATGGGGTCAGATTGGGAGACCTTGGTGGCCATTCAACAGGCCCACGATGACCAATCCACTTTCCAGGAAACTGTTCATGTAGGAATGCTCGGACCTGACACCCATAATGTGGTGGTGCACCATCTTGCTGGAAAAACTCAGGGAACTTCCATCTTGGGCAGCACGGTGGTGCAGTGGATAGCACAGCAGCCTTGCAGCGCTGAAGTCCTGGGTTCAAACCCCACTAAGGACAACATCTGCAAAGAGTTTGTATGTTCTGTGTTAGCGTGGGGTTTGTTGTGAATTAGACTTTTTTGGCTCCCTCTTGTGGTTACTAGTAATATGACTCAGGGATTTCCTCCCCTCAGTTTGCACCCAGCTGGGTCGTTACTTCAGGGGTGTTGCTATATAAACCTCCTGGAACCTTAGTCCAGTGCCTGGCATCGGTGTTATCAGACACATTCTGTTTGCTCCTGTTTGCTGGTCCTGGTTCGTGCAAAATTAAGCTAAGTCTTGCTTCTTTGTTTTTTGGGTTATTTGTTTGCTATCATTTTTGTCCAGCTTGTACTAAATGTGATTCCTGTCCTTGCTGGAAGCTCTAGGGGGCTGGTGTTCTCCCCCCGGGCCGTTAGACGGTTCGGGGGTTCTTGAATTTCCAGTGTGGATATTTTTGATAGGATTTTTTGCTGACCATATAAGTTATCTTTCTATATTCTGCTATTAGCTAGTGGGCATCTCTTTGCTAAATACCTAGCTCATTCTTATGTTTGTCTTTTCCTCTTACCTCACCGTTATTATTTGTGGGGGGCTTCTATCCAACTTTTGGGGTATTTCCTCTGGAGGCAAGAAAGGTCTTTCTTTTCCCTTCTAGGGGTAGTTAGCTCTCCGGCTGGCGCGAGACGTCTAGGATCAACGTAGGAACGTTCCCCGGCTGCTGGTATTTGTGGTGCTAGGATTAGTTATATGGTCAGCCCAGTTACCACTGCCCTATGAGCTGGTTTTCTGTATTTACAGACAGCATTATTCCTGAGACCCTCTGCCATTGGGGTCATAACAGTGGTTCCTCCGGGTACTCCGGTTTCCTTCCACATTCCAAAGACTTACTGATAGGGAATTTAGATTGTGAGCCCCAATGGGGACAGCAATGATAATGTGTGCAACCAGTAAAGTGCTGCAGAATATGTTAGCACTATATAAAAATAAAGATGATTATTATTATTATTATCTTCAGTGCATAACTGAACATTTTGCTGGTGCTCCAGTCACTATATATATACACTCACCGGCCACTTTATTAGGTACACCATGCTAGTAACGGGTTGGACCCCCTTTTGCCTTCAGAACTGCCTCAATTCTTCGTGGCATAGATTCAACAAGGTGCTGGAAGCATTCCTCAGAGATTTTGGTCCATATTGACATGATGGCATCACACAGTTGCCGCAGATTTGTCGGCTGCACATCCCAAAGATGCTCCATACAAGGCAGGATGGATCCATGCTTTCATGTTGTTTACGCCAAATTCTGACCCTACCATCCGAATGTCACAGCAGAAATCGAGACTCATCAGACCAAGCAACGTTTTTCCAATCTTCTACTGTCCAATTTCGATGAGCTTGTGCAAATTGTAGCCTCAGTTTCCTGTTCTTAGCTGAAAGGAGTGGTACCCGGTGTGGTCTTCTGCTGCTGGAGCCCATCTGCCTCAAAGTTCGACGCACTGTGCGTTCAGAGATGCTCTTAGGCCTACCTTGGTTGTAACGGGTGGCGATTTGAGTCACTGTTGCCTTTCTATCAGCTCGAACCAGTCTGCCCATTCTCCTCTGACCTCTGGCATCAACAAGGCATTTCCGCCCACAGAACTGCCGCTCACTGGATTTTTTTTCTTTTTCGGACCATTCTCTGTAAACCCTAGAAATGGTTGTGCGTGAAAATCCCAGTAGATCAGCAGTTTCTGAAATACTCAGACCAGCCCTTCTGGCACCAACAACCATGCCACGTTCAAAGGCACTCAAATCACCTTTCTTCCCCATACTGATGCTCGGTTTGAACTGCAGGAGATTGTCTTGACCATGTCTACATGCCTAAATGCACTGAGTTGCCGCCATGTGATTGGCTGATTAGAAATTAAGTGTTAACAAGAAGTTGGACAGGTGTACCTAATAAAGTGGCCAGTGAGTGTACATGGGACTGCCTAATGGAGATAGAATAAGATGATTATAATATGACTAGATTGTGGCCCGATTCTAACGCATCGGGTATTCTAGAATATGCATGTCCCCGTAGTATATGGACAATGATGATTCCAGAATTCGCGGCAGACTGTGCCCGTCGCTGATTAGTCGAGGCAAACTTTATGACATCATCGTCGCCATGGCAACCATTATGACATCTACGTCGATACTGTGCCCGTCGCAGATTGGTCGAGACCTGGCGGCCTCGACCAATCATAGACGCGGGATTTCCATTATGACATCTACGTCGATACTGTGCCCGCCGCTGATTGGTCGAGGCCCAGGCGGCCTCGACCAATCAGAGACGTGGGATTTCCAGGACAGACAGAAAAACCCTTAGACAATTATATATATAGATCATGTTTCTATCTGCAACCATTTAAGGGAACAAAATCACTAGGTAAAGCTATGAAAAATGTGTACTGTTGCTTAGGACTTATGGAGATGTCAGTGGATATCGATCCTATAACGGACTGCAATGCACGGACTGGCCGTGGGTCTTGTGACCCAAGCATGACAGCCTCATAGAAATATAAGAAGCTGTCATTCCATGGTTGGGACTTCTGTGGCTACGTTTTATGGTCTGTTATTGCACTAAGCTCCACGGACGTGTACATGAGGCCTAGGCCAGAAACATACAAACTTATCTTCAAAAGTTACATGCAATAGATTTACAGAAAATCTAAAGAAATAAAACCAAGTGAAATTGATAATGCAATTTTAATTTAGGTTAAAGATCAACAATTCTCTAAAAGTGGTGTGGCTTGGCCATGGCAGCGTGATGACGTGTCTTATTAAAGCTCCACAGGTGTGAGGTTGTACATAACCTTCTTGCTGTATCCAAAGTCTGGTAATGCCAGGAAAGTGAAGGGATATTATGTCTCAGGTCCTAGACTAGTGATGGCGAACCTTTTAGACACCGAGTGCCCAAACTGCAATTTAAAACCCACTAATTTATCGCAAAGTGCCAACATGGCAATTTAACCAGAATACTGAGGTTTTCGATTAGAAAAACAACTCCTACCTTAGCGCCCCATAGCATCTATACTATAGAATAACAAAGAATGATGACCCCCATCACAGTGTGATTTTCCAAAGGTAATCCCCACTGAATACTGGCAAGAGTATATGTTAAACCTATTGTTTTTAAAGATGTAGTTAAGACTTTTTAAAAACTGAACTTGAAGCAGAGAATTTGTCAAACTCACAAAATATCTAGTATTTACCTGAAATCTCCTTCCCGCTAGCATATTGCTGATCTAATATTCCTGCTCATAGTTGGAAACAGTTTTGCAGGACTTTTGAGCTGACCATACACAGGTTAGAGCTACCGCCAATCTCTGGCTGCACCGTTGATGATACTATGGTTACATGAGTGCATTGGCTATTGATTATTTATATCTGTCCCGAGGATATTGTTTGGACCTAATATCTGCAGGCCACTCTAACATGGACCAGCAGGACAACTGAGCTGGAAGCACTGGAATTTTCTTTGGGATTTACAGGATAAGTAATCATTTTGAGTATTCCCTTCTCTGTGTCCATTTCTTGCAAATCTTAAACAACTGAAAATGTATCTATAATTTCTGCACAGAACATTATTTCTGCAGGCCACTGAACAAAGGCTGAAGGTATTACCGGTGTGGCAGCACTACAATCCTGGGTTATTTATAAGATAAGTAATAATTTTTCATTATTCACTAGTCTTTGTACATTTCTTTCACAAATCTTGGACAATTAATTAAAAAATGTACCTATAACTTATGTGCAGAACATTGGTCAGGCATATCACATTCAATAACACAATACTATTATAAGTAAAAAACATGGTTAACATATCAGCTTTAGATATTCATGATTAGAACATGGAGACCGACATCGGACTTAAAAGCTTAAAAAAGTTTACTGAATATACCTTGAATATTACATTTCACTACATTTCTTATTTTATTTTCACCCATTACACTGCATTATAAAAAGGCATGTATTAACTTTAGTTCTCAGCTATATTTCCTAAATTGTGAGCAAATAGATTAGGTACACTTAGAAAAAAAATCTAAAAAATAACAGCCTCCTCCATAACCCCTCTATCTGTCCTTTCCATCACCAAGAGAAGTGTGTGTTTTTGCCATCTTAGACAAAAATGGTTAATCCATTTGCTCATCATTTGGGAAAGATCATATTAATGTTATTTTCGCTAAATGGACTCCTCCAGCCTTGCATTGCATACTGGTAAGAGTATATGTTAAACCTATTGTTTTTAAAGATGTAGTTAACAATTTTTAAAAACTGAAATTGAAGCAGAGAATTTGTCAAACTCACAAAATATCTAGTATTTACCTGAAAACTCCATGCAGCTAGCATACTGCTGATCCAATATTCCTGCTCAAACTTGGAAACAGTTTTGCAGGATTTTTGAGCTGACCAAACACAGGTTACAGCTACCATCACTTCCTGGCTGCACTGCTGATGATACTACAGTTACATGACTGCATTGGCCATTGACTATTTATATCTGTCTCAAGGATATTGTTGGGACCTAATTTCTGCAGGCCACTCTAACAAGGACCAGCAGGACAACTGAGCTGGAAGCAATGGAATTTTCTTTGGGATTTACAGGATAAGTAATCATTTTGAGTATTCTCTTCTCTGTGTCCATTTCTTACAAATCTTAAACAACTTAAAATGTATCTATAATTTCTGCACATAACATTATTGCTGCAAGCCACTGAACAAAGGCTGATGGTATTACCAGTGTGGCAGCATTACAATCATGGGTTATTTATAAGATAATTAATAATTTTTCATAATTCACTAGTCTTTGTACATTTTTTCACAAATCTTGGACAATTAATTAAAAAATGTACCTATACCTTATGTGCAGAACATTGGTCAGGCATATCACATTCAATAACACAATACTATTCTGAGTAAAAAACATGGTTAACATATCAGCTTTACATATTCATGATTAGAACTTGTAGACCTTCATCGGACTTAAAAGCTTAAAAAAGTTTACTGAATATACCTTGAATATTACATTTCACTGCATTTCTTATTGTATTTTCACCCATTACACTGCATTATAAAAAGGCATGTATTAACTTTAGTTCTCAGCTACATTTCCTATTTTGTGAGCAAATAGATTAGGTACACTTAGAAAAAAAATCTAAAAAATAACAGCCTCCTCCATAACCCCTCTAGATGTCCTTTCCATCACCAAGAGAAGTGTGTGTTTTTGCCATCTTAGACAAAAATGGTTAATCCATTTACTCATAATTTGGGAAAGATCATATTAATGTAAATTTCGCTAAATAGACTCCTCCAGCCTTGCATTGGATACTGGTAAGAGTATATATTAAACCTATTTTTTTAAAGATGTAGTTAACAATTTTTAAAAACTGAACTTGAAGCAGAGAATTTGTCAAACTCACAAAATATCTAGTATTTACCTGAAATCTCCCTGACGCTAGCATACTGCTTATCTAATATTCCTGCTCATAGTTGGAAACAGTTTTGCAGGATTTTTGAGCTGAACAAACACAGGTTACAGCTACCGTCAATTCCTGGCTGCACCGCTGATGATACTATGGTTACATGACTGCATTGGCCATTGACTATTTATATCTGTCCCAAGGATATTGTTGGGACCTAATATCTGCAGGCCACTCTAACAAGGACCAGCAGGACAACTGAGCTGGAAGCACTGGAATTTTCTTTGGGATTTACAGGATAAGTAATCATTTTGAGTATAGGTATAGGGTATAAGGTATAGGTACATTTTTTAATTAATTGTCCAAGATTTGTGAAAAAATGTACAAAGACTAGTGAATAATGAAAAAGTATTACTTATCTTATAAATAACCCATGATTATAATGCTGCCACACCGGTAATACCAACAGCCTTTGTTCAGTGGCCTGCAGCAATAATGTTATGTGCAGAAATTATAGATACATTTTAAGTTGTTTAAGATTTGTAAGAAATGGACACAGAGAAGGGAATCTTCTCTGTGTCCATTTCTTACAAATCTTAAACAACTTAAAATGTATCTATAATTTCTGCACATAACATTATTGCTGCAGGCCACTGAACAAAGGCTGTTGGTACTACCGGTGTGGCAGCATTATAATCATGGGTTATTTATAAGATAAGTAATACTTTTTCATTATTCACTAGTCTTTGTACATTTTTTCACAAATCTTGGACAATTAATTAAAAAATGTACCTATACCTTATGTGCAGAACATTGGTCAGACATATCACGTTCAATAACACAATACTATTATGAGTAAAAAACATGGTTAACATATCAGCTTTAGATATTCATGATTAGAACATATAGACCTACTGTACATCGGACTTAAAAGCTTAAAAAAGTTTACTGAATATACCTTGAATATTACATTTCACTACATTTCTTATTGTATTTTCACCCATTACACTGCATTATAAAAAGGCATGTATTAACTTTAGTTCTCAGCTACATTTCCTAAATTGTGAGCAAATAGATTAGGTACACTTAGAAAAAAAATCTAAAAAATAACAGCCTCCTCCATAACCCCTCTTGATGTCCTTTCCATCACCAAGAGAAGTGTGTGTTTTTGCCATCTTAGACAAAAATGGTTAATCCATTTGCTCATAATTTGGGAAAGATCATATTAATGTAAATTTCGCTAAATAGACTCTTCCAGCCTTGCATTGGATACTGGTAAGAGTATATGTTAAAACTATTGTTTTTAAAGATGTAGTTAACAATATTTAAAAACTGAACTTGAAGCAGAGAATTTGTCAAACTCACAAAATATCTAGTATTTACCTGAAAACTCCCTGCCGCTAGCATACTTCTGATCTAATATTCCTGCTCATAGTTGGAAACAGTTTTGCAGGATTTTTGAGCTGACCAAACACAGGTTACAGCTACCGTCACTTCCTGGCTGCACCGCTGATGATACTACGGTTAAATGAATGCATTGGCCATTGACTATTTATATCTGTCCCGAGGATATTGTTGGGACATAATATCTGCAGGCCACTCTAACAAGGACCAGCAGGACAACTGAGCTGGAAGCACTGGAATTTTCTTTGGGATTTACAGGATAAGTAATCATTTTGAGTATTCCCTTCTCTGTCTCCATTTCTTACAAATCTTAAACAACTTAAAATGTATCTATAATTTCTGCACATAACATTATTGCTGCAGGCCACTGAACAAAGGCTGATGGTATTACCGTTGTGGCAGCATTACAATCATGGGTTATTTATAAGATAAGTAATAATTTTTCATTATTCACTAGTCTTTGTACATTTTTTTTCACAAATCCTGGACAAATAATTAAAAAATGTACCTATACCTTATGTGCAGAACATTGGTCAGGCATATCACATTCAATAACACAATACTATTATGAGTAAAAAACATGGTTAACATATCATCTTTAGATATTCATGATTAGAACATGTAGACCTACATCGGCCTTAAAAGCTTAAAAAAGTTTCCTGAACATACCTTGAATATTACATTTCACTACATTTCTTATTGTATTTTCACCCATTACACTGCATTATAAAAAGGAATGTATTAACTTTAGTTTTCAGATACATTTCCTAAATTGTGAGCAAATTGATTAGGTACACTTAGAAAAAAAATCTAAAAAATAACAGCCTCCTCCATAACCCCTCTAGATGTCCTTTCCATCACCAAGAGAAGTGAGTGTTTTTGCCATCTTAGACAAAAATGGTTAATCCATTTGCTCATAATTTGGGAAAGATCATATTAATGTAAATTTCGCTAAATAGACTCCTCCAGCCTTGCATTGGATACTGGTAAGAGTATATATTAAACCTATTGTTTTTAAAGATGTAGTTGACAATTTTTAAAAACTGAAATTGAAGCAGAGAATTTGTCAAACTCACTAAATATCTGGTATTTACCTGAAAACTCCCTGCCGCTAGCATACTGCTGATCTAATATTGCTGCTCATAGTTGGCAACAGTTTTGCAGGATTTTTGAGCTGACCAAACACAGGTTACAGCTACCGTCAATTCCTGGCTGCACTGCTGATGATACTACGGTTACATGACTGCATTGGCCATTGACTACTTATATCTGTCCAAGGATATTGTTGGGACCTAATTTCTGCAGGCCACTCTAACAAGGACCAGCAGGACAACTGAGCTGGAAGCACTGGAATTTTCTTTGGGATTTACAGGATAAGTAATCATTTTGCGTATTCCCTTCTCTGTGTCCATTTCTTACAAATCTTAAACAACTTAAAATGTATCTATAATTTCTGCACATAACATTATTGCTGCAGGCTACTGAACAAAGGCTGATGGTATTACCGGTGTGGCAGCATTACAATCATGGGTTATTTATAAGATAAGTAATAATTTTTCATTATTCACTAGTCTTTGTACATTTTTTTCACAAATCTTGGACAATTAAATAATGTACCCATACCTTATGTGCAGAACATTGGTCAGGCATATCACATTCAATAACACAATACTATTATGAGTAAAAAACATGGTTAACATATCAGCTTTACATATTCATGATTAGAACATGTAGACCTACTGTACATCGGACTTAAAAGCTTAAAAATGTTTACTGAATATACCTTGAATATTACATTTCACTACATTTCTTATTGTATTTTCACCCATTACACTGCATTATAAAAAGGCATGTATTAACTTTAGTTCTCAGCTACATTTCCTAAATTGTGAGCAAATAGATTAGGTACACTTAGAAAAAAAATCTAAAAAATAACAGCCTCCTCCATAACCCCTCTAGCTGTCCTTTCCATCACCAAGAGAAGTGAGTGTTTTTGCCATCTTAGACAAAAATGGTTAATCCATTTGCTCATAATTTGGGAAAGATCATATTAATGTAAATTTCGCTAAATAGACTCCTCCAGCCTTGCATTGGATACTGGTAAGAGTATATATTAAACCTATTGTTTTTAAAGATGTAGTTGACAATTTTTACAAACTGAACTTGAAGCAGAGAATTTGTCAAACTCACAAAATATCTAGTATTTACCTGAAAACTCCCTGCCGCTAGCATACTGCTGATCTAATATTCCTGCTCATTGTTGGAAACAGTTTTGCAGGATTTTTGAGCTGACCAAACACAGGTTACAGCTACCGTTAATTCCTGGCTGCACCGCTGATGATACTATGGTTACATGACTGCATTGGCCATTGACTATTTATATTTGTCTCAAGGATATTGTTGGGACTTAATATCTGCAGGCCACTGTAACAAGGACCAGCAGGACAACTGAGCTGGAAGCACTGGAATTTTCTTTGGGATTTCCAGGATAAGTAATCATTTTGAGTATTCCCTTCTCTGTGTCCATTTCTTACAAATCTTAAACATCTTAAAATGTATCTATAATTTCTGCACATAACATTATTGCTGCAGGCCACTGAACAAAGGCTGATGGTATTACTGTTGTGGCAGCATTACAATCATGGGTTATTTATAAGATAAGTAATAATTTTTCATTATTCACTAGTCTTTGTACATTTTTTTCACAAATCTTGGACAATTAATTAAAAAATGTACCTATACCTTATGTGCAGAACATTGGTCAGGCATATCACATTCAATAACACAATACTATTATGAGTAAAAAACATGGTTAACATATCAGCTTTAGATATTCATGATTAGAACATGTAGACCTACATCGGACTTAAAAGCTTAAAAAAGTTTACTGAATATACCTTGAATATTACATTTCACTACATTTCTTATTTTATTTTCACCCATTACACTGCATTATATTAAGGCATGTATTAACTTTAGTTCTCAGCTACATTTCCTAAATTGTGAGCAAATAGATTAGGTACACTTAGAAAAAAAATCTAAAACATAACAGCCTCCTCCATAACCCCTCTAGAAGTCCTTTCCATCACCAAGAGAAGTGTGTGTTTTTGCCATCTTAGACAAAAATGGTTAATCCATTTGCTCATAATTTGGGAAAGATCATATTAATGTAAATTTCGCTAAATTGACTCCTCCAGCCTTGCATTGGATACTGGTAAGAGTGTATGTTAATCCTATTGTTTTTAAAGATGAAGTTAACAATTTTTAAAAACTGAACTTGAAGCAGAGAATTTGTCAAACTCACAAAATATTTAGTATTTACCTCAAAACTCCATGCCGCTAGCATACTCCTAATCTAATATTCCTGCTCATACTTGGAAACAGTTTTGCTGGATTTTTGAGCTGACCAAACACAGGTTACAGCTACCGTCAATTCCTGGCTGCACCGCTGATGATACTATGGTTAAATGACTGCATTGGCCATTGACTATTTATATCTGTCCCGAGGATATTGTTGGGACATAATATCTGCAGGCCACTCTAACAAGGACCAGCAGGACAACTGAGATGGAAGCACAGGAATTTTCTTTGGGATTTACAGGATAAGTAATCATTTTGAGTATTCCCTTCTCTGTCTCCATTTCTTACAAATCTTAAACAACTTAAAATGTATCTATAATTTCTGCACATAACATTATTGCTGCAGGCCACTGAACAAAGGCTGATGGTATTACCGTTGTGGCAGCATTACAATCATGGGTTATTTATAAGATAAGTAATAATTTTTCATTATTCACTAGTCTTTGTACATTTCTTTCACAAATCTTGGACATTTAATTAAAAAATGTACCTATAACTTATGTGCAGAACATTGGTCAGGCATATCACATTCAATAACACAATACTATTATGAGTAAAAAACATGGTTAACATATCAGCTTTAGATATTCATGATTAGAACATGTAGACCTACATCGGACTTAAAAGCTTAAAAACGTTTACTGAATATACCTTGAATATTACATTTCACTACATTTCTTATTTTATTTTCACCCATTACACTGCATTATCAAAAGGAATGTATTAACTTTAGTTCTCAGATACATTTCCTAAATTGTGAGCAAATAGATTAGGTACACTTAGAAAAAAAATCTAAAAAATAACAGCCTCCTCCATAACCCCTCTAGAAGTCCTTTCCATCACCAAGAGAAGTGTGTGTTTTTGCCATCTTAGACAAAAATGGTTAATCCATTTGCTCATAATTTGGGAAAGATCATATTAATGTAAATTTCGCTAAATGGGCTCCTCCAGCCTTGCATTGGATACTGGTAAGAGTATATGTTAAACCTATTGATTTTAAAGATGTAGTTAACAATTTTTAAAAACTGAACTTGAAGCAGAGAATTTGTCAAACTCACAAAATATCTAGTATTTACCTGAAAACTCCATGCAGCTAGCATACTGCTGATCTAATATTCCTGCTCAAACTTGGAAACAGTTTTGCAGGATTTTTGAGCTGACCAAACACAGGTTACAGCTACCGTCATTTACTGGCTGCACCGCTGATGATACTACGGTTACATGACTGCATTGGCCATTGACTATATCTGTCCCGAGGATATTGTTGGGACCTAATATCTGCAGGCCACTGTAACAAGGACCAGCAGGACAACTGAGCTGGAAGCACTGGAATTTTCTTTGGGATTTACAGGATAAGTAATCATTTTGAGTATTCCCTTCTCTGTGTTCATTTCTTACAAATCTTAAACAACTTAAAATGTATCTATAATTTCTGCACATAACATTATTGCTGCAGGCCACTGAACAAAGGCTGATGGTATTACCGTTGTGGCAGCATTACAATCATGGGTTATTTATAAGATAAGTAATAATTTTTCATTATTCACTAGTCTTTGAACATTTCTTTCACAAATCTTGGACAATTAATTAAAAAATGTACCTATACCTTATGTGCAGAACATTGGTCAGGCATATCACATTCAATAACACAATACTATTATGAGTAAAAAACATGGTTAACATATCAGCTTTACATATTCATGATTAGAACATGTAGACCTACTGTACATCAGACTTAAAAGCTTAAAAAAGTTTACTGAATATACCTTGAATATTACATTTCACTACATTTCTTATTGTGTTTTCACCCATTACACTGCATTATAAAAAGGCATGTATTAGCTTTAGTTCTCAGCTACATTTCCTAAATTGTGAGCAAATAGATTAGGTACACTTAGAAAAAAAATCTAAAAAATAACAGCCTCCTCCATAACCCCTCTAGCTGTCCTTTCCATCACCAAGAGAAGTGTGTGTTTTTGCCATCTTAGACAAAAATGGTTAATCCATTTGCTCATAATTTGGAAAAGATCATATTAATGTAAAGTTCGCTAAATGGACTCCTCCAGCCTTGCATTGGATACTGGTAAGAGTATATGTTAAACCTATTGTTTTTAAAGATGTAGTTAACAATTTTTAAAAACTGAACTTGAAGCAGAGAATTTGTCAAACTCACAAAATATCTAGTATTTACCTGAAAACTCCATGCAGCTAGCATACTGCTGATCTAATATTCCTGCTCAAACTTGGAAACAGTTTTGCAGGATTTTTGAGCTGACCAAACACAGGTTACGGCTACCGTCAATTCCTGGCTGCACCTCTGATAATACTATGGTTACATGACTGCATTGGCCATTGACTATTTATATCTGTCCCGAGGATATTGTTGGGACCTAATATCTGCAGGCCACTGTAACAAGGACCAGCAGGACAACTGAGCTGGAAGCACTGGAATTTTCTTTGGGATTTACAGGATAAGTAATCATTTTGAGTATTCCCTTCTCTGTGTCCATTTCTTACAAATATTAAACAACTTAAAATGTATCTATAATTTCTGCACATAACATTATTGCTGCTGGCCACTGAACAAAGGCTGATGGTATTACCGTTGTGGCAGCATTACAATCATGGGTTATTTATAAGATAAGTAATAATTTTTCATTATTCACTAGTCTTTGTACATTTCTTTCTCAAATCTTGGACAAAAAATTAAAAAATGTACCTATAACTTATGTGCAGAACATTGGTCAGGCATATCACATTCAATAACACAATACTATTATGAGTAAAAAACATGGTTAACATACCAGCTTTAGATATTCATGATTAGAACATGTAGACCTACATCGGACTTAAAAGCTAAAAAAAGTTTACTGAATATACCTTGAATATTACATTTCACTACATTTCTTATTTTATTTTCACCCATTACACTGCATTATAAAAAGGCATGTATTAACTTTAGTTCTCAGCTACATTTCCTAAATTGTGAGCAAATAGATTAGGTACACTTAGAAAAAAAAATCTAAAAAATAACAACCTCCTCCATAACCCCTTTAGCTGTCCTTTCCATCACCAAGAGAAGTGTGTGTTTTTGCTATCTTAGACAAAAATGGTTAATCCATTTGCTCATAATTTGGGAAAGATCATAATAATGTAAATTTCACTAAATGGACTCCTCCAGCCTTGCATTGGATACTGGTAAGAGTATATGTTAAACCTATTGTTTTTAAAGATGTAGTTAACAATTTTTAAAAACTGAACTTGAAGCAGAGAATTTGTCAAACTCACAAAATATCTAGTATTTACCTGAAAACTCCATGCAGCTAGCATACTGCTGATCTAATATTCCTGCTCAAACTTGGAAACAGTTTTGCAGGATTTTTGAGCTGACCAAACACAGGTTACAGCTACCGTCAATTACTGGCTGCACCGCTGATGATACTACAGTTACATAACTGCATTGGCCATTGACTATTTATATCTGTCCCGAGGATATTGTTGGGACCTAATATCTGCAGGCAACTGTAACAAGGACCAGCAGGACAACTGAGCTGGAAGCACTGGAATTTTCTATGGGATTTACAGGATAAGTAATTATTTTGAGTATTCCCTTCTCTGTGTCCATTTCTTACAAATCTTAAACAACTTAAAATGTATCTATAATTTCTGCACATAACATTATTGCTGCAGGCCACTGAACAAAGGCTGATGGTATTACCGGTGTGGCAGCATTACAATCATGGGTTATTTATAAGATAAGTAATAATTTTTCATTATTCACTAGTCTTTGTACATTTCTTTCACAAATCTTGGACAATTAATTAAAAAATGTACCTATAACTTATGTGCAGAACATTGGTCAGGCATATCACATTCAATAACAAAATACTATTATGAGTAAAAAAACATGGTTAACATATCAGCTTTACATATTCATGATTAGAACATGTAGACCTTCATCGGACTTAAAAGCTTAAAAAACTTTACTGAATATACCTTGAATATTACATTTCACTGCATTTCTTATTGTATTTTCACCCATTACACTGCATTATAAAAAGGCATGTATTAACTTTAGTTCTCAGCTACATTTCCTAAATTGTGAGCAAATAGATTAGGTACACTTAGAAAAAAAATCTAAAAAATAACAGCCTCCTCCATAACCCCTCTAGATGTCCTTTCCATCACCAAGAGAAGTGAGTGTTTTTGCCATCTTAGACAAAAATGGTTAATCCATTTGCTCATAATTTGGGAAAGATCATATTAATGTAAATTTCGCTAAATAGACTCCTCAAGCCTTGCATTGGATACTGGTAAGAGTATATATTAAACCTATTGTTTTTAAAGATGTAGTTGACAATTTTTACAAACTGAACTTGAAGCAGAGAATTTGTCAAACTCACAAAATATCTAGTATTTACCTGAAAACTCCCTGCCGCTAGCATACTGCTGATCTAATATTCCTGCTCATTGTTGGAAACAGTTTTGCAGGATTTTTGAGCTGACCAAACACAGGTTACAGCTACCGTTAATTCCTGGCTGCACCGCTGATGATACTATGGTTACATGACTGCATTGGCCATTGACTATTTATATTTGTCCCAAGGATATTGTTGGGACTTAATATCTGCAGGCCACTGTAACAAGGACCAGCAGGACAACTGAGCTGGAAGCACTGGAATTTTCTTTGGGATTTCCAGGATAAGTAATCATTTTGAGTATTCCCTTCTCTGTGTCCATTTCTTACAAATCTTAAACATCTTAAAATGTATCTATAATTTCTGCACATAACATTATTGCTGCAGGCCACTGAACAAAGGCTGATGGTATTACTGTTGTGGCAGCATTACAATCATGGGTTATTTATAAGATAAGTAATAATTTTTCATTATTCACTAGTCTTTGTACATTTTTTTCACAAATCTTGGACAATTAATTAAAAAATGTACCTATACCTTATGTGCAGAACATTGGTCAGGCATATCACATTCAATAACACAATACTATTATGAGTAAAAAACATGGTTAACATATCAGCTTTAGATATTCATGATTAGAACATGTAGACCTACATCGGACTTAAAAGCTTAAAAAAGTTTACTGAATATACCTTGAATATTACATTTCACTACATTTCTTATTTTATTTTCACCCATTACACTGCATTATATTAAGGCATGTATTAACTTTAGTTCTCAGCTACATTTCCTAAATTGTGAGCAAATAGATTAGGTACACTTAGAAAAAAAATCTAAAAAATAACAGCCTCCTCCATAACCCCTCTAGAAGTCCTTTCCATCACCAAGAGAAGTGTGTGTTTTTGCCATCTTAGACAAAAATGGTTAATCCATTTGCTCATAATTTGGGAAAGATCATATTAATGTAAATTTCGCTAAATTGACTCCTCCAGCCTTGCATTGGATACTGGTAAGAGTGTATGTTAATCCTATTGTTTTTAAAGATGAAGTTAACAATTTTTAAAAACTGAACTTGAAGCAGAGAATTTGTCAAACTCACAAAATATTTAGTATTTACCTCAAAACTCCATGCCGCTAGCATACTCCTAATCTAATATTCCTGCTCATACTTGGAAACAGTTTTGCTGGATTTTTGAGCTGACCAAACACAGGTTACAGCTACCGTCAATTCCTGGCTGCACCGCTGATGATACTATGGTTAAATGACTGCATTGGCCATTGACTATTTATATCTGTCCCGAGGATATTGTTGGGACATAATATCTGCAGGCCACTCTAACAAGGACCAGCAGGACAACTGAGATGGAAGCACAGGAATTTTCTTTGGGATTTACAGGATAAGTAATCATTTTGAGTATTCCCTTCTCTGTCTCCATTTCTTACAAATCTTAAACAACTTAAAATGTATCTATAATTTCTGCACATAACATTATTGCTGCAGGCCACTGAACAAAGGCTGATGGTATTACCGTTGTGGCAGCATTACAATCATGGGTTATTTATAAGATAAGTAATAATTTTTCATTATTCACTAGTCTTTGTACATTTCTTTCACAAATCTTGGACATTTAATTAAAAAATGTACCTATAACTTATGTGCAGAACATTGGTCAGGCATATCACATTCAATAACACAATACTATTATGAGTAAAAAACATGGTTAACATATCAGCTTTAGATATTCATGATTAGAACATGTAGACCTACATCGGACTTAAAAGCTTAAAAAAGTTTACTGAATATACCTTGAATATTACATTTCACTACATTTCTTATTTTATTTTCACCCATTACACTGCATTATCAAAAGGAATGTATTAACTTTAGTTCTCAGATACATTTCCTAAATTGTGAGCAAATAGATTAGGTACACTTAGAAAAAAAATCTAAAAAATAACAGCCTCCTCCATAACCCCTCTAGAAGTCCTTTCCATCACCAAGAGAAGTGTGTGTTTTTGCCATCTTAGACAAAAATGGTTAATCCATTTGCTCATAATTTGGGAAAGATCATATTAATGTAAATTTCGCTAAATGGGCTCCTCCAGCCTTGCATTGGATACTGGTAAGAGTATATGTTAAACCTATTGATTTTAAAGATGTAGTTAACAATTTTTAAAAACTGAACTTGAAGCAGAGAATTTGTCAAACTCACAAAATATCTAGTATTTACCTGAAAACTCCATGCAGCTAGCATACTGCTGATCTAATATTCCTGCTCAAACTTGGAAACAGTTTTGCAGGATTTTTGAGCTGACCAAACACAGGTTACAGCTACCGTCATTTACTGGCTGCACCGCTGATGATACTACGGTTACATGACTGCATTGGCCATTGACTATATCTGTCCCGAGGATATTGTTGGGACCTAATATCTGCAGGCCACTGTAACAAGGACCAGCAGGACAACTGAGCTGGAAGCACTGGAATTTTCTTTGGGATTTACAGGATAAGTAATCATTTTGAGTATTCCCTTCTCTGTGTTCATTTCTTACAAATCTTAAACAACTTAAAATGTATCTATAATTTCTGCACATAACATTATTGCTGCAGGCCACTGAACAAAGGCTGATGGTATTACCGTTGTGGCAGCATTACAATCATGGGTTATTTATAAGATAAGTAATAATTTTTCATTATTCACTAGTCTTTGAACATTTCTTTCACAAATCTTGGACAATTAATTAAAAAATGTACCTATACCTTATGTGCAGAACATTGGTCAGGCATATCACATTCAATAACACAATACTATTATGAGTAAAAAACATGGTTAACATATCAGCTTTACATATTCATGATTAGAACATGTAGACCTACTGTACATCAGACTTAAAAGCTTAAAAAAGTTTACTGAATATACCTTGAATATTACATTTCACTACATTTCTTATTGTGTTTTCACCCATTACACTGCATTATAAAAAGGCATGTATTAGCTTTAGTTCTCAGCTACATTTCCTAAATTGTGAGCAAATAGATTAGGTACACTTAGAAAAAAAATCTAAAAAATAACAGCCTCCTCCATAACCCCTCTAGCTGTCCTTTCCATCACCAAGAGAAGTGTGTGTTTTTGCCATCTTAGACAAAAATGGTTAATCCATTTGCTCATAATTTGGAAAAGATCATATTAATGTAAAGTTCGCTAAATGGACTCCTCCAGCCTTGCATTGGATACTGGTAAGAGTATATGTTAAACCTATTGTTTTTAAAGATGTAGTTAACAATTTTTAAAAACTGAACTTGAAGCAGAGAATTTGTCAAACTCACAAAATATCTAGTATTTACCTGAAAACTCCATGCAGCTAGCATACTGCTGATCTAATATTCCTGCTCAAACTTGGAAACAGTTTTGCAGGATTTTTGAGCTGACCAAACACAGGTTACAGCTACCGTCAATTCCTGGCTGCACCTCTGATAATACTATGGTTACATGACTGCATTGGCCATTGACTATTTATATCTGTCCCGAGGATATTGTTGGGACCTAATATCTGCAGGCCACTGTAACAAGGACCAGCAGGACAACTGAGCTGGAAGCACTGGAATTTTCTTTGGGATTTACAGGATAAGTAATCATTTTGAGTATTCCCTTCTCTGTGTCCATTTCTTACAAATATTAAACAACTTAAAATGTATCTATAATTTCTGCACATAACATTATTGCTGCTGGCCACTGAACAAAGGCTGATGGTATTACCGTTGTGGCAGCATTACAATCATGGGTTATTTATAAGATAAGTAATAATTTTTCATTATTCACTAGTCTTTGTACATTTCTTTCTCAAATCTTGGACAAAAAATTAAAAAATGTACCTATAACTTATGTGCAGAACATTGGTCAGGCATATCACATTCAATAACACAATACTATTATGAGTAAAAAACATGGTTAACATACCAGCTTTAGATATTCATGATTAGAACATGTAGACCTACATCGGACTTAAAAGCTAAAAAAAGTTTACTGAATATACCTTGAATATTACATTTCACTACATTTCTTATTTTATTTTCACCCATTACACTGCATTATAAAAAGGCATGTATTAACTTTAGTTCTCAGCTACATTTCCTAAATTGTGAGCAAATAGATTAGGTACACTTAGAAAAAAAAATCTAAAAAATAACAACCTCCTCCATAACCCCTTTAGCTGTCCTTTCCATCACCAAGAGAAGTGTGTGTTTTTGCTATCTTAGACAAAAATGGTTAATCCATTTGCTCATAATTTGGGAAAGATCATAATAATGTAAATTTCACTAAATGGACTCCTCCAGCCTTGCATTGGATACTGGTAAGAGTATATGTTAAACCTATTGTTTTTAAAGATGTAGTTAACAATTTTTAAAAACTGAACTTGAAGCAGAGAATTTGTCAAACTCACAAAATATCTAGTATTTACCTGAAAACTCCATGCAGCTAGCATACTGCTGATCTAATATTCCTGCTCAAACTTGGAAACAGTTTTGCAGGATTTTTGAGCTGACCAAACACAGGTTACAGCTACCGTCAATTACTGGCTGCACCGCTGATGATACTACAGTTACATAACTGCATTGGCCATTGACTATTTATATCTGTCCCGAGGATATTGTTGGGACCTAATATCTGCAGGCAACTGTAACAAGGACCAGCAGGACAACTGAGCTGGAAGCACTGGAATTTTCTATGGGATTTACAGGATAAGTAATTATTTTGAGTATTCCCTTCTCTGTGTCCATTTCTTACAAATCTTAAACAACTTAAAATGTATCTATAATTTCTGCACATAACATTATTGCTGCAGGCCACTGAACAAAGGCTGATGGTATTACCGGTGTGGCAGCATTACAATCATGGGTTATTTATAAGATAAGTAATAATTTTTCATTATTCACTAGTCTTTGTACATTTCTTTCACAAATCTTGGACAATTAATTAAAAAATGTACCTATAACTTATGTGCAGAACATTGGTCAGGCATATCACATTCAATAACAAAATACTATTATGAGTAAAAAAACATGGTTAACATATCAGCTTTACATATTCATGATTAGAACATGTAGACCTTCATCGGACTTAAAAGCTTAAAAAACTTTACTGAATATACCTTGAATATTACATTTCACTGCATTTCTTATTGTATTTTCACCCATTACACTGCATTATAAAAAGGCATGTATTAACTTTAGTTCTCAGCTACATTTCCTAAATTGTGAGCAAATAGATTAGGTACACTTAGAAAAAAAATCTAAAAAATAACAGCCTCCTCCATAACCCCTCTAGATGTCCTTTCCATCACCAAGAGAAGTGAGTGTTTTTGCCATCTTAGACAAAAATGGTTAATCCATTTGCTCATAATTTGGGAAAGATCATATTAATGTAAATTTCGCTAAATAGACTCCTCAAGCCTTGCATTGGATACTGGTAAGAGTATATATTAAACCTATTGTTTTTAAAGATGTAGTTGACAATTTTTACAAACTGAACTTGAAGCAGAGAATTTGTCAAACTCACAAAATATCTAGTATTTACCTGAAAACTCCCTGCCGCTAGCATACTGCTGATCTAATATTCCTGCTCATTGTTGGAAACAGTTTTGCAGGATTTTTGAGCTGACCAAACACAGGTTACAGCTACCGTTAATTCCTGGCTGCACCGCTGATGATACTATGGTTACATGACTGCATTGGCCATTGACTATTTATATTTGTCCCAAGGATATTGTTGGGACTTAATATCTGCAGGCCACTGTAACAAGGACCAGCAGGACAACTGAGCTGGAAGCACTGGAATTTTCTTTGGGATTTCCAGGATAAGTAATCATTTTGAGTATTCCCTTCTCTGTGTCCATTTCTTACAAATCTTAAACATCTTAAAATGTATCTATAATTTCTGCACATAACATTATTGCTGCAGGCCACTGAACAAAGGCTGATGGTATTACTGTTGTGGCAGCATTACAATCATGGGTTATTTATAAGATAAGTAATAATTTTTCATTATTCACTAGTCTTTGTACATTTTTTTCACAAATCTTGGACAATTAATTAAAAAATGTACCTATACCTTATGTGCAGAACATTGGTCAGGCATATCACATTCAATAACACAATACTATTATGAGTAAAAAACATGGTTAACATATCAGCTTTAGATATTCATGATTAGAACATGTAGACCTACATCGGACTTAAAAGCTTAAAAAAGTTTACTGAATATACCTTGAATATTACATTTCACTACATTTCTTATTTTATTTTCACCCATTACACTGCATTATATTAAGGCATGTATTAACTTTAGTTCTCAGCTACATTTCCTAAATTGTGAGCAAATAGATTAGGTACACTTAGAAAAAAAATCTAAAAAATAACAGCCTCCTCCATAACCCCTCTAGAAGTCCTTTCCATCACCAAGAGAAGTGTGTGTTTTTGCCATCTTAGACAAAAATGGTTAATCCATTTGCTCATAATTTGGGAAAGATCATATTAATGTAAATTTCGCTAAATTGACTCCTCCAGCCTTGCATTGGATACTGGTAAGAGTGTATGTTAATCCTATTGTTTTTAAAGATGAAGTTAACAATTTTTAAAAACTGAACTTGAAGCAGAGAATTTGTCAAACTCACAAAATATTTAGTATTTACCTCAAAACTCCATGCCGCTAGCATACTCCTAATCTAATATTCCTGCTCATACTTGGAAACAGTTTTGCTGGATTTTTGAGCTGACCAAACACAGGTTACAGCTACCGTCAATTCCTGGCTGCACCGCTGATGATACTATGGTTAAATGACTGCATTGGCCATTGACTATTTATATCTGTCCCGAGGATATTGTTGGGACATAATATCTGCAGGCCACTCTAACAAGGACCAGCAGGACAACTGAGATGGAAGCACAGGAATTTTCTTTGGGATTTACAGGATAAGTAATCATTTTGAGTATTCCCTTCTCTGTCTCCATTTCTTACAAATCTTAAACAACTTAAAATGTATCTATAATTTCTGCACATAACATTATTGCTGCAGGCCACTGAACAAAGGCTGATGGTATTACCGTTGTGGCAGCATTACAATCATGGGTTATTTATAAGATAAGTAATAATTTTTCATTATTCACTAGTCTTTGTACATTTCTTTCACAAATCTTGGACATTTAATTAAAAAATGTACCTATAACTTATGTGCAGAACATTGGTCAGGCATATCACATTCAATAACACAATACTATTATGAGTAAAAAACATGGTTAACATATCAGCTTTAGATATTCATGATTAGAACATGTAGACCTACATCGGACTTAAAAGCTTAAAAAAGTTTACTGAATATACCTTGAATATTACATTTCACTACATTTCTTATTTTATTTTCACCCATTACACTGCATTATCAAAAGGAATGTATTAACTTTAGTTCTCAGATACATTTCCTAAATTGTGAGCAAATAGATTAGGTACACTTAGAAAAAAAATCTAAAAAATAACAGCCTCCTCCATAACCCCTCTAGAAGTCCTTTCCATCACCAAGAGAAGTGTGTGTTTTTGCCATCTTAGACAAAAATGGTTAATCCATTTGCTCATAATTTGGGAAAGATCATATTAATGTAAATTTCGCTAAATGGGCTCCTCCAGCCTTGCATTGGATACTGGTAAGAGTATATGTTAAACCTATTGATTTTAAAGATGTAGTTAACAATTTTTAAAAACTGAACTTGAAGCAGAGAATTTGTCAAACTCACAAAATATCTAGTATTTACCTGAAAACTCCATGCAGCTAGCATACTGCTGATCTAATATTCCTGCTCATACTTGGAAACAGTTTTGCTGGATTTTTGAGCTGACCAAACACAGGTTACAGCTACCGTCAATTCCTGGCTGCACCGCTGATGATACTATGGTAAATGACTGCATTGGCCATTGACTATATCTGTCCCGAGGATATTGTTGGGACCTAATATCTGCAGGCCACTGTAACAAAGACCAGCAGGACAACTGAGCTGGAAGCACTGGAATTTTCTTTGGGATTTACAGGATAAGTAATCATTTTGAGTATTCCCTTCTCTGTGTTCATTTCTTACAAATCTTAAACAACTTAAAATGTATCTATAATTTCTGCACATAACATTATTGCTGCAGGCCACTGAACAAAGGCTGATGGTATTACCGTTGTGGCAGCATTACAATCATGGGTTATTTATAAGATAAGTAATAATTTTTCATTATTCACTAGTCTTTGTACATTTCTTTCACAAATCTTGGACAATTAATTAAAAAATGTACCTATACCTTATGTGCAGAACATTGGTCAGGCATATCACATTCAATAACACAATACTATTATGAGTAAAAAACATGGTTAACATATCAGCTTTACATATTCATGATTAGAACATGTAGACCTACTGTACATCAGACTTAAAAGCTTAAAAAAGTTTACTGAATATACCTTGAATATTACATTTCACTACATTTCTTATTGTGTTTTCACCCATTACACTGCATTATAAAAAGGCATGTATTAACTTTAGTTCTCAGCTACATTTCCTAAATTGTGAGCAAATAGATTAGGTACACTTAGAAAAAAAATCTAAAAAATAACAGCCTCCTCCATAACCCCTCTAGCTGTCCTTTCCATCACCAAGAGAAGTGTGTGTTTTTGCCATCTTAGACAAAAATGGTTAATCCATTTGCTCATAATTTGGAAAAGATCATATTAATGTAAAGTTCGCTAAATGGACTCCTCCAGCCTTGCATTGGATACTGGTAAGAGTATATGTTAAACCTATTGTTTTTAAAGATGTAGTTAACAATTTTTAAAAACTGAACTTGAAGCAGAGAATTTGTCAAACTCACAAAATATCTAGTATTTACCTGAAAACTCTATGCAGCTAGCATACTGCTGATCTAATATTCCTGCTCAAACTTGGAAACAGTTTTGCAGGATTTTTGAGCTGACCAAACACAGGTTACAGCTACCGTCAATTCCTGGCTGCACCTCTGATAATACTACGGTTACATGACTGCATTGGCCATTGACTATTTATATCTGTCCCGAGGATATTGTTGGGACCTAATATCTGCAGGCCACTGTAACAAGGACCAGCAGGACAACTGAGCTGGAAGCACTGGAATTTTCTTTGGGATTTACAGGATAAGTAATCATTTTGAGTATTCCCTTCTCTGTGTCCATTTCTTACAAATATTAAACAACTTAAAATGTATCTATAATTTCTGCACATAACATTATTGCTGCTGGCCACTGAACAAAGGCTGATGGTATTACCGTTGTGGCAGCATTACAATCATGGGTTATTTATAAGATAAGTAATAATTTTTCATTATTCACTAGTCTTTGTACATTTCTTTCTCAAATCTTGGACAAAAAATTAAAAAATGTACCTATAACTTATGTGCAGAACATTGGTCAGGCATATCACATTCAATAACACAATACTATTATGAGTAAAAAACATGGTTAACATACCAGCTTTAGATATTCATGATTAGAACATGTAGACCTACATCGGACTTAAAAGCTTAAAAAAGTTTACTGAATATACCTTGAATATTACATTTCACTACATTTCTTATTTTATTTTCACCCATTACACTGCATTATAAAAAGGCATGTATTAACTTTAGTTCTCAGCTACATTTCCTAAATTGTGAGCAAATAGATTAGGTACACTTAGAAAAAAAAATCTAAAAAATAACAACCTCCTCCATAACCCCTTTAGCTGTCCTTTCCATCACCAAGAGAAGTGTGTGTTTTTGCCATCTTAGACAAAAATGGTTAATCCATTTGCTCATAATTTGGGAAAGATCATAATAATGTAAATTTCACTAAATGGACTCCTCCAGCCTTGCATTGGATACTGGTAAGAGTATATGTTAAACCTATTGTTTTTAAAGATGTAGTTAACAATTTTTAAAAACTGAACTTGAAGCAGAGAATTTGTCAAACTCACAAAATATCTAGTATTTACCTGAAAACTCCATGCAGCTAGCATACTGCTGATCTAATATTCCTGCTCAAACTTGGAAACAGTTTTGCAGGATTTTTGAGCTGACCAAACACAGGTTACAGCTACCGTCAATTACTGGCTGCACCGCTGATGATACTACAGTTACATAACTGCATTGGCCATTGACTATTTATATCTGTCCCGAGGATATTGTTGGGACCTAATATCTGCAGGCAACTGTAACAAGGACCAGCAGGACAACTGAGCTGGAAGCACTGGAATTTTCTATGGGATTTACAGGATAAGTAATTATTTTGAGTATTCCCTTCTCTGTGTCCATTTCTTACAAATCTTAAACAACTTAAAATGTATCTATAATTTCTGCACATAACATTATTGCTGCAGGCCACTGAACAAAGGCTGATGGTATTACCGGTGTGGCAGCATTACAATCATGGGTTATTTATAAGATAAGTAATAATTTTTCATTATTCACTAGTCTTTGTACATTTCTTTCACAAATCTTGGACAATTAATTAAAAAATGTACCTATAACTTATGTGCAGAACATTGGTCAGGCATATCACATTCAATAACAAAATACTATTATGAGTAAAAAAACATGGTTAACATATCAGCTTTACATATTCATGATTAGAACATGTAGACCTTCATCGGACTTAAAAGCTTAAAAAACTTTACTGAATATACCTTGAATATTACATTTCACTGCATTTCTTATTGTATTTTCACCCATTACACTGCATTATAAAAAGGCATGTATTAACTTTAGTTCTCAGCTACATTTCCTAAATTGTGAGCAAATAGATTAGGTACACTTAGAAAAAAAATCTAAAAAATAACAGCCTCCTCCATAACCCCTCTAGCTGTCCTTTCCATCACCAAGAGAAGTGTGTGTTTTTGCCATCTTAGACAAAAATGGTTAATCCATTTGCTCATAATTTGGGAAAGATCATATTAATGTAAATTTCGCTAAATAGACTCCTCCAGCCTTGCATTGGATACTGGTAAGAGTATATATTAAACCTATTGTTTTTAAAGATGTAGTTGACAATTTTTACAAACTGAACTTGAAGCAGAGAATTTGTCAAACTCACAAAATATCTAGTATTTACCTGAAAACTCCCTGCCGCTAGCATACTGCTGATCTAATATTCCTGCTCATTGTTGGAAACAGTTTTGCAGGATTTTTGAGCTGACCAAACACAGGTTACAGCTACCGTTAATTCCTGGCTGCACCGCTGATGATACTATGGTTACATGACTGCATTGGCCATTGACTATTTATATTTGTCCCAAGGATATTGTTGGGACTTAATATCTGCAGGCCACTGTAACAAGGACCAGCAGGACAACTGAGCTGGAAGCACTGGAATTTTCTTTGGGATTTCCAGGATAAGTAATCATTTTGAGTATTCCCTTCTCTGTGTCCATTTCTTACAAATCTTAAACATCTTAAAATGTATCTATAATTTCTGCACATAACATTATTGCTGCAGGCCACTGAACAAAGGCTGATGGTATTACTGTTGTGGCAGCATTACAATCATGGGTTATTTATAAGATAAGTAATAATTTTTCATTATTCACTAGTCTTTGTACATTTTTTTCACAAATCTTGGACAATTAATTAAAAAATGTACCTATACCTTATGTGCAGAACATTGGTCAGGCATATCACATTCAATAACACAATACTATTATGAGTAAAAAACATGGTTAACATATCAGCTTTAGATATTCATGATTAGAACATGTAGACCTACATCGGACTTAAAAGCTTAAAAAAGTTTACTGAATATACCTTGAATATTACATTTCACTACATTTCTTATTTTATTTTCACCCATTACACTGCATTATATTAAGGCATGTATTAACTTTAGTTCTCAGCTACATTTCCTAAATTGTGAGCAAATAGATTAGGTACACTTAGAAAAAAAATCTAAAAAATAACAGCCTCCTCCATAACCCCTCTAGAAGTCCTTTCCATCACCAAGAGAAGTGTGTGTTTTTGCCATCTTAGACAAAAATGGTTAATCCATTTGCTCATAATTTGGGAAAGATCATATTAATGTAAATTTCGCTAAATTGACTCCTCCAGCCTTGCATTGGATACTGGTAAGAGTGTATGTTAATCCTATTGTTTTTAAAGATGAAGTTAACAATTTTTAAAAACTGAACTTGAAGCAGAGAATTTGTCAAACTCACAAAATATTTAGTATTTACCTCAAAACTCCATGCCGCTAGCATACTCCTAATCTAATATTCCTGCTCATACTTGGAAACAGTTTTGCTGGATTTTTGAGCTGACCAAACACAGGTTACAGCTACCGTCAATTCCTGGCTGCACCGCTGATGATACTATGGTTAAATGACTGCATTGGCCATTGACTATATCTGTCCCGAGGATATTGTTGGGACCTAATATCTGCAGGCCACTGTAACAAGGACCAGCAGGACAACTGAGCTGGAAGCACTGGAATTTTCTTTGGGATTTACAGGATAAGTAATCATTTTGAGTATTCCCTTCTCTGTGTTCATTTCTTACAAATCTTAAACAACTTAAAATGTATCTATAATTTCTGCACATAACATTATTGCTGCAGGCCACTGAACAAAGGCTGATGGTATTACCGTTGTGGCAGCATTACAATCATGGGTTATTTATAAGATAAGTAATAATTTTTCATTATTCACTAGTCTTTGTACATTTCTTTCACAAATCTTGGACAATTAATTAAAAAATGTACCTATACCTTATGTGCAGAACATTGGTCAGGCATATCACATTCAATAACACAATACTATTATGAGTAAAAAACATGGTTAACATATCAGCTTTACATATTCATGATTAGAACATGTAGACCTACTGTACATCAGACTTAAAAGCTTAAAAAAGTTTACTGAATATACCTTGAATATTACATTTCACTACATTTCTTATTGTGTTTTCACCCATTACACTGCATTATAAAAAGGCATGTATTAACTTTAGTTCTCAGCTACATTTCCTAAATTGTGAGCAAATAGATTAGGTACACTTAGAAAAAAAATCTAAAAAATAACAGCCTCCTCCATAACCCCTCTAGCTGTCCTTTCCATCACCAAGAGAAGTGTGTGTTTTTGCCATCTTAGACAAAAATGGTTAATCCATTTGCTCATAATTTGGAAAAGATCATAATAATGTAAAGTTCGCTAAATGGACTCCTCCAGCCTTGCATTGGATACTGGTAAGAGTATATGTTAAACCTATTGTTTTTAAAGATGTAGTTAACAATTTTTAAAAACTGAACTTGAAGCAGAGAATTTGTCAAACTCACAAAATATCTAGTATTTACCTGAAAACTCCATGCAGCTAGCATACTGCTGATCTAATATTCCTGCTCAAACTTGGAAACAGTTTTGCAGGATTTTTGAGCTGACCAAACACAGGTTACAGCTACCGTCAATTCCTGGCTGCACCTCTGATAATACTACGGTTACATGACTGCATTGGCCATTGACTATTTATATCTGTCCCGAGGATATTGTTGGGACCTAATATCTGCAGGCCACTGTAACAAGGACCAGCAGGACAACTGAGCTGGAAGCACTGGAATTTTCTTTGGGATTTACAGGATAAGTAATCATTTTGAGTATTCCCTTCTCTGTGTCCATTTCTTACAAATATTAAACAACTTAAAATGTATCTATAATTTCTGCACATAACATTATTGCTGCTGGCCACTGAACAAAGGCTGATGGTATTACCGTTGTGGCAGCATTACAATCATGGGTTATTTATAAGATAAGTAATAATTTTTCATTATTCACTAGTCTTTGTACATTTCTTTCTCAAATCTTGGACAAAAAATTAAAAAATGTACCTATAACTTATGTGCAGAACATTGGTCAGGCATATCACATTCAATAACACAATACTATTATGAGTAAAAAACATGGTTAACATACCAGCTTTAGATATTCATGATTAGAACATGTAGACCTACATCGGACTTAAAAGCTTAAAAAAGTTTACTGAATATACCTTGAATATTACATTTCACTACATTTCTTATTTTATTTTCACCCATTACACTGCATTATAAAAAGGCATGTATTAACTTTAGTTCTCAGCTACATTTCCTAAATTGTGAGCAAATAGATTAGGTACACTTAGAAAAAAAAATCTAAAAAATAACAACCTCCTCCATAACCCCTTTAGCTGTCCTTTCCATCACCAAGAGAAGTGTGTGTTTTTGCCATCTTAGACAAAAATGGTTAATCCATTTGCTCATAATTTGGGAAAGATCATAATAATGTAAATTTCACTAAATGGACTCCTCCAGCCTTGCATTGGATACTGGTAAGAGTATATGTTAAACCTATTGTTTTTAAAGATGTAGTTAACAATTTTTAAAAACTGAACTTGAAGCAGAGAATTTGTCAAACTCACAAAATATCTAGTATTTACCTGAAAACTCCATGCAGCTAGCATACTGCTGATCTAATATTCCTGCTCAAACTTGGAAACAGTTTTGCAGGATTTTTGAGCTGACCAAACACAGGTTACAGCTACCGTCAATTACTGGCTGCACCGCTGATGATACTACAGTTACATAACTGCATTGGCCATTGACTATTTATATCTGTCCCGAGGATATTGTTGGGACCTAATATCTGCAGGCAACTGTAACAAGGACCAGCAGGACAACTGAGCTGGAAGCACTGGAATTTTCTATGGGATTTACAGGATAAGTAATTATTTTGAGTATTCCCTTCTCTGTGTCCATTTCTTACAAATCTTAAACAACTTAAAATGTATCTATAATTTCTGCACATAACATTATTGCTGCAGGCCACTGAACAAAGGCTGATGGTATTACCGGTGTGGCAGCATTACAATCATGGGTTATTTATAAGATAAGTAATAATTTTTCATTATTCACTAGTCTTTGTACATTTCTTTCACAAATCTTGGACAATTAATTAAAAAATGTACCTATAACTTATGTGCAGAACATTGGTCAGGCATATCACATTCAATAACAAAATACTATTATGAGTAAAAAAACATGGTTAACATATCAGCTTTACATATTCATGATTAGAACATGTAGACCTTCATCGGACTTAAAAGCTTAAAAAACTTTACTGAATATACCTTGAATATTACATTTCACTGCATTTCTTATTGTATTTTCACCCATTACACTGCATTATAAAAAGGCATGTATTAACTTTAGTTCTCAGCTACATTTCCTAAATTGTGAGCAAATAGATTAGGTACACTTAGAAAAAAAATCTAAAAAATAACAGCCTCCTCCATTACCCCTCTAGCTGTCCTTTCCATCACCAAGAGAAGTGTGTGTTTTTGCCATCTTAGACAAAAATGGTTAATCCATTTGCTCATAATTTGGAAAAGATCATATTAATGTAAATTTCGCTAAATAGACTCCTCCAGCCTTGCATTGGATACTGGTAAGAGTATATATTAAACCTATTGTTTTTAAAGATGTAGTTGACAATTTTTACAAACTGAACTTGAAGCAGAGAATTTGTCAAACTCACAAAATATCTAGTATTTACCTGAAAACTCCCTGCCGCTAGCATACTGCTGATCTAATATTCCTGCTCATTGTTGGAAACAGTTTTGCAGGATTTTTGAGCTGACCAAACACAGGTTACAGCTACCGTTAATTCCTGGCTGCACCGCTGATGATACTATGGTTACATGACTGCATTGGCCATTGACTATTTATATTTGTCCCAAGGATATTGTTGGGACTTAATATCTGCAGGCCACTGTAACAAGGACCAGCAGGACAACTGAGCTGGAAGCACTGGAATTTTCTTTGGGATTTCCAGGATAAGTAATCATTTTGAGTATTCCCTTCTCTGTGTCCATTTCTTACAAATCTTAAACATCTTAAAATGTATCTATAATTTCTGCACATAACATTATTGCTGCAGGCCACTGAACAAAGGCTGATGGTATTACTGTTGTGGCAGCATTACAATCATGGGTTATTTATAAGATAAGTAATAATTTTTCATTATTCACTAGTCTTTGTACATTTTTTTCACAAATCTTGGACAATTAATTAAAAAATGTACCTATACCTTATGTGCAGAACATTGGTCAGGCATATCACATTCAATAACACAATACTATTATGAGTAAAAAACATGGTTAACATATCAGCTTTAGATATTCATGATTAGAACATGTAGACCTACATCGGACTTAAAAGCTTAAAAAAGTTTACTGAATATACCTTGAATATTACATTTCACTACATTTCTTATTTTATTTTCACCCATTACACTGCATTATATTAAGGCATGTATTAACTTTAGTTCTCAGCTACATTTCCTAAATTGTGAGCAAATAGATTAGGTACACTTAGAAAAAAAATCTAAAAAATAACAGCCTCCTCCATAACCCCTCTAGAAGTCCTTTCCATCACCAAGAGAAGTGTGTGTTTTTGCCATCTTAGACAAAAATGGTTAATCCATTTGCTCATAATTTGGGAAAGATCATATTAATGTAAATTTCGCTAAATTGACTCCTCCAGCCTTGCATTGGATACTGGTAAGAGTGTATGTTAATCCTATTGTTTTTAAAGATGAAGTTAACAATTTTTAAAAACTGAACTTGAAGCAGAGAATTTGTCAAACTCACAAAATATTTAGTATTTACCTCAAAACCCCATGCCGCTAGCATACTCCTAATCTAATATTCCTGCTCATACTTGGAAACAGTTTTGCTGGATTTTTGAGCTGACCAAACACAGGTTACAGCTACCGTCAATTCCTGGCTGCACCGCTGATGATACTATGGTTAAATGACTGCATTGGCCATTGACTATTTATATCTGTCCCGAGGATATTGTTGGGACTTAATATCTGCAGGCCACTGTAACAAGGACCAGCAGGACAACTGAGCTGGAAGCACTGGAATTTTCTTTGGGATTTCCAGGATAAGTAATCATTTTGAGTATTCCCTTCTCTGTGTCCATTTCTTACAAATCTTAAACATCTTAAAATGTATCTATAATTTCTGCACATAACATTATTGCTGCAGGCCACTGAACAAAGGCTGATGGTATTACTGTTGTGGCAGCATTACAATCATGGGTTATTTATAAGATAAGTAATAATTTTTCATTATTCACTAGTCTTTGTACATTTTTTTCACAAATCTTGGACAATTAATTAAAAAATGTACCTATAACTTATGTGCAGAACATTGGTCAGGCATATCACATTCAATAACAAAATACTATTATGAGTAAAAAAACATGGTTAACATATCAGCTTTACATATTCATGATTAGAACATGTAGACCTTCATCGGACTTAAAAGCTTAAAAAACTTTACTGAATATACCTTGAATATTACATTTCACTGCATTTCTTATTGTATTTTCACCCATTACACTGCATTATAAAAAGGCATGTATTAACTTTAGTTCTCAGCTACATTTCCTAAATTGTGAGCAAATAGATTAGGTACACTTAGAAAAAAAATCTAAAAAATAACAGCCTCCTCCATAACCCCTCTAGCTGTCCTTTCCATCACCAAGAGAAGTGTGTGTTTTTGCCATCTTAGACAAAAATGGTTAATCCATTTGCTCATAATTTGGGAAAGATCATATTAATGTAAATTTCGCTAAATAGACTCCTCCAGCCTTGCATTGGATACTGGTAAGAGTATATATTAAACCTATTGTTTTTAAAGATGTAGTTGACAATTTTTACAAACTGAACTTGAAGCAGAGAATTTGTCAAACTCACAAAATATCTAGTATTTACCTGAAAACTCCCTGCCGCTAGCATACTGCTGATCTAATATTCCTGCTCATTGTTGGAAACAGTTTTGCAGGATTTTTGAGCTGACCAAACACAGGTTACAGCTACCGTTAATTCCTGGCTGCACCGCTGATGATACTATGGTTACATGACTGCATTGGCCATTGACTATATATATTTGTCCCAAGGATATTGTTGGGACTTAATATCTGCAGGCCACTGTAACAAGGACCAGCAGGACAACTGAGCTGGAAGCACTGGAATTTTCTTTGGGATTTCCAGGATAAGTAATCATTTTGAGTATTCCCTTCTCTGTGTCCATTTCTTACAAATCTTAAACATCTTAAAATGTATCTATAATTTCTGCACATAACATTATTGCTGCAGGCCACTGAACAAAGGCTGATGGTATTACTGTTGTGGCAGCATTACAATCATGGGTTATTTATAAGATAAGTAATAATTTTTCATTATTCACTAGTCTTTGTACATTTTTTTCACAAATCTTGGACAATTAATTAAAAAATGTACCTATACCTTATGTGCAGAACATTGGTCAGGCATATCACATTCAATAACACAATACTATTATGAGTAAAAAACATGGTTAACATATCAGCTTTAGATATTCATGATTAGAACATGTAGACCTACATCGGACTTAAAAGCTTAAAAAAGTTTACTGAATATACCTTGAATATTACATTTCACTACATTTCTTATTTTATTTTCACCCATTACACTGCATTATATTAAGGCATGTATTAACTTTAGTTCTCAGCTACATTTCCTAAATTGTGAGCAAATAGATTAGGTACACTTAGAAAAAAAATCTAAAAAATAACAGCCTCCTCCATAACCCCTCTAGAAGTCCTTTCCATCACCAAGAGAAGTGTGTGTTTTTGCCATCTTAGACAAAAATGGTTAATCCATTTGCTCATAATTTGGGAAAGATCATATTAATGTAAATTTCGCTAAATTGACTCCTCCAGCCTTGCATTGGATACTGGTAAGAGTGTATGTTAATCCTATTGTTTTTAAAGATGAAGTTAACAATTTTTAAAAACTGAACTTGAAGCAGAGAATTTGTCAAACTCACAAAATATTTAGTATTTACCTCAAAACCCCATGCCGCTAGCATACTCCTAATCTAATATTCCTGCTCATACTTGGAAACAGTTTTGCTGGATTTTTGAGCTGACCAAACACAGGTTACAGCTACCGTCAATTCCTGGCTGCACCGCTGATGATACTATGGTTAAATGACTGCATTGGCCATTGACTATTTATATCTGTCCCGAGGATATTGTTGGGACTTAATATCTGCAGGCCACTGTAACAAGGACCAGCAGGACAACTGAGCTGGAAGCACTGGAATTTTCTTTGGGATTTCCAGGATAAGTAATCATTTTGAGTATTCCCTTCTCTGTGTCCATTTCTTACAAATCTTAAACATCTTAAAATGTATCTATAATTTCTGCACATAACATTATTGCTGCAGGCCACTGAACAAAGGCTGATGGTATTACTGTTGTGGCAGCATTACAATCATGGGTTATTTATAAGATAAGTAATAATTTTTCATTATTCACTAGTCTTTGTACATTTTTTTCACAAATCTTGGACAATTAATTAAAAAATGTACCTATACCTTATGTGCAGAACATTGGTCAGGCATATCACATTCAATAACACAATACTATTATGAGTAAAAAACATGGTTAACATATCAGCTTTAGATATTCATGATTAGAACATGTAGACCTACATCGGACTTAAAAGCTTAAAAAAGTTTACTGAATATACCTTGAATATTACATTTCACTACATTTCTTATTTTATTTTCACCCATTACACTGCATTATATTAAGGCATGTATTAACTTTAGTTCTCAGCTACATTTCCTAAATTGTGAGCAAATAGATTAGGTACACTTAGAAAAAAAATCTAAAAAATAACAGCCTCCTCCATAACCCCTCTAGAAGTCCTTTCCATCACCAAGAGAAGTGTGTGTTTTTGCCATCTTAGACAAAAATGGTTAATCCATTTGCTCATAATTTGGGAAAGATCATATTAATGTAAATTTCGCTAAATTGACTCCTCCAGCCTTGCATTGGATACTGGTAAGAGTGTATGTTAATCCTATTGTTTTTAAAGATGAAGTTAACAATTTTTAAAAACTGAACTTGAAGCAGAGAATTTGTCAAACTCACAAAATATTTAGTATTTACCTCAAAACTCCATGCCGCTAGCATACTCCTAATCTAATATTCCTGCTCATACTTGGAAACAGTTTTGCTGGATTTTTGAGCTGACCAAACACAGGTTACAGCTACCGTCAATTCCTGGCTGCACCGCTGATGATACTATGGTTAAATGACTGCATTGGCCATTGACTATTTATATCTGTCCCGAGGATATTGTTGGGACATAATATCTGCAGGCCACTCTAACAAGGACCAGCAGGACAACTGAGATGGAAGCACAGGAATTTTCTTTGGGATTTACAGGATAAGTAATCATTTTGAGTATTCCCTTCTCTGTCTCCATTTCTTACAAATCTTAAACAACTTAAAATGTATCTATAATTTCTGCACATAACATTATTGCTGCAGGCCACTGAACAAAGGCTGATGGTATTACCGTTGTGGCAGCATTACAATCATGGGTTATTTATAAGATAAGTAATAATTTTTCATTATTCACTAGTCTTTGTACATTTCTTTCACAAATCTTGGACATTTAATTAAAAAATGTACCTATAACTTATGTGCAGAACATTGGTCAGGCATATCACATTCAATAACACAATACTATTATGAGTAAAAAACATGGTTAACATATCAGCTTTAGATATTCATGATTAGAACATGTAGACCTACATCGGACTTAAAAGCTTAAAAAAGTTTACTGAATATACCTTGAATATTACATTTCACTACATTTCTTATTTTATTTTCACCCATTACACTACATTATCAAAAGGAATGTATTAACTTTAGTTCTCAGATACATTTCCTAAATTGTGAGCAAATAGATTAGGTACACTTAGAAAAAAAATCTAAAAAATAACAGCCTCCTCCATAACCCCTCTAGAAGTCCTTTCCATCACCAAGAGAAGTGTGTGTTTTTGCCATCTTAGACAAAAATGGTTAATCCATTTGCTCATAATTTGGGAAAGATCATATTAATGTAAATTTCGCTAAATGGGCTCCTCCAGCCTTGCATTGGATACTGGTAAGAGTATATGTTAAACCTATTGATTTTAAAGATGTAGTTAACAATTTTTAAAAACTGAACTTGAAGCAGAGAATTTGTCAAACTCACAAAATATCTAGTATTTACCTGAAAACTCCATGCAGCTAGCATACTGCTGATCTAATATTCCTGCTCAAACTTGGAAACAGTTTTGCAGGATTTTTGAGCTGACCAAACACAGGTTACAGCTACCGTCAATTCCTGGATGCACCGCTGATGATACTATGGTTACATGACTGCATTGGCCATTGACTATTTATATCTGTCCCAAGGATATTGTTGGGACCTAATATCTGCAGGCCACTCTAACAAGGACCAGCAGGACAACTGAGCTGGAAGCACTGGAATTTTCTTTGGGATTTCCAGGATAAGTAATCATTTTGAGTACTCCCTTCTCTGTGTCCATTTCTTACAAATCTTAAACAACTTAAAATGTATCTATAATTTCTGCACATAACATTATTGCTGCAGGCCACTGAACAAAGGCTGTTGGTATTACCGGTGTGGCAGCATTATAATCATGGGTTATTTATAAGATAAGTAATACTTTTTTATTATTCACTAGTCTTTGTACATTTTTTCACAAATCTTGGACAATTAATTAAAAAATGTACCTATACCTTATGTGCAGAACATTGGACAGACATATCACGTTCAATAACACAATACTATTATGAGTAAAAAACATGGTTAACATATCAGCTTTAGATATTCATGATTAGAACATGTAGACCTACATCGGACTTAAAAGCTTAAAAAAGTTTCCTAAATATACCTTGAATATTACATTTCACTACATTTCTTATTGTATTTTCACCCATTACACTGCATTATAAAAAGGAATGTATTAACTTTAGTTCTCAGATACATTTCCTAAATTATGAGCAAATTGATTAGGTACACTTAGAAAAAAAATCTAAAAAAATAACAGCCTCCTCCATAACCCCTCTAGCTGTCCTTTCCATCACCAAGAGAATTGTGTGTTTTTGCCATCTTAGACAAAAATGGTTAATCCATTTGCTCATAATTTGGGAAAGATCATATTAATGTAAATTTCGCTAAATGGACTCCTCCAGCCTTGCACTGGATACTGGTAAGAGTATATGTTAAACCTATTGTTTTTAAAGATGTAGTTAACAATTTTTAAAAACTGAAATTGAAGCAGAGAATTTGTCAAACTCACTAAATATCTGGTATTTACCTGAAAACTCCCTGCCGCTAGCATACTGCTGATCTAATATTGCTGCTCATAGTTGGCAACAGTTTTGCAGGATTTTTGAGCTGACCAAACACAGGTTACAGCTACCGTCAATTCCTGGCTGCACTGCTGATGATACTACGGTTACATGACTGCATTGGCCACTGACTACTTATATCTGTCCAAGGATATTGTTGGGACCTAATTTCTGCAGGCCACTCTAACAAGGACCAGCAGGACAACTGAGCTGGAAGCACTGGAATTTTCTTTGGGATTTACAGGATAAGTAATCATTTTGCGTATTCCCTTCTCTGTGTCCATTTCTTACAAATGTTAAACAACTTAAAATGTATCTATAATTTCTGCACATAACATTATTGCTGCAGGCCACTGAACAAAGGCTGATGGTATTACCGTTGTGGCAGCATTACAATCATGGGTTATTTATAAGATAAGTAATAATTTTTCATTATTCACTAGTCTTTGTACATTTCTTTCACAAATCTTGGACATTTAATTAAAAAATGTACCTATAACTTATGTGCAGAACATTGGTCAGGCATATCACATTCAATAACACAATACTATTATGAGTAAAAAACATGGTTAACATATCAGCTTTAGATATTCATGATTAGAACATGTAGACCTACATCGGACTTAAAAGCTTAAAAAAGTTTACTGAATATACCTTGAATATTACATTTCACTACATTTCTTATTTTATTTTCACCCATTACACTGCATTATCAAAAGGAATGTATTAACTTTAGTTCTCAGATACATTTCCTAAATTGTGAGCAAATAGATTAGGTACACTTAGAAAAAAAATCTAAAAAATAACAGCCTCCTCCATAACCCCTCTAGCTGTCCTTTCCATCACCAAGAGAAGTGTGTGTTTTTGCCATCTTAGACAAAAATGGTTAATCCATTTGCTCATAATTTGGGAAAGATCATATTAATGTAAATTTCGCTAAATAGACTCTTCCAGCCTTGCATTGGATACTGGTAAGAGTATATGTTAAAACTATTGTTTTTAAAGATGTAGTTAACAATATTTAAAAACTGAACTTGAAGCAGAGAATTTGTCAAACTCACAAAATATCTAGTATTTACCTGAAAACTCCCTGCCGCTAGCATACTGCTGATCTAATATTCCTGCTCAAACTTGGAAACAGTTTTGCAGGATTTTTGAGCTGACCAAACACAGGTTACAGCTACCGTCAATTCCTGGCTGCACCGCTGATGATACTATGGTTACATGACTGCATTGGCCATTGACTATTTATATTTGTCCCAAGGATATTGTTGGTACTTAATATCTGCAGGCCACTGTAACAAGGACCAGCAGGACAACTGAGCTGGAAGCACTGGAATTTTCTTTGGGATTTACAGGATAAGTAATCATTTTGTGTATTCCCTTCTCTGTGTCCATTTCTTACAAATCTTAAACAACTTAAAATGTATCTATAATTTCTGCACATAACATTATTGCTGCAGGCTACTGAACAAAGGCTGATGGTATTACCGGTGTGGCAGCATTACAATCATGGGTTATTTATAAGATAAGTAATAATTTTTTATTATTCACTAGTCTTTGTACATTTTTTCACAAATCTTGGACAATTAATTAAAAAATGTACCTATACCTTATGTGCAGAACATTGGACAGACATATCACGTTCAATAACACAATACTATTATGAGTAAAAAACATGGTTAACATATCAGCTTTAGATATTCATGATTAGAACATGTAGACCTACATCGGACTTAAAAGCTTAAAAAAGTTTCCTAAATATACCTTGAATATTACATTTCACTACATTTCTTATTGTATTTTCACCCATTACACTGCATTATAAAAAGGAATGTATTAACTTTAGTTCTCAGATACATTTCCTAAATTATGAGCAAATTGATTAGGTACACTTAGAAAAAAAATCTAAAAAAATAACAGCCTCCTCCATAACCCCTCTAGCTGTCCTTTCCATCACCAAGAGAATTGTGTGTTTTTGCCATCTTAGACAAAAATGGTTAATCCATTTGCCCATAATTTGGGAAAGATCATATTAATGTAAATTTCGCTAAATGGACTCCTCCAGCCTTGCACTGGATACTGGTAAGAGTATATGTTAAACCTATTGTTTTTAAAGATGTAGTTAACAATTTTTAAAAACTGAAATTGAAGCAGAGAATTTGTCAAACTCACTAAATATCTGGTATTTACCTGAAAACTCCCTGCCGCTAGCATACTGCTGATCTAATATTGCTGCTCATAGTTGGCAACAGTTTTGCAGGATTTTTGAGCTGACCAAACACAGGTTACAGCTACCGTCAATTCCTGGCTGCACTGCTGATGATACTACGGTTACATGACTGCATTGGCCACTGACTACTTATATCTGTCCAAGGATATTGTTGGGACCTAATTTCTGCAGGCCACTCTAACAAGGACCAGCAGGACAACTGAGCTGGAAGCACTGGAATTTTCTTTGGGATTTACAGGATAAGTAATCATTTTGCGTATTCCCTTCTCTGTGTCCATTTCTTACAAATGTTAAACAACTTAAAATGTATCTATAATTTCTGCACATAACATTATTGCTGCAGGCCACTGAACAAAGGCTGATGGTATTACCGTTGTGGCAGCATTACAATCATGGGTTATTTATAAGATAAGTAATAATTTTTCATTATTCACTAGTCTTTGTACATTTCTTTCACAAATCTTGGACATTTAATTAAAAAATGTACCTATAACTTATGTGCAGAACATTGGTCAGGCATATCACATTCAATAACACAATACTATTATGAGTAAAAAACATGGTTAACATATCAGCTTTAGATATTCATGATTAGAACATGTAGACCTACATCGGACTTAAAAGCTTAAAAAAGTTTACTGAATATACCTTGAATATTACATTTCACTACATTTCTTATTTTATTTTCACCCATTACACTGCATTATCAAAAGGAATGTATTAACTTTAGTTCTCAGATACATTTCCTAAATTGTGAGCAAATAGATTAGGTACACTTAGAAAAAAAATCTAAAAAATAACAGCCTCCTCCATAACCCCTCTAGCTGTCCTTTCCATCACCAAGAGAAGTGTGTGTTTTTGCCATCTTAGACAAAAATGGTTAATCCATTTGCTCATAATTTGGGAAAGATCATATTAATGTAAATTTCGCTAAATAGACTCTTCCAGCCTTGCATTGGATACTGGTAAGAGTATATGTTAAAACTATTGTTTTTAAAGATGTAGTTAACAATATTTAAAAACTGAACTTGAAGCAGAGAATTTGTCAAACTCACAAAATATCTAGTATTTACCTGAAAACTCCCTGCCGCTAGCATACTGCTGATCTAATATTCCTGCTCAAACTTGGAAACAGTTTTGCAGGATTTTTGAGCTGACCAAACACAGGTTACAGCTACCGTCAATTCCTGGCTGCACCGCTGATGATACTATGGTTACATGACTGCATTGGCCATTGACTATTTATATTTGTCCCAAGGATATTGTTGGGACTTAATATCTGCAGGCCACTGTAACAAGGACCAGCAGGACAACTGAGCTGGAAGCACTGGAATTTTCTTTGGGATTTACAGGATAAGTAATCATTTTGTGTATTCCCTTCTCTGTGTCCATTTCTTACAAATCTTAAACAACTTAAAATGTATCTATAATTTCTGCACATAACATTATTGCTGCAGGCTACTGAACAAAGGCTGATGGTATTACCGGTGTGGCAGCATTACAATCATGGGTTATTTATAAGATAAGTAATAATTTTTTATTATTCACTAGTCTTTGTACATTTTTTCACAAATCTTGGACAATTAATTAAAAAATGTACCTATACCTTATGTGCAGAACATTGGACAGACATATCACGTTCAATAACACAATACTATTATGAGTAAAAAACATGGTTAACATATCAGCTTTAGATATTCATGATTAGAACATGTAGACCTACATCGGACTTAAAAGCTTAAAAAAGTTTCCTAAATATACCTTGAATATTACATTTCACTACATTTCTTATTGTATTTTCACCCATTACACTGCATTATAAAAAGGAATGTATTAACTTTAGTTCTCAGATACATTTCCTAAATTATGAGCAAATTGATTAGGTACACTTAGAAAAAAAATCTAAAAAAATAACAGCCTCCTCCATAACCCCTCTAGCTGTCCTTTCCATCACCAAGAGAATTGTGTGTTTTTGCCATCTTAGACAAAAATGGTTAATCCATTTGCTCATAATTTGGGAAAGATCATATTAATGTAAATTTCGCTAAATGGACTCCTCCAGCCTTGCACTGGATACTGGTAAGAGTATATGTTAAACCTATTGTTTTTAAAGATGTAGTTAACAATTTTTAAAAACTGAAATTGAAGCAGAGAATTTGTCAAACTCACTAAATATCTGGTATTTACCTGAAAACTCCCTGCCGCTAGCATACTGCTGATCTAATATTGCTGCTCATAGTTGGCAACAGTTTTGCAGGATTTTTGAGCTGACCAAACACAGGTTACAGCTACCGTCAATTCCTGGCTGCACTGCTGATGATACTACGGTTACATGACTGCATTGGCCACTGACTACTTATATCTGTCCAAGGATATTGTTGGGACCTAATTTCTGCAGGCCACTCTAACAAGGACCAGCAGGACAACTGAGCTGGAAGCACTGGAATTTTCTTTGGGATTTACAGGATAAGTAATCATTTTGCGTATTCCCTTCTCTGTGTCCATTTCTTACAAATGTTAAACAACTTAAAATGTATCTATAATTTCTGCACATAACATTATTGCTGCAGGCCACTGAACAAAGGCTGATGGTATTACCGTTGTGGCAGCATTACAATCATGGGTTATTTATAAGATAAGTAATAATTTTTCATTATTCACTAGTCTTTGTACATTTCTTTCACAAATCTTGGACATTTAATTAAAAAATGTACCTATAACTTATGTGCAGAACATTGGTCAGGCATATCACATTCAATAACACAATACTATTATGAGTAAAAAACATGGTTAACATATCAGCTTTAGATATTCATGATTAGAACATGTAGACCTACATCGGACTTAAAAGCTTAAAAAAGTTTACTGAATATACCTTGAATATTACATTTCACTACATTTCTTATTTTATTTTCACCCATTACACTGCATTATCAAAAGGAATGTATTAACTTTAGTTCTCAGATACATTTCCTAAATTGTGAGCAAATAGATTAGGTACACTTAGAAAAAAAATCTAAAAAATAACAGCCTCCTCCATAACCCCTCTAGCTGTCCTTTCCATCACCAAGAGAAGTGTGTGTTTTTGCCATCTTAGACAAAAATGGTTAATCCATTTGCTCATAATTTGGGAAAGATCATATTAATGTAAATTTCGCTAAATAGACTCTTCCAGCCTTGCATTGGATACTGGTAAGAGTATATGTTAAAACTATTGTTTTTAAAGATGTAATTAACAATATTTAAAAACTGAACTTGAAGCAGAGAATTTGTCAAACTCACAAAATATCTAGTATTTACCTGAAAACTCCCTGCCGCTAGCATACTGCTGATCTAATATTCCTGCTCAAACTTGGAAACAGTTTTGCAGGATTTTTGAGCTGACCAAACACAGGTTACAGCTACCGTCAATTCCTGGCTGCACCGCTGATGATACTATGGTTACATGACTGCATTGGCCATTGACTATTTATATTTGTCCCAAGGATATTGTTGGGACTTAATATCTGCAGGCCACTGTAACAAGGACCAGCAGGACAACTGAGCTGGAAGCACTGGAATTTTCTTTGGGATTTACAGGATAAGTAATCATTTTGTGTATTCCCTTCTCTGTGTCCATTTCTTACAAATCTTAAACAACTTAAAATGTATCTATAATTTCTGCACATAACATTATTGCTGCAGGCTACTGAACAAAGGCTGATGGTATTACCGGTGTGGCAGCATTACAATCATGGGTTATTTATAAGATAAGTAATAATTTTTCATTATTCACTAGTCTTTGTACATTTTTTTCACAAATCTTGGACAATTAAATAAAATACCCATACCTTATAAGCAGAACATTGGTCAGGCATATCACATTCAATAACACAATACTATTATGAGTAAAAAACATGGTTAACATATCAGCTTTACATATTCATGATTAGAACATGTAGACCTACTGTACATCGGAGTTAAAAGCTTAAAAATGTTTACTGAATATACCTTGAATATTACATTTCACTACATTTCTTATTGTATTTTCACCCATTACACTGCATTATAAAAAGGCATGTATTAACTTTAGTTCTCAGCTACATTTCCTAAATTGTGAGCAAATAGATTAGGTACACTTAGAAAAAAAATCTAAAAAATGACAGCCTCCTCCATAACCCCTCTAGGTGTCCTTTCCATCACCAAGAGGAGTGTGTGTTTTTGCCATCTTAGACAAAAATGGTTAATCCATTTGCTCATAATTTGGGAAAGATCATATTAATGTAAATTTCGCTAAATTGACTCCTTCAGCCTTGCATTGGATACGGGTAAGAGTGTATGTTAATCCTATTGTTTTTAAAGATGAAGTTAACAATTTTTAAAAACTGAACTTGAAGCAGAGAATTTGTCAAACTCACAAAATATTTAGTATTTACCTCAAAACTCCATGCCGCTAGCATACTCCTAATCTAATATTCCTGCTCATACTTGGAAACAGTTTTGCTGGATTTTTGAGCTGACCAAACACAGGTTACAGCTACCGTCAATTCCTGGCTGCACCGCTGATGATACTACGTTTACATGACTGCATTGGCCATTGACTATTTATATCTGTCCCGAGGATATTGTTGGGACATAATATCTGCAGGCCACTCTAACAAGGACCAGCAGGACAACTGAGATGGAAGCACAGGAATTTTCTTTGGGATTTACAGGATAAGTAATCATTTTGAGTATTCCCTTCTCTGTCTCCATTTCTTACAAATCTTAAACAACTTAAAATGTATCTATAATTTCTGCACATAACATTATTGCTGCAGGCCACTGAACAAAGGCTGATGGTATTACCGTTGTGGCAGCATTACAATCATGGGTTATTTATAAGATAAGTAATAATTTTTCATTATTCACTAGTCTTTGTACATTTCTTTCACAAATCTTGGACATTTAATTAAAAAATGTACCGATAACTTATGTCCAGAACATTGGTCAGGCATATCACATTCAATAACACAATACTATTATGAGTAAAAAACATGGTTAACATATCAGCTTTAGATATTCATGATTAGAACATGTAGACCTACATCGGACTTAAAAGCTTAAAAAAGTTTACTGAATATACCTTGAATATTACATTTCACTACATTTCTTATTTTATTTTCACCCATTACACTGCATTATCAAAAGGAATGTATTAACTTTAGTTCTCAGATACATTTCCTAAATTGTGAGCAAATAGATTAGGTACACTTAGAAAAAAAATCTAAAAAATAACAGCCTCCTCCATAACCCCTCTAGAAGTCCTTTCCATCACCAAGAGAAGTGTGTGTTTTTGCCATCTTAGACAAAAATGGTTAATCCATTTGCTCATAATTTGGGAAAGATCATAATAATGTAAATTTCGCTAAATGGGCTCCTCCAGCCTTGCATTGGATACTGGTAAGAGTATATGTTAAACCTATTGTTTTTAAAGATGTAGTTGACAATTTTTACAAACTGAACTTGAAGCAGAGAATTTGTCAAACTCACAAAATATCTAGTATTTACCTGAAAACTCCATGCAGCTAGCATACTGCTGATCTAATATCCCTGCACAAACTTGGAAACAGTTTTGCAGGATTTTTGAGCTGACCAAACACAGGTTACAGCTACCGTCAATTCCTGGCTGCACCGCTGATGATACTACGGTTACATGACTGCATTGGCCATTGACTATTTATATCTGTCCCGAGGATATTGTTGGGGCATAATATCTGCAGGCCACTGTAACAAGGACCAGCAGGACAACTGAGCTGGAAGCACTGGAATTTTCTTTGGGATTTACAGGATAAGTAATCATTTTGAGTATTCCCTTCTCTGTGTCCATTTCTTACAAATCTTAAACAACTTAAAATGTATCTATAATTTCTGCACATAACATTATTGCTGCAGGCCACTGAACAAAGGCTGATGGTATTACCGTTGTGGCAGCATTACAATCATGGGTTATTTATAAGATAAGTAATAATTTTTCATTATTCACTAGTCTTTGTACATTTCTTTCACAAATCTTGGACAATTAATTAAAAAATGTACCTATAACTTATGTGCAGAACATTGGTCAGGCATATCACATTCAATAACACAATACTATTATGAGTAAAAAACATGGTTAACATATCAGCTTTAGATATTCATGATTAGAACATGAAGACCTACATCGGACTTAAAAGCTTAAAAAAGTTTGCTGAATATACCTTGAATATTACATTTCACTACATTTCTTATTTTATTTTCACCCATTACACTGCATTATAAAAAGGCATGTATTAACTTTAGTTCTCAGCTACATTTCCTAAATTGTGAGCAAATAGATTAGGTACACTTAGAAAAAAAATCTAAAAAATAACAGCCTCCTCCATAACCCCTCTAGCTGTCCTTTCCATCACCAAGAGAAGTGAGTGTTTTTGCCATCTTAGACAAAAATGGTTAAACCATTTGCTCATAATTTGGGAAAGATCATAATAATGTAAATTTCGCTAAATGGGCTCCTCCAGCCTTGCATTGGATACTGGTAAGAGTATATGTTAAACCTATTGTTTTTAAAGATGTAGTTGACAATTTTTACAAACTGAACTTGAAGCAGAGAATTTGTCAAACTCACAAAATATCTAGTATTTACCTGAAAACTCCCTGCCGCTAGCATACTGCTGATCTAATATTCCTGCTCATTGTTGGAAACAGTTTTGCAGGATTTTTGAGCTGACCAAACACAGGTTACAGCTACCGTTAATTCCTGGCTGCAACGCTGATGATACTATGGTTACATGACTGCATTGGCCATTGACTATTTATATTTGTCCCAAGGATATTGTTGGGACCTAATATCTGCAGGCCACTGTAACATGGACCAGCAGGACAACTGAGCTGGAAGCACTGGAATTTTCTTTGGGATTTCCAGGATAAGTAATCATTTTGAGTATTCCCTTCTCTGTGTCCATTTCTTACAAATCTTAAACATCTTAAAATGTATCTATAATTTCTGCACATAACATTATTGCTGCAGGCCACTGAACAAAGGCTGATGGTATTACCGTTGTGGCAGCATTACAATCATGGGTTATTTATAAGATAAGTAATAATTTTTCATTATTCACTAGTCTTTGTACATTTCTTTCACAAATCTTGGACAATTAATTAAAAAATGTACCTATACCTTATGTGCAGAACATTGGTCAGGCATATCACATTCAATAACACAATACTATTATGAGTAAAAAACATGGTTAACATATCAGCTTTAGATATTCATGATTAGAACATGTAGACCTACATCGGACTTAAAAGCTTAAAAAAGTTTACTGAATATACCTTGAATATTACATTTCACTACATTTCTTATTTTATTTTCACCCATTACACTGCATTATATTAAGGCATGTATTAACTTTAGTTCTCAGCTACATTTCCTAAATTGTGAGCAAATAGATTAGGTACACTTAGAAAAAAAATCTAAAAAATAACAGCCTCCTCCTTAACCCCTCTAGAAGTCCTTTCCATCACCAAGAGAAGTGTGTGTTTTTGCCATCTTAGACAAAAATGGTTAATCCATTTGCTCATAATTTGGGAAAGATCATAATAATGTAAATTTCACTAAATGGGCTCCTCCAGCCTTGCATTGGATACTGGTAAGAGTATATGTTAAACCTATTGATTTTAAAGATGTAGTTAACAATTTTTAAAAACTGAACTTGAAGCAGAGAATTTGTCAAACTCACAAAATATCTAGTATTTACCTGAAAACTCCATGCAGCTAGCATACTGCTGATCTAATATCCCTGCACAAACTTGGAAACAGTTTTGCAGGATTTTTGAGCTGACCAAACACAGGTTACAGCTACCGTCAATTCCTGGCTGCACCGCTGATGATACTACGGTTACATGACTGCATTGGCCATTGACTATTTATATCTGTCCCGAGGATATTGTTGGGGCATAATATCTGCAGGCCACTGTAACAAGGACCAGCAGGACAACTGAGCTGGAAGCACTGGAATTTTCTTTGGGATTTACAGGATAAGTAATCATTTTGAGTATTCCCTTCTCTGTGTCCATTTCTTACAAATCTTAAACAACTTAAAATGTATCTATAATTTCTGCACATAACATTATTGCTGCAGGCCACTGAACAAAGGCTGATGGTATTACCGTTGTGGCAGCATTACAATCATGGGTTATTTATAAGATAAGTAATAATTTTTCATTATTCACTAGTCTTTGTACATTTCTTTCACAAATCTTGGACATTTAATTAAAAAATGTACCTTGTTGTGAAATTGGATTCTGGGCTCCCCCGGTGGCCACTTGTGGAATTTAATTTGTGTGCATCATCCCCTCTGTTCACCTGCTCCTATCAGGATGTGGGAGTCGCTATATAACCTTGCTCCTCTGTCAGTTTCATGCCGGTCAACAATGTAATCAGTAGCCTTTCTGTGCTTGTTCCTGCTACTAGACAACTCCCAGCTAAGTTGGACTTTTGTCCTTGTGTGTTTTTGCATTTTGTTCCTGTTCACAGCTGCTGTTTCGTTACTGTGTCTGGAAAGCTCTTGTGAGCGGAAATTGCCACTCTGGTGTTATGAGTTAATGCTAGAGTCTTAAAGTAATTTCTGGATGGTGTTTTGCTAGGGTTTTCTGCTGACCATGAAAGTGCCCTTTCTGTCTTCATGCTATCTAGTAAGCGGACCTCGATTTTGCTAAACCTATTTTCATACTACGTTTGTCATTTCATCTTAAATCACCGCCAATATATGTGGGGGCCTCTGTCTGCCTTTTGGGAAAATTTCTCTAGAGGTGAGCCAGGACTGTCTTTTCCTCTGCTAGGATTAGGTAGTTCTCCGGCTGGCGCTGGGCATCTAGGGATAAAAAAACGTAGGCATGCTACCCGGCCACTTCTAGTTGTGCGGCAGGTTTAGTTCATGGTCAGTATAGTTTCCATCTTCCAAGAGCTAGTTCTCATATATGCTGGGCTATGTTCTCTCGCCATTGAGAATCATGACAGTTTGACCGGCCCAAAAAAGGGTTAAATTACTGGCTGAGAAAGGAGAGAAAAAAGAAGTCTGCTACAATTTTTTTTTTTTTTCCCTCTAGTTCTGAGTGTGCTCTTAATTGAATCACTCGCTAGTCTGCCTATACTGCAGCCTTCCTCTCTTCCTCTCCTTCTAATCCTTGAATGGCTCTGTGTTCACCTGTTTCAAATGGATCTTCAGAGTGTAGCTACAGGTTTGAATAATCTCGCCACAAGGGTACAAAATTTGCAAGATTTTGTTGTTCATGCACCTATGTCTGAGCCTAGAATTCCTTTGCCTGAATTCTTCTCGGGGAATAGATCTCACTTTCAAAATTTTAAAAATAATTGCAAATTGTTTTTGTCCCTGAAGTCTCGCTCTGCCGGAGACCCTGCACAGCAGGTCAGGATTGTAATTTCCTTGCTCCGGGGCGACCCTCAAGACTGGGCTTTTGCATTGGCACCAGGGGATCCTGCGTTGCTCAATGTGGATGCGTTTTTTCTGGCCTTGGGGTTGCTTTATGAGGAACCTCATTTAGAGCTTCAGGCGGAAAAGGCCTTGATGTCCTTGTCTCAGGGGCAAGATGAAGCTGAAATATACTGCCAAAAATTCCGCAAATGGTCTGTGCTTACTCAGTGGAATGAGTGCGCCCTGGCGGCGATTTTCAGAGAAGGTCTCTCTGATGCCATTAAGGATGTTATGGTGGGGTTCCCTGTGCCTGCGAGTCTGAATGAGTCCATGACGATGGCTATTCAGATCGATAGGCGTCTGCGGGAGCGCAAACCTGTGCACCATTTGGCGGTGTCTACTGAGAAAACGCCAGAAAATATGCAATGTGATAGAATTCTGTCCAGAAGCGAGCGGCAGAATTTTAGACGAAAAAATGGGTTGTGCTTCTATTGTGGTGATTCAACTCATGTTATATCAGCATGCTTTAAGCGTACTAAGAAGCCTGACAAGTCTGTTTCAATTAGCACTTTACAGTCTAAGTTTATTCTATCTGTGACCCTGATTTGTTCTTTGTCATCTATTACCGCGGACGCCTATGTCGACTCTGGCGCTGCTTTGAGTCTTATGGATTGGTCCTTTGCCAAACGCTGTGGGTATGATTTGGAGCCATTGGAGGCTCCGATACCTCTGAAAGGGATTGACTCCACCCCATTGGCTAGTAATAAACCACAATACTGGACACAAGTGACTATGCGTGTTAATCCGGATCACCAGGAGGTTATTCGCTTTCTGGTGCTGTATAATCTACATGATGTTTTGGTGCTGGGATTGCCATGGCTGCAATCTCATAACCCAGTCCTCGACTGGAGAGCTATGTCTGTGTTAAGCTGGGGATGTAAAGGAACTCATGGGGACGTACCTTTGGTTTCCATTTCATCATCTATTCCCTCGGAGATTCCTGAATTCTTGTCTGACTTTCGTGACGTTTTTGAAGAACCCAAGGTTGGTTCACTACCTCCGCACCGGGAGTGCGATTGTGCCATAGACTTGATCCCGGGTAGTAAATACCCTAAGGGTCGTTTATTTAATCTGTCTGTGCCTGAACACGCTGCTATGCGAGAATATATAAAGGAGTCCTTGGAAAAGGGACATATTCGTCCTTCGTCATCTCCCTTAGGAGCCGGTTTTTTCTTTGTGTCTAAGAAAGACGGCTCTTTGAGGCCGTGTATTGATTATCGACTTTTGAATAAAATCACGGTTAAATATCAATATCCGTTACCACTGCTTACTGATTTGTTTGCTCGTATAAAGGGGGCCAAGTGGTTCTCTAAGATTGATCTCCGTGGGGCGTATAATTTGGTGCGAATCAAGCAGGGGGATGAGTGGAAAACCGCATTTAATACGCCCGAGGGCCATTTTGAGTATTTGGTGATGCCTTTTGGTCTTTCAAATGCCCCTTCAGTCTTCCAGTCCTTTATGCATGACATTTTCCGCGATTATTTGGATAAATTTATGATTGTGTATCTGGATGATATTCTGATTTTTTCGGATGACTGGGACTCTCATGTCCAGCAGGTCAGGAGGGTTTTTCAGGTTTTGCGGTCTAATTCCTTGTGTGTGAAGGGTTCTAAGTGTGTTTTTGGGGTTCAGAAGATTTCCTTCTTGGGATACATTTTTTCCCCCTCTTCCATCGAGATGGATCCTGTCAAGGTTCAGGCTATTGGTGATTGGACGCAACCCTCTTCTCTTAAGAGTCTTCAGAAATTTTTGGGCTTTGCTAACTTTTATCGTCGATTTATTGCTGGTTTTTCTGATGTTGTAAAACCATTGACTGATTTGACTAAGAAGGGTGCTGATGTTGCTGATTGGTCCCCTGATGCTGTGGAGGCCTTTCGGGAGCTCAAGCGCCGCTTTTCTTCCGCCCCAGTGTTGCGTCAGCCTGATGTTGCTCTTCCTTTTCAGGTTGAGGTCGACGCTTCTGAAATCGGAGCTGGGGCGGTGTTGTCGCAGAGAAGTTCCGACTGCTCCGTGATGAGACCTTGTGCTTTTTTTTCCCGTAAATTTTCGCCCGCCGAGCGGAATTATGATATTGGGAATCGGGAGCTTTTGGCCATGAAGTGGGCTTTTGAGGAGTGGCGTCACTGGCTTGAGGGGGCCAGACATCAGGTGGTGGTATTGACTGACCACAAAAATTTAATTTACCTTGAGTCTGCCAGGCGCCTGAATCCTAGACAGGCGCGCTGGTCGTTGTTTTTCTCTCGGTTTAATTTTGTGGTGTCTTACCTACCGGGTTCTAAGAATGTTAAGGCGGATGCCCTTTCTAGGAGTTTTGAGCCTGACTCCCCTGGTAATTCTGAGCCCACAGGTATCCTTAAAGATGGAGTGATATTGTCTGCCGTTTCTCCAGACCTGCGGCGGGCCTTGCAGGAGTTTCAGGCGGATAGACCTGATCGTTGCCCACCTGGTAGACTGTTTGTTCCTGATGATTGGACCAGTAGAGTCATCTCTGAGGTTCATTCTTCTGCATTGGCAGGTCATCCTGGAATCTTTGGTACCAGGGATTTGGTGGCAAGGTCCTTCTGGTGGCCTTCCCTGTCACGAGATGTGCGAGGCTTTGTGCAGTCTTGTGACGTTTGTGCTCGGGCCAAGCCTTGTTGTTCTCGGGCTAGTGGATTGTTGTTACCCTTGCCTATCCCGAAGAGGCCTTGGACGCACATTTCGATGGATTTTATTTCGGATCTGCCTGTTTCTCAGAAGATGTCTGTCATCTGGGTGGTGTGTGACCGTTTCTCTAAGATGGTCCATCTGGTTCCCTTGCCTAAGTTGCCTTCTTCTTCCGAGTTGGTTCCTCTGTTTTTTCAAAATGTTGTTCGTTTGCATGGTATTCCGGAGAATATCGATTCTGACAGAGGGACCCAATTCGTGCCTAGATTTTGGCGGGCATTCTGTGCTAGGATGGGCATAGATTTGTCTTTTTCGTCTGCTTTCCATCCTCAGACTAATGGCCAGACCGAGCGGACTAATCAGACCTTGGAGACATATTTGAGGTGTTTTGTGTCTGCGGATCAGGATGATTGGGTTGCTTTTTTGCCTTTGGCGGAGTTCGCCCTCAATAATCGGGCCAGCTCTGCCACCTTGGTGTCCCCGTTTTTCTGTAATTCGGGGTTTCATCCTCGATTTTCCTCCGGTCAAGTGGAATCTTCGGATTGTCCTGGAGTGGATTCTGTGGTGGAGAGGTTGCATCAGATTTGGGGGCAGGTGGTGGACAATTTGAAGTTGTCCCAGGAGAAGACTCAGCTTTTTGCCAACCGCCGTCGTCGTGTTGGTCCTCGGCTTTGTGTTGGGGACTTGGTGTGGTTGTCTTCTCGTTTTGTCCCTATGAGGGTTTCTTCTCCTAAGTTTAAGCCTCGGTTCATCGGCCCATACAAGATATTGGAGATCCTTAACCCTGTGTCCTTCCGTTTGGACCTCCCTGCATCCTTTTCGATTCATAATGTTTTTCATCGGTCATTGTTGCGCAGGTATGAGGTACCAGCTGTGCCTTCCGTTGAGCCTCCTGCTCCGGTGTTGGTTGAGGGTGAGTTGGAGTACGTTGTGGAAAAGATCTTGGACTCTCGTGTTTCCAGACGGAAACTCCAGTATCTGGTCAAGTGGAAGGGATACGGTCAGGAGGATAATTCTTGGGTCACTGCCTCTGATGTTCATGCCTCCGATCTTGTCCGTGCCTTTCATAGGGCTCATCCTGATCGCCCTGGTGGTTCTGGTGAGGGTTCGGTGCCCCCTCCTTGAGGGGGGGTACTGTTGTGAAATTGGATTCTGGGCTCCCCCGGTGGCCACTTGTGGAATTTAATTTGTGTGCATCATCCCCTCTGTTCACCTGCTCCTATCAGGATGTGGGAGTCGCTATATAACCTTGCTCCTCTGTCAGTTTCATGCCGGTCAACAATGTAATCAGTAGCCTTTCTGTGCTTGTTCCTGCTACTAGACAACTCCCAGCTAAGTTGGACTTTTGTCCTTGTGTGTTTTTGCATTTTGTTCCTGTTCACAGCTGCTGTTTCGTTACTGTGTCTGGAAAGCTCTTGTGAGCGGAAATTGCCACTCTGGTGTTATGAGTTAATGCTAGAGTCTTAAAGTAATTTCTGGATGGTGTTTTGCTAGGGTTTTCTGCTGACCATGAAAGTGCCCTTTCTGTCTTCATGCTATCTAGTAAGCGGACCTCGATTTTGCTAAACCTATTTTCATACTACGTTTGTCATTTCATCTTAAATCACCGCCAATATATGTGGGGGCCTCTGTCTGCCTTTTGGGAAAATTTCTCTAGAGGTGAGCCAGGACTGTCTTTTCCTCTGCTAGGATTAGGTAGTTCTCCGGCTGGCGCAGGGCATCTAGGGATAAAAAAACGTAGGCATGCTACCCGGCCACTTCTAGTTGTGCGGCAGGTTTAGTTCATGGTCAGTATAGTTTCCATCTTCCAAGAGCTAGTTCTCATATATGCTGGGCTATGTTCTCTCGCCATTGAGAATCATGACAGTACCTATAACTTATGTGCAGAACATTGGTCAGGCATATCACATTCAATAACACAATACTATTATGAGTAAAAAACATGGTTAACATATCAGCTTTAGATATTCATGATTAGAACATGTAGACCTACATCGGACTTAAAAGCTTAAAAAAGTTTGCTGAATATACCTTGAATATTACATTTCACTACATTTCTTATTTTATTTTCACCCATTACACTGCATTATCAAAAGGAATGTATTAACTTTAGTTCTCAGATACATTTCCTAAATTGTGAGCAAATAGATTAGGTACACTTAGAAACAAAATCTAAAAAATAACAGCCTCCTCCATAACCCCTCTAGCTGTCCTTTCCATCACCAAGAGAAGTGTGTGTTTTTGCCATCTTAGACAAAAATGGTTAATCCATTTGCTCATAATTTGGGAAAGATCATATTAATGTAAATTTCGCTAAATGGACTCCTCCAGCCTTGCATTGGATATGTCATGGTTAGGACAAGATTATGTCTTGTACTCTCAGGGTTAAATGTTCTCAGCCTCTCTTTCAGCATGGGAGGGCTATTTATACTCGCTCCTAACGTGGTGTCCCTGTCAGCTATAGGTTTTCTGCAGTCTGTATGCTTGACCTTTGTAGTGTGTGCTGGCTTGCTTCGTGTCTTACTGTTACCTGCTTTATTCGCTTTCCTGGATTACTGACCCCTGGCCTGGCTTCTGACTATTCTCTGATTCTCCCTGTTGGTATCTTGTAATCTCCTGGTACGACTTCGGCTTGTTTCACTATTCTTTTATGCTTATCCCTTCCCTGTTTCCCCAGCGTTTGGCTCCGCCCCCTGGCCGCCTCCCACTCTGTCACATGATCGTAGGTCCTTTTGCTCTACTTAGTCATTCTGTCTCATGTGAAAGGTCCTGTTGGTGTTCATGTTAGTTTCCCGGTTTTCTGGTCCAGCTCTGTTTCTGCTGGAAGCAGTTTCCCCAGCAGCAGTTATACCCGGGTACCGTGACATTATAGCTGACCTGATAGATTTCTCCCTGGTGTGGGGGGTGGTGTTTGTATACCATGGACCCGGTACAGGATCTCACGGCACAGGTTAATGAGCTTTCTCAGCTTTTGCAGAAGCTGTCTGTGGAACAGCAAGCCCTGGTCCACTCGCACCAACAGGTGCAGAGAGATGTGGCAGGTGCTTTACAGGTGTCTGCTCCATTTCGGTCCCGGGAGGGGGGTCCCTTTGATGTATCCTTAGCAGACCCTGAACCGCCGGTAAAATTACCCGACACTTTTTCTGGAGATAAACAATTGTTCAGGGTCTTTAAGGAGGGATGTAAGTTGTTTTTTGAGTTACGTCCCCGGGCCTCTGGAAATGAAAGGCAGAGGGTGGGGGTAGTTATGTCTTTATTAAGGGGTTCCCCGCAGGCATGGGCTTTCTCTCTCTCTCCCTCTGCTCCTGAGCGTATGTCTGTGAATCTGTTTTTTGAGTCCCTGGGGCTCATTTATGATGAGCCTGATAGAGTGCGTCTTGCAGAAGATATGGTGATGAGTGTGACACAGGGGAAGCACTCCGCTGAATGGTTCTGCTCAGAGTTTAGGCGCTGGGCAGCTGAAGTTTCTTGGAACGATGCAGCCCTGAGGGGGTTATTCCGCATGGGTCTGTCTGACCGTCTGAAGGATGCTTTGGCACTTCATCCTCCTCCTGATACCCTGGAGGACGCCATGACACAGGCAGTTCGTATGGATCGGAGACTCCGTGCTAGAGGAATGATGCAACAGGAGACTTCATTGTTCTCTAAATTATGTGACGCTGCACCTGTATCTGAGCCCATGGAGATTGGGTCAGTCTCGGTCTCTGAGAGAGAGAGAAGACACCGCTGGGACAATCAACTGTGTTTTTACTGTGGAGCCTCTGGTCATTGGAAAAGGAATTGTCCATCCTGCCCTTCTGTGAAACCATCTGAGAAACGACTGAGTCTGGGCAACAATCGAGGAGGTTGTCCAGACTCCCAGGTACATTTTTTCTCACATACAAAACTTGTGCTCCAAGTGAAATTGGAACTTGCTGGTGGTCCTGTGGTGACAACGGCTTTTGTTGACTGCGGTTCTTCCGTTAATTTGATTGATGCCCAAGTTGTGACTCGTAATAAGATAGGGACAGTTAGGTTAAGAAACCCTGTTAAAATTGTGGCTGTTGATTCATCTCCTCTTACCCGGGATGGAATTTGTTTCAGGACTGATGTTTTTTCTCTGAAAGTGGGTTCCACTCACGTGGAGCAATTAAGTTGTTTTGTATTGAATAATCTGCCTGCAGGACTGGTCCTGGGAATGCCCTGGCTGCAACGCCACAATCCTGCCATTGATTGGGGGGCGGGGGAGATTACTCAATGGAGATGTAAAAGTAATGGTCCGTGTTGTAACCCGGGACCTTTTGTTAACCCGATAAAGTCTGTATCTGTGTCGTCTGTCGGTCTGGAGGGTATTCCGGAGTACCTGAAAGACTTCGAAGACGTGTTTTCCGAAAGTGAGGCCGAGGCGCTTCCACCACATCGACCTGGTGATTGTGCTATTAATTTAATCCCAGGAGCCAAATTGCCCAAGGCTCGTCTGTACAATTTGTCTGGGCCTGAGCGCCAAGCCATGAAAGAGTACATCACTGAGAGTCTCCGCAAGGGGCATATTCGGCCTTCTGTTTCACCCGTCGCTGCGGGGTTTTTCTTTGTGAAGAAAAAAGATGGTGGTTTGCGACCATGCCTCGACTTTCGGGAACTTAATAAGATTACTGTGAAAAACACGTATCCTCTTCCTCTGATTCCTGATTTATGTAATCAACTTACTGGGGCCAAATGGTTTTCTAAGCTTGACTTACGAGGGGCTTATAACCTGATAAGGATTCGAGAGGGAGATGAATGGAAAACAGCGTTTCTGACTACCGAGGGCTTATTTGAAAATTTGGTTATGCCCTTCGGTCTCACTAACGCCCCTGCGGTGTTCCAGAATTTCATTAATGTTGTTTTTTCTGACCTGATTGGGCGCTATGTTGTCATTTACCTGGATGACATCTTGATATACTCTGAGGACAGTCAGTCTCACTTACACCATCTTCAGACAGTTCTTGTGAGACTCAGGGAGAATCATTTATACGCTAAATTGGAGAAGTGCTCATTCTTTATGCAAGAACTGTCTTTTCTGGGATTAATTGTATCTGGGGATGGGTTCCGCATGGATCCGGGGAAGGTTCAGGCCATTTCAGATTGGGTGCAGCCTCATGATCTGAAGGGGTTGCAGCGATTTCTGGGCTTCGCTAACTATTATAGGAAGTTCATTAAAGGGTTTTCGCAGGTGGTAAAACCCTTAACGGACCTCACACTCAAAGGGGCGGAGGTAAAAAATTGGTCCGAGGCCGCAAAAAATTCCTTCCAGACCCTGAAGAAATGTTTTATTTCAGCCCCTGTGTTGATACAACCCGATCCGTCGAGACCTTTTATCGTGGAGGTTGACGCATCGGAGGTAGGGGTGGGGGCAGTGTTGTCTCAGGGCCCGTCTACCCTCACTAACCTTAAACCCTGTGCCTTTTTCTCTAAAAAATTCTCTTCAGCTGAGAGAAATTATGATGTCGGCAACAGGGAATTGTTGGCAATTAAATTGGCCTTTGAAGAATGGAGGCATTTTTTGGAGGGGGCTGTACATCCCGTTACAGTCATCATGGATCACAAAAATTTGGCCTATATCGAGTCTGCTAAGAGATTGACCCCCAGACAGGCTCGGTGGGCACTTTTTTTTTCTCGGTTTCATTTTACCATTACGTTCCGACCAGGGTCTAAAAATGTAAAGGCGGATGCCTTGTCCCGGAGTTTTGATAGTGTGTCCCCTCCAGAACCTCCTTCCTCCATTCTTCAACCTGGAGTGGTTGTGGCTGAAGTCTCATCTGAGTTACAGAGAGAGATTTTGGAAGCACAGTCACAAGCTCCCAGGAATAAACCCCAAGGTAAATTGTTTGTACCTGATCATTTCCGTCTCACACTTCTGCAAGAATTTCATGACTCTGTGTTGAGTGCACATCCTGGGATTGCAGCTACCCGGGGGGCAGTAGCTAGGAATTTTTGGTGGCCTTCTATGGGTACTGATATTAAAAAGTTTGTGAATTCTTGTGGGGTGTGTGCTCGCTCTAAGAGCTCTCTGGTCCGGCCGGCCGGGGAATTGGTACCTTTGCCAATTCCTGATAAACCTTGGACACACCTGTCCATGGATTTTATCACTAATCTTCCTCCTTCAAAGGGCAACTCTGTAGTCTGGGTAGTAGTTGATAGATTTTCTAAACAAGCCCACTTTGTGCCATTATCTACATTGCCTTCTGCTGAAACCTTAGCTCATTTGTTCATTCAGCATATAGTTCGGTTGCATGGAGTCCCTGTGAATATGGTGTCTGACAGGGGTGTGCAATTTGTTGCTAGATTTTGGAGGGCTTTTTGTAAAAAGTTGGGGGTTACGTTGTCTTTCTCCTCTGCTTATCACCCGGAATCTAATGGTCAGACTGAACGCACCAACCAGTCGTTGGAGCAGATTTTAAGATGTCTTGCCTCTTCCAGACAGGAGGACTGGTGTGAGGTATTACCCATGGCAGAATTTGCATTCAACTGTCGTATTAATCAGTCTACTGGCAAATCTCCTTTTCAGGTTAACTATGGATTTGTTCCGCAATTTGGAGAATTTTCCCGCATGGATTCTGGTTGCCCTGGTGCTGAGGGTCTGGTGCAACAGTTAAGAACCCTTTGGAGGGAGGTTCAGGGTAATATCTCCAAAGCTCAAAGGAGGTACAAACATTTTGCAGACAGAAGGAGGGGGTCAGCTCCTACACTGACAGTGGGGGAGAAGGTATGGTTGTCTACCCGTAACATCAAACTTAAAGTACCTTCCATGAAGTTGGGCCCCAGATTTATAGGTCCATACAAGGTATTAGAGGTGATCAACCCGGTGGCCTATAGATTACAGTTGCCCGCCTCCTTCAAAATATCTAATGTCTTTCACAGGTCCCTATTAAAACCTGTGGGGACGGTTAGAGAAGATTCCTCACATAATGTTCTGCCTGTGTTGGTAGAGGGTCAGCCAGAGTATGAGGTAGGGCGCATCATTGATTCACGGTGGATGCGTCGAAGGCTTCAGTACTTAATTCATTGGAAGGGTTATTCTATTGAGGATCGGTCATGGGTTCCGGCCAGTTCTGTGCATGCTGATCGACTGGTGCGGGCTTTTCATGCCAGGTACCCTGAGAAGCCTGGGAGTCCGGTGGCCTCCCATTAAAGGGGGGGTACTGTCATGGTTAGGACAAGATTATGTCTTGTACTCTCAGGGTTAAATGTTCTCAGCCTCTCTTTCAGCATGGGAGGGCTATTTATACTCGCTCCTAACGTGGTGTCCCTGTCAGCTATAGGTTTTCTGCAGTCTGTATGCTTGACCTTTGTAGTGTGTGCTGGCTTGCTTCGTGTCTTACTGTTACCTGCTTTATTCGCTTTCCTGGATTACTGACCCCTGACCTGGCTTCTGACTATTCTCTGATTCTCCCTGTTGGTATCTTGTAATCTCCTGGTACGACTTCGGCTTGTTTCACTATTCTTTTATGCTTATCCCTTCCCTGTTTCCCCAGCGTTTGGCTCCGCCCCCTGGCTGCCTCCCACTCTGTCACATGATCGTAGGTCCTTTTGCTCTACTTAGTCATTCTGTCTCATGTGAAAGGTCCTGTTGGTGTTCATGTTAGTTTCCCGGTTTTCTGGTCCAGCTCTGTTTCTGCTGGAAGCAGTTTCCCCAGCAGCAGTTATACCCGGGTACCGTGACATTATACTGGTAAGAGTATATGTTAAACCTATTGTTTTTAAAGATGTAGTTAACAATTTTTCAAAACTGAACTTGAAGCAGAGAATTTGTCAAACTCACAAAATATCTAGTATTTACCTGAAAACTCCATGCAGCTAGCATACTGCTGATCTAATATTCCTGCTCAAACTTGGAAACAGTTTTGCAGGATTTTTGAGCTGACCAAACACAGGTTACAGCTACCGTCATTTACTGGCTGCACCGCTGATGATACTACGGTTACATGACTGCATTGGCCATTGACTATTTATATCTGTCCCGAGGATATTGTTGGGACCTAATATCTGCAGGCCACTGTAACAAGGACCAGCAGGACAACTGAGCTGGAAGCACTGGAATTTTCTTTGGGATTTACAGGATAAGTAATCATTTTGAGTATTCACTTCTCTGTGTTCATTTCTTACAAATCTTAAACAACTTAAAATGTATCTATAATTTCTGCACATAACATTATTGCTGCAGGCCACTGAACAAAGGCTGATGGTATTATCGTTGTGGCAGCATTACAATCATGGGTTATTTATCAGATAAGTAATAATTTTTCATTATTCACTAGTCTTTGTACATTTCTTTCACAAATCTTGGACAATTAATTAAAAAATGTACCTATACCTTATGTGCAGAACATTGGTCAGGCATATCACATTCAATAACACAATACTATTATGAGTAAAAACCATGGTTAACATATCAGCTTTAGATATTCATGATTAGAACATGTAGACCTACATCGGACTTAAAAGCTTAAAAAAGTTTACTGAATATACCTTGAATATTACATTTCACTACATTTCTTATTTTATTTTCACCCATTACACTGCATTATAAAAAGGCATGTATTAACTTTAGTTCTCAGCTACATTTCCTAAATTGTGAGCAAATAGATTAGGTACACTTAGAAAAAAAATCTAAAAAATAACAGCCTCCTCCATAACCCCTCTAGCTGTCCTTTCCATCACCAAGAGAAGTGTGTGTTTTTGCCATCTTAGACAAAAATGGTTAATCCATTTGCTCATAATTTGGAAAAGATCATATTAATGTAAAGTTCGCTAAATGGACTCCTCCAGCCTTGCATTGGATACTGGTAAGAGTATATGTTAAACCTATTGTTTTTAAAGATGTAGTTAACAATTTTTAAAAACTGAACTTGAAGCAGAGAATTTGTCAAACTCACAAAATATCTAGTATTTACCTGAAAACTCCATGCAGCTAGCATACTGCTGATCTAATATTCCTGCTCAAACTTGGAAACAGTTTTGCAGAATTTTTGAGCTGACCAAACACAGGTTACAGCTACCGTCAATTCCTGGCTGCACCTCTGATAATACTACGGTTACATGACTGCATTGGCCATTGACTATTTATATCTGTCCCGAGGATATTGTTGGGACCTAATATCTGCAGGCCACTGTAACAAGGACCAGCAGGACAACTGAGCTGGAAGCACTGGAATTTTCTTTGGGATTTACAGGATAAGTAATCATTTTGAGTACTCCCTTCTCTGTGTCCATTTCTTACAAATCTTAAACAACTTAAAATGTATCTATAATTTCTGCACATAACATTATTGCTGCAGGCCACTGAACAAAGGCTGTTGGTATTACCGGTGTGGCAGCATTATAATCATGGGTTATTTATAAGATAAGTAATACTTTTTTATTATTCACTAGTCTTTGTACATTTTTTCACAAATCTTGGACAATTAATTAAAAAATGTACCTATACCTTATGTGCAGATCATTGGACAGACATATCACGTTCAATAACACAATACTATTATGAGTAAAAAACATGGTTAACATATCAGCTTTAGATATTCATGATTAGAACATGTAGACCTACATCGGACTTAAAAGCTTAAAAAAGTTTCCTAAATATACCTTGAATATTACATTTCACTACATTTCTTATTGTATTTTCACCCATTACACTGCATTATAAAAAGGAATGTATTAACTTTAGTTCTCAGATACATTTCCTAAATTATGAGCAAATTGATTAGGTACACTTAGAAAAAAAATCTAAAAAAATAACAGCCTCCTCCATAACCCCTCTAGCTGTCCTTTCCATCACCAAGAGAATTGTGTGTTTTTGCCATCTTAGACAAAAATGGTTAATCCATTTGCTCATAATTTGGGAAAGATCATATTAATGTAAATTTCGCTAAATGGACTCCTCCAGCCTTGCATTGGATACTGGTAAGAGTATATGTTAAACCTATTGTTTTTAAAGATGTAGTTAACAATTTTTAAAAACTGAAATTGAAGCAGAGAATTTGTCAAACTCACTAAATATCTGGTATTTACCTGAAAACTCCCTGCCGCTAGCATACTGCTGATCTAATATTGCTGCTCATAGTTGGCAACAGTTTTGCAGGATTTTTGAGCTGACCAAACACAGGTTACAGCTACCGTCAATTCCTGGCTGCACTGCTGATGATACTACGGTTACATGACTGCATTGGCCACTGACTACTTATATCTGTCCAAGGATATTGTTGGGACCTAATTTCTGCAGGCCACTCTAACAAGGACCAGCAGGACAACTGAGCTGGAAGCACTGGAATTTTCTTTGGGATTTACAGGATAAGTAATCATTTTGAGTATTCCCTTCTCTGTGTCCATTTCTTACAAATCTTAAACAACTTAAAATGTATCTATAATTTCTGCACATAACATTATTGCTGCAGGCCACTGAACAAAGGCTGATGGTATTACCGTTGTGGCAGCATTACAATCATGGGTTATTTATAAGATAAGTAATAATTTTTCATTATTCACTAGTCTTTGTACATTTTTTTTCACAAATCTTGGACAATTAATTAAAAAATGTACCTATAACTTATGTGCAGAACATTGGTCAGGCATATCACATTCAATAACACAATACTATTATGAGTAAAAAACATGGTTAACATATCAGCTTTACATATTCATGATTAGAACATGTAGACCTACTGTACATCGGACTTAAAAGCTTAAAAAAGTTTACTGAATATACCTTGAATATTACATTTCACTACATTTCTTATTTTATTTTCACCCATTACACTGCATTATATTAAGGCATGTATTAACTTTAGTTCTCAGCTACATTTCCTAAATTGTGAGCAAATAGATTAGGTACACTTAGTAAAAAAATCTAAAAAATGACAGCCTCCTCCATAACCCCTCTAGCTGTCCTTTCCATCACCAAGAGGAGTGTGTGTTTTTGCCATCTTAGACAAAAATGGTTAATCCATTTGCTCATAATTTGGGAAAGATCATATTAATGTAAATTTCGCTAAATTGACTCCTCCAGCCTTGCATTGGATACTGGTAAGAGTGTATGTTAAACCTATTGTTTTTAAAGATGAAGTTAACAATTTTTAAAAACTGAACTTGAAGCAGAGAATTTGTCAAACTCACAAAATATCTAGTATTTACCTCAAAACTCCATGCCGCTAGCATACTCCTAATCTAATATTCCTGCTCATACTTGGAAACAGTTTTGCTGGATTTTTGAGCTGACCAAACACAGGTTACAGCTACCGTCAATTCCTGGCTGCACCGCTGATGATACTACGGTTACATGACTGCATTGGCCATTGACTATTTATATCTGTCCCGAGGATATTGTTGGGACATAATATCTGCAGGCCACTCTAACAAGGACCAGCAGGACAACTGAGCTGGAAGCACTGGAATTTTCTTTGGGATTTACAGGATAAGTAATCATTTTGCGTATTCCCTTCTCTGTGTCCATTTCTTACAAATCTTAAACAACTTAAAATGTATCTATAATTTCTGCACATAACATTATTGCTGCAGGCTACTGAACAAAGGCTGATGGTATTACCGGTGTGGCAGCATTACAATCATGGGTTATTTATAAGATAAGTAATAATTTTTCATTATTCACTAGTCTTTGTACATTTTTTTCACAAATCTTGGACAATTAAATAAAATACCCATACCTTATGTGCAGAACATTGGTCAGGCATATCACATTCAATAACACAATACTATTATGAGTAAAAAACATGGTTAACATATCAGCTTTACATATTCATGATTAGAACATGTAGACCTACTGTACATCGGAGTTAAAAGCTTAAAAATGTTTACTGAATATACCTTGAATATTACATTTCACTACATTTCTTATTGTATTTTCACCCATTACACTGCATTATAAAAAGGCATGTAGTAACTTTAGTTCTCAGCTACATTTCCTAAATTGTGAGCAAATAGATTAGGTACACTTAGAAAAAAAATCTAAAAAATAACAGCCTCCTCCATAACCCCTCTAGCTGTCCTTTCCATCACCAAGAGAAGTGAGTGTTTTTGCCATCTTAGACAAAAATGGTTAATCCATTTGCTCATAATTTGGGAAAGATCATATTAATGTAAATTTCGCTAAATAGACTCCTCCAGCCTTGCATTGGATACTGGTAAGAGTATATATTAAACCTATTGTTTTTAAAGATGTAGTTGACAATTTTTACAAACTGAACTTGAAGCAGAGAATTTGTCAAACTCACAAAATATCTAGTATTTACCTGAAAACTCCCTGCCGCTAGCATACTGCTGATCTAATATTCCTGCTCATTGTTGGAAACAGTTTTGCAGGATTTTTGAGCTGACCAAACACAGGTTACAGCTACCGGTAATTCCTGGCTGCACCGCTGATGATACTATGGTTACATGACTGCATTGGCCATTGACTATTTATATTTGTCCCAAGGATATTGTTGGGACCTAATATCTGCAGGCCACTGTAACATGGACCAGCAGGACAACTGAGCTGGAAGCACTGGAATTTTCTTTGGGATTTCCAGGATAAGTAATCATTTTGAGTATTCCCTTCTCTGTCTCCATTTCTTACAAATCTTAAACAACTTAAAATGTATCTATAATTTCTGCACATAACATTATTGCTGCAGGCCACTGAACAAAGGCTGATGGTATTACCGTTGTGGCAGCATTACAATCATGGGTTATTTATAAGATAAGTAATAATTTTTCATTATTCACTAGTCTTTGTACATTTCTTTCACAAATCTTGGACAATTAATTAAAAAATGTACCTATACCTTATGTGCAGAACATTGGTCAGGCATATCACATTCAATAACACAATACTATTATGAGTAAAAAACATGGTTAACATATCAGCTTTAGATATTCATGATTAGAACATGTAGACCTACATCGGACTTAAAAGCTTAAAAAAGTTTACTGAATATACCTTGAATATTACATTTCACTACATTTCTTATTTTATTTTCACCCATTACACTGCATTATATTAAGGCATGTATTAACTTTAGTTCTCAGCTACATTTCCTAAATTGTGAGCAAATAGATTAGGTACACTTAGAAAAAAAATCTAAAAAATGACAGCCTCCTCCATAACCCCTCTAGGTGTCCTTTCCATCACCAAGAGGAGTGTGTGTTTTTGCCATCTTAGACAAAAATGGTTAATCCATTTGCTCATAATTTGGGAAAGATCATATTAATGTAAATTTCGCTAAATTGACTCCTCCAGCCTTGCATTGGATACGGGTAAGAGTGTATGTTAATCCTATTGTTTTTAAAGATGAAGTTAACAATTTTTAAAAACTGAACTTGAAGCAGAGAATTTGTCAAACTCACAAAATATTTAGTATTTACCTCAAAACTCCATGCCGCTAGCATACTCCTAATCTAATATTCCTGCTCATACTTGGAAACAGTTTTGCTGGATTTTTGAGCTGACCAAACACAGGTTACAGCTACCGTCAATTCCTGGCTGCACCGCTGATGATACTACGGTTACATGACTGCATTGGCCATTGACTATTTATATCTGTCCCGAGGATATTGTTGGGACATAATATCTGCAGGCCACTCTAACAAGGACCAGCAGGACAACTGAGCTGGAAGCACTGGAATTTTCTTTGGGATTTACAGGATAAGTAATCATTTTGCGTATTCCCTTCTCTGTGTCCATTTCTTACAAATCTTAAACAACTTAAAATGTATCTATAATTTCTGCACATAACATTATTGCTGCAGGCTACTGAACAAAGGCTGATGGTATTACCGGTGTGGCAGCATTACAATCATGGGTTATTTATAAGATAAGTAATAATTTTTCATTATTCACTAGTCTTTGTACATTTTTTTCACAAATCTTGGACAATTAAATAAAATACCCATACCTTATGTGCAGAACATTGGTCACACATATCACATTCAATAACACAATACTATTATGAGTAAAAAACATGGTTAACATATCAGCTTTACATATTCATGATTAGAACATGTAGACCTACTGTACATCGGAGTTAAAAGCTTAAAAATGTTTACTGAATATACCTTGAATATTACATTTCACTACATTTCTTATTGTATTTTCACCCATTACACTGCATTATAAAAAGGCATGTAGTAACTTTAGTTCTCAGCTACATTTCCTAAATTGTGAGCAAATAGATTAGGTACACTTAGAAAAAAAATCTAAAAAATAACAGCCTCCTCCATAACCCCTCTAGCTGTCCTTTCCATCACCAAGAGAAGTGAGTGTTTTTGCCATCTTAGACAAAAATGGTTAATCCATTTGCTCATAATTTGGGAAAGATCATATTAATGTAAATTTCGCTAAATAGACTCCTCCAGCCTTGCATTGGATACTGGTAAGAGTATATATTAAACCTATTGTTTTTAAAGATGTAGTTGACAATTTTTACAAACTGAACTTGAAGCAGAGAATTTGTCAAACTCACAAAATATCTAGTATTTACCTGAAAACACCCTGCCGCTAGCATACTGCTGATCTAATATTCCTGCTCATTGTTGGAAACAGTTTTGCAGGATTTTTGAGCTGACCAAACACAGGTTACAGCTACCGGTAATTCCTGGCTGCACCGCTGATGATACTATGGTTACATGACTGCATTGGCCATTGACTATTTATATTTGTCCCAAGGATATTGTTGGGACCTAATATCTGCAGGCCACTGTAACATGGACCAGCAGGACAACTGAGCTGGAAGCACTGGAATTTTCTTTGGGATTTCCAGGATAAGTAATCATTTTGAGTATTCCCTTCTCTGTCTCCATTTCTTACAAATCTTAAACAACTTAAAATGTATCTATAATTTCTGCACATAACATTATTGCTGCAGGCCACTGAACAAAGGCTGATGGTATTACCGTTGTGGCAGCATTACAATCATGGGTTATTTATAAGATAAGTAATAATTTTTCATTATTCACTAGTCTTTGTACATTTCTTTCACAAATCTTGGACAATTAATTAAAAAATGTACCTATACCTTATGTGCAGAACATTGGTCAGGCATATCACATTCAATAACACAATACTATTATGAGTAAAAAACATGGTTAACATATCAGCTTTAGATATTCATGATTAGAACATGTAGACCTACATCGGACTTAAAAGCTTAAAAAAGTTTACTGAATATACCTTGAATATTACATTTCACTACATTTCTTATTTTATTTTCACCCATTACACTGCATTATATTAAGGCATGTATTAACTTTAGTTCTCAGCTACATTTCCTAAATTGTGAGCAAATAGATTAGGTACACTTAGAAAAAAAATCTAAAAAATGACAGCCTCCTCCATAACCCCTCTAGGTGTCCTTTCCATCACCAAGAGGAGTGTGTGTTTTTGCCATCTTAGACAAAAATGGTTAATCCATTTGCTCATAATTTGGGAAAGATCATATTAATGTAAATTTCGCTAAATTGACTCCTCCAGCCTTGCATTGGATACGGGTAAGAGTGTATGTTAATCCTATTGTTTTTAAAGATGAAGTTAACAATTTTTAAAAACTGAACTTGAAGCAGAGAATTTGTCAAACTCACAAAATATTTAGTATTTACCTCAAAACTCCATGCCGCTAGCATACTCCTAATCTAATATTCCTGCTCATACTTGGAAACAGTTTTGCTGGATTTTTGAGCTGACCAAACACAGGTTACAGCTACCGTCAATTCCTGGCTGCACCGCTGATGATACTACGTTTACATGACTGCATTGGCCATTGACTATTTATATCTGTCCCGAGGATATTGTTGGGACATAATATCTGCAGGCCACTCTAACAAGGACCAGCAGGACAACTGAGATGGAAGCACAGGAATTTTCTTTGGGATTTACAGGATAAGTAATCATTTTGAGTATTCCCTTCTCTGTCTCCATTTCTTACAAATCTTAAACAACTTAAAATTTATCTATAATTTCTGCACATAACATTATTGCTGCAGGCCACTGAACAAAGGCTGATGGTATTACCGTTGTGGCAGCATTACAATCATGGGTTATTTATAAGATAAGTAATAATTTTTCATTATTCACTAGTCTTTGTACATTTCTTTCACAAATCTTGGACATTTAATTAAAAAATGTACCTATAACTTATGTCCAGAACATTGGTCAGGCATATCACATTCAATAACACAATACTATTATGAGTAAAAAACATGGTTAACATATCAGCTTTAGATATTCATGATTAGAACATGTAGACCTACATCGGACTTAAAAGCTTAAAAAAGTTTACTGAATATACCTTGAATATTACATTTCACTACATTTCTTATTTTATTTTCACCCATTACACTGCATTATCAAAAGGAATGTATTAACTTTAGTTCTCAGATACATTTCCTAAATTGTGAGCAAATAGATTAGGTACACTTAGAAAAAAAATCTAAAAAATAACAGCCTCCTCCATAACCCCTCTAGAAGTCCTTTCCATCACCAAGAGAAGTGTGTGTTTTTGCCATCTTAGACAAAAATGGTTAATCCATTTGCTCATAATTTGGGAAAGATCATAATAATGTAAATTTCGCTAAATGGGCTCCTCCAGCCTTGCATTGGATACTGGTAAGAGTATATGTTAAACCTATTGATTTTAACCCCTTCCCGACATGTGACGGAATAGTACGTCACATGTCGGGACCCCCGCTTTGATGTGCGCTCCGGCGGTGAGCGCACATCAAAGTCGCGACATGTCAGCTGTTTTTTACAGCTGACATGTGCGCGCAATAGCGGCGGGTGAAATCGCGATCACCCGCCGCTATTAACTAGTTAAATGCCGCTGTCAAACTCAGACAGCGGCATTTAACTACCGCATCCGGCCGTGCGGCCGGATATGAGCGCATCGCCGACCCCCGTCACATGATCGGAGGTCGGCGATGCTTGTACATTGTAACCATAGAGGTCCTGGAGACCTCTATGGTTACTGATCGCCGGTGGCTGTGAGCGCCCCCCTGTGGTCGGCGCTCACAGCACACTTGCATTTTAGCTACATAACAGCGATCTGATGATCGCTGTTATGTAGCAGAGCCGATCGGGCTGTGCCTGCTTCTAGCCTCCCATGGAGGCTATAGAAGCATGGTAAAAGTTAAAAAAAAAAGTAAAAAAAAATGTGAAAAAAATAAAAAAAATATAAAAGTTTAAATCACCCCCCTTTCGCCCCAATCAAAATAAATCAATAAAAAAAAACCCAACCTACACATATTTGGTATCACCGCGTTCAGAATCGCCCGATCTATCAATAAAAAAAAAGCATTAACCTGATCGCTAAACGGCGTAATGAAAAAAAAAATCGAAACGCCAGATTTACGTTTTTTTGGTCGCCACGACATTGCATTAAAATGCAATAACGGGCGATCAAAAGAACGTATCTGCACCAAAATGCTATCATTAAAAATGCCAGCTCGGCACGCAAAAAATAAGCCCTCACCCGACCCCAGATCACGAAAAATGGAGACGCTACGGGTATCGGAAAATGGCGCAATTTTATTTATTTATTTTTTTGCAAAGTTTGGAATTTTTTTTCACCACTTAGGTAAAAAAGAACCTAGTCATGTTAGGTGTCTATGAACTCGTACTGACCTGGAGAATCATAATGGCAGGTCAGTTTTAGCATTTAGTGAACCTAGCAAAATAGGCAAGCAAAAAACAAGTGTGGGATTGCACTTTTTTTGCAATTTCACTGCACTTGGAATTTTTTTCCCGTTTTCTAGTACACGACATGGTAAAACCAATGATGTCGTTCAAAAGTACAACTCGTCCCGCAAAAAATAAGCCCTCACATGGCCAAATTGACAGAAAAATAAAAAAGTTATGGCTCTGGGAAGGAGGGGAGCGAACAACGAAAACGGAAAAACGGAAAAAGCTCCGGGGGTGAAGGGGTTAAAGATGTAGTTAACAATTTTTAAAAACTGAACTTGAAGCAGAGAATTTGTCAAACTCACAAAATATCTAGTATTTACCTGAAAACTCCATGCAGCTAGCATACTGCTGATCTAATATCCCTGCACAAACTTGGAAACAGTTTTGCAGGATTTTTGAGCTGACCAAACACAGGTTACAGCTACCGTCAATTCCTGGCTGCACCGCTGATGATACTACGGTTACATGACTGCATTGGCCATTGACTATTTATATCTGTCCCGAGGATATTGTTGGGGCATAATATCTGCAGGCCACTGTAACAAGGACCAGCAGGACAACTGAGCTGGAAGCACTGGAATTTTCTTTGGGATTTACAGGATAAGTAATCATTTTGAGTATTCCCTTCTCTGTGTCCATTTCTTACAAATCTTAAACAACTTAAAATGTATCTATAATTTCTGCACATAACATTATTGCTGCAGGCCACTGAACAAAGGCTGATGGTATTACCGTTGTGGCAGCATTACAATCATGGGTTATTTATAAGATAAGTAATAATTTTTCATTATTCACTAGTCTTTGTACATTTCTTTCACAAATCTTGGACATTTAATTAAAAAATGTACCTATAACTTATGTGCAGAACATTGGTCAGGCATATCACATTCAATAACACAATACTATTATGAGTAAAAAACATGGTTAACATATCAGCTTTAGATATTCATGATTAGAACATGTAGACCTACATCGGACTTAAAAGCTTAAAAAAGTTTGCTGAATATACCTTGAATATTACATTTCACTACATTTCTTATTTTATTTTCACCCATTACACTGCATTATAAAAAGGCATGTATTAACTTTAGTTCTCAGCTACATTTCCTAAATTGTGAGCAAATAGATTAGGTACACTTAGAAAAAAAATCTAAAAAATAACAGCCTCCTCCATAACCCCTCTAGCTGTCCTTTCCATCACCAAGAGAAGTGAGTGTTTTTGCCATCTTAGACAAAAATGGTTAATCCATTTGCTCATAATTTGGGAAAGATCATATTAATGTAAATTTCGCTAAATAGACTCCTCCAGCCTTGCATTGGATACTGGTAAGAGTATATATTAAACCTATTGTTTTTAAAGATGTAGTTGACAATTTTTACAAACTGAACTTGAAGCAGAGAATTTGTCAAACTCACAAAATATCTAGTATTTACCTGAAAACTCCCTGCCGCTAGCATACTGCTGATCTAATATTCCTGCTCAAACTTGGAAACAGTTTTGCAGGATTTTTGAGCTGACCAAACACAGGTTACAGCTACCGTTAATTCCTGGCTGCACCGCTGATGATACTATGGTTACATGACTGCATTGGCCATTGACTATTTATATTTGTCCCAAGGATATTGTTGGGACCTAATATCTGCAGGCCACTGTAACATGGACCAACAGGACAACTGAGCTGGAAGCACTGGAATTTTCTTTGGGATTTCCAGGATAAGTAATCATTTTGAGTATTCCCTTCTCTGTGTCCATTTCTTACAAATCTTAAACATCTTAAAATGTATCTATAATTTCTGCACATAACATTATTGCTGCAGGCCACTGAACAAAGGCTGATGGTATTACCGTTGTGGCAGCATTACAATCATGGGTTATTTATAAGATAAGTAATAATTTTTCATTATTCACTAGTCTTTGTACATTTCTTTCACAAATCTTGGACAATTAATTAAAAAATGTACCTATACCTTATGTGCAGAACATTGGTCAGGCATATCACATTCAATAACACAATACTATTATGAGTAAAAAACATGGTTAACATATCAGCTTTAGATATTCATGATTAGAACATGTAGACCTACATCGGACTTAAAAGCTTAAAAAAGTTTACTGAATATACCTTGAATATTACATTTCACTACATTTCTTATTTTATTTTCACCCATTACACTGCATTATATTAAGGCATGTATTAACTTTAGTTCTCAGCTACATTTCCTAAATTGTGAGCAAATAGATTAGGTACACTTAGAAAAAAAATCTAAAAAATGACAGCCTCCTCCATAACCCCTCTAGGTGTCCTTTCCATCACCAAGAGGAGTGTGTGTTTTTGCCATCTTAGACAAAAATGGTTAATCCATTTGCTCATAATTTGGGAAAGATCATATTAATGTAAATTTCGCTAAATTGACTCCTCCAGCCTTGCATTGGATACGGGTAAGAGTGTATGTTAATCCTATTGTTTTTAAAGATGAAGTTAACAATTTTTAAAAACTGAACTTGAAGCAGAGAATTTGTCAAACTCACAAAATATTTAGTATTTACCTCAAAACTCCATGCCGCTAGCATACTCCTAATCTAATATTCCTGCTCATACTTGGAAACAGTTTTGCTGGATTTTTGAGCTCACCAAACACAGGTTACAGCTACCGTCAATTCCTGGCTGCACCGCTGATGATACTACGGTTACATGACTGCATTGGCCATTGACTATTTATATCTGTCCCGAGGATATTGTTGGGACCTAATATCTGCAGGCCACTGTAACAAGGACCAGCAGGACAACTGAGCTGGAAGCACTGGAATTTTCTTTGGGATTTACAGGATAAGTAATCATTTTGAGTATTCCCTTCTCTGTGTCCATTTCTTACAAATATTAAACAACTTAAAATGTATCTATAATTTCTGCACATAACATTATTGCTGCTGGCCACTGAACAAAGGCTGATGGTATTACCGTTGTGGCAGCATTACAATCATGGGTTATTTATAAGATAAGTAATAATTTTTCATTATTCACTAGTCTTTGTACATTTCTTTCTCAAATCTTGGACAAAAAATTAAAAAATGTACCTATAACTTATGTGCAGAACATTGGTCAGGCATATCACATTCAATAACACAATACTATTATGAGTAAAAAACATGGTTAACATACCAGCTTTAGATATTCATGATTAGAACATGTAGACCTACATCGGACTTAAAAGCTTAAAAAAGTTTACTGAATATACCTTGAATATTACATTTCACTACATTTCTTATTTTATTTTCACCCATTACACTGCATTATAAAAAGGCATGTATTAACTTTAGTTCTCAGCTACATTTCCTAAATTGTGAGCAAATAGATTAGGTACACTTAGAAAAAAAAATCTAAAAAATAACAACCTCCTCCATAACCCCTTTAGCTGTCCTTTCCATCACCAAGAGAAGTGTGTGTTTTTGCCATCTTAGACAAAAATGGTTAATCCATTTGCTCATAATTTGGGAAAGATCATAATAATGTAAATTTCACTAAATGGACTCCTCCAGCCTTGCATTGGATACTGGTAAGAGTATATGTTAAACCTATTGTTTTTAAAGATGTAGTTAACAATTTTTAAAAACTGAACTTGAAGCAGAGAATTTGTCAAACTCACAAAATATCTAGTATTTACCTGAAAACTCCATGCAGCTAGCATACTGCTGATCTAATATTCCTGCTCAAACTTGGAAACAGTTTTGCAGGATTTTTGAGCTGACCAAACACAGGTTACAGCTACCGTCAATTACTGGCTGCACCGCTGATGATACTACAGTTACATAACTGCATTGGCCATTGACTATTTATATCTGTCCCGAGGATATTGTTGGGACCTAATATCTGCAGGCAACTGTAACAAGGACCAGCAGGACAACTGAGCTGGAAGCACTGGAATTTTCTATGGGATTTACAGGATAAGTAATTATTTTGAGTATTCCCTTCTCTGTGTCCATTTCTTACAAATCTTAAACAACTTAAAATGTATCTATAATTTCTGCACATAACATTATTGCTGCAGGCCACTGAACAAAGGCTGATGGTATTACCGGTGTGGCAGCATTACAATCATGGGTTATTTATAAGATAAGTAATAATTTTTCATTATTCACTAGTCTTTGTACATTTCTTTCACAAATCTTGGACAATTAATTAAAAAATGTACCTATAACTTTTGTGCAGAACATTGGTCAGGCATATCACATTCAATAACAAAATACTATTATGAGTAAAAAAACATGGTTAACATATCAGCTTTACATATTCATGATTAGAACATGTAGACCTTCATCGGACTTAAAAGCTTAAAAAACTTTACTGAATATACCTTGAATATTACATTTCACTGCATTTCTTATTGTATTTTCACCCATTACACTGCATTATAAAAAGGCATGTATTAACTTTAGTTCTCAGCTACATTTCCTAAATTGTGAGCAAATAGATTAGGTACACTTAGAAAAAAAATCTAAAAAATAACAGCCTCCTCCATAACCCCTCTAGCTGTCCTTTCCATCACCAAGAGAAGTGTGTGTTTTTGCCATCTTAGACAAAAATGGTTAATCCATTTGCTCATAATTTGGGAAAGATCATATTAATGTAAATTTCGCTAAATAGACTCCTCCAGCCTTGCATTGGATACTGGTAAGAGTATATATTAAACCTATTGTTTTTAAAGATGTAGTTGACAATTTTTACAAACTGAACTTGAAGCAGAGAATTTGTCAAACTCACAAAATATCTAGTATTTACCTGAAAACTCCCTGCCGCTAGCATACTGCTGATCTAATATTCCTGCTCATTGTTGGAAACAGTTTTGCAGGATTTTTGAGCTGACCAAACACAGGTTACAGCTACCGTTAATTCCTGGCTGCACCGCTGATGATACTATGGTTACATGACTGCATTGGCCATTGACTATTTATATTTGTCCCAAGGATATTGTTGGGACTTAATATCTGCAGGCCACTGTAACAAGGACCAGCAGGACAACTGAGCTGGAAGCACTGGAATTTTCTTTGGGATTTCCAGGATAAGTAATCATTTTGAGTATTCCCTTCTCTGTGTCCATTTCTTACAAATCTTAAACATCTTAAAATGTATCTATAATTTCTGCACATAACATTATTGCTGCAGGCCACTGAACAAAGGCTGATGGTATTACTGTTGTGGCAGCATTACAATCATGGGTTATTTATAAGATAAGTAATAATTTTTCATTATTCACTAGTCTTTGTACATTTTTTTCACAAATCTTGGACAATTAATTAAAAAATGTACCTATACCTTATGTGCAGAACATTGGTCAGGCATATCACATTCAATAACACAATACTATTATGAGTAAAAAACATGGTTAACATATCAGCTTTAGATATTCATGATTAGAACATGTAGACCTACATCGGACTTAAAAGCTTAAAAAAGTTTACTGAATATACCTTGAATATTACATTTCACTACATTTCTTATTTTATTTTCACCCATTACACTGCATTATATTAAGGCATGTATTAACTTTAGTTCTCAGCTACATTTCCTAAATTGTGAGCAAATAGATTAGGTACACTTAGAAAAAAAATCTAAAAAATAACAGCCTCCTCCATAACCCCTCTAGAAGTCCTTTCCATCACCAAGAGAAGTGTGTGTTTTTGCCATCTTAGACAAAAATGGTTAATCCATTTGCTCATAATTTGGGAAAGATCATATTAATGTAAATTTCGCTAAATTGACTCCTCCAGCCTTGCATTGGATACGGGTAAGAGTGTATGTTAATCCTATTGTTTTTAAAGATGAAGTTAACAATTTTTAAAAACTGAACTTGAAGCAGAGAATTTGTCAAACTCACAAAATATTTAGTATTTACCTCAAAACTCCATGCCGCTAGCATACTCCTAATCTAATATTCCTGCTCATACTTGGAAACAGTTTTGCTGGATTTTTGAGCTGACCAAACACAGGTTACAGCTACCGTCAATTCCTGGCTGCACCGCTGATGATACTACGGTTACATGACTGCATTGGCCATTGACTATTTATATCTGTCCCGAGGATATTGTTGGGACATAATATCTGCAGGCCACTCTAACAAGGACCAGCAGGACAACTGAGCTGGAAGCACTGGAATTTTCTTTGGGATTTACAGGATAAGTAATCATTTTGCGTATTCCCTTCTCTGTGTCCATTTCTTACAAATCTTAAACAACTTAAAATGTATCTATAATTTCTGCACATAACATTATTGCTGCAGGCTACTGAACAAAGGCTGATGGTATTACCGGTGTGGCAGCATTACAATCATGGGTTATTTATAAGATAAGTAATAATTTTTCATTATTCACTAGTCTTTGTACATTTTTTTCACAAATCTTGGACAATTAAATAAAATACCCATACCTTATGTGCAGAACATTGGTCACACATATCACATTCAATAACACAATACTATTATGAGTAAAAAACATGGTTAACATATCAGCTTTACATATTCATGATTAGAACATGTAGACCTACTGTACATCGGAGTTAAAAGCTTAAAAATGTTTACTGAATATACCTTGAATATTACATTTCACTACATTTCTTATTGTATTTTCACCCATTACACTGCATTATAAAAAGGCATGTAGTAACTTTAGTTCTCAGCTACATTTCCTAAATTGTGAGCAAATAGATTAGGTACACTTAGAAAAAAAATCTAAAAAATAACAGCCTCCTCCATAACCCCTCTAGCTGTCCTTTCCATCACCAAGAGAAGTGAGTGTTTTTGCCATCTTAGACAAAAATGGTTAATCCATTTGCTCATAATTTGGGAAAGATCATATTAATGTAAATTTCGCTAAATAGACTCCTCCAGCCTTGCATTGGATACTGGTAAGAGTATATATTAAACCTATTGTTTTTAAAGATGTAGTTGACAATTTTTACAAACTGAACTTGAAGCAGAGAATTTGTCAAACTCACAAAATATCTAGTATTTACCTGAAAACTCCCTGCCGCTAGCATACTGCTGATCTAATATTCCTGCTCATTGTTGGAAACAGTTTTGCAGGATTTTTGAGCTGACCAAACACAGGTTACAGCTACCGGTAATTCCTGGCTGCACCGCTGATGATACTATGGTTACATGACTGCATTGGCCATTGACTATTTATATTTGTCCCAAGGATATTGTTGGGACCTAATATCTGCAGGCCACTGTAACATGGACCAGCAGGACAACTGAGCTGGAAGCACTGGAATTTTCTTTGGGATTTCCAGGATAAGTAATCATTTTGAGTATTCCCTTCTCTGTCTCCATTTCTTACAAATCTTAAACAACTTAAAATGTATCTATAATTTCTGCACATAACATTATTGCTGCAGGCCACTGAACAAAGGCTGATGGTATTACCGTTGTGGCAGCATTACAATCATGGGTTATTTATAAGATAAGTAATAATTTTTCATTATTCACTAGTCTTTGTACATTTCTTTCACAAATCTTGGACAATTAATTAAAAAATGTACCTATACCTTATGTGCAGAACATTGGTCAGGCATATCACATTCAATAACACAATACTATTATGAGTAAAAAACATGGTTAACATATCAGCTTTAGATATTCATGATTAGAACATGTAGACCTACATCGGACTTAAAAGCTTAAAAAAGTTTACTGAATATACCTTGAATATTACATTTCACTACATTTCTTATTTTATTTTCACCCATTACACTGCATTATATTAAGGCATGTATTAACTTTAGTTCTCAGCTACATTTCCTAAATTGTGAGCAAATAGATTAGGTACACTTAGAAAAAAAATCTAAAAAATGACAGCCTCCTCCATAACCCCTCTAGGTGTCCTTTCCATCACCAAGAGGAGTGTGTGTTTTTGCCATCTTAGACAAAAATGGTTAATCCATTTGCTCATAATTTGGGAAAGATCATATTAATGTAAATTTCGCTAAATTGACTCCTCCAGCCTTGCATTGGATACGGGTAAGAGTGTATGTTAATCCTATTGTTTTTAAAGATGAAGTTAACAATTTTTAAAAACTGAACTTGAAGCAGAGAATTTGTCAAACTCACAAAATATTTAGTATTTACCTCAAAACTCCATGCCGCTAGCATACTCCTAATCTAATATTCCTGCTCATACTTGGAAACAGTTTTGCTGGATTTTTGAGCTGACCAAACACAGGTTACAGCTACCGTCAATTCCTGGCTGCACCGCTGATGATACTACGTTTACATGACTGCATTGGCCATTGACTATTTATATCTGTCCCGAGGATATTGTTGGGACATAATATCTGCAGGCCACTCTAACAAGGACCAGCAGGACAACTGAGATGGAAGCACAGGAATTTTCTTTGGGATTTACAGGATAAGTAATCATTTTGAGTATTCCCTTCTCTGTCTCCATTTCTTACAAATCTTAAACAACTTAAAATTTATCTATAATTTCTGCACATAACATTATTGCTGCAGGCCACTGAACAAAGGCTGATGGTATTACCGTTGTGGCAGCATTACAATCATGGGTTATTTATAAGATAAGTAATAATTTTTCATTATTCACTAGTCTTTGTACATTTCTTTCACAAATCTTGGACATTTAATTAAAAAATGTACCTATAACTTATGTCCAGAACATTGGTCAGGCATATCACATTCAATAACACAATACTATTATGAGTAAAAAACATGGTTAACATATCAGCTTTAGATATTCATGATTAGAACATGTAGACCTACATCGGACTTAAAAGCTTAAAAAAGTTTACTGAATATACCTTGAATATTACATTTCACTACATTTCTTATTTTATTTTCACCCATTACACTGCATTATCAAAAGGAATGTATTAACTTTAGTTCTCAGATACATTTCCTAAATTGTGAGCAAATAGATTAGGTACACTTAGAAAAAAAATCTAAAAAATAACAGCCTCCTCCATAACCCCTCTAGAAGTCCTTTCCATCACCAAGAGAAGTGTGTGTTTTTGCCATCTTAGACAAAAATGGTTAATCCATTTGCTCATAATTTGGGAAAGATCATAATAATGTAAATTTCGCTAAATGGGCTCCTCCAGCCTTGCATTGGATACTGGTAAGAGTATATGTTAAACCTATTGATTTTAACCCCTTCCCGACATGTGACGGAATAGTACGTCACATGTCGGGACCCCCGCTTTGATGTGCGCTCCGGCGGTGAGCGCACATCAAAGTCGCGACATGTCAGCTGTTTTTTACAGCTGACATGTGCGCGCAATAGCGGCGGGTGAAATCGCGATCACCCGCCGCTATTAACTAGTTAAATGCCGCTGTCAAACTCAGACAGCGGCATTTAACTACCGCATCCGGCCGTGCGGCCGGATATGAGCGCATCGCCGACCCCCGTCACATGATCGGAGGTCGGCGATGCTTGTACATTGTAACCATAGAGGTCCTGGAGACCTCTATGGTTACTGATCGCCGGTGGCTGTGAGCGCCCCCCTGTGGTCGGCGCTCACAGCACACTTGCATTTTAGCTACATAACAGCGATCTGATGATCGCTGTTATGTAGCAGAGCCGATCGGGCTGTGCCTGCTTCTAGCCTCCCATGGAGGCTATAGAAGCATGGTAAAAGTTAAAAAAAAAAGTAAAAAAAAATGTGAAAAAAATAAAAAAAATATAAAAGTTTAAATCACCCCCCTTTCGCCCCAATCAAAATAAATCAATAAAAAAAAACCCAACCTACACATATTTGGTATCACCGCGTTCAGAATCGCCCGATCTATCAATAAAAAAAAAGCATTAACCTGATCGCTAAACGGCGTAATGAAAAAAAAAATCGAAACGCCAGATTTACGTTTTTTTGGTCGCCACGACATTGCATTAAAATGCAATAACGGGCGATCAAAAGAACGTATCTGCACCAAAATGCTATCATTAAAAATGCCAGCTCGGCACGCAAAAAATAAGCCCTCACCCGACCCCAGATCACGAAAAATGGAGACGCTACGGGTATCGGAAAATGGCGCAATTTTATTTATTTATTTTTTTGCAAAGTTTGGAATTTTTTTTCACCACTTAGGTAAAAAAGAACCTAGTCATGTTAGGTGTCTATGAACTCGTACTGACCTGGAGAATCATAATGGCAGGTCAGTTTTAGCATTTAGTGAACCTAGCAAAATAGGCAAGCAAAAAACAAGTGTGGGATTGCACTTTTTTTGCAATTTCACTGCACTTGGAATTTTTTTCCCGTTTTCTAGTACACGACATGGTAAAACCAATGATGTCGTTCAAAAGTACAACTCGTCCCGCAAAAAATAAGCCCTCACATGGCCAAATTGACAGAAAAATAAAAAAGTTATGGCTCTGGGAAGGAGGGGAGCGAAAAACGAAAACGGAAAAACGGAAAAAGCTCCGGGGGTGAAGGGGTTAAAGATGTAGTTAACAATTTTTAAAAACTGAACTTGAAGCAGAGAATTTGTCAAACTCACAAAATATCTAGTATTTACCTGAAAACTCCATGCAGCTAGCATACTGCTGATCTAATATCCCTGCACAAACTTGGAAACAGTTTTGCAGGATTTTTGAGCTGACCAAACACAGGTTACAGCTACCGTCAATTCCTGGCTGCACCGCTGATGATACTACGGTTACATGACTGCATTGGCCATTGACTATTTATATCTGTCCCGAGGATATTGTTGGGGCATAATATCTGCAGGCCACTGTAACAAGGACCAGCAGGACAACTGAGCTGGAAGCACTGGAATTTTCTTTGGGATTTACAGGATAAGTAATCATTTTGAGTATTCCCTTCTCTGTGTCCATTTCTTACAAATCTTAAACAACTTAAAATGTATCTATAATTTCTGCACATAACATTATTGCTGCAGGCCACTGAACAAAGGCTGATGGTATTACCGTTGTGGCAGCATTACAATCATGGGTTATTTATAAGATAAGTAATAATTTTTCATTATTCACTAGTCTTTGTACATTTCTTTCACAAATCTTGGACATTTAATTAAAAAATGTACCTATAACTTATGTGCAGAACATTGGTCAGGCATATCACATTCAATAACACAATACTATTATGAGTAAAAAACATGGTTAACATATCAGCTTTAGATATTCATGATTAGAACATGTAGACCTACATCGGACTTAAAAGCTTAAAAAAGTTTGCTGAATATACCTTGAATATTACATTTCACTACATTTCTTATTTTATTTTCACCCATTACACTGCATTATAAAAAGGCATGTATTAACTTTAGTTCTCAGCTACATTTCCTAAATTGTGAGCAAATAGATTAGGTACACTTAGAAAAAAAATCTAAAAAATAACAGCCTCCTCCATAACCCCTCTAGCTGTCCTTTCCATCACCAAGAGAAGTGAGTGTTTTTGCCATCTTAGACAAAAATGGTTAATCCATTTGCTCATAATTTGGGAAAGATCATATTAATGTAAATTTCGCTAAATAGACTCCTCCAGCCTTGCATTGGATACTGGTAAGAGTATATATTAAACCTATTGTTTTTAAAGATGTAGTTGACAATTTTTACAAACTGAACTTGAAGCAGAGAATTTGTCAAACTCACAAAATATCTAGTATTTACCTGAAAACTCCCTGCCGCTAGCATACTGCTGATCTAATATTCCTGCTCAAACTTGGAAACAGTTTTGCAGGATTTTTGAGCTGACCAAACACAGGTTACAGCTACCGTTAATTCCTGGCTGCACCGCTGATGATACTATGGTTACATGACTGCATTGGCCATTGACTATTTATATTTGTCCCAAGGATATTGTTGGGACCTAATATCTGCAGGCCACTGTAACATGGACCAACAGGACAACTGAGCTGGAAGCACTGGAATTTTCTTTGGGATTTCCAGGATAAGTAATCATTTTGAGTATTCCCTTCTCTGTGTCCATTTCTTACAAATCTTAAACATCTTAAAATGTATCTATAATTTCTGCACATAACATTATTGCTGCAGGCCACTGAACAAAGGCTGATGGTATTACCGTTGTGGCAGCATTACAATCATGGGTTATTTATAAGATAAGTAATAATTTTTCATTATTCACTAGTCTTTGTACATTTCTTTCACAAATCTTGGACAATTAATTAAAAAATGTACCTATACCTTATGTGCAGAACATTGGTCAGGCATATCACATTCAATAACACAATACTATTATGAGTAAAAAACATGGTTAACATATCAGCTTTAGATATTCATGATTAGAACATGTAGACCTACATCGGACTTAAAAGCTTAAAAAAGTTTACTGAATATACCTTGAATATTACATTTCACTACATTTCTTATTTTATTTTCACCCATTACACTGCATTATATTAAGGCATGTATTAACTTTAGTTCTCAGCTACATTTCCTAAATTGTGAGCAAATAGATTAGGTACACTTAGAAAAAAAATCTAAAAAATGACAGCCTCCTCCATAACCCCTCTAGGTGTCCTTTCCATCACCAAGAGGAGTGTGTGTTTTTGCCATCTTAGACAAAAATGGTTAATCCATTTGCTCATAATTTGGGAAAGATCATATTAATGTAAATTTCGCTAAATTGACTCCTCCAGCCTTGCATTGGATACGGGTAAGAGTGTATGTTAATCCTATTGTTTTTAAAGATGAAGTTAACAATTTTTAAAAACTGAACTTGAAGCAGAGAATTTGTCAAACTCACAAAATATTTAGTATTTACCTCAAAACTCCATGCCGCTAGCATACTCCTAATCTAATATTCCTGCTCATACTTGGAAACAGTTTTGCTGGATTTTTGAGCTCACCAAACACAGGTTACAGCTACCGTCAATTCCTGGCTGCACCGCTGATGATACTACGGTTACATGACTGCATTGGCCATTGACTATTTATATCTGTCCCGAGGATATTGTTGGGACCTAATATCTGCAGGCCACTGTAACAAGGACCAGCAGGACAACTGAGCTGGAAGCACTGGAATTTTCTTTGGGATTTACAGGATAAGTAATCATTTTGAGTATTCCCTTCTCTGTGTCCATTTCTTACAAATATTAAACAACTTAAAATGTATCTATAATTTCTGCACATAACATTATTGCTGCTGGCCACTGAACAAAGGCTGATGGTATTACCGTTGTGGCAGCATTACAATCATGGGTTATTTATAAGATAAGTAATAATTTTTCATTATTCACTAGTCTTTGTACATTTCTTTCTCAAATCTTGGACAAAAAATTAAAAAATGTACCTATAACTTATGTGCAGAACATTGGTCAGGCATATCACATTCAATAACACAATACTATTATGAGTAAAAAACATGGTTAACATACCAGCTTTAGATATTCATGATTAGAACATGTAGACCTACATCGGACTTAAAAGCTTAAAAAAGTTTACTGAATATACCTTGAATATTACATTTCACTACATTTCTTATTTTATTTTCACCCATTACACTGCATTATAAAAAGGCATGTATTAACTTTAGTTCTCAGCTACATTTCCTAAATTGTGAGCAAATAGATTAGGTACACTTAGAAAAAAAAATCTAAAAAATAACAACCTCCTCCATAACCCCTTTAGCTGTCCTTTCCATCACCAAGAGAAGTGTGTGTTTTTGCCATCTTAGACAAAAATGGTTAATCCATTTGCTCATAATTTGGGAAAGATCATAATAATGTAAATTTCACTAAATGGACTCCTCCAGCCTTGCATTGGATACTGGTAAGAGTATATGTTAAACCTATTGTTTTTAAAGATGTAGTTAACAATTTTTAAAAACTGAACTTGAAGCAGAGAATTTGTCAAACTCACAAAATATCTAGTATTTACCTGAAAACTCCATGCAGCTAGCATACTGCTGATCTAATATTCCTGCTCAAACTTGGAAACAGTTTTGCAGGATTTTTGAGCTGACCAAACACAGGTTACAGCTACCGTCAATTACTGGCTGCACCGCTGATGATACTACAGTTACATAACTGCATTGGCCATTGACTATTTATATCTGTCCCGAGGATATTGTTGGGACCTAATATCTGCAGGCAACTGTAACAAGGACCAGCAGGACAACTGAGCTGGAAGCACTGGAATTTTCTATGGGATTTACAGGATAAGTAATTATTTTGAGTATTCCCTTCTCTGTGTCCATTTCTTACAAATCTTAAACAACTTAAAATGTATCTATAATTTCTGCACATAACATTATTGCTGCAGGCCACTGAACAAAGGCTGATGGTATTACCGGTGTGGCAGCATTACAATCATGGGTTATTTATAAGATAAGTAATAATTTTTCATTATTCACTAGTCTTTGTACATTTCTTTCACAAATCTTGGACAATTAATTAAAAAATGTACCTATAACTTTTGTGCAGAACATTGGTCAGGCATATCACATTCAATAACAAAATACTATTATGAGTAAAAAAACATGGTTAACATATCAGCTTTACATATTCATGATTAGAACATGTAGACCTTCATCGGACTTAAAAGCTTAAAAAACTTTACTGAATATACCTTGAATATTACATTTCACTGCATTTCTTATTGTATTTTCACCCATTACACTGCATTATAAAAAGGCATGTATTAACTTTAGTTCTCAGCTACATTTCCTAAATTGTGAGCAAATAGATTAGGTACACTTAGAAAAAAAATCTAAAAAATAACAGCCTCCTCCATAACCCCTCTAGCTGTCCTTTCCATCACCAAGAGAAGTGAGTGTTTTTGCCATCTTAGACAAAAATGGTTAATCCATTTGCTCATAATTTGGGAAAGATCATATTAATGTAAATTTCGCTAAATAGACTCCTCCAGCCTTGCATTGGATACTGGTAAGAGTATATATTAAACCTATTGTTTTTAAAGATGTAGTTGACAATTTTTACAAACTGAACTTGAAGCAGAGAATTTGTCAAACTCACAAAATATCTAGTATTTACCTGAAAACTCCCTGCCGCTAGCATACTGCTGATCTAATATTCCTGCTCAAACTTGGAAACAGTTTTGCAGGATTTTTGAGCTGACCAAACACAGGTTACAGCTACCGTTAATTCCTGGCTGCACCGCTGATGATACTATGGTTACATGACTGCATTGGCCATTGACTATTTATATTTGTCCCAAGGATATTGTTGGGACCTAATATCTGCAGGCCACTGTAACATGGACCAACAGGACAACTGAGCTGGAAGCACTGGAATTTTCTTTGGGATTTCCAGGATAAGTAATCATTTTGAGTATTCCCTTCTCTGTGTCCATTTCTTACAAATCTTAAACATCTTAAAATGTATCTATAATTTCTGCACATAACATTATTGCTGCAGGCCACTGAACAAAGGCTGATGGTATTACCGTTGTGGCAGCATTACAATCATGGGTTATTTATAAGATAAGTAATAATTTTTCATTATTCACTAGTCTTTGTACATTTCTTTCACAAATCTTGGACAATTAATTAAAAAATGTACCTATACCTTATGTGCAGAACATTGGTCAGGCATATCACATTCAATAACACAATACTATTATGAGTAAAAAACATGGTTAACATATCAGCTTTAGATATTCATGATTAGAACATGTAGACCTACATCGGACTTAAAAGCTTAAAAAAGTTTACTGAATATACCTTGAATATTACATTTCACTACATTTCTTATTTTATTTTCACCCATTACACTGCATTATATTAAGGCATGTATTAACTTTAGTTCTCAGCTACATTTCCTAAATTGTGAGCAAATAGATTAGGTACACTTAGAAAAAAAATCTAAAAAATGACAGCCTCCTCCATAACCCCTCTAGGTGTCCTTTCCATCACCAAGAGGAGTGTGTGTTTTTGCCATCTTAGACAAAAATGGTTAATCCATTTGCTCATAATTTGGGAAAGATCATATTAATGTAAATTTCGCTAAATTGACTCCTCCAGCCTTGCATTGGATACGGGTAAGAGTGTATGTTAATCCTATTGTTTTTAAAGATGAAGTTAACAATTTTTAAAAACTGAACTTGAAGCAGAGAATTTGTCAAACTCACAAAATATTTAGTATTTACCTCAAAACTCCATGCCGCTAGCATACTCCTAATCTAATATTCCTGCTCATACTTGGAAACAGTTTTGCTGGATTTTTGAGCTCACCAAACACAGGTTACAGCTACCGTCAATTCCTGGCTGCACCGCTGATGATACTACGGTTACATGACTGCATTGGCCATTGACTATTTATATCTGTCCCGAGGATATTGTTGGGACCTAATATCTGCAGGCCACTGTAACAAGGACCAGCAGGACAACTGAGCTGGAAGCACTGGAATTTTCTTTGGGATTTACAGGATAAGTAATCATTTTGAGTATTCCCTTCTCTGTGTCCATTTCTTACAAATATTAAACAACTTAAAATGTATCTATAATTTCTGCACATAACATTATTGCTGCTGGCCACTGAACAAAGGCTGATGGTATTACCGTTGTGGCAGCATTACAATCATGGGTTATTTATAAGATAAGTAATAATTTTTCATTATTCACTAGTCTTTGTACATTTCTTTCTCAAATCTTGGACAAAAAATTAAAAAATGTACCTATAACTTATGTGCAGAACATTGGTCAGGCATATCACATTCAATAACACAATACTATTATGAGTAAAAAACATGGTTAACATACCAGCTTTAGATATTCATGATTAGAACATGTAGACCTACATCGGACTTAAAAGCTTAAAAAAGTTTACTGAATATACCTTGAATATTACATTTCACTACATTTCTTATTTTATTTTCACCCATTACACTGCATTATAAAAAGGCATGTATTAACTTTAGTTCTCAGCTACATTTCCTAAATTGTGAGCAAATAGATTAGGTACACTTAGAAAAAAAAATCTAAAAAATAACAACCTCCTCCATAACCCCTTTAGCTGTCCTTTCCATCACCAAGAGAAGTGTGTGTTTTTGCCATCTTAGACAAAAATGGTTAATCCATTTGCTCATAATTTGGGAAAGATCATAATAATGTAAATTTCACTAAATGGACTCCTCCAGCCTTGCATTGGATACTGGTAAGAGTATATGTTAAACCTATTGTTTTTAAAGATGTAGTTAACAATTTTTAAAAACTGAACTTGAAGCAGAGAATTTGTCAAACTCACAAAATATCTAGTATTTACCTGAAAACTCCATGCAGCTAGCATACTGCTGATCTAATATTCCTGCTCAAACTTGGAAACAGTTTTGCAGGATTTTTGAGCTGACCAAACACAGGTTACAGCTACCGTCAATTACTGGCTGCACCGCTGATGATACTACAGTTACATAACTGCATTGGCCATTGACTATTTATATCTGTCCCGAGGATATTGTTGGGACCTAATATCTGCAGGCAACTGTAACAAGGACCAGCAGGACAACTGAGCTGGAAGCACTGGAATTTTCTATGGGATTTACAGGATAAGTAATTATTTTGAGTATTCCCTTCTCTGTGTCCATTTCTTACAAATCTTAAACAACTTAAAATGTATCTATAATTTCTGCACATAACATTATTGCTGCAGGCCACTGAACAAAGGCTGATGGTATTACCGGTGTGGCAGCATTACAATCATGGGTTATTTATAAGATAAGTAATAATTTTTCATTATTCACTAGTCTTTGTACATTTCTTTCACAAATCTTGGACAATTAATTAAAAAATGTACCTATAACTTTTGTGCAGAACATTGGTCAGGCATATCACATTCAATAACAAAATACTATTATGAGTAAAAAAACATGGTTAACATATCAGCTTTACATATTCATGATTAGAACATGTAGACCTTCATCGGACTTAAAAGCTTAAAAAACTTTACTGAATATACCTTGAATATTACATTTCACTGCATTTCTTATTGTATTTTCACCCATTACACTGCATTATAAAAAGGCATGTATTAACTTTAGTTCTCAGCTACATTTCCTAAATTGTGAGCAAATAGATTAGGTACACTTAGAAAAAAAATCTAAAAAATAACAGCCTCCTCCATAACCCCTCTAGCTGTCCTTTCCATCACCAAGAGAAGTGTGTGTTTTTGCCATCTTAGACAAAAATGGTTAATCCATTTGCTCATAATTTGGGAAAGATCATATTAATGTAAATTTCGCTAAATAGACTCCTCCAGCCTTGCATTGGATACTGGTAAGAGTATATATTAAACCTATTGTTTTTAAAGATGTAGTTGACAATTTTTACAAACTGAACTTGAAGCAGAGAATTTGTCAAACTCACAAAATATCTAGTATTTACCTGAAAACTCCCTGCCGCTAGCATACTGCTGATCTAATATTCCTGCTCATTGTTGGAAACAGTTTTGCAGGATTTTTGAGCTGACCAAACACAGGTTACAGCTACCGTTAATTCCTGGCTGCACCGCTGATGATACTATGGTTACATGACTGCATTGGCCATTGACTATTTATATTTGTCCCAAGGATATTGTTGGGACTTAATATCTGCAGGCCACTGTAACAAGGACCAGCAGGACAACTGAGCTGGAAGCACTGGAATTTTCTTTGGGATTTCCAGGATAAGTAATCATTTTGAGTATTCCCTTCTCTGTGTCCATTTCTTACAAATCTTAAACATCTTAAAATGTATCTATAATTTCTGCACATAACATTATTGCTGCAGGCCACTGAACAAAGGCTGATGGTATTACTGTTGTGGCAGCATTACAATCATGGGTTATTTATAAGATAAGTAATAATTTTTCATTATTCACTAGTCTTTGTACATTTTTTTCACAAATCTTGGACAATTAATTAAAAAATGTACCTATACCTTATGTGCAGAACATTGGTCAGGCATATCACATTCAATAACACAATACTATTATGAGTAAAAAACATGGTTAACATATCAGCTTTAGATATTCATGATTAGAACATGTAGACCTACATCGGACTTAAAAGCTTAAAAAAGTTTACTGAATATACCTTGAATATTACATTTCACTACATTTCTTATTTTATTTTCACCCATTACACTGCATTATATTAAGGCATGTATTAACTTTAGTTCTCAGCTACATTTCCTAAATTGTGAGCAAATAGATTAGGTACACTTAGAAAAAAAATCTAAAAAATAACAGCCTCCTCCATAACCCCTCTAGAAGTCCTTTCCATCACCAAGAGAAGTGTGTGTTTTTGCCATCTTAGACAAAAATGGTTAATCCATTTGCTCATAATTTGGGAAAGATCATATTAATGTAAATTTCGCTAAATTGACTCCTCCAGCCTTGCATTGGATACTGGTAAGAGTGTATGTTAATCCTATTGTTTTTAAAGATGAAGTTAACAATTTTTAAAAACTGAACTTGAAGCAGAGAATTTGTCAAACTCACAAAATATTTAGTATTTACCTCAAAACCCCATGCCGCTAGCATACTCCTAATCTAATATTCCTGCTCATACTTGGAAACAGTTTTGCTGGATTTTTGAGCTGACCAAACACAGGTTACAGCTACCGTCAATTCCTGGCTGCACCGCTGATGATACTATGGTTAAATGACTGCATTGGCCATTGACTATTTATATCTGTCCCGAGGATATTGTTGGGACTTAATATCTGCAGGCCACTGTAACAAGGACCAGCAGGACAACTGAGCTGGAAGCACTGGAATTTTCTTTGGGATTTCCAGGATAAGTAATCATTTTGAGTATTCCCTTCTCTGTGTCCATTTCTTACAAATCTTAAACATCTTAAAATGTATCTATAATTTCTGCACATAACATTATTGCTGCAGGCCACTGAACAAAGGCTGATGGTATTACTGTTGTGGCAGCATTACAATCATGGGTTATTTATAAGATAAGTAATAATTTTTCATTATTCACTAGTCTTTGTACATTTTTTTCACAAATCTTGGACAATTAATTAAAAAATGTACCTATAACTTATGTGCAGAACATTGGTCAGGCATATCACATTCAATAACAAAATACTATTATGAGTAAAAAAACATGGTTAACATATCAGCTTTACATATTCATGATTAGAACATGTAGACCTTCATCGGACTTAAAAGCTTAAAAAACTTTACTGAATATACCTTGAATATTACATTTCACTGCATTTCTTATTGTATTTTCACCCATTACACTGCATTATAAAAAGGCATGTATTAACTTTAGTTCTCAGCTACATTTCCTAAATTGTGAGCAAATAGATTAGGTACACTTAGAAAAAAAATCTAAAAAATAACAGCCTCCTCCATAACCCCTCTAGCTGTCCTTTCCATCACCAAGAGAAGTGTGTGTTTTTGCCATCTTAGACAAAAATGGTTAATCCATTTGCTCATAATTTGGGAAAGATCATATTAATGTAAATTTCGCTAAATAGACTCCTCCAGCCTTGCATTGGATACTGGTAAGAGTATATATTAAACCTATTGTTTTTAAAGATGTAGTTGACAATTTTTACAAACTGAACTTGAAGCAGAGAATTTGTCAAACTCACAAAATATCTAGTATTTACCTGAAAACTCCCTGCCGCTAGCATACTGCTGATCTAATATTCCTGCTCATTGTTGGAAACAGTTTTGCAGGATTTTTGAGCTGACCAAACACAGGTTACAGCTACCGTTAATTCCTGGCTGCACCGCTGATGATACTATGGTTACATGACTGCATTGGCCATTGACTATTTATATTTGTCCCAAGGATATTGTTGGGACTTAATATCTGCAGGCCACTGTAACAAGGACCAGCAGGACAACTGAGCTGGAAGCACTGGAATTTTCTTTGGGATTTCCAGGATAAGTAATCATTTTGAGTATTCCCTTCTCTGTGTCCATTTCTTACAAATCTTAAACATCTTAAAATGTATCTATAATTTCTGCACATAACATTATTGCTGCAGGCCACTGAACAAAGGCTGATGGTATTACTGTTGTGGCAGCATTACAATCATGGGTTATTTATAAGATAAGTAATAATTTTTCATTATTCACTAGTCTTTGTACATTTTTTTCACAAATCTTGGACAATTAATTAAAAAATGTACCTATACCTTATGTGCAGAACATTGGTCAGGCATATCACATTCAATAACACAATACTATTATGAGTAAAAAACATGGTTAACATATCAGCTTTAGATATTCATGATTAGAACATGTAGACCTACATCGGACTTAAAAGCTTAAAAAAGTTTACTGAATATACCTTGAATATTACATTTCACTACATTTCTTATTTTATTTTCACCCATTACACTGCATTATATTAAGGCATGTATTAACTTTAGTTCTCAGCTACATTTCCTAAATTGTGAGCAAATAGATTAGGTACACTTAGAAAAAAAATCTAAAAAATAACAGCCTCCTCCATAACCCCTCTAGAAGTCCTTTCCATCACCAAGAGAAGTGTGTGTTTTTGCCATCTTAGACAAAAATGGTTAATCCATTTGCTCATAATTTGGGAAAGATCATATTAATGTAAATTTCGCTAAATTGACTCCTCCAGCCTTGCATTGGATACTGGTAAGAGTGTATGTTAATCCTATTGTTTTTAAAGATGAAGTTAACAATTTTTAAAAACTGAACTTGAAGCAGAGAATTTGTCAAACTCACAAAATATTTAGTATTTACCTCAAAACCCCATGCCGCTAGCATACTCCTAATCTAATATTCCTGCTCATACTTGGAAACAGTTTTGCTGGATTTTTGAGCTGACCAAACACAGGTTACAGCTACCGTCAATTCCTGGCTGCACCACTGATGATACTATGGTTAAATGACTGCATTGGCCATTGACTATTTATATCTGTCCCGAGGATATTGTTGGGACTTAATATCTGCAGGCCACTGTAACAAGGACCAGCAGGACAACTGAGCTGGAAGCACTGGAATTTTCTTTGGGATTTCCAGGATAAGTAATCATTTTGAGTATTCCCTTCTCTGTGTCCATTTCTTACAAATCTTAAACATCTTAAAATGTATCTATAATTTCTGCACATAACATTATTGCTGCAGGCCACTGAACAAAGGCTGATGGTATTACTGTTGTGGCAGCATTACAATCATGGGTTATTTATAAGATAAGTAATAATTTTTCATTATTCACTAGTCTTTGTACATTTTTTTCACAAATCTTGGACAATTAATTAAAAAATGTACCTATACCTTATGTGCAGAACATTGGTCAGGCATATCACATTCAATAACACAATACTATTATGAGTAAAAAACATGGTTAACATATCAGCTTTAGATATTCATGATTAGAACATGTAGACCTACATCGGACTTAAAAGCTTAAAAAAGTTTACTGAATATACCTTGAATATTACATTTCACTACATTTCTTATTTTATTTTCACCCATTACACTGCATTATATTAAGGCATGTATTAACTTTAGTTCTCAGCTACATTTCCTAAATTGTGAGCAAATAGATTAGGTACACTTAGAAAAAAAATCTAAAAAATAACAGCCTCCTCCATAACCCCTCTAGAAGTCCTTTCCATCACCAAGAGAAGTGTGTGTTTTTGCCATCTTAGACAAAAATGGTTAATCCATTTGCTCATAATTTGGGAAAGATCATATTAATGTAAATTTCGCTAAATTGACTCCTCCAGCCTTGCATTGGATACTGGTAAGAGTGTATGTTAATCCTATTGTTTTTAAAGATGAAGTTAACAATTTTTAAAAACTGAACTTGAAGCAGAGAATTTGTCAAACTCACAAAATATTTAGTATTTACCTCAAAACTCCATGCCGCTAGCATACTCCTAATCTAATATTCCTGCTCATACTTGGAAACAGTTTTGCTGGATTTTTGAGCTGACCAAACACAGGTTACAGCTACCGTCAATTCCTGGCTGCACCGCTGATGATACTATGGTTAAATGACTGCATTGGCCATTGACTATTTATATCTGTCCCGAGGATATTGTTGGGACATAATATCTGCAGGCCACTCTAACAAGGACCAGCAGGACAACTGAGATGGAAGCACAGGAATTTTCTTTGGGATTTACAGGATAAGTAATCATTTTGAGTATTCCCTTCTCTGTCTCCATTTCTTACAAATCTTAAACAACTTAAAATGTATCTATAATTTCTGCACATAACATTATTGCTGCAGGCCACTGAACAAAGGCTGATGGTATTACCGTTGTGGCAGCATTACAATCATGGGTTATTTATAAGATAAGTAATAATTTTTCATTATTCACTAGTCTTTGTACATTTCTTTCACAAATCTTGGACATTTAATTAAAAAATGTACCTATAACTTATGTGCAGAACATTGGTCAGGCATATCACATTCAATAACACAATACTATTATGAGTAAAAAACATGGTTAACATATCAGCTTTAGATATTCATGATTAGAACATGTAGACCTACATCGGACTTAAAAGCTTAAAAAAGTTTACTGAATATACCTTGAATATTACATTTCACTACATTTCTTATTTTATTTTCACCCATTACACTACATTATCAAAAGGAATGTATTAACTTTAGTTCTCAGATACATTTCCTAAATTGTGAGCAAATAGATTAGGTACACTTAGAAAAAAAATCTAAAAAATAACAGCCTCCTCCATAACCCCTCTAGCTGTCCTTTCCATCACCAAGAGAAGTGTGTGTTTTTGCCATCTTAGACAAAAATGGTTAATCCATTTGCTCATAATTTGGGAAAGATCATATTAATGTAAATTTCGCTAAATGGGCTCCTCCAGCCTTGCATTGGATACTGGTAAGAGTATATGTTAAACCTATTGATTTTAAAGATGTAGTTAACAATTTTTAAAAACTGAACTTGAAGCAGAGAATTTGTCAAACTCACAAAATATCTAGTATTTACCTGAAAACTCCATGCAGCTAGCATACTGCTGATCTAATATTCCTGCTCAAACTTGGAAACAGTTTTGCAGGATTTTTGAGCTGACCAAACACAGGTTACAGCTACCGTCAATTCCTGGCTGCACCGCTGATGATACTATGGTTACATGACTGCATTGGCCATTGACTATTTATATCTGTCCCAAGGATATTGTTGGGACCTAATATCTGCAGGCCACTCTAACAAGGACCAGCAGGACAACTGAGCTGGAAGCACTGGAATTTTCTTTGGGATTTACAGGATAAGTAATCATTTTGAGTACTCCCTTCTCTGTGTCCATTTCTTACAAATCTTAAACAACTTAAAATGTATCTATAATTTCTGCACATAACATTATTGCTGCAGGCCACTGAACAAAGGCTGTTGGTATTACCGGTGTGGCAGCATTATAATCATGGGTTATTTATAAGATAAGTAATACTTTTTTATTATTCACTAGTCTTTGTACATTTTTTCACAAATCTTGGACAATTAATTAAAAAATGTACCTATACCTTATGTGCAGAACATTGGACAGACATATCACGTTCAATAACACAATACTATTATGAGTAAAAAACATGGTTAACATATCAGCTTTAGATATTCATGATTAGAACATGTAGACCTACATCGGACTTAAAAGCTTAAAAAAGTTTCCTAAATATACCTTGAATATTACATTTCACTACATTTCTTATTGTATTTTCACCCATTACACTGCATTATAAAAAGGAATGTATTAACTTTAGTTCTCAGATACATTTCCTAAATTATGAGCAAATTGATTAGGTACACTTAGAAAAAAAATCTAAAAAAATAACAGCCTCCTCCATAACCCCTCTAGCTGTCCTTTCCATCACCAAGAGAATTGTGTGTTTTTGCCATCTTAGACAAAAATGGTTAATCCATTTGCTCATAATTTGGGAAAGATCATATTAATGTAAATTTCGCTAAATGGACTCCTCCAGCCTTGCACTGGATACTGGTAAGAGTATATGTTAAACCTATTGTTTTTAAAGATGTAGTTAACAATTTTTAAAAACTGAAATTGAAGCAGAGAATTTGTCAAACTCACTAAATATCTGGTATTTACCTGAAAACTCCCTGCCGCTAGCATACTGCTGATCTAATATTGCTGCTCATAGTTGGCAACAGTTTTGCAGGATTTTTGAGCTGACCAAACACAGGTTACAGCTACCGTCAATTCCTGGCTGCACTGCTGATGATACTACGGTTACATGACTGCATTGGCCACTGACTACTTATATCTGTCCAAGGATATTGTTGGGACCTAATTTCTGCAGGCCACTCTAACAAGGACCAGCAGGACAACTGAGCTGGAAGCACTGGAATTTTCTTTGGGATTTACAGGATAAGTAATCATTTTGCGTATTCCCTTCTCTGTGTCCATTTCTTACAAATGTTAAACAACTTAAAATGTATCTATAATTTCTGCACATAACATTATTGCTGCAGGCCACTGAACAAAGGCTGATGGTATTACCGTTGTGGCAGCATTACAATCATGGGTTATTTATAAGATAAGTAATAATTTTTCATTATTCACTAGTCTTTGTACATTTCTTTCACAAATCTTGGACATTTAATTAAAAAATGTACCTATAACTTATGTGCAGAACATTGGTCAGGCATATCACATTCAATAACACAATACTATTATGAGTAAAAAACATGGTTAACATATCAGCTTTAGATATTCATGATTAGAACATGTAGACCTACATCGGACTTAAAAGCTTAAAAAAGTTTACTGAATATACCTTGAATATTACATTTCACTACATTTCTTATTTTATTTTCACCCATTACACTGCATTATCAAAAGGAATGTATTAACTTTAGTTCTCAGATACATTTCCTAAATTGTGAGCAAATAGATTAGGTACACTTAGAAAAAAAATCTAAAAAATAACAGCCTCCTCCATAACCCCTCTAGCTGTCCTTTCCATCACCAAGAGAAGTGTGTGTTTTTGCCATCTTAGACAAAAATGGTTAATCCATTTGCTCATAATTTGGGAAAGATCATATTAATGTAAATTTCGCTAAATAGACTCTTCCAGCCTTGCATTGGATACTGGTAAGAGTATATGTTAAAACTATTGTTTTTAAAGATGTAGTTAACAATATTTAAAAACTGAACTTGAAGCAGAGAATTTGTCAAACTCACAAAATATCTAGTATTTACCTGAAAACTCCCTGCCGCTAGCATACTGCTGATCTAATATTCCTGCTCAAACTTGGAAACAGTTTTGCAGGATTTTTGAGCTGACCAAACACAGGTTACAGCTACCGTCAATTCCTGGCTGCACCGCTGATGATACTATGGTTACATGACTGCATTGGCCATTGACTATTTATATTTGTCCCAAGGATATTGTTGGGACTTAATATCTGCAGGCCACTGTAACAAGGACCAGCAGGACAACTGAGCTGGAAGCACTGGAATTTTCTTTGGGATTTACAGGATAAGTAATCATTTTGTGTATTCCCTTCTCTGTGTCCATTTCTTACAAATCTTAAACAACTTAAAATGTATCTATAATTTCTGCACATAACATTATTGCTGCAGGCTACTGAACAAAGGCTGATGGTATTACCGGTGTGGCAGCATTACAATCATGGGTTATTTATAAGATAAGTAATAATTTTTCATTATTCACTAGTCTTTGTACATTTTTTTCACAAATCTTGGACAATTAAATAAAATACCCATACCTTATAAGCAGAACATTGGTCAGGCATATCACATTCAATAACACAATACTATTATGAGTAAAAAACATGGTTAACATATCAGCTTTACATATTCATGATTAGAACATGTAGACCTACTGTACATCGGAGTTAAAAGCTTAAAAATGTTTACTGAATATACCTTGAATATTACATTTCACTACATTTCTTATTGTATTTTCACCCATTACACTGCATTATAAAAAGGCATGTATTAACTTTAGTTCTCAGCTACATTTCCTAAATTGTGAGCAAATAGATTAGGTACACTTAGAAAAAAAATCTAAAAAATAACAGCCTCCTCCATAACCCCTCTAGCTGTCCTTTCCATCACCAAGAGAAGTGAGTGTTTTGGCCATCTTAGACAAAAATGGTTAATCCATTTGCTCATAATTTGGGAAAGATCATATTAATGTAAATTTCGCTAAATAGACTCCTCCAGCCTTGCATTGGATACTGGTAAGAGTATATATTAAACCTATTGTTTTTAAAGATGTAGTTGACAATTTTTACAAACTGAACTTGAAGCAGAGAATTTGTCAAACTCACAAAATATCTAGTATTTACCTGAAAACTCCATGCCGCTAGCATACTGCTGATCTAATATTCCTGCTCATTGTTGGAAACAGTTTTGCAGGATTTTTGAGCTGACCAAACACAGGTTACAGCTACCGTTAATTCCTGGCTGCACCGCTGATGATACTATGGTTACATGACTGCATTGGCCATTGACTATTTATATTTGTCCCAAGGATATTGTTGGGACCTAATATCTGCAGGCCACTGTAACATGGACCAGCAGGACAACTGAGCTGGAAGCACTGGAATTTTCTTTGGGATTTCCAGGATAAGTAATCATTTTGAGTATTCCCTTCTCTGTGTCCATTTCTTACAAATCTTAAACATCTTAAAATGTATCTATAATTTCTGCACATAACATTATTGCTGCAGGCCACTGAACAAAGGCTGATGGTATTACCGTTGTGGCAGCATTACAATCATGGGTTATTTATAAGATAAGTAATAATTTTTCATTATTCACTAGTCTTTGTACATTTCTTTCACAAATCTTGGACAATTAATTAAAAAATGTACCTATACCTTATGTGCAGAACATTGGTCAGGCATATCACATTCAATAACACAATACTATTATGAGTAAAAAACATGGTTAACATATCAGCTTTAGATATTCATGATTAGAACATGTAGACCTACATCGGACTTAAAAGCTTAAAAAAGTTTACTGAATATACCTTGAATATTACATTTCACTACATTTCTTATTTTATTTTCACCCATTACACTGCATTATATTAAGGCATGTATTAACTTTAGTTCTCAGCTACATTTCCTAAATTGTGAGCAAATAGATTAGGTACACTTAGAAAAAAAATCTAAAAAATGACAGCCTCCTCCATAACCCCTCTAGGTGTCCTTTCCATCACCAAGAGGAGTGTGTGTTTTTGCCATCTTAGACAAAAATGGTTAATCCATTTGCTCATAATTTGGGAAAGATCATATTAATGTAAATTTCTCTAAATTGACTCCTTCAGCCTTGCATTGGATACGGGTAAGAGTGTATGTTAATCCTATTGTTTTTAAAGATGAAGTTAACAATTTTTAAAAACTGAACTTGAAGCAGAGAATTTGTCAAACTCACAAAATATTTAGTATTTACCTCAAAACTCCATGCCGCTAGCATACTCCTAATCTAATATTCCTGCTCATACTTGGAAACAGTTTTGCTGGATTTTTGAGCTGACCAAACACAGGTTACAGCTACCGTCAATTCCTGGCTGCACCGCTGATGATACTACGTTTACATGACTGCATTGGCCATTGACTATTTATATCTGTCCCGAGGATATTGTTGGGACATAATATCTGCAGGCCACTCTAACAAGGACCAGCAGGACAACTGAGATGGAAGCACAGGAATTTTCTTTGGGATTTACAGGATAAGTAATCATTTTGAGTATTCCCTTCTCTGTCTCCATTTCTTACAAATCTTAAACAACTTAAAATGTATCTATAATTTCTGCACATAACATTATTGCTGCAGGCCACTGAACAAAGGCTGATGGTATTACCGTTGTGGCAGCATTACAATCATGGGTTATTTATAAGATAAGTAATAATTTTTCATTATTCACTAGTCTTTGTACATTTCTTTCACAAATCTTGGACATTTAATTAAAAAATGTACCTATAACTTATGTCCAGAACATTGGTCAGGCATATCACATTCAATAACACAATACTATTATGAGTAAAAAACATGGTTAACATATCAGCTTTAGATATTCATGATTAGAACATGTAGACCTACATCGGACTTAAAAGCTTAAAAAAGTTTACTGAATATACCTTGAATATTACATTTCACTACATTTCTTATTTTATTTTCACCCATTACACTGCATTATCAAAAGGAATGTATTAACTTTAGTTCTCAGATACATTTCCTAAATTGTGAGCAAATAGATTAGGTACACTTAGAAAAAAAATCTAAAAAATAACAGCCTCCTCCATAACCCCTCTAGAAGTCCTTTCCATCACCAAGAGAAGTGTGTGTTTTTGCCATCTTAGACAAAAATGGTTAATCCATTTGCTCATAATTTGGGAAAGATCATAATAATGTAAATTTCGCTAAATGGGCTCCTCCAGCCTTGCATTGGATACTGGTAAGAGTATATGTTAAACCTATTGATTTTAAAGATGTAGTTAACAATTTTTAAAAACTGAACTTGAAGCAGAGAATTTGTCAAACTCACAAAATATCTAGTATTTACCTGAAAACTCCATGCAGCTAGCATACTGCTGATCTAATATCCCTGCACAAACTTGGAAACAGTTTTGCAGGATTTTTGAGCTGACCAAACACAGGTTACAGCTACCGTCAATTCCTGGCTGCACCGCTGATGATACTACGGTTACATGACTGCATTGGCCATTGACTATTTATATCTGTCCCGAGGATATTGTTGGGGCATAATATCTGCAGGCCACTGTAACAAGGACCAGCAGGACAACTGAGCTGGAAGCACTGGAATTTTCTTTGGGATTTACAGGATAAGTAATCATTTTGAGTATTCCCTTCTCTGTGTCCATTTCTTACAAATCTTAAACAACTTAAAATGTATCTATAATTTCTGCACATAACATTATTGCTGCAGGCCACTGAACAAAGGCTGATGGTATTACCGTTGTGGCAGCATTACAATCATGGGTTATTTATAAGATAAGTAATAATTTTTCATTATTCACTAGTCTTTGTACATTTCTTTCACAAATCTTGGACAATTAATTAAAAAATGTACCTATAACTTATGTGCAGAACATTGGTCAGGCATATCACATTCAATAACACAATACTATTATGAGTAAAAAACATGGTTAACATATCAGCTTTAGATATTCATGATTAGAACATGTAGACCTACATCGGACTTAAAAGCTTAAAAAAGTTTGCTGAATATACCTTGAATATTACATTTCACTACATTTCTTATTTTATTTTCACCCATTACACTGCATTATAAAAAGGCATGTATTAACTTTAGTTCTCAGCTACATTTCCTAAATTGTGAGCAAATAGATTAGGTACACTTAGAAAAAAAATCTAAAAAATAACAGCCTCCTCCATAACCCCTCTAGCTGTCCTTTCCATCACCAAGAGAAGTGAGTGTTTTTGCCATCTTAGACAAAAATGGTTAAACCATTTGCTCATAATTTGGGAAAGATCATATTAATGTAAATTTCGCTAAATAGACTCCTCCAGCCTTGCATTGGATACTGGTAAGGGTATATATTAAACCTATTGTTTTTAAAGATGTAGTTGACAATTTTTACAAACTGAACTTGAAGCAGAGAATTTGTCAAACTCACAAAATATCTAGTATTTACCTGAAAACTCCCTGCCGCTAGCATACTGCTGATCTAATATTCCTGCTCATTGTTGGAAACAGTTTTGCAGGATTTTTGAGCTGACCAAACACAGGTTACAGCTACCGTTAATTCCTGGCTGCAACGCTGATGATACTATGGTTACATGACTGCATTGGCCATTGACTATTTATATTTGTCCCAAGGATATTGTTGGGACCTAATATCTGCAGGCCACTGTAACATGGACCAGCAGGACAACTGAGCTGGAAGCACTGGAATTTTCTTTGGGATTTCCAGGATAAGTAATCATTTTGAGTATTCCCTTCTCTGTGTCCATTTCTTACAAATCTTAAACATCTTAAAATGTATCTATAATTTCTGCACATAACATTATTGCTGCAGGCCACTGAACAAAGGCTGATGGTATTACCGTTGTGGCAGCATTACAATCATGGGTTATTTATAAGATAAGTAATAATTTTTCATTATTCACTAGTCTTTGTACATTTCTTTCACAAATCTTGGACAATTAATTAAAAAATGTACCTATACCTTATGTGCAGAACATTGGTCAGGCATATCACATTCAATAACACAATACTATTATGAGTAAAAAACATGGTTAACATATCAGCTTTAGATATTCATGATTAGAACATGTAGACCTACATCGGACTTAAAAGCTTAAAAAAGTTTACTGAATATACCTTGAATATTACATTTCACTACATTTCTTATTTTATTTTCACCCATTACACTGCATTATATTAAGGCATGTATTAACTTTAGTTCTCAGCTACATTTCCTAAATTGTGAGCAAATAGATTAGGTACACTTAGAAAAAAAATCTAAAAAATGACAGCCTCCTCCATAACCCCTCTAGGTGTCCTTTCCATCACCAAGAGGAGTGTGTGTTTTTGCCATCTTAGACAAAAATGGTTAATCCATTTGCTCATAATTTGGGAAAGATCATATTAATGTAAATTTCGCTAAATTGACTCCTCCAGCCTTGCATTGGATACGGGTAAGAGTGTATGTTAATCCTATTGTTTTTAAAGATGAAGTTAACAATTTTTAAAAACTGAACTTGAAGCAGAGAATTTGTCAAACTCACAAAATATTTAGTATTTACCTCAAAACTCCATGCCGCTAGCATACTCCTAATCTAATATTCCTGCTCATACTTGGAAACAGTTTTGCTGGATTTTTGAGCTGACCAAACACAGGTTACAGCTACCGTCAATTCCTGGCTGCAACGCTGATGATACTACGGTTACATGACTGCATTGGCCATTGACTATTTATATCTGTCCCGAGGATATTGTTGGGACATAATATCTGCAGGCCACTCTAACAAGGACCAGCAGGACAACTGAGCTGGAAGCACTGGAATTTTCTTTGGGATTTACAGGATAAGTAATCATTTTGAGTATTCCCTTCTCTGTGTCCATTTCTTACAAATCTTAAACAACTTAAAATGTATCTATAATTTCTGCACATAACATTATTGCTGCAAGCCACTGAACAAAGGCTGATGGTATTACCGTTGTCGCAGCATTACAATCATGGGTTATTTATAAGATAAGTAATAATTTTTCATTATTCACTAGTCTTTGTACATTTCTTTCACAAATCTTGGACATTTAATTAAAAAATGTACCTATAACTTATGTGCAGAACATTGGTCAGGCATATCACATTCAATAACACAATACTATTATGAGTAAAAAACATGGTTAACATATCAGCTTTAGATATTCATGATTAGAACATGTAGACCTACATCGGACTTAAAAGCTTAAAAAAGTTTGCTGAATATACCTTGAATATTAAATTTCACTACATTTCTTATTTTATTTTCACCCATTACACTGCATTATCAAAAGGAATGTATTAACTTTAGTTCTCAGATACATTTCCTAAATTGTGAGCAAATAGATTAGGTACACTTAGAAACAAAATCTAAAAAATAACAGCCTCCTCCATAACCCCTCTAGCTGTCCTTTCCATCACCAAGAGAAGTGTGTGTTTTTGCCATCTTAGACAAAAATGGTTAATCCATTTGCTCATAATTTGGGAAAGATCATATTAATGTAAATTTCGCTAAATGGACTCCTCCAGCCTTGCATTGGATACTGGTAAGAGTATATGTTAAACCTATTGTTTTTAAAGATGTAGTTAACAATTTTTCAAAACTGAACTTGAAGCAGAGAATTTGTCAAACTCATAAAATATCTAGTATTTACCTGAAAACTCCATGCAGCTAGCATACTGCTGATCTAATATTCCTGCTTAAACTTGGAAACAGTTTTGCAGGATTTTTGAGCTGACCAAACACAGGTTACAGCTACCGTCAATTCCTGGCTGCACTGCTGATGATACTATGGTTACATGACTGCATTGGCCATTGACTATTTATATTTGTCCCAAGGATATTGTTGGGACCTAATATCTGCAGGCCACTGTAACAAGGACCAGCAGGACAACTGAGCTGGAAGCACTGGAATTTTCTTTGGGATTTCCAGGATAAGTAATCATTTTGAGTATTCCCTTCTCTGTGTCCATTTCTTACAAATCTTAAACATCTTAAAATGTATCTATAATTTCTGCACATAACATTATTGCTGCAGGCCAGTGAACAAAGGCTGATGGTATTACCGTTGTGGCAGCATTACAATCATGGGTTATTTATAAGATAAGTAATAATTTTTCATTATTCACTAGTCTTTGTACATTTTTTTCACAAATCTTGGACAATTAATTAAAAAATGTACCTATACCTTATGTGCAGAACATTGGTCAGGCATATCACATTCAATAACACAATACTATTATGAGTAAAAAACATGGTTAACATATCAGCTTTAGATATTCATGATTAGAACATGTAGACCTACATCGGACTTAAAAGCTTAAAAAAGTTTACTGAATATACCTTGAATATTACATTTCACTACATTTCTTATTTTATTTTCACCCATTACACTGCATTATATTAAGGCATGTATTAACTTTAGTTCTCAGCTACATTTCCTAAATTGTGAGCAAATAGATTAGGTACACTTAGAAAAAAAATCTAAAAAATAACAGCCTCCTCCATAACCCCTCTAGAAGTCCTTTCCATCACCAAGAGAAGTGTGTGTTTTTGCCATCTTAGACAAAAATGGTTAATCCATTTGCTCATAATTTGGGAAAGATCATATTAATGTAAATTTCGCTAAATTGACTCCTCCAGCCTTGCATTGGATACTGGTAAGAGTGTATGTTAATCCTATTGTTTTTAAAGATGAAGTTAACAATTTTTAAAAACTGAACTTGAAGCAGAGAATTTGTCAAACTCACAAAATATTTAGTATTTACCTCAAAACTCCATGCCGCTAGCATACTCCTAATCTAATATTCCTGCTCATACTTGGAAACAGTTTTGCTGGATTTTTGAGCTGACCAAACACAGGTTACAGCTACCGTCAATTCCTGGCTGCACCGCTGATGATACTATGGTTAAATGACTGCATTGGCCATTGACTATATCTGTCCCGAGGATATTGTTGGGACCTAATATCTGCAGGCCACTGTAACAAGGACCAGCAGGACAACTGAGCTGGAAGCACTGGAATTTTCTTTGGGATTTACAGGATAAGTAATCATTTTGAGTATTCCCTTCTCTGTGTTCATTTCTTACAAATCTTAAACAACTTAAAATGTATCTATAATTTCTGCACATAACATTATTGCTGCGGGCCACTGAACAAAGGCTGATGGTATTACCGTTGTGGCAGCATTACAATCATGGGTTATTTATAAGATAAGTAATAATTTTTCATTATTCACTAGTCTTTGTACATTTCTTTCACAAATCTTGGACAATTAATTAAAAAATGTACCTATACCTTATGTGCAGAACATTGGTCAGGCATATCACATTCAATAACACAATACTATTATGAGTAAAAAACATGGTTAACATATCAGCTTTACATATTCATGATTAGAACATGTAGACCTACTGTACATCAGACTTAAAAGCTTAAAAAAGTTTACTGAATATACCTTGAATATTACATTTCACTACATTTCTTATTGTGTTTTCACCCATTACACTGCATTATAAAAAGGCATGTATTAACTTTAGTTCTCAGCTACATTTCCTAAATTGTGAGCAAATAGATTAGGTACACTTAGAAAAAAAATCTAAAAAATAACAGCCTCCTCCATAACCCCTCTAGCTGTCCTTTCCATCACCAAGAGAAGTGTGTGTTTTTGCCATCTTAGACAAAAATGGTTAATCCATTTGCTCATAATTTGGAAAAGATCATATTAATGTAAAGTTCGCTAAATGGACTCCTCCAGCCTTGCATTGGATACTGGTAAGAGTATATGTTAAACCTATTGTTTTTAAAGATGTAGTTAACAATTTTTAAAAACTGAACTTGAAGCAGAGAATTTGTCAAACTCACAAAATATCTAGTATTTACCTGAAAACTCCATGCAGCTAGCATACTGCTGATCTAATATTCCTGCTCAAACTTGGAAACAGTTTTGCAGGATTTTTGAGCTGACCAAACACAGGTTACAGCTACCGTCAATTCCTGGCTGCACCTCTGATAATACTACGGTTACATGACTGCATTGGCCATTGACTATTTATATCTGTCCCGAGGATATTGTTGGGACCTAATATCTGCAGGCCACTGTAACAAGGACCAGCAGGACAACTGAGCTGGAAGCACTGGAATTTTCTTTGGGATTTACAGGATAAGTAATCATTTTGAGTATTCCCTTCTCTGTGTCCATTTCTTACAAATATTAAACAACTTAAAATGTATCTATAATTTCTGCACATAACATTATTGCTGCTGGCCACTGAACAAAGGCTGATGGTATTACCGTTGTGGCAGCATTACAATCATGGGTTATTTATAAGATAAGTAATAATTTTTCATTATTCACTAGTCTTTGTACATTTCTTTCTCAAATCTTGGACAAAAAATTAAAAAATGTACCTATAACTTATGTGCAGAACATTGGTCAGGCATATCACATTCAATAACACAATACTATTATGAGTAAAAAACATGGTTAACATACCAGCTTTAGATATTCATGATTAGAACATGTAGACCTACATCGGACTTAAAAGCTTAAAAAAGTTTACTGAATATACCTTGAATATTACATTTCACTACATTTCTTATTTTATTTTCACCCATTACACTGCATTATAAAAAGGCATGTATTAACTTTAGTTCTCAGCTACATTTCCTAAATTGTGAGCAAATAGATTAGGTACACTTAGAAAAAAAAATCTAAAAAATAACAACCTCCTCCATAACCCCTTTAGCTGTCCTTTCCATCACCAAGAGAAGTGTGTGTTTTTGCCATCTTAGACAAAAATGGTTAATCCATTTGCTCATAATTTGGGAAAGATCATAATAATGTAAATTTCACTAAATGGACTCCTCCAGCCTTGCATTGGATACTGGTAAGAGTATATGTTAAACCTATTGTTTTTAAAGATGTAGTTAACAATTTTTAAAAACTGAACTTGAAGCAGAGAATTTGTCAAACTCACAAAATATCTAGTATTTACCTGAAAACTCCATGCAGCTAGCATACTGCTGATCTAATATTCCTGCTCAAACTTGGAAACAGTTTTGCAGGATTTTTGAGCTGACCAAACACAGGTTACAGCTACCGTCAATTACTGGCTGCACCGCTGATGATACTACAGTTACATAACTGCATTGGCCATTGACTATTTATATCTGTCCCGAGGATATTGTTGGGACCTAATATCTGCAGGCAACTGTAACAAGGACCAGCAGGACAACTGAGCTGGAAGCACTGGAATTTTCTATGGGATTTACAGGATAAGTAATTATTTTGAGTATTCCCTTCTCTGTGTCCATTTCTTACAAATCTTAAACAACTTAAAATGTATCTATAATTTCTGCACATAACATTATTGCTGCAGGCCACTGAACAAAGGCTGATGGTATTACCGGTGTGGCAGCATTACAATCATGGGTTATTTATAAGATAAGTAATAATTTTTCATTATTCACTAGTCTTTGTACATTTCTTTCACAAATCTTGGACAATTAATTAAAAAATGTACCTATAACTTATGTGCAGAACATTGGTCAGGCATATCACATTCAATAACAAAATACTATTATGAGTAAAAAAACATGGTTAACATATCAGCTTTACATATTCATGATTAGAACATGTAGACCTTCATCGGACTTAAAAGCTTAAAAAACTTTACTGAATATACCTTGAATATTACATTTCACTGCATTTCTTATTGTATTTTCACCCATTACACTGCATTATAAAAAGGCATGTATTAACTTTAGTTCTCAGCTACATTTCCTAAATTGTGAGCAAATAGATTAGGTACACTTAGAAAAAAAATCTAAAAAATAACAGCCTCCTCCATAACCCCTCTAGATGTCCTTTCCATCACCAAGAGAAGTGTGTGTTTTTGCCATCTTAGACAAAAATGGTTAATCCATTTGCTCATAATTTGGGAAAGATCATATTAATGTAAATTTCGCTAAATAGACTCCTCCAGCCTTGCATTGGATACTGGTAAGAGTATATATTAAACCTATTGTTTTTAAAGATGTAGTTGACAATTTTTACAAACTGAACTTGAAGCAGAGAATTTGTCAAACTCACAAAATATCTAGTATTTACCTCAAAACCCCATGCCGCTAGCATACTCCTAATCTAATATTCCTGCTCATACTTGGAAACAGTTTTGCTGGATTTTTGAGCTGACCAAACACAGGTTACAGCTACCGTCAATTCCTGGCTGCACCGCTGATGATACTACGGTTACATGACTGCATTGGCCATTGACTATTTATATTTGTCCCAAGGATATTGTTGGGACCTAATATCTGCAGGCCACTGTAACAAGGACCAGCAGGACAACTGAGCTGGAAGCACTGGAATTTTCTTTGGGATTTCCAGGATAAGTAATCATTTTGAGTATTCCCTTCTCTGTGTCCATTTCTTACAAATCTTAAACATCTTAAAATGTATCTATAATTTCTGCACATAACATTATTGCTGCAGGCCACTGAACAAAGGCTGATGGTATTACTGTTGTGGCAGCATTACAATCATGGGTTATTTATAAGATAAGTAATAATTTTTCATTATTCACTAGTCTTTGTACATTTTTTTCACAAATCTTGGACAATTAATTAAAAAATGTACCTATACCTTATGTGCAGAACATTGGTCAGGCATATCACATTCAATAACACAATACTATTATGAGTAAAAAACATGGTTAACATATCAGCTTTAGATATTCATGATTAGAACATGTAGACCTACATCGGACTTAAAAGCTTAAAAAAGTTTACTGAATATACCTTGAATATTACATTTCACTACATTTCTTATTTTATTTTCACCCATTACACTGCATTATATTAAGGCATGTATTAACTTTAGTTCTCAGCTACATTTCCTAAATTGTGAGCAAATAGATTAGGTACACTTAGAAAAAAAATCTAAAAAATAACAGCCTCCTCCATAACCCCTCTAGAAGTCCTTTCCATCACCAAGAGAAGTGTGTGTTTTTGCCATCTTAGACAAAAATGGTTAATCCATTTGCTCATAATTTGGGAAAGATCATATTAATGTAAATTTCGCTAAATTGACTCCTCCAGCCTTGCATTGGATACTGGTAAGAGTGTATGTTAATCCTATTGTTTTTAAAGATGAAGTTAACAATTTTTAAAAACTGAACTTGAAGCAGAGAATTTGTCAAACTCACAAAATATTTAGTATTTACCTCAAAACCCCATGCCGCTAGCATACTCCTAATCTAATATTCCTGCTCATACTTGGAAACAGTTTTGCTGGATTTTTGAGCTGACCAAACACAGGTTACAGCTACCGTCAATTCCTGGCTGCACCGCTGATGATACTATGGTTAAATGACTGCATTGGCCATTGACTATTTATATCTGTCCCGAGGATATTGTTGGGACTTAATATCTGCAGGCCACTGTAACAAGGACCAGCAGGACAACTGAGCTGGAAGCACTGGAATTTTCTTTGGGATTTCCAGGATAAGTAATCATTTTGAGTATTCCCTTCTCTGTGTCCATTTCTTACAAATCTTAAACATCTTAAAATGTATCTATAATTTCTGCACATAACATTATTGCTGCAGGCCACTGAACAAAGGCTGATGGTATTACTGTTGTGGCAGCATTACAATCATGGGTTATTTATAAGATAAGTAATAATTTTTCATTATTCACTAGTCTTTGTACATTTTTTTCACAAATCTTGGACAATTAATTAAAAAATGTACCTATAACTTATGTGCAGAACATTGGTCAGGCATATCACATTCAATAACAAAATACTATTATGAGTAAAAAAACATGGTTAACATATCAGCTTTACATATTCATGATTAGAACATGTAGACCTTCATCGGACTTAAAAGCTTAAAAAACTTTACTGAATATACCTTGAATATTACATTTCACTGCATTTCTTATTGTATTTTCACCCATTACACTGCATTATAAAAAGGCATGTATTAACTTTAGTTCTCAGCTACATTTCCTAAATTGTGAGCAAATAGATTAGGTACACTTAGAAAAAAAATCTAAAAAATAACAGCCTCCTCCATAACCCCTCTAGCTGTCCTTTCCATCACCAAGAGAAGTGTGTGTTTTTGCCATCTTAGACAAAAATGGTTAATCCATTTGCTCATAATTTGGGAAAGATCATATTAATGTAAATTTCGCTAAATAGACTCCTCCAGCCTTGCATTGGATACTGGTAAGAGTATATATTAAACCTATTGTTTTTAAAGATGTAGTTGACAATTTTTACAAACTGAACTTGAAGCAGAGAATTTGTCAAACTCACAAAATATCTAGTATTTACCTGAAAACTCCCTGCCGCTAGCATACTGCTGATCTAATATTCCTGCTCATTGTTGGAAACAGTTTTGCAGGATTTTTGAGCTGACCAAACACAGGTTACAGCTACCGTTAATTCCTGGCTGCACCGCTGATGATACTATGGTTACATGACTGCATTGGCCATTGACTATTTATATTTGTCCCAAGGATATTGTTGGGACTTAATATCTGCAGGCCACTGTAACAAGGACCAGCAGGACAACTGAGCTGGAAGCACTGGAATTTTCTTTGGGATTTCCAGGATAAGTAATCATTTTGAGTATTCCCTTCTCTGTGTCCATTTCTTACAAATCTTAAACATCTTAAAATGTATCTATAATTTCTGCACATAACATTATTGCTGCAGGCCACTGAACAAAGGCTGATGGTATTACTGTTGTGGCAGCATTACAATCATGGGTTATTTATAAGATAAGTAATAATTTTTCATTATTCACTAGTCTTTGTACATTTTTTTCACAAATCTTGGACAATTAATTAAAAAATGTACCTATACCTTATGTGCAGAACATTGGTCAGGCATATCACATTCAATAACACAATACTATTATGAGTAAAAAACATGGTTAACATATCAGCTTTAGATATTCATGATTAGAACATGTAGACCTACATCGGACTTAAAAGCTTAAAAAAGTTTACTGAATATACCTTGAATATTACATTTCACTACATTTCTTATTTTATTTTCACCCATTACACTGCATTATATTAAGGCATGTATTAACTTTAGTTCTCAGCTACATTTCCTAAATTGTGAGCAAATAGATTAGGTACACTTAGAAAAAAAATCTAAAAAATAACAGCCTCCTCCATAACCCCTCTAGAAGTCCTTTCCATCACCAAGAGAAGTGTGTGTTTTTGCCATCTTAGACAAAAATGGTTAATCCATTTGCTCATAATTTGGGAAAGATCATATTAATGTAAATTTCGCTAAATTGACTCCTCCAGCCTTGCATTGGATACTGGTAAGAGTGTATGTTAATCCTATTGTTTTTAAAGATGAAGTTAACAATTTTTAAAAACTGAACTTGAAGCAGAGAATTTGTCAAACTCACAAAATATTTAGTATTTACCTCAAAACCCCATGCCGCTAGCATACTCCTAATCTAATATTCCTGCTCATACTTGGAAACAGTTTTGCTGGATTTTTGAGCTGACCAAACACAGGTTACAGCTACCGTCAATTCCTGGCTGCACCGCTGATGATACTATGGTTAAATGACTGCATTGGCCATTGACTATTTATATCTGTCCCGAGGATATTGTTGGGACTTAATATCTGCAGGCCACTGTAACAAGGACCAGCAGGACAACTGAGCTGGAAGCACTGGAATTTTCTTTGGGATTTCCAGGATAAGTAATCATTTTGAGTATTCCCTTCTCTGTGTCCATTTCTTACAAATCTTAAACATCTTAAAATGTATCTATAATTTCTGCACATAACATTATTGCTGCAGGCCACTGAACAAAGGCTGATGGTATTACTGTTGTGGCAGCATTACAATCATGGGTTATTTATAAGATAAGTAATAATTTTTCATTATTCACTAGTCTTTGTACATTTTTTTCACAAATCTTGGACAATTAATTAAAAAATGTACCTATACCTTATGTGCAGAACATTGGTCAGGCATATCACATTCAATAACACAATACTATTATGAGTAAAAAACATGGTTAACATATCAGCTTTAGATATTCATGATTAGAACATGTAGACCTACATCGGACTTAAAAGCTTAAAAAAGTTTACTGAATATACCTTGAATATTACATTTCACTACATTTCTTATTTTATTTTCACCCATTACACTGCATTATATTAAGGCATGTATTAACTTTAGTTCTCAGCTACATTTCCTAAATTGTGAGCAAATAGATTAGGTACACTTAGAAAAAAAATCTAAAAAATAACAGCCTCCTCCATAACCCCTCTAGAAGTCCTTTCCATCACCAAGAGAAGTGTGTGTTTTTGCCATCTTAGACAAAAATGGTTAATCCATTTGCTCATAATTTGGGAAAGATCATATTAATGTAAATTTCGCTAAATTGACTCCTCCAGCCTTGCATTGGATACTGGTAAGAGTGTATGTTAATCCTATTGTTTTTAAAGATGAAGTTAACAATTTTTAAAAACTGAACTTGAAGCAGAGAATTTGTCAAACTCACAAAATATTTAGTATTTACCTCAAAACTCCATGCCGCTAGCATACTCCTAATCTAATATTCCTGCTCATACTTGGAAACAGTTTTGCTGGATTTTTGAGCTGACCAAACACAGGTTACAGCTACCGTCAATTCCTGGCTGCACCGCTGATGATACTATGGTTAAATGACTGCATTGGCCATTGACTATTTATATCTGTCCCGAGGATATTGTTGGGACATAATATCTGCAGGCCACTCTAACAAGGACCAGCAGGACAACTGAGATGGAAGCACAGGAATTTTCTTTGGGATTTACAGGATAAGTAATCATTTTGAGTATTCCCTTCTCTGTCTCCATTTCTTACAAATCTTAAACAACTTAAAATGTATCTATAATTTCTGCACATAACATTATTGCTGCAGGCCACTGAACAAAGGCTGATGGTATTACCGTTGTGGCAGCATTACAATCATGGGTTATTTATAAGATAAGTAATAATTTTTCATTATTCACTAGTCTTTGTACATTTCTTTCACAAATCTTGGACATTTAATTAAAAAATGTACCTATAACTTATGTGCAGAACATTGGTCAGGCATATCACATTCAATAACACAATACTATTATGAGTAAAAAACATGGTTAACATATCAGCTTTAGATATTCATGATTAGAACATGTAGACCTACATCGGACTTAAAAGCTTAAAAAAGTTTACTGAATATACCTTGAATATTACATTTCACTACATTTCTTATTTTATTTTCACCCATTACACTACATTATCAAAAGGAATGTATTAACTTTAGTTCTCAGATACATTTCCTAAATTGTGAGCAAATAGATTAGGTACACTTAGAAAAAAAATCTAAAAAATAACAGCCTCCTCCATAACCCCTCTAGATGTCCTTTCCATCACCAAGAGAAGTGTGTGTTTTTGCCATCTTAGACAAAAATGGTTAATCCATTTGCTCATAATTTGGGAAAGATCATATTAATGTAAATTTCGCTAAATGGGCTCCTCCAGCCTTGCATTGGATACTGGTAAGAGTATATGTTAAACCTATTGATTTTAAAGATGTAGTTAACAATTTTTAAAAACTGAACTTGAAGCAGAGAATTTGTCAAACTCACAAAATATCTAGTATTTACCTGAAAACTCCATGCAGCTAGCATACTGCTGATCTAATATTCCTGCTCAAACTTGGAAACAGTTTTGCAGGATTTTTGAGCTGACCAAACACAGGTTACAGCTACCGTCAATTCCTGGCTGCACCGCTGATGATACTATGGTTACATGACTGCATTGGCCATTGACTATTTATATCTGTCCCAAGGATATTGTTGGGACCTAATATCTGCAGGCCACTCTAACAAGGACCAGCAGGACAACTGAGCTGGAAGCACTGGAATTTTCTTTGGGATTTACAGGATAAGTAATCATTTTGAGTACTCCCTTCTCTGTGTCCATTTCTTACAAATCTTAAACAACTTAAAATGTATCTATAATTTCTGCACATAACATTATTGCTGCAGGCCACTGAACAAAGGCTGTTGGTATTACCGGTGTGGCAGCATTATAATCATGGGTTATTTATAAGATAAGTAATACTTTTTTATTATTCACTAGTCTTTGTACATTTTTTCACAAATCTTGGACAATTAATTAAAAAATGTACCTATACCTTATGTGCAGAACATTGGACAGACATATCACGTTCAATAACACAATACTATTATGAGTAAAAAACATGGTTAACATATCAGCTTTAGATATTCATGATTAGAACATGTAGACCTACATCGGACTTAAAAGCTTAAAAAAGTTTCCTAAATATACCTTGAATATTACATTTCACTACATTTCTTATTGTATTTTCACCCATTACACTGCATTATAAAATGGAATGTATTAACTTTAGTTCTCAGATACATTTCCTAAATTATGAGCAAATTGATTAGGTACACTTAGAAAAAAAATCTAAAAAAATAACAGCCTCCTCCATAACCCCTCTAGCTGTCCTTTCCATCACCAAGAGAATTGTGTGTTTTTGCCATCTTAGACAAAAATGGTTAATCCATTTGCTCATAATTTGGGAAAGATCATATTAATGTAAATTTCGCTAAATGGACTCCTCCAGCCTTGCACTGGATACTGGTAAGAGTATATGTTAAACCTATTGTTTTTAAAGATGTAGTTAACAATTTTTAAAAACTGAAATTGAAGCAGAGAATTTGTCAAACTCACTAAATATCTGGTATTTACCTGAAAACTCCCTGCCGCTAGCATACTGCTGATCTAATATTGCTGCTCATAGTTGGCAACAGTTTTGCAGGATTTTTGAGCTGACCAAACACAGGTTACAGCTACCGTCAATTCCTGGCTGCACTGCTGATGATACTACGGTTACATGACTGCATTGGCCACTGACTACTTATATCTGTCCAAGGATATTGTTGGGACCTAATTTCTGCAGGCCACTCTAACAAGGACCAGCAGGACAACTGAGCTGGAAGCACTGGAATTTTCTTTGGGATTTACAGGATAAGTAATCATTTTGCGTATTCCCTTCTCTGTGTCCATTTCTTACAAATGTTAAACAACTTAAAATGTATCTATAATTTCTGCACATAACATTATTGCTGCAGGCCACTGAACAAAGGCTGATGGTATTACCGTTGTGGCAGCATTACAATCATGGGTTATTTATAAGATAAGTAATAATTTTTCATTATTCACTAGTCTTTGTACATTTCTTTCACAAATCTTGGACATTTAATTAAAAAATGTACCTATAACTTATGTGCAGAACATTGGTCAGGCATATCACATTCAATAACACAATACTATTATGAGTAAAAAACATGGTTAACATATCAGCTTTAGATATTCATGATTAGAACATGTAGACCTACATCGGACTTAAAAGCTTAAAAAAGTTTACTGAATATACCTTGAATATTACATTTCACTACATTTCTTATTTTATTTTCACCCATTACACTGCATTATCAAAAGGAATGTATTAACTTTAGTTCTCAGATACATTTCCTAAATTGTGAGCAAATAGATTAGGTACACTTAGAAAAAAAATCTAAAAAATAACAGCCTCCTCCATAACCCCTCTAGCTGTCCTTTCCATCACCAAGAGAAGTGTGTGTTTTTGCCATCTTAGACAAAAATGGTTAATCCATTTGCTCATAATTTGGGAAAGATCATATTAATGTAAATTTCGCTAAATAGACTCTTCCAGCCTTGCATTGGATACTGGTAAGAGTATATGTTAAAACTATTGTTTTTAAAGATGTAGTTAACAATATTTAAAAACTGAACTTGAAGCAGAGAATTTGTCAAACTCACAAAATATCTAGTATTTACCTGAAAACTCCCTGCCGCTAGCATACTGCTGATCTAATATTCCTGCTCATTGTTGGAAACAGTTTTGCAGGATTTTTGAGCTGACCAAACACAGGTTACAGCTACCGTCAATTCCTGGCTGCACCGCTGATGATACTATGGTTACATGACTGCATTGGCCATTGACTATTTATATTTGTCCCAAGGATATTGTTGGGACTTAATATCTGCAGGCCACTGTAACAAGGACCAGCAGGACAACTGAGCTGGAAGCACTGGAATTTTCTTTGGGATTTACAGGATAAGTAATCATTTTGTGTATTCCCTTCTCTGTGTCCATTTCTTACAAATCTTAAACAACTTAAAATGTATCTATAATTTCTGCACATAACATTATTGCTGCAGGCTACTGAACAAAGGCTGATGGTATTACCGGTGTGGCAGCATTACAATCATGGGTTATTTATAAGATAAGTAATAATTTTTCATTATTCACTAGTCTTTGTACATTTTTTTCACAAATCTTGGACAATTAAATAAAATACCCATACCTTATAAGCAGAACATTGGTCAGGCATATCACATTCAATAACACAATACTATTATGAGTAAAAAACATGGTTAACATATCAGCTTTACATATTCATGATTAGAACATGTAGACCTACTGTACATCGGAGTTAAAAGCTTAAAAATGTTTACTGAATATACCTTGAATATTACATTTCACTACATTTCTTATTGTATTTTCACCCATTACACTGCATTATAAAAAGGCATGTATTAACTTTAGTTCTCAGCTACATTTCCTAAATTGTGAGCAAATAGATTAGGTACACTTAGAAAAAAAATCTAAAAAATAACAGCCTCCTCCATAACCCCTCTAGCTGTCCTTTCCATCACCAAGAGAAGTGAGTGTTTTGGCCATCTTAGACAAAAATGGTTAATCCATTTGCTCATAATTTGGGAAAGATCATATTAATGTAAATTTCGCTAAATAGACTCCTCCAGCCTTGCATTGGATACTGGTAAGAGTATATATTAAACCTATTGTTTTTAAAGATGTAGTTGACAATTTTTACAAACTGAACTTGAAGCAGAGAATTTGTCAAACTCACAAAATATCTAGTATTTACCTGAAAACTCCATGCCGCTAGCATACTGCTGATCTAATATTCCTGCTCATTGTTGGAAACAGTTTTGCAGGATTTTTGAGCTGACCAAACACAGGTTACAGCTACCGTTAATTCCTGGCTGCACCGCTGATGATACTATGGTTACATGACTGCATTGGCCATTGACTATTTATATTTGTCCCAAGGATATTGTTGGGACCTAATATCTGCAGGCCACTGTAACATGGACCAGCAGGACAACTGAGCTGGAAGCACTGGAATTTTCTTTGGGATTTCCAGGATAAGTAATCATTTTGAGTATTCCCTTCTCTGTGTCCATTTCTTACAAATCTTAAACATCTTAAAATGTATCTATAATTTCTGCACATAACATTATTGCTGCAGGCCACTGAACAAAGGCTGATGGTATTACCGTTGTGGCAGCATTACAATCATGGGTTATTTATAAGATAAGTAATAATTTTTCATTATTCACTAGTCTTTGTACATTTCTTTCACAAATCTTGGACAATTAATTAAAAAATGTACCTATACCTTATGTGCAGAACATTGGTCAGGCATATCACATTCAATAACACAATACTATTATGAGTAAAAAACATGGTTAACATATCAGCTTTAGATATTCATGATTAGAACATGTAGACCTACATCGGACTTAAAAGCTTAAAAAAGTTTACTGAATATACCTTGAATATTACATTTCACTACATTTCTTATTTTATTTTCACCCATTACACTGCATTATATTAAGGCATGTATTAACTTTAGTTCTCAGCTACATTTCCTAAATTGTGAGCAAATAGATTAGGTACACTTAGAAAAAAAATCTAAAAAATGACAGCCTCCTCCATAACCCCTCTAGAAGTCCTTTCCATCACCAAGAGAAGTGTGTGTTTTTGCCATCTTAGACAAAAATGGTTAATCCATTTGCTCATAATTTGGGAAAGATCATAATAATGTAAATTTCGCTAAATGGGCTCCTCCAGCCTTGCATTGGATACTGGTAAGAGTATATGTTAAACCTATTGATTTTAAAGATGTAGTTAACAATTTTTAAAAACTGAACTTGAAGCAGAGAATTTGTCAAACTCACAAAATATCTAGTATTTACCTGAAAACTCCATGCAGCTAGCATACTGCTGATCTAATATCCCTGCACAAACTTGGAAACAGTTTTGCAGGATTTTTGAGCTGACCAAACACAGGTTACAGCTACCGTCAATTCCTGGCTGCACCGCTGATGATACTACGGTTACATGACTGCATTGGCCATTGACTATTTATATCTGTCCCGAGGATATTGTTGGGGCATAATATCTGCAGGCCACTGTAACAAGGACCAGCAGGACAACTGAGCTGGAAGCACTGGAATTTTCTTTGGGATTTACAGGATAAGTAATCATTTTGAGTATTCCCTTCTCTGTGTCCATTTCTTACAAATCTTAAACAACTTAAAATGTATCTATAATTTCTGCACATAACATTATTGCTGCAGGCCACTGAACAAAGGCTGATGGTATTACCGTTGTGGCAGCATTACAATCATGGGTTATTTATAAGATAAGTAATAATTTTTCATTATTCACTAGTCTTTGTACATTTCTTTCACAAATCTTGGACAATTAATTAAAAAATGTACCTATAACTTATGTGCAGAACATTGGTCAGGCATATCACATTCAATAACACAATACTATTATGAGTAAAAAACATGGTTAACATATCAGCTTTAGATATTCATGATTAGAACATGTAGACCTACATCGGACTTAAAAGCTTAAAAAAGTTTGCTGAATATACCTTGAATATTACATTTCACTACATTTCTTATTTTATTTTCACCCATTACACTGCATTATAAAAAGGCATGTATTAACTTTAGTTCTCAGCTACATTTCCTAAATTGTGAGCAAATAGATTAGGTACACTTAGAAAAAAAATCTAAAAAATAACAGCCTCCTCCATAACCCCTCTAGCTGTCCTTTCCATCACCAAGAGAAGTGAGTGTTTTTGCCATCTTAGACAAAAATGGTTAAACCATTTGCTCATAATTTGGGAAAGATCATATTAATGTAAATTTCGCTAAATAGACTCCTCCAGCCTTGCATTGGATACTGGTAAGAGTATATATTAAACCTATTGTTTTTAAAGATGTAGTTGACAATTTTTACAAACTGAACTTGAAGCAGAGAATTTGTCAAACTCACAAAATATCTAGTATTTACCTGAAAACTCCCTGCCGCTAGCATACTGCTGATCTAATATTCCTGCTCATTGTTGGAAACAGTTTTGCAGGATTTTTGAGCTGACCAAACACAGGTTACAGCTACCGTTAATTCCTGGCTGCAACGCTGATGATACTATGGTTACATGACTGCATTGGCCATTGACTATTTATATTTGTCCCAAGGATATTGTTGGGACCTAATATCTGCAGGCCACTGTAACATGGACCAGCAGGACAACTGAGCTGGAAGCACTGGAATTTTCTTTGGGATTTCCAGGATAAGTAATCATTTTGAGTATTCCCTTCTCTGTGTCCATTTCTTACAAATCTTAAACATCTTAAAATGTATCTATAATTTCTGCACATAACATTATTGCTGCAGGCCACTGAACAAAGGCTGATGGTATTACCGTTGTGGCAGCATTACAATCATGGGTTATTTATAAGATAAGTAATAATTTTTCATTATTCACTAGTCTTTGTACATTTCTTTCACAAATCTTGGACAATTAATTAAAAAATGTACCTATACCTTATGTGCAGAACATTGGTCAGGCATATCACATTCAATAACACAATACTATTATGAGTAAAAAACATGGTTAACATATCAGCTTTAGATATTCATGATTAGAACATGTAGACCTACATCGGACTTAAAAGCTTAAAAAAGTTTACTGAATATACCTTGAATATTACATTTCACTACATTTCTTATTTTATTTTCACCCATTACACTGCATTATATTAAGGCATGTATTAACTTTAGTTCTCAGCTACATTTCCTAAATTGTGAGCAAATAGATTAGGTACACTTAGAAAAAAAATCTAAAAAATGACAGCCTCCTCCATAACCCCTCTAGGTGTCCTTTCCATCACCAAGAGGAGTGTGTGTTTTTGCCATCTTAGACAAAAATGGTTAATCCATTTGCTCATAATTTGGGAAAGATCATATTAATGTAAATTTCGCTAAATTGACTCCTCCAGCCTTGCATTGGATACGGGTAAGAGTGTATGTTAATCCTATTGTTTTTAAAGATGAAGTTAACAATTTTTAAAAACTGAACTTGAAGCAGAGAATTTGTCAAACTCACAAAATATTTAGTATTTACCTCAAAACTCCATGCCGCTAGCATACTCCTAATCTAATATTCCTGCTCATACTTGGAAACAGTTTTGCTGGATTTTTGAGCTGACCAAACACAGGTTACAGCTACCGTCAATTCCTGGCTGCACCGCTGATGATACTACGTTTACATGACTGCATTGGCCATTGACTATTTATATCTGTCCCGAGGATATTGTTGGGACATAATATCTGCAGGCCACTCTAACAAGGACCAGCAGGACAACTGAGATGGAAGCACAGGAATTTTCTTTGGGATTTACAGGATAAGTAATCATTTTGAGTATTCCCTTCTCTGTCTCCATTTCTTACAAATCTTAAACAACTTAAAATTTATCTATAATTTCTGCACATAACATTATTGCTGCAGGCCACTGAACAAAGGCTGATGGTATTACCGTTGTGGCAGCATTACAATCATGGGTTATTTATAAGATAAGTAATAATTTTTCATTATTCACTAGTCTTTGTACATTTCTTTCACAAATCTTGGACATTTAATTAAAAAATGTACCTATAACTTATGTCCAGAACATTGGTCAGGCATATCACATTCAATAACACAATACTATTATGAGTAAAAAACATGGTTAACATATCAGCTTTAGATATTCATGATTAGAACATGTAGACCTACATCGGACTTAAAAGCTTAAAAAAGTTTACTGAATATACCTTGAATATTACATTTCACTACATTTCTTATTTTATTTTCACCCATTACACTGCATTATCAAAAGGAATGTATTAACTTTAGTTCTCAGATACATTTCCTAAATTGTGAGCAAATAGATTAGGTACACTTAGAAAAAAAATCTAAAAAATAACAGCCTCCTCCTTAACCCCTCTAGAAGTCCTTTCCATCACCAAGAGAAGTGTGTGTTTTTGCCATCTTAGACAAAAATGGTTAATCCATTTGCTCATAATTTGGGAAAGATCATAATAATGTAAATTTCACTAAATGGGCTCCTCCAGCCTTGCATTGGATACTGGTAAGAGTATATGTTAAACCTATTGATTTTAAAGATGTAGTTAACAATTTTTAAAAACTGAACTTGAAGCAGAGAATTTGTCAAACTCACAAAATATCTAGTATTTACCTGAAAACTCCATGCAGCTAGCATACTGCTGATCTAATATCCCTGCACAAACTTGGAAACAGTTTTGCAGGATTTTTGAGCTGACCAAACACAGGTTACAGCTACCGTCAATTCCTGGCTGCACCGCTGATGATACTACGGTTACATGACTGCATTGGCCATTGACTATTTATATCTGTCCCGAGGATATTGTTGGGGCATAATATCTGCAGGCCACTGTAACAAGGACCAGCAGGACAACTGAGCTGGAAGCACTGGAATTTTCTTTGGGATTTACAGGATAAGTAATCATTTTGAGTATTCCCTTCTCTGTGTCCATTTCTTACAAATCTTAAACAACTTAAAATGTATCTATAATTTCTGCACATAACATTATTGCTGCAGGCCACTGAACAAAGGCTGATGGTATTACCGTTGTGGCAGCATTACAATCATGGGTTATTTATAAGATAAGTAATAATTTTTCATTATTCACTAGTCTTTGTACATTTCTTTCACAAATCTTGGACATTTAATTAAAAAATGTACCTTGTTGTGAAATTGGATTCTGGGCTCCCCCGGTGGCCACTTGTGGAATTTAATTTGTGTGCATCATCCCCTCTGTTCACCTGCTCCTATCAGGATGTGGGAGTCGCTATATAACCTTGCTCCTCTGTCAGTTTCATGCCGGTCAACAATGTAATCAGTAGCCTTTCTGTGCTTGTTCCTGCTACTAGACAACTCCCAGCTAAGTTGGACTTTTGTCCTTGTGTGTTTTTGCATTTTGTTCCTGTTCACAGCTGCTGTTTCGTTACTGTGTCTGGAAAGCTCTTGTGAGCGGAAATTGCCACTCTGGTGTTATGAGTTAATGCTAGAGTCTTAAAGTAATTTCTGGATGGTGTTTTGCTAGGGTTTTCTGCTGACCATGAAAGTGCCCTTTCTGTCTTCATGCTATCTAGTAAGCGGACCTCGATTTTGCTAAACCTATTTTCATACTACGTTTGTCATTTCATCTTAAATCACCGCCAATATATGTGGGGGCCTCTGTCTGCCTTTTGGGAAAATTTCTCTAGAGGTGAGCCAGGACTGTCTTTTCCTCTGCTAGGATTAGGTAGTTCTCCGGCTGGCGCTGGGCATCTAGGGATAAAAAAACGTAGGCATGCTACCCGGCCACTTCTAGTTGTGCGGCAGGTTTAGTTCATGGTCAGTATAGTTTCCATCTTCCAAGAGCTAGTTCTCATATATGCTGGGCTATGTTCTCTCGCCATTGAGAATCATGACAGTTTGACCGGCCCAAAAAAGGGTTAAATTACTGGCTGAGAAAGGAGAGAAAAAAGAAGTCTGCTACAATTTTTTTTTTTTTTTTCCCTCTAGTTCTGAGTGTGCTCTTAATTGAATCACTCGCTAGTCTGCCTATACTGCAGCCTTCCTCTCTTCCTCTCCTTCTAATCCTTGAATGGCTCTGTGTTCACCTGTTTCAAATGGATCTTCAGAGTGTAGCTACAGGTTTGAATAATCTCGCCACAAGGGTACAAAATTTGCAAGATTTTGTTGTTCATGCACCTATGTCTGAGCCTAGAATTCCTTTGCCTGAATTCTTCTCGGGGAATAGATCTCACTTTCAAAATTTTAAAAATAATTGCAAATTGTTTTTGTCCCTGAAGTCTCGCTCTGCCGGAGACCCTGCACAGCAGGTCAGGATTGTAATTTCCTTGCTCCGGGGCGACCCTCAAGACTGGGCTTTTGCATTGGCACCAGGGGATCCTGCGTTGCTCAATGTGGATGCGTTTTTTCTGGCCTTGGGGTTGCTTTATGAGGAACCTCATTTAGAGCTTCAGGCGGAAAAGGCCTTGATGTCCTTGTCTCAGGGGCAAGATGAAGCTGAAATATACTGCCAAAAATTCCGCAAATGGTCTGTGCTTACTCAGTGGAATGAGTGCGCCCTGGCGGCGATTTTCAGAGAAGGTCTCTCTGATGCCATTAAGGATGTTATGGTGGGGTTCCCTGTGCCTGCGAGTCTGAATGAGTCCATGACGATGGCTATTCAGATCGATAGGCGTCTGCGGGAGCGCAAACCTGTGCACCATTTGGCGGTGTCTACTGAGAAAACGCCAGAAAATATGCAATGTGATAGAATTCTGTCCAGAAGCGAGCGGCAGAATTTTAGACGAAAAAATGGGTTGTGCTTCTATTGTGGTGATTCAACTCATGTTATATCAGCATGCTTTAAGCGTACTAAGAAGCCTGACAAGTCTGTTTCAATTAGCACTTTACAGTCTAAGTTTATTCTATCTGTGACCCTGATTTGTTCTTTGTCATCTATTACCGCGGACGCCTATGTCGACTCTGGCGCTGCTTTGAGTCTTATGGATTGGTCCTTTGCCAAACGCTGTGGGTATGATTTGGAGCCATTGGAGGCTCCGATACCTCTGAAAGGGATTGACTCCACCCCATTGGCTAGTAATAAACCACAATACTGGACACAAGTGACTATGCGTGTTAATCCGGATCACCAGGAGGTTATTCGCTTTCTGGTGCTGTATAATCTACATGATGTTTTGGTGCTGGGATTGCCATGGCTGCAATCTCATAACCCAGTCCTCGACTGGAGAGCTATGTCTGTGTTAAGCTGGGGATGTAAAGGAACTCATGGGGACGTACCTTTGGTTTCCATTTCATCATCTATTCCCTCGGAGATTCCTGAATTCTTGTCTGACTTTCGTGACGTTTTTGAAGAACCCAAGGTTGGTTCACTACCTCCGCACCGGGAGTGCGATTGTGCCATAGACTTGATCCCGGGTAGTAAATACCCTAAGGGTCGTTTATTTAATCTGTCTGTGCCTGAACACGCTGCTATGCGAGAATATATAAAGGAGTCCTTGGAAAAGGGACATATTCGTCCTTCGTCATCTCCCTTAGGAGCCGGTTTTTTCTTTGTGTCTAAGAAAGACGGCTCTTTGAGGCCGTGTATTGATTATCGACTTTTGAATAAAATCACGGTTAAATATCAATATCCGTTACCACTGCTTACTGATTTGTTTGCTCGTATAAAGGGGGCCAAGTGGTTCTCTAAGATTGATCTCCGTGGGGCGTATAATTTGGTGCGAATCAAGCAGGGGGATGAGTGGAAAACCGCATTTAATACGCCCGAGGGCCATTTTGAGTATTTGGTGATGCCTTTTGGTCTTTCAAATGCCCCTTCAGTCTTCCAGTCCTTTATGCATGACATTTTCCGCGATTATTTGGATAAATTTATGATTGTGTATCTGGATGATATTCTGATTTTTTCGGATGACTGGGACTCTCATGTCCAGCAGGTCAGGAGGGTTTTTCAGGTTTTGCGGTCTAATTCCTTGTGTGTGAAGGGTTCTAAGTGTGTTTTTGGGGTTCAGAAGATTTCCTTCTTGGGATACATTTTTTCCCCCTCTTCCATCGAGATGGATCCTGTCAAGGTTCAGGCTATTGGTGATTGGACGCAACCCTCTTCTCTTAAGAGTCTTCAGAAATTTTTGGGCTTTGCTAACTTTTATCGTCGATTTATTGCTGGTTTTTCTGATGTTGTAAAACCATTGACTGATTTGACTAAGAAGGGTGCTGATGTTGCTGATTGGTCCCCTGATGCTGTGGAGGCCTTTCGGGAGCTCAAGCGCCGCTTTTCTTCCGCCCCAGTGTTGCGTCAGCCTGATGTTGCTCTTCCTTTTCAGGTTGAGGTCGACGCTTCTGAAATCGGAGCTGGGGCGGTGTTGTCGCAGAGAAGTTCCGACTGCTCCGTGATGAGACCTTGTGCTTTTTTTTCCCGTAAATTTTCGCCCGCCGAGCGGAATTATGATATTGGGAATCGGGAGCTTTTGGCCATGAAGTGGGCTTTTGAGGAGTGGCGTCACTGGCTTGAGGGGGCCAGACATCAGGTGGTGGTATTGACTGACCACAAAAATTTAATTTACCTTGAGTCTGCCAGGCGCCTGAATCCTAGACAGGCGCGCTGGTTGTTGTTTTTCTCTCGGTTTAATTTTGTGGTGTCTTACCTACCGGGTTCTAAGAATGTTAAGGCGGATGCCCTTTCTAGGAGTTTTGAGCCTGACTCCCCTGGTAATTCTGAGCCCACAGGTATCCTTAAAGATGGAGTGATATTGTCTGCCGTTTCTCCAGACCTGCGGCGGGCCTTGCAGGAGTTTCAGGCGGATAGACCTGATCGTTGCCCACCTGGTAGACTGTTTGTTCCTGATGATTGGACCAGTAGAGTCATCTCTGAGGTTCATTCTTCTGCATTGGCAGGTCATCCTGGAATCTTTGGTACCAGGTATTTGGTGGCAAGGTCCTTCTGGTGGCCTTCCCTGTCACGAGATGTGCGAGGCTTTGTGCAGTCTTGTGACGTTTGTGCTCGGGCCAAGCCTTGTTGTTCTCGGGCTAGTGGATTGTTGTTACCCTTGCCTATCCCGAAGAGGCCTTGGACGCACATTTCGATGGATTTTATTTCGGATCTGCCTGTTTCTCAGAAGATGTCTGTCATCTGGGTGGTGTGTGACCGTTTCTCTAAGATGGTCCATCTGGTTCCCTTGCCTAAGTTGCCTTCTTCTTCCGAGTTGGTTCCTCTGTTTTTTCAAAATGTTGTTCGTTTGCATGGTATTCCGGAGAATATCGATTCTGACAGAGGGACCCAATTCGTGCCTAGATTTTGGCGGGCATTCTGTGCTAGGATGGGCATAGATTTGTCTTTTTCGTCTGCTTTCCATCCTCAGACTAATGGCCAGACCGAGCGGACTAATCAGACCTTGGAGACATATTTGAGGTGTTTTGTGTCTGCGGATCAGGATGATTGGGTTGCTTTTTTGCCTTTGGCGGAGTTCGCCCTCAATAATCGGGCCAGCTCTGCCACCTTGGTGTCCCCGTTTTTCTGTAATTCGGGGTTTCATCCTCGATTTTCCTCCGGTCAAGTGGAATCTTCGGATTGTCCTGGAGTGGATTCTGTGGTGGAGAGGTTGCATCAGATTTGGGGGCAGGTGGTGGACAATTTGAAGTTGTCCCAGGAGAAGACTCAGCTTTTTGCCAACCGCCGTCGTCGTGTTGGTCCTCGGCTTTGTGTTGGGGACTTGGTGTGGTTGTCTTCTCGTTTTGTCCCTATGAGGGTTTCTTCTCCTAAGTTTAAGCCTCGGTTCATCGGCCCATACAAGATATTGGAGATCCTTAACCCTGTGTCCTTCCGTTTGGACCTCCCTGCATCCTTTTCGATTCATAATGTTTTTCATCGGTCATTGTTGCGCAGGTATGAGGTACCAGCTGTGCCTTCCGTTGAGCCTCCTGCTCCGGTGTTGGTTGAGGGTGAGTTGGAGTACGTTGTGGAAAAGATCTTGGACTCTCGTGTTTCCAGACGGAAACTCCAGTATCTGGTCAAGTGGAAGGGATACGGTCAGGAGGATAATTCTTGGGTCACTGCCTCTGATGTTCATGCCTCCGATCTTGTCCGTGCCTTTCATAGGGCTCATCCTGATCGCCCTGGTGGTTCTGGTGAGGGTTCGGTGCCCCCTCCTTGAGGGGGGGTACTGTTGTGAAATTGGATTCTGGGCTCCCCCGGTGGCCACTTGTGGAATTTAATTTGTGTGCATCATCCCCTCTGTTCACCTGCTCCTATCAGGATGTGGGAGTCGCTATATAACCTTGCTCCTCTGTCAGTTTCATGCCGGTCAACAATGTAATCAGTAGCCTTTCTGTGCTTGTTCCTGCTACTAGACAACTCCCAGCTAAGTTGGACTTTTGTCCTTGTGTGTTTTTGCATTTTGTTCCTGTTCACAGCTGCTGTTTCGTTACTGTGTCTGGAAAGCTCTTGTGAGCGGAAATTGCCACTCTGGTGTTATGAGTTAATGCTAGAGTCTTAAAGTAATTTCTGGATGGTGTTTTGCTAGGGTTTTCTGCTGACCATGAAAGTGCCCTTTCTGTCTTCATGCTATCTAGTAAGCGGACCTCGATTTTGCTAAACCTATTTTCATACTACGTTTGTCATTTCATCTTAAATCACCGCCAATATATGTGGGGGCCTCTGTCTGCCTTTTGGGAAAATTTCTCTAGAGGTGAGCCAGGACTGTCTTTTCCTCTGCTAGGATTAGGTAGTTCTCCGGCTGGCGCAGGGCATCTAGGGATAAAAAAACGTAGGCATGCTACCCGGCCACTTCTAGTTGTGCGGCAGGTTTAGTTCATGGTCAGTATAGTTTCCATCTTCCAAGAGCTAGTTCTCATATATGCTGGGCTATGTTCTCTCGCCATTGAGAATCATGACAGTACCTATAACTTATGTGCAGAACATTGGTCAGGCATATCACATTCAATAACACAATACTATTATGAGTAAAAAACATGGTTAACATATCAGCTTTAGATATTCATGATTAGAACATGTAGACCTACATCGGACTTAAAAGCTTAAAAAAGTTTGCTGAATATACCTTGAATATTACATTTCACTACATTTCTTATTTTATTTTCACCCATTACACTGCATTATAAAAAGGCATGTATTAACTTTAGTTCTCAGCTACATTTCCTAAATTGTGAGCAAATAGATTAGGTACACTTAGAAAAAAAATCTAAAAAATAACAGCCTCCTCCATAACCCCTCTAGCTGTCCTTTCCATCACCAAGAGAAGTGAGTGTTTTTGCCATCTTAGACAAAAATGGTTAAACCATTTGCTCATAATTTGGGAAAGATCATATTAATGTAAATTTCGCTAAATAGACTCCTCCAGCCTTGCATTGGATACTGGTAAGGGTATATATTAAACCTATTGTTTTTAAAGATGTAGTTGACAATTTTTACAAACTGAACTTGAAGCAGAGAATTTGTCAAACTCACAAAATATCTAGTATTTACCTGAAAACTCCCTGCCGCTAGCATACTGCTGATCTAATATTCCTGCTCATTGTTGGAAACAGTTTTGCAGGATTTTTGAGCTGACCAAACACAGGTTACAGCTACCGTTAATTCCTGGCTGCAACGCTGATGATACTATGGTTACATGACTGCATTGGCCATTGACTATTTATATTTGTCCCAAGGATATTGTTGGGACCTAATATCTGCAGGCCACTGTAACATGGACCAGCAGGACAACTGAGCTGGAAGCACTGGAATTTTCTTTGGGATTTCCAGGATAAGTAATCATTTTGAGTATTCCCTTCTCTGTGTCCATTTCTTACAAATCTTAAACATCTTAAAATGTATCTATAATTTCTGCACATAACATTATTGCTGCAGGCCACTGAACAAAGGCTGATGGTATTACCGTTGTGGCAGCATTACAATCATGGGTTATTTATAAGATAAGTAATAATTTTTCATTATTCACTAGTCTTTGTACATTTCTTTCACAAATCTTGGACAATTAATTAAAAAATGTACCTATACCTTATGTGCAGAACATTGGTCAGGCATATCACATTCAATAACACAATACTATTATGAGTAAAAAACATGGTTAACATATCAGCTTTAGATATTCATGATTAGAACATGTAGACCTACATCGGACTTAAAAGCTTAAAAAAGTTTACTGAATATACCTTGAATATTACATTTCACTACATTTCTTATTTTATTTTCACCCATTACACTGCATTATATTAAGGCATGTATTAACTTTAGTTCTCAGCTACATTTCCTAAATTGTGAGCAAATAGATTAGGTACACTTAGAAAAAAAATCTAAAAAATGACAGCCTCCTCCATAACCCCTCTAGGTGTCCTTTCCATCACCAAGAGGAGTGTGTGTTTTTGCCATCTTAGACAAAAATGGTTAATCCATTTGCTCATAATTTGGGAAAGATCATATTAATGTAAATTTCGCTAAATTGACTCCTCCAGCCTTGCATTGGATACGGGTAAGAGTGTATGTTAATCCTATTGTTTTTAAAGATGAAGTTAACAATTTTTAAAAACTGAACTTGAAGCAGAGAATTTGTCAAACTCACAAAATATTTAGTATTTACCTCAAAACTCCATGCCGCTAGCATACTCCTAATCTAATATTCCTGCTCATACTTGGAAACAGTTTTGCTGGATTTTTGAGCTGACCAAACACAGGTTACAGCTACCGTCAATTCCTGGCTGCAACGCTGATGATACTACGGTTACATGACTGCATTGGCCATTGACTATTTATATCTGTCCCGAGGATATTGTTGGGACATAATATCTGCAGGCCACTCTAACAAGGACCAGCAGGACAACTGAGCTGGAAGCACTGGAATTTTCTTTGGGATTTACAGGATAAGTAATCATTTTGAGTATTCCCTTCTCTGTGTCCATTTCTTACAAATCTTAAACAACTTAAAATGTATCTATAATTTCTGCACATAACATTATTGCTGCAAGCCACTGAACAAAGGCTGATGGTATTACCGTTGTCGCAGCATTACAATCATGGGTTATTTATAAGATAAGTAATAATTTTTCATTATTCACTAGTCTTTGTACATTTCTTTCACAAATCTTGGACATTTAATTAAAAAATGTACCTATAACTTATGTGCAGAACATTGGTCAGGCATATCACATTCAATAACACAATACTATTATGAGTAAAAAACATGGTTAACATATCAGCTTTAGATATTCATGATTAGAACATGTAGACCTACATCGGACTTAAAAGCTTAAAAAAGTTTGCTGAATATACCTTGAATATTAAATTTCACTACATTTCTTATTTTATTTTCACCCATTACACTGCATTATCAAAAGGAATGTATTAACTTTAGTTCTCAGATACATTTCCTAAATTGTGAGCAAATAGATTAGGTACACTTAGAAACAAAATCTAAAAAATAACAGCCTCCTCCATAACCCCTCTAGCTGTCCTTTCCATCACCAAGAGAAGTGTGTGTTTTTGCCATCTTAGACAAAAATGGTTAATCCATTTGCTCATAATTTGGGAAAGATCATATTAATGTAAATTTCGCTAAATGGACTCCTCCAGCCTTGCATTGGATACTGGTAAGAGTATATGTTAAACCTATTGTTTTTAAAGATGTAGTTAACAATTTTTCAAAACTGAACTTGAAGCAGAGAATTTGTCAAACTCATAAAATATCTAGTATTTACCTGAAAACTCCATGCAGCTAGCATACTGCTGATCTAATATTCCTGCTTAAACTTGGAAACAGTTTTGCAGGATTTTTGAGCTGACCAAACACAGGTTACAGCTACCGTCAATTCCTGGCTGCACTGCTGATGATACTATGGTTACATGACTGCATTGGCCATTGACTATTTATATTTGTCCCAAGGATATTGTTGGGACCTAATATCTGCAGGCCACTGTAACAAGGACCAGCAGGACAACTGAGCTGGAAGCACTGGAATTTTCTTTGGGATTTCCAGGATAAGTAATCATTTTGAGTATTCCCTTCTCTGTGTCCATTTCTTACAAATCTTAAACATCTTAAAATGTATCTATAATTTCTGCACATAACATTATTGCTGCAGGCCAGTGAACAAAGGCTGATGGTATTACCGTTGTGGCAGCATTACAATCATGGGTTATTTATAAGATAAGTAATAATTTTTCATTATTCACTAGTCTTTGTACATTTTTTTCACAAATCTTGGACAATTAATTAAAAAATGTACCTATACCTTATGTGCAGAACATTGGTCAGGCATATCACATTCAATAACACAATACTATTATGAGTAAAAAACATGGTTAACATATCAGCTTTAGATATTCATGATTAGAACATGTAGACCTACATCGGACTTAAAAGCTTAAAAAAGTTTACTGAATATACCTTGAATATTACATTTCACTACATTTCTTATTTTATTTTCACCCATTACACTGCATTATATTAAGGCATGTATTAACTTTAGTTCTCAGCTACATTTCCTAAATTGTGAGCAAATAGATTAGGTACACTTAGAAAAAAAATCTAAAAAATAACAGCCTCCTCCATAACCCCTCTAGAAGTCCTTTCCATCACCAAGAGAAGTGTGTGTTTTTGCCATCTTAGACAAAAATGGTTAATCCATTTGCTCATAATTTGGGAAAGATCATATTAATGTAAATTTCGCTAAATTGACTCCTCCAGCCTTGCATTGGATACTGGTAAGAGTGTATGTTAATCCTATTGTTTTTAAAGATGAAGTTAACAATTTTTAAAAACTGAACTTGAAGCAGAGAATTTGTCAAACTCACAAAATATTTAGTATTTACCTCAAAACTCCATGCCGCTAGCATACTCCTAATCTAATATTCCTGCTCATACTTGGAAACAGTTTTGCTGGATTTTTGAGCTGACCAAACACAGGTTACAGCTACCGTCAATTCCTGGCTGCACCGCTGATGATACTATGGTTAAATGACTGCATTGGCCATTGACTATATCTGTCCCGAGGATATTGTTGGGACCTAATATCTGCAGGCCACTGTAACAAGGACCAGCAGGACAACTGAGCTGGAAGCACTGGAATTTTCTTTGGGATTTACAGGATAAGTAATCATTTTGAGTATTCCCTTCTCTGTGTTCATTTCTTACAAATCTTAAACAACTTAAAATGTATCTATAATTTCTGCACATAACATTATTGCTGCGGGCCACTGAACAAAGGCTGATGGTATTACCGTTGTGGCAGCATTACAATCATGGGTTATTTATAAGATAAGTAATAATTTTTCATTATTCACTAGTCTTTGTACATTTCTTTCACAAATCTTGGACAATTAATTAAAAAATGTACCTATACCTTATGTGCAGAACATTGGTCAGGCATATCACATTCAATAACACAATACTATTATGAGTAAAAAACATGGTTAACATACCAGCTTTAGATATTCATGATTAGAACATGTAGACCTACATCGGACTTAAAAGCTTAAAAAAGTTTACTGAATATACCTTGAATATTACATTTCACTACATTTCTTATTTTATTTTCACCCATTACACTGCATTATAAAAAGGCATGTATTAACTTTAGTTCTCAGCTACATTTCCTAAATTGTGAACAAATAGATTAGGTACACTTAGAAAAAAAAATCTAAAAAATAACAACCTCCTCCATAACCCCTTTAGCTGTCCTTTCCATCACCAAGAGAAGTGTGTGTTTTTGCCATCTTAGACAAAAATGGTTAATCCATTTGCTCATAATTTGGGAAAGATCATAATAATGTAAATTTCACTAAATGGACTCCTCCAGCCTTGCATTGGATACTGGTAAGAGTATATGTTAAACCTATTGTTTTTAAAGATGTAGTTAACAATTTTTAAAAACTGAACTTGAAGCAGAGAATTTGTCAAACTCACAAAATATCTAGTATTTACCTGAAAACTCCATGCAGCTAGCATACTGCTGATCTAATATTCCTGCTCAAACTTGGAAACAGTTTTGCAGGATTTTTGAGCTGACCAAACACAGGTTACAGCTACCGTCAATTACTGGCTGCACCGCTGATGATACTACAGTTACATAACTGCATTGGCCATTGACTATTTATATCTGTCCCGAGGATATTGTTGGGACCTAATATCTGCAGGCAACTGTAACAAGGACCAGCAGGACAACTGAGCTGGAAGCACTGGAATTTTCTATGGGATTTACAGGATAAGTAATTATTTTGAGTATTCCCTTCTCTGTGTCCATTTCTTACAAATCTTAAACAACTTAAAATGTATCTATAATTTCTGCACATAACATTATTGCTGCAGGCCACTGAACAAAGGCTGATGGTATTACCGGTGTGGCAGCATTACAATCATGGGTTATTTATAAGATAAGTAATAATTTTTCATTATTCACTAGTCTTTGTACATTTCTTTCACAAATCTTGGACAATTAATTAAAAAATGTACCTATAACTTATGTGCAGAACATTGGTCAGGCATATCACATTCAATAACAAAATACTATTATGAGTAAAAAAACATGGTTAACATATCAGCTTTACATATTCATGATTAGAACATGTAGACCTTCATCGGACTTAAAAGCTTAAAAAACTTTACTGAATATACCTTGAATATTACATTTCACTGCATTTCTTATTGTATTTTCACCCATTACACTGCATTATAAAAAGGCATGTATTAACTTTAGTTCTCAGCTACATTTCCTAAATTGTGAGCAAATAGATTAGGTACACTTAGAAAAAAAATCTAAAAAATAACAGCCTCCTCCATAACCCCTCTAGCTGTCCTTTCCATCACCAAGAGAAGTGTGTGTTTTTGCCATCTTAGACAAAAATGGTTAATCCATTTGCTCATAATTTGGGAAAGATCATATTAATGTAAATTTCGCTAAATAGACTCCTCCAGCCTTGCATTGGATACTGGTAAGAGTATATATTAAACCTATTGTTTTTAAAGATGTAGTTGACAATTTTTACAAACTGAACTTGAAGCAGAGAATTTGTCAAACTCACAAAATATCTAGTATTTACCTGAAAACTCCCTGCCGCTAGCATACTGCTGATCTAATATTCCTGCTCATTGTTGGAAACAGTTTTGCAGGATTTTTGAGCTGACCAAACACAGGTTACAGCTACCGTTAATTCCTGGCTGCACCGCTGATGATACTATGGTTACATGACTGCATTGGCCATTGACTATTTATATTTGTCCCAAGGATATTGTTGGGACTTAATATCTGCAGGCCACTGTAACAAGGACCAGCAGGACAACTGAGCTGGAAGCACTGGAATTTTCTTTGGGATTTCCAGGATAAGTAATCATTTTGAGTATTCCCTTCTCTGTGTCCATTTCTTACAAATCTTAAACATCTTAAAATGTATCTATAATTTCTGCACATAACATTATTGCTGCAGGCCACTGAACAAAGGCTGATGGTATTACTGTTGTGGCAGCATTACAATCATGGGTTATTTATAAGATAAGTAATAATTTTTCATTATTCACTAGTCTTTGTACATTTTTTTCACAAATCTTGGACAATTAATTAAAAAATGTACCTATACCTTATGTGCAGAACATTGGTCAGGCATATCACATTCAATAACACAATACTATTATGAGTAAAAAACATGGTTAACATATCAGCTTTAGATATTCATGATTAGAACATGTAGACCTACATCGGACTTAAAAGCTTAAAAAAGTTTACTGAATATACCTTGAATATTACATTTCACTACATTTCTTATTTTATTTTCACCCATTACACTGCATTATATTAAGGCATGTATTAACTTTAGTTCTCAGCTACATTTCCTAAATTGTGAGCAAATAGATTAGGTACACTTAGAAAAAAAATCTAAAAAATAACAGCCTCCTCCATAACCCCTCTAGATGTCCTTTCCATCACCAAGAGAAGTGTGTGTTTTTGCCATCTTAGACAAAAATGGTTAATCCATTTGCTCATAATTTGGGAAAGATCATATTAATGTAAATTTCGCTAAATTGACTCCTCCAGCCTTGCATTGGATACTGGTAAGAGTGTATGTTAATCCTATTGTTTTTAAAGATGAAGTTAACAATTTTTAAAAACTGAACTTGAAGCAGAGAATTTGTCAAACTCACAAAATATTTAGTATTTACCTCAAAACCCCATGCCGCTAGCATACTCCTAATCTAATATTCCTGCTCATACTTGGAAACAGTTTTGCTGGATTTTTGAGCTGACCAAACACAGGTTACAGCTACCGTCAATTCCTGGCTGCACCGCTGATGATACTACGGTTACATGACTGCATTGGCCATTGACTATTTATATTTGTCCCAAGGATATTGTTGGGACCTAATATCTGCAGGCCACTGTAACAAGGACCAGCAGGACAACTGAGCTGGAAGCACTGGAATTTTCTTTGGGATTTCCAGGATAAGTAATCATTTTGAGTATTCCCTTCTCTGTGTCCATTTCTTACAAATCTTAAACATCTTAAAATGTATCTATAATTTCTGCACATAACATTATTGCTGCAGGCCACTGAACAAAGGCTGATGGTATTACTGTTGTGGCAGCATTACAATCATGGGTTATTTATAAGATAAGTAATAATTTTTCATTATTCACTAGTCTTTGTACATTTTTTTCACAAATCTTGGACAATTAATTAAAAAATGTACCTATACCTTATGTGCAGAACATTGGTCAGGCATATCACATTCAATAACACAATACTATTATGAGTAAAAAACATGGTTAACATATCAGCTTTAGATATTCATGATTAGAACATGTAGACCTACATCGGACTTAAAAGCTTAAAAAAGTTTACTGAATATACCTTGAATATTACATTTCACTACATTTCTTATTTTATTTTCACCCATTACACTGCATTATATTAAGGCATGTATTAACTTTAGTTCTCAGCTACATTTCCTAAATTGTGAGCAAATAGATTAGGTACACTTAGAAAAAAAATCTAAAAAATAACAGCCTCCTCCATAACCCCTCTAGAAGTCCTTTCCATCACCAAGAGAAGTGTGTGTTTTTGCCATCTTAGACAAAAATGGTTAATCCATTTGCTCATAATTTGGGAAAGATCATATTAATGTAAATTTCGCTAAATTGACTCCTCCAGCCTTGCATTGGATACTGGTAAGAGTGTATGTTAATCCTATTGTTTTTAAAGATGAAGTTAACAATTTTTAAAAACTGAACTTGAAGCAGAGAATTTGTCAAACTCACAAAATATTTAGTATTTACCTCAAAACCCCATGCCGCTAGCATACTCCTAATCTAATATTCCTGCTCATACTTGGAAACAGTTTTGCTGGATTTTTGAGCTGACCAAACACAGGTTACAGCTACCGTCAATTCCTGGCTGCACCGCTGATGATACTATGGTTAAATGACTGCATTGGCCATTGACTATTTATATCTGTCCCGAGGATATTGTTGGGACTTAATATCTGCAGGCCACTGTAACAAGGACCAGCAGGACAACTGAGCTGGAAGCACTGGAATTTTCTTTGGGATTTCCAGGATAAGTAATCATTTTGAGTATTCCCTTCTCTGTGTCCATTTCTTACAAATCTTAAACATCTTAAAATGTATCTATAATTTCTGCACATAACATTATTGCTGCAGGCCACTGAACAAAGGCTGATGGTATTACTGTTGTGGCAGCATTACAATCATGGGTTATTTATAAGATAAGTAATAATTTTTCATTATTCACTAGTCTTTGTACATTTTTTTCACAAATCTTGGACAATTAATTAAAAAATGTACCTATAACTTATGTGCAGAACATTGGTCAGGCATATCACATTCAATAACAAAATACTATTATGAGTAAAAAAACATGGTTAACATATCAGCTTTACATATTCATGATTAGAACATGTAGACCTTCATCGGACTTAAAAGCTTAAAAAACTTTACTGAATATACCTTGAATATTACATTTCACTGCATTTCTTATTGTATTTTCACCCATTACACTGCATTATAAAAAGGCATGTATTAACTTTAGTTCTCAGCTACATTTCCTAAATTGTGAGCAAATAGATTAGGTACACTTAGAAAAAAAATCTAAAAAATAACAGCCTCCTCCATAACCCCTCTAGCTGTCCTTTCCATCACCAAGAGAAGTGTGTGTTTTTGCCATCTTAGACAAAAATGGTTAATCCATTTGCTCATAATTTGGGAAAGATCATATTAATGTAAATTTCGCTAAATAGACTCCTCCAGCCTTGCATTGGATACTGGTAAGAGTATATATTAAACCTATTGTTTTTAAAGATGTAGTTGACAATTTTTACAAACTGAACTTGAAGCAGAGAATTTGTCAAACTCACAAAATATCTAGTATTTACCTGAAAACTCCCTGCCGCTAGCATACTGCTGATCTAATATTCCTGCTCATTGTTGGAAACAGTTTTGCAGGATTTTTGAGCTGACCAAACACAGGTTACAGCTACCGTTAATTCCTGGCTGCACCGCTGATGATACTATGGTTACATGACTGCATTGGCCATTGACTATTTATATTTGTCCCAAGGATATTGTTGGGACTTAATATCTGCAGGCCACTGTAACAAGGACCAGCAGGACAACTGAGCTGGAAGCACTGGAATTTTCTTTGGGATTTCCAGGATAAGTAATCATTTTGAGTATTCCCTTCTCTGTGTCCATTTCTTACAAATCTTAAACATCTTAAAATGTATCTATAATTTCTGCACATAACATTATTGCTGCAGGCCACTGAACAAAGGCTGATGGTATTACTGTTGTGGCAGCATTACAATCATGGGTTATTTATAAGATAAGTAATAATTTTTCATTATTCACTAGTCTTTGTACATTTTTTTCACAAATCTTGGACAATTAATTAAAAAATGTACCTATACCTTATGTGCAGAACATTGGTCAGGCATATCACATTCAATAACACAATACTATTATGAGTAAAAAACATGGTTAACATATCAGCTTTAGATATTCATGATTAGAACATGTAGACCTACATCGGACTTAAAAGCTTAAAAAAGTTTACTGAATATACCTTGAATATTACATTTCACTACATTTCTTATTTTATTTTCACCCATTACACTGCATTATATTAAGGCATGTATTAACTTTAGTTCTCAGCTACATTTCCTAAATTGTGAGCAAATAGATTAGGTACACTTAGAAAAAAAATCTAAAAAATAACAGCCTCCTCCATAACCCCTCTAGAAGTCCTTTCCATCACCAAGAGAAGTGTGTGTTTTTGCCATCTTAGACAAAAATGGTTAATCCATTTGCTCATAATTTGGGAAAGATCATATTAATGTAAATTTCGCTAAATTGACTCCTCCAGCCTTGCATTGGATACTGGTAAGAGTGTATGTTAATCCTATTGTTTTTAAAGATGAAGTTAACAATTTTTAAAAACTGAACTTGAAGCAGAGAATTTGTCAAACTCACAAAATATTTAGTATTTACCTCAAAACCCCATGCCGCTAGCATACTCCTAATCTAATATTCCTGCTCATACTTGGAAACAGTTTTGCTGGATTTTTGAGCTGACCAAACACAGGTTACAGCTACCGTCAATTCCTGGCTGCACCGCTGATGATACTATGGTTAAATGACTGCATTGGCCATTGACTATTTATATCTGTCCCCAGGATATTGTTGGGACTTAATATCTGCAGGCCACTGTAACAAGGACCAGCAGGACAACTGAGCTGGAAGCACTGGAATTTTCTTTGGGATTTCCAGGATAAGTAATCATTTTGAGTATTCCCTTCTCTGTGTCCATTTCTTACAAATCTTAAACATCTTAAAATGTATCTATAATTTCTGCACATAACATTATTGCTGCAGGCCACTGAACAAAGGCTGATGGTATTACTGTTGTGGCAGCATTACAATCATGGGTTATTTATAAGATAAGTAATAATTTTTCATTATTCACTAGTCTTTGTACATTTTTTTCACAAATCTTGGACAATTAATTAAAAAATGTACCTATACCTTATGTGCAGAACATTGGTCAGGCATATCACATTCAATAACACAATACTATTATGAGTAAAAAACATGGTTAACATATCAGCTTTAGATATTCATGATTAGAACATGTAGACCTACATCGGACTTAAAAGCTTAAAAAAGTTTACTGAATATACCTTGAATATTACATTTCACTACATTTCTTATTTTATTTTCACCCATTACACTGCATTATATTAAGGCATGTATTAACTTTAGTTCTCAGCTACATTTCCTAAATTGTGAGCAAATAGATTAGGTACACTTAGAAAAAAAATCTAAAAAATAACAGCCTCCTCCATAACCCCTCTAGAAGTCCTTTCCATCACCAAGAGAAGTGTGTGTTTTTGCCATCTTAGACAAAAATGGTTAATCCATTTGCTCATAATTTGGGAAAGATCATATTAATGTAAATTTCGCTAAATTGACTCCTCCAGCCTTGCATTGGATACTGGTAAGAGTGTATGTTAATCCTATTGTTTTTAAAGATGAAGTTAACAATTTTTAAAAACTGAACTTGAAGCAGAGAATTTGTCAAACTCACAAAATATTTAGTATTTACCTCAAAACTCCATGCCGCTAGCATACTCCTAATCTAATATTCCTGCTCATACTTGGAAACAGTTTTGCTGGATTTTTGAGCTGACCAAACACAGGTTACAGCTACCGTCAATTCCTGGCTGCACCGCTGATGATACTATGGTTAAATGACTGCATTGGCCATTGACTATTTATATCTGTCCCGAGGATATTGTGGGGACATAATATCTGCAGGCCACTCTAACAAGGACCAGCAGGACAACTGAGATGGAAGCACAGGAATTTTCTTTGGGATTTACAGGATAAGTAATCATTTTGAGTATTCCCTTCTCTGTCTCCATTTCTTACAAATCTTAAACAACTTAAAATGTATCTATAATTTCTGCACATAACATTATTGCTGCAGGCCACTGAACAAAGGCTGATGGTATTACCGTTGTGGCAGCATTACAATCATGGGTTATTTATAAGATAAGTAATAATTTTTCATTATTCACTAGTCTTTGTACATTTCTTTCACAAATCTTGGACATTTAATTAAAAAATGTACCTATAACTTATGTGCAGAACATTGGTCAGGCATATCACATTCAATAACACAATACTATTATGAGTAAAAAACATGGTTAACATATCAGCTTTAGATATTCATGATTAGAACATGTAGACCTACATCGGACTTAAAAGCTTAAAAAAGTTTACTGAATATACCTTGAATATTACATTTCACTACATTTCTTATTTTATTTTCACCCATTACACTACATTATCAAAAGGAATGTATTAACTTTAGTTCTCAGATACATTTCCTAAATTGTGAGCAAATAGATTAGGTACACTTAGAAAAAAAATCTAAAAAATAACAGCCTCCTCCATAACCCCTCTAGATGTCCTTTCCATCACCAAGAGAAGTGTGTGTTTTTGCCATCTTAGACAAAAATGGTTAATCCATTTGCTCATAATTTGGGAAAGATCATATTAATGTAAATTTCGCTAAATGGGCTCCTCCAGCCTTGCATTGGATACTGGTAAGAGTATATGTTAAACCTATTGATTTTAAAGATGTAGTTAACAATTTTTAAAAACTGAACTTGAAGCAGAGAATTTGTCAAACTCACAAAATATCTAGTATTTACCTGAAAACTCCATGCAGCTAGCATACTGCTGATCTAATATTCCTGCTCAAACTTGGAAACAGTTTTGCAGGATTTTTGAGCTGACCAAACACAGGTTACAGCTACCGTCAATTCCTGGCTGCACCGCTGATGATACTATGGTTACATGACTGCATTGGCCATTGACTATTTATATCTGTCCCAAGGATATTGTTGGGACCTAATATCTGCAGGCCACTCTAACAAGGACCAGCAGGACAACTGAGCTGGAAGCACTGGAATTTTCTTTGGGATTTACAGGATAAGTAATCATTTTGAGTACTCCCTTCTCTGTGTCCATTTCTTACAAATCTTAAACAACTTAAAATGTATCTATAATTTCTGCACATAACATTATTGCTGCAGGCCACTGAACAAAGGCTGTTGGTATTACCGGTGTGGCAGCATTATAATCATGGGTTATTTATAAGATAAGTAATACTTTTTTATTATTCACTAGTCTTTGTACATTTTTTCACAAATCTTGGACAATTAATTAAAAAATGTACCTATACCTTATGTGCAGAACATTGGACAGACATATCACGTTCAATAACACAATACTATTATGAGTAAAAAACATGGTTAACATATCAGCTTTAGATATTCATGATTAGAACATGTAGACCTACATCGGACTTAAAAGCTTAAAAAAGTTTCCTAAATATACCTTGAATATTACATTTCACTACATTTCTTATTGTATTTTCACCCATTACACTGCATTATAAAATGGAATGTATTAACTTTAGTTCTCAGATACATTTCCTAAATTATGAGCAAATTGATTAGGTACACTTAGAAAAAAAATCTAAAAAATAACAGCCTCCTCCATAACCCCTCTAGCTGTCCTTTCCATCACCAAGAGAATTGTGTGTTTTTGCCATCTTAGACAAAAATGGTTAATCCATTTGCTCATAATTTGGGAAAGATCATATTAATGTAAATTTCGCTAAATGGACTCCTCCAGCCTTGCACTGGATACTGGTAAGAGTATATGTTAAACCTATTGTTTTTAAAGATGTAGTTAACAATTTTTAAAAACTGAAATTGAAGCAGAGAATTTGTCAAACTCACTAAATATCTGGTATTTACCTGAAAACTCCCTGCCGCTAGCATACTGCTGATCTAATATTGCTGCTCATAGTTGGCAACAGTTTTGCAGGATTTTTGAGCTGACCAAACACAGGTTACAGCTACCGTCAATTCCTGGCTGCACTGCTGATGATACTACGGTTACATGACTGCATTGGCCACTGACTACTTATATCTGTCCAAGGATATTGTTGGGACCTAATTTCTGCAGGCCACTCTAACAAGGACCAGCAGGACAACTGAGCTGGAAGCACTGGAATTTTCTTTGGGATTTACAGGATAAGTAATCATTTTGCGTATTCCCTTCTCTGTGTCCATTTCTTACAAATGTTAAACAACTTAAAATGTATCTATAATTTCTGCACATAACATTATTGCTGCAGGCCACTGAACAAAGGCTGATGGTATTACCGTTGTGGCAGCATTACAATCATGGGTTATTTATAAGATAAGTAATAATTTTTCATTATTCACTAGTCTTTGTACATTTCTTTCACAAATCTTGGACATTTAATTAAAAAATGTACCTATAACTTATGTGCAGAACATTGGTCAGGCATATCACATTCAATAACACAATACTATTATGAGTAAAAAACATGGTTAACATATCAGCTTTAGATATTCATGATTAGAACATGTAGACCTACATCGGACTTAAAAGCTTAAAAAAGTTTACTGAATATACCTTGAATATTACATTTCACTACATTTCTTATTTTATTTTCACCCATTACACTGCATTATCAAAAGGAATGTATTAACTTTAGTTCTCAGATACATTTCCTAAATTGTGAGCAAATAGATTAGGTACACTTAGAAAAAAAATCTAAAAAATAACAGCCTCCTCCATAACCCCTCTAGCTGTCCTTTCCATCACCAAGAGAAGTGTGTGTTTTTGCCATCTTAGACAAAAATGGTTAATCCATTTGCTCATAATTTGGGAAAGATCATATTAATGTAAATTTCGCTAAATAGACTCTTCCAGCCTTGCATTGGATACTGGTAAGAGTATATGTTAAAACTATTGTTTTTAAAGATGTAGTTAACAATATTTAAAAACTGAACTTGAAGCAGAGAATTTGTCAAACTCACAAAATATCTAGTATTTACCTGAAAACTCCCTGCCGCTAGCATACTGCTGATCTAATATTCCTGCTCATTGTTGGAAACAGTTTTGCAGGATTTTTGAGCTGACCAAACACAGGTTACAGCTACCGTCAATTCCTGGCTGCACCGCTGATGATACTATGGTTACATGACTGCATTGGCCATTGACTATTTATATTTGTCCCAAGGATATTGTTGGGACTTAATATCTGCAGGCCACTGTAACAAGGACCAGCAGGACAACTGAGCTGGAAGCACTGGAATTTTCTTTGGGATTTACAGGATAAGTAATCATTTTGTGTATTCCCTTCTCTGTGTCCATTTCTTACAAATCTTAAACAACTTAAAATGTATCTATAATTTCTGCACATAACATTATTGCTGCAGGCTACTGAACAAAGGCTGATGGTATTACCGGTGTGGCAGCATTACAATCATGGGTTATTTATAAGATAAGTAATAATTTTTCATTATTCACTAGTCTTTGTACATTTTTTTCACAAATCTTGGACAATTAAATAAAATACCCATACCTTATAAGCAGAACATTGGTCAGGCATATCACATTCAATAACACAATACTATTATGAGTAAAAAACATGGTTAACATATCAGCTTTACATATTCATGATTAGAACATGTAGACCTACTGTACATCGGAGTTAAAAGCTTAAAAATGTTTACTGAATATACCTTGAATATTACATTTCACTACATTTCTTATTGTATTTTCACCCATTACACTGCATTATAAAAAGGCATGTATTAACTTTAGTTCTCAGCTACATTTCCTAAATTGTGAGCAAATAGATTAGGTACACTTAGAAAAAAAATCTAAAAAATAACAGCCTCCTCCATAACCCCTCTAGCTGTCCTTTCCATCACCAAGAGAAGTGAGTGTTTTGGCCATCTTAGACAAAAATGGTTAATCCATTTGCTCATAATTTGGGAAAGATCATATTAATGTAAATTTCGCTAAATAGACTCCTCCAGCCTTGCATTGGATACTGGTAAGAGTATATATTAAACCTATTGTTTTTAAAGATGTAGTTGACAATTTTTACAAACTGAACTTGAAGCAGAGAATTTGTCAAACTCACAAAATATCTAGTATTTACCTGAAAACTCCATGCCGCTACCATACTGCTGATCTAATATTCCTGCTCATTGTTGGAAACAGTTTTGCAGGATTTTTGAGCTGACCAAACACAGGTTACAGCTACCGTTAATTCCTGGCTGCACCGCTGATGATACTATGGTTACATGACTGCATTGGCCATTGACTATTTATATTTGTCCCAAGGATATTGTTGGGACCTAATATCTGCAGGCCACTGTAACATGGACCAGCAGGACAACTGAGCTGGAAGCACTGGAATTTTCTTTGGGATTTCCAGGATAAGTAATCATTTTGAGTATTCCCTTCTCTGTGTCCATTTCTTACAAATCTTAAACATCTTAAAATGTATCTATAATTTCTGCACATAACATTATTGCTGCAGGCCACTGAACAAAGGCTGATGGTATTACCGTTGTGGCAGCATTACAATCATGGGTTATTTATAAGATAAGTAATAATTTTTCATTATTCACTAGTCTTTGTACATTTCTTTCACAAATCTTGGACAATTAATTAAAAAATGTACCTATACCTTATGTGCAGAACATTGGTCAGGCATATCACATTCAATAACACAATACTATTATGAGTAAAAAACATGGTTAACATATCAGCTTTAGATATTCATGATTAGAACATGTAGACCTACATCGGACTTAAAAGCTTAAAAAAGTTTACTGAATATACCTTGAATATTACATTTCACTACATTTCTTATTTTATTTTCACCCATTACACTGCATTATATTAAGGCATGTATTAACTTTAGTTCTCAGCTACATTTCCTAAATTGTGAGCAAATAGATTAGGTACACTTAGAAAAAAAATCTAAAAAATGACAGCCTCCTCCATAACCCCTCTAGAAGTCCTTTCCATCACCAAGAGAAGTGTGTGTTTTTGCCATCTTAGACAAAAATGGTTAATCCATTTGCTCATAATTTGGGAAAGATCATAATAATGTAAATTTCGCTAAATGGGCTCCTCCAGCCTTGCATTGGATACTGGTAAGAGTATATGTTAAACCTATTGATTTTAAAGATGTAGTTAACAATTTTTAAAAACTGAACTTGAAGCAGAGAATTTGTCAAACTCACAAAATATCTAGTATTTACCTGAAAACTCCATGCAGCTAGCATACTGCTGATCTAATATCCCTGCACAAACTTGGAAACAGTTTTGCAGGATTTTTGAGCTGACCAAACACAGGTTACAGCTACCGTCAATTCCTGGCTGCACCGCTGATGATACTACGGTTACATGACTGCATTGGCCATTGACTATTTATATCTGTCCCGAGGATATTGTTGGGGCATAATATCTGCAGGCCACTGTAACAAGGACCAGCAGGACAACTGAGCTGGAAGCACTGGAATTTTCTTTGGGATTTACAGGATAAGTAATCATTTTGAGTATTCCCTTCTCTGTGTCCATTTCTTACAAATCTTAAACAACTTAAAATGTATCTATAATTTCTGCACATAACATTATTGCTGCAGGCCACTGAACAAAGGCTGATGGTATTACCGTTGTGGCAGCATTACAATCATGGGTTATTTATAAGATAAGTAATAATTTTTCATTATTCACTAGTCTTTGTACATTTCTTTCACAAATCTTGGACAATTAATTAAAAAATGTACCTATAACTTATGTGCAGAACATTGGTCAGGCATATCACATTCAATAACACAATACTATTATGAGTAAAAAACATGGTTAACATATCAGCTTTAGATATTCATGATTAGAACATGTAGACCTACATCGGACTTAAAAGCTTAAAAAAGTTTGCTGAATATACCTTGAATATTACATTTCACTACATTTCTTATTTTATTTTCACCCATTACACTGCATTATAAAAAGGCATGTATTAACTTTAGTTCTCAGCTACATTTCCTAAATTGTGAGCAAATAGATTAGGTACACTTAGAAAAAAAATCTAAAAAATAACAGCCTCCTCCATAACCCCTCTAGCTGTCCTTTCCATCACCAAGAGAAGTGAGTGTTTTTGCCATCTTAGACAAAAATGGTTAAACCATTTGCTCATAATTTGGGAAAGATCATATTAATGTAAATTTCGCTAAATAGACTCCTCCAGCCTTGCATTGGATACTGGTAAGAGTATATATTAAACCTATTGTTTTTAAAGATGTAGTTGACAATTTTTACAAACTGAACTTGAAGCAGAGAATTTGTCAAACTCACAAAATATCTAGTATTTACCTGAAAACTCCCTGCCGCTAGCATACTGCTGATCTAATATTCCTGCTCATTGTTGGAAACAGTTTTGCAGGATTTTTGAGCTGACCAAACACAGGTTACAGCTACCGTTAATTCCTGGCTGCAACGCTGATGATACTATGGTTACATGACTGCATTGGCCATTGACTATTTATATTTGTCCCAAGGATATTGTTGGGACCTAATATCTGCAGGCCACTGTAACATGGACCAGCAGGACAACTGAGCTGGAAGCACTGGAATTTTCTTTGGGATTTCCAGGATAAGTAATCATTTTGAGTATTCCCTTCTCTGTGTCCATTTCTTACAAATCTTAAACATCTTAAAATGTATCTATAATTTCTGCACATAACATTATTGCTGCAGGCCACTGAACAAAGGCTGATGGTATTACCGTTGTGGCAGCATTACAATCATGGGTTATTTATAAGATAAGTAATAATTTTTCATTATTCACTAGTCTTTGTACATTTCTTTCACAAATCTTGGACAATTAATTAAAAAATGTACCTATACCTTATGTGCAGAACATTGGTCAGGCATATCACATTCAATAACACAATACTATTATGAGTAAAAAACATGGTTAACATATCAGCTTTAGATATTCATGATTAGAACATGTAGACCTACATCGGACTTAAAAGCTTAAAAAAGTTTACTGAATATACCTTGAATATTACATTTCACTACATTTCTTATTTTATTTTCACCCATTACACTGCATTATATTAAGGCATGTATTAACTTTAGTTCTCAGCTACATTTCCTAAATTGTGAGCAAATAGATTAGGTACACTTAGAAAAAAAATCTAAAAAATGACAGCCTCCTCCATAACCCCTCTAGGTGTCCTTTCCATCACCAAGAGGAGTGTGTGTTTTTGCCATCTTAGACAAAAATGGTTAATCCATTTGCTCATAATTTGGGAAAGATCATATTAATGTAAATTTCGCTAAATTGACTCCTCCAGCCTTGCATTGGATACGGGTAAGAGTGTATGTTAATCCTATTGTTTTTAAAGATGAAGTTAACAATTTTTAAAAACTGAACTTGAAGCAGAGAATTTGTCAAACTCACAAAATATTTAGTATTTACCTCAAAACTCCATGCCGCTAGCATACTCCTAATCTAATATTCCTGCTCATACTTGGAAACAGTTTTGCTGGATTTTTGAGCTGACCAAACACAGGTTACAGCTACCGTCAATTCCTGGCTGCACCGCTGATGATACTACGTTTACATGACTGCATTGGCCATTGACTATTTATATCTGTCCCGAGGATATTGTTGGGACATAATATCTGCAGGCCACTCTAACAAGGACCAGCAGGACAACTGAGATGGAAGCACAGGAATTTTCTTTGGGATTTACAGGATAAGTAATCATTTTGAGTATTCCCTTCTCTGTCTCCATTTCTTACAAATCTTAAACAACTTAAAATTTATCTATAATTTCTGCACATAACATTATTGCTGCAGGCCACTGAACAAAGGCTGATGGTATTACCGTTGTGGCAGCATTACAATCATGGGTTATTTATAAGATAAGTAATAATTTTTCATTATTCACTAGTCTTTGTACATTTCTTTCACAAATCTTGGACATTTAATTAAAAAATGTACCTATAACTTATGTCCAGAACATTGGTCAGGCATATCACATTCAATAACACAATACTATTATGAGTAAAAAACATGGTTAACATATCAGCTTTAGATATTCATGATTAGAACATGTAGACCTACATCGGACTTAAAAGCTTAAAAAAGTTTACTGAATATACCTTGAATATTACATTTCACTACATTTCTTATTTTATTTTCACCCATTACACTGCATTATCAAAAGGAATGTATTAACTTTAGTTCTCAGATACATTTCCTAAATTGTGAGCAAATAGATTAGGTACACTTAGAAAAAAAATCTAAAAAATAACAGCCTCCTCCTTAACCCCTCTAGAAGTCCTTTCCATCACCAAGAGAAGTGTGTGTTTTTGCCATCTTAGACAAAAATGGTTAATCCATTTGCTCATAATTTGGGAAAGATCATAATAATGTAAATTTCACTAAATGGGCTCCTCCAGCCTTGCATTGGATACTGGTAAGAGTATATGTTAAACCTATTGATTTTAAAGATGTAGTTAACAATTTTTAAAAACTGAACTTGAAGCAGAGAATTTGTCAAACTCACAAAATATCTAGTATTTACCTGAAAACTCCATGCAGCTAGCATACTGCTGATCTAATATCCCTGCACAAACTTGGAAACAGTTTTGCAGGATTTTTGAGCTGACCAAACACAGGTTACAGCTACCGTCAATTCCTGGCTGCACCGCTGATGATACTACGGTTACATGACTGCATTGGCCATTGACTATTTATATCTGTCCCGAGGATATTGTTGGGGCATAATATCTGCAGGCCACTGTAACAAGGACCAGCAGGACAACTGAGCTGGAAGCACTGGAATTTTCTTTGGGATTTACAGGATAAGTAATCATTTTGAGTATTCCCTTCTCTGTGTCCATTTCTTACAAATCTTAAACAACTTAAAATGTATCTATAATTTCTGCACATAACATTATTGCTGCAGGCCACTGAACAAAGGCTGATGGTATTACCGTTGTGGCAGCATTACAATCATGGGTTATTTATAAGATAAGTAATAATTTTTCATTATTCACTAGTCTTTGTACATTTCTTTCACAAATCTTGGACATTTAATTAAAAAATGTACCTTGTTGTGAAATTGGATTCTGGGCTCCCCCGGTGGCCACTTGTGGAATTTAATTTGTGTGCATCATCCCCTCTGTTCACCTGCTCCTATCAGGATGTGGGAGTCGCTATATAACCTTGCTCCTCTGTCAGTTTCATGCCGGTCAACAATGTAATCAGTAGCCTTTCTGTGCTTGTTCCTGCTACTAGACAACTCCCAGCTAAGTTGGACTTTTGTCCTTGTGTGTTTTTGCATTTTGTTCCTGTTCACAGCTGCTGTTTCGTTACTGTGTCTGGAAAGCTCTTGTGAGCGGAAATTGCCACTCTGGTGTTATGAGTTAATGCTAGAGTCTTAAAGTAATTTCTGGATGGTGTTTTGCTAGGGTTTTCTGCTGACCATGAAAGTGCCCTTTCTGTCTTCATGCTATCTAGTAAGCGGACCTCGATTTTGCTAAACCTATTTTCATACTACGTTTGTCATTTCATCTTAAATCACCGCCAATATATGTGGGGGCCTCTGTCTGCCTTTTGGGAAAATTTCTCTAGAGGTGAGCCAGGACTGTCTTTTCCTCTGCTAGGATTAGGTAGTTCTCCGGCTGGCGCTGGGCATCTAGGGATAAAAAAACGTAGGCATGCTACCCGGCCACTTCTAGTTGTGCGGCAGGTTTAGTTCATGGTCAGTATAGTTTCCATCTTCCAAGAGCTAGTTCTCATATATGCTGGGCTATGTTCTCTCGCCATTGAGAATCATGACAGTTTGACCGGCCCAAAAAAGGGTTAAATTACTGGCTGAGAAAGGAGAGAAAAAAGAAGTCTGCTACAATTTTTTTTTTTTTTTTCCCTCTAGTTCTGAGTGTGCTCTTAATTGAATCACTCGCTAGTCTGCCTATACTGCAGCCTTCCTCTCTTCCTCTCCTTCTAATCCTTGAATGGCTCTGTGTTCACCTGTTTCAAATGGATCTTCAGAGTGTAGCTACAGGTTTGAATAATCTCGCCACAAGGGTACAAAATTTGCAAGATTTTGTTGTTCATGCACCTATGTCTGAGCCTAGAATTCCTTTGCCTGAATTCTTCTCGGGGAATAGATCTCACTTTCAAAATTTTCAAAATAATTGCAAATTGTTTTTGTCCCTGAAGTCTCGCTCTGCCGGAGACCCTGCACAGCAGGTCAGGATTGTAATTTCCTTGCTCCGGGGCGACCCTCAAGACTGGGCTTTTGCATTGGCACCAGGGGATCCTGCGTTGCTCAATGTGGATGCGTTTTTTCTGGCCTTGGGGTTGCTTTATGAGGAACCTCATTTAGAGCTTCAGGCGGAAAAGGCCTTGATGTCCTTGTCTCAGGGGCAAGATGAAGCTGAAATATACTGCCAAAAATTCCGCAAATGGTCTGTGCTTACTCAGTGGAATGAGTGCGCCCTGGCGGCGATTTTCAGAGAAGGTCTCTCTGATGCCATTAAGGATGTTATGGTGGGGTTCCCTGTGCCTGCGAGTCTGAATGAGTCCATGACGATGGCTATTCAGATCGATAGGCGTCTGCGGGAGCGCAAACCTGTGCACCATTTGGCGGTGTCTACTGAGAAAACGCCAGAAAATATGCAATGTGATAGAATTCTGTCCAGAAGCGAGCGGCAGAATTTTAGACGAAAAAATGGGTTGTGCTTCTATTGTGGTGATTCAACTCATGTTATATCAGCATGCTTTAAGCGTACTAAGAAGCCTGACAAGTCTGTTTCAATTAGCACTTTACAGTCTAAGTTTATTCTATCTGTGACCCTGATTTGTTCTTTGTCATCTATTACCGCGGACGCCTATGTCGACTCTGGCGCTGCTTTGAGTCTTATGGATTGGTCCTTTGCCAAACGCTGTGGGTATGATTTGGAGCCATTGGAGGCTCCGATACCTCTGAAAGGGATTGACTCCACCCCATTGGCTAGTAATAAACCACAATACTGGACACAAGTGACTATGCGTGTTAATCCGGATCACCAGGAGGTTATTCGCTTTCTGGTGCTGTATAATCTACATGATGTTTTGGTGCTGGGATTGCCATGGCTGCAATCTCATAACCCAGTCCTCGACTGGAGAGCTATGTCTGTGTTAAGCTGGGGATGTAAAGGAACTCATGGGGACGTACCTTTGGTTTCCATTTCATCATCTATTCCCTCGGAGATTCCTGAATTCTTGTCTGACTTTCGTGACGTTTTTGAAGAACCCAAGGTTGGTTCACTACCTCCGCACCGGGAGTGCGATTGTGCCATAGACTTGATCCCGGGTAGTAAATACCCTAAGGGTCGTTTATTTAATCTGTCTGTGCCTGAACACGCTGCTATGCGAGAATATATAAAGGAGTCCTTGGAAAAGGGACATATTCGTCCTTCGTCATCTCCCTTAGGAGCCGGTTTTTTCTTTGTGTCTAAGAAAGACGGCTCTTTGAGGCCGTGTATTGATTATCGACTTTTGAATAAAATCACGGTTAAATATCAATATCCGTTACCACTGCTTACTGATTTGTTTGCTCGTATAAAGGGGGCCAAGTGGTTCTCTAAGATTGATCTCCGTGGGGCGTATAATTTGGTGCGAATCAAGCAGGGGGATGAGTGGAAAACCGCATTTAATACGCCCGAGGGCCATTTTGAGTATTTGGTGATGCCTTTTGGTCTTTCAAATGCCCCTTCAGTCTTCCAGTCCTTTATGCATGACATTTTCCGCGATTATTTGGATAAATTTATGATTGTGTATCTGGATGATATTCTGATTTTTTCGGATGACTGGGACTCTCATGTCCAGCAGGTCAGGAGGGTTTTTCAGGTTTTGCGGTCTAATTCCTTGTGTGTGAAGGGTTCTAAGTGTGTTTTTGGGGTTCAGAAGATTTCCTTCTTGGGATACATTTTTTCCCCCTCTTCCATCGAGATGGATCCTGTCAAGGTTCAGGCTATTGGTGATTGGACGCAACCCTCTTCTCTTAAGAGTCTTCAGAAATTTTTGGGCTTTGCTAACTTTTATCGTCGATTTATTGCTGGTTTTTCTGATGTTGTAAAACCATTGACTGATTTGACTAAGAAGGGTGCTGATGTTGCTGATTGGTCCCCTGATGCTGTGGAGGCCTTTCGGGAGCTCAAGCGCCGCTTTTCTTCCGCCCCAGTGTTGCGTCAGCCTGATGTTGCTCTTCCTTTTCAGGTTGAGGTCGACGCTTCTGAAATCGGAGCTGGGGCGGTGTTGTCGCAGAGAAGTTCCGACTGCTCCGTGATGAGACCTTGTGCTTTTTTTTCCCGTAAATTTTCGCCCGCCGAGCGGAATTATGATATTGGGAATCGGGAGCTTTTGGCCATGAAGTGGGCTTTTGAGGAGTGGCGTCACTGGCTTGAGGGGGCCAGACATCAGGTGGTGGTATTGACTGACCACAAAAATTTAATTTACCTTGAGTCTGCCAGGCGCCTGAATCCTAGACAGGCGCGCTGGTTGTTGTTTTTCTCTCGGTTTAATTTTGTGGTGTCTTACCTACCGGGTTCTAAGAATGTTAAGGCGGATGCCCTTTCTAGGAGTTTTGAGCCTGACTCCCCTGGTAATTCTGAGCCCACAGGTATCCTTAAAGATGGAGTGATATTGTCTGCCGTTTCTCCAGACCTGCGGCGGGCCTTGCAGGAGTTTCAGGCGGATAGACCTGATCGTTGCCCACCTGGTAGACTGTTTGTTCCTGATGATTGGACCAGTAGAGTCATCTCTGAGGTTCATTCTTCTGCATTGGCAGGTCATCCTGGAATCTTTGGTACCAGGTATTTGGTGGCAAGGTCCTTCTGGTGGCCTTCCCTGTCACGAGATGTGCGAGGCTTTGTGCAGTCTTGTGACGTTTGTGCTCGGGCCAAGCCTTGTTGTTCTCGGGCTAGTGGATTGTTGTTACCCTTGCCTATCCCGAAGAGGCCTTGGACGCACATTTCGATGGATTTTATTTCGGATCTGCCTGTTTCTCAGAAGATGTCTGTCATCTGGGTGGTGTGTGACCGTTTCTCTAAGATGGTCCATCTGGTTCCCTTGCCTAAGTTGCCTTCTTCTTCCGAGTTGGTTCCTCTGTTTTTTCAAAATGTTGTTCGTTTGCATGGTATTCCGGAGAATATCGATTCTGACAGAGGGACCCAATTCGTGCCTAGATTTTGGCGGGCATTCTGTGCTAGGATGGGCATAGATTTGTCTTTTTCGTCTGCTTTCCATCCTCAGACTAATGGCCAGACCGAGCGGACTAATCAGACCTTGGAGACATATTTGAGGTGTTTTGTGTCTGCGGATCAGGATGATTGGGTTGCTTTTTTGCCTTTGGCGGAGTTCGCCCTCAATAATCGGGCCAGCTCTGCCACCTTGGTGTCCCCGTTTTTCTGTAATTCGGGGTTTCATCCTCGATTTTCCTCCGGTCAAGTGGAATCTTCGGATTGTCCTGGAGTGGATTCTGTGGTGGAGAGGTTGCATCAGATTTGGGGGCAGGTGGTGGACAATTTGAAGTTGTCCCAGGAGAAGACTCAGCTTTTTGCCAACCGCCGTCGTCGTGTTGGTCCTCGGCTTTGTGTTGGGGACTTGGTGTGGTTGTCTTCTCGTTTTGTCCCTATGAGGGTTTCTTCTCCTAAGTTTAAGCCTCGGTTCATCGGCCCATACAAGATATTGGAGATCCTTAACCCTGTGTCCTTCCGTTTGGACCTCCCTGCATCCTTTTCGATTCATAATGTTTTTCATCGGTCATTGTTGCGCAGGTATGAGGTACCAGCTGTGCCTTCCGTTGAGCCTCCTGCTCCGGTGTTGGTTGAGGGTGAGTTGGAGTACGTTGTGGAAAAGATCTTGGACTCTCGTGTTTCCAGACGGAAACTCCAGTATCTGGTCAAGTGGAAGGGATACGGTCAGGAGGATAATTCTTGGGTCACTGCCTCTGATGTTCATGCCTCCGATCTTGTCCGTGCCTTTCATAGGGCTCATCCTGATCGCCCTGGTGGTTCTGGTGAGGGTTCGGTGCCCCCTCCTTGAGGGGGGGTACTGTTGTGAAATTGGATTCTGGGCTCCCCCGGTGGCCACTTGTGGAATTTAATTTGTGTGCATCATCCCCTCTGTTCACCTGCTCCTATCAGGATGTGGGAGTCGCTATATAACCTTGCTCCTCTGTCAGTTTCATGCCGGTCAACAATGTAATCAGTAGCCTTTCTGTGCTTGTTCCTGCTACTAGACAACTCCCAGCTAAGTTGGACTTTTGTCCTTGTGTGTTTTTGCATTTTGTTCCTGTTCACAGCTGCTGTTTTGTTACTGTGTCTGGAAAGCTCTTGTGAGCGGAAATTGCCACTCTGGTGTTATGAGTTAATGCTAGAGTCTTAAAGTAATTTCTGGATGGTGTTTTGCTAGGGTTTTCTGCTGACCATGAAAGTGCCCTTTCTGTCTTCATGCTATCTAGTAAGCGGACCTCGATTTTGCTAAACCTATTTTCATACTACGTTTGTCATTTCATCTTAAATCACCGCCAATATATGTGGGGGCCTCTGTCTGCCTTTTGGGAAAATTTCTCTAGAGGTGAGCCAGGACTGTCTTTTCCTCTGCTAGGATTAGGTAGTTCTCCGGCTGGCGCAGGGCATCTAGGGATAAAAAAACGTAGGCATGCTACCCGGCCACTTCTAGTTGTGCGGCAGGTTTAGTTCATGGTCAGTATAGTTTCCATCTTCCAAGAGCTAGTTCTCATATATGCTGGGCTATGTTCTCTCGCCATTGAGAATCATGACAGTACCTATAACTTATGTGCAGAACATTGGTCAGGCATATCACATTCAATAACACAATACTATTATGAGTAAAAAACATGGTTAACATATCAGCTTTAGATATTCATGATTAGAACATGTAGACCTACATCGGACTTAAAAGCTTAAAAAAGTTTGCTGAATATACCTTGAATATTACATTTCACTACATTTCTTATTTTATTTTCACCCATTACACTGCATTATAAAAAGGCATGTATTAACTTTAGTTCTCAGCTACATTTCCTAAATTGTGAGCAAATAGATTAGGTACACTTAGAAAAAAAATCTAAAAAATAACAGCCTCCTCCATAACCCCTCTAGCTGTCCTTTCCATCACCAAGAGAAGTGAGTGTTTTTGCCATCTTAGACAAAAATGGTTAAACCATTTGCTCATAATTTGGGAAAGATCATATTAATGTAAATTTCGCTAAATAGACTCCTCCAGCCTTGCATTGGATACTGGTAAGGGTATATATTAAACCTATTGTTTTTAAAGATGTAGTTGACAATTTTTACAAACTGAACTTGAAGCAGAGAATTTGTCAAACTCACAAAATATCTAGTATTTACCTGAAAACTCCCTGCCGCTAGCATACTGCTGATCTAATATTCCTGCTCATTGTTGGAAACAGTTTTGCAGGATTTTTGAGCTGACCAAACACAGGTTACAGCTACCGTTAATTCCTGGCTGCAACGCTGATGATACTATGGTTACATGACTGCATTGGCCATTGACTATTTATATTTGTCCCAAGGATATTGTTGGGACCTAATATCTGCAGGCCACTGTAACATGGACCAGCAGGACAACTGAGCTGGAAGCACTGGAATTTTCTTTGGGATTTCCAGGATAAGTAATCATTTTGAGTATTCCCTTCTCTGTGTCCATTTCTTACAAATCTTAAACATCTTAAAATGTATCTATAATTTCTGCACATAACATTATTGCTGCAGGCCACTGAACAAAGGCTGATGGTATTACCGTTGTGGCAGCATTACAATCATGGGTTATTTATAAGATAAGTAATAATTTTTCATTATTCACTAGTCTTTGTACATTTCTTTCACAAATCTTGGACAATTAATTAAAAAATGTACCTATACCTTATGTGCAGAACATTGGTCAGGCATATCACATTCAATAACACAATACTATTATGAGTAAAAAACATGGTTAACATATCAGCTTTAGATATTCATGATTAGAACATGTAGACCTACATCGGACTTAAAAGCTTAAAAAAGTTTACTGAATATACCTTGAATATTACATTTCACTACATTTCTTATTTTATTTTCACCCATTACACTGCATTATATTAAGGCATGTATTAACTTTAGTTCTCAGCTACATTTCCTAAATTGTGAGCAAATAGATTAGGTACACTTAGAAAAAAAATCTAAAAAATGACAGCCTCCTCCATAACCCCTCTAGGTGTCCTTTCCATCACCAAGAGGAGTGTGTGTTTTTGCCATCTTAGACAAAAATGGTTAATCCATTTGCTCATAATTTGGGAAAGATCATATTAATGTAAATTTCGCTAAATTGACTCCTCCAGCCTTGCATTGGATACGGGTAAGAGTGTATGTTAATCCTATTGTTTTTAAAGATGAAGTTAACAATTTTTAAAAACTGAACTTGAAGCAGAGAATTTGTCAAACTCACAAAATATTTAGTATTTACCTCAAAACTCCATGCCGCTAGCATACTCCTAATCTAATATTCCTGCTCATACTTGGAAACAGTTTTGCTGGATTTTTGAGCTGACCAAACACAGGTTACAGCTACCGTCAATTCCTGGCTGCAACGCTGATGATACTACGGTTACATGACTGCATTGGCCATTGACTATTTATATCTGTCCCGAGGATATTGTTGGGACATAATATCTGCAGGCCACTCTAACAAGGACCAGCAGGACAACTGAGCTGGAAGCACTGGAATTTTCTTTGGGATTTACAGGATAAGTAATCATTTTGAGTATTCCCTTCTCTGTGTCCATTTCTTACAAATCTTAAACAACTTAAAATGTATCTATAATTTCTGCACATAACATTATTGCTGCAAGCCACTGAACAAAGGCTGATGGTATTACCGTTGTCGCAGCATTACAATCATGGGTTATTTATAAGATAAGTAATAATTTTTCATTATTCACTAGTCTTTGTACATTTCTTTCACAAATCTTGGACATTTAATTAAAAAATGTACCTATAACTTATGTGCAGAACATTGGTCAGGCATATCACATTCAATAACACAATACTATTATGAGTAAAAAACATGGTTAACATATCAGCTTTAGATATTCATGATTAGAACATGTAGACCTACATCGGACTTAAAAGCTTAAAAAAGTTTGCTGAATATACCTTGAATATTAAATTTCACTACATTTCTTATTTTATTTTCACCCATTACACTGCATTATCAAAAGGAATGTATTAACTTTAGTTCTCAGATACATTTCCTAAATTGTGAGCAAATAGATTAGGTACACTTAGAAACAAAATCTAAAAAATAACAGCCTCCTCCATAACCCCTCTAGCTGTCCTTTCCATCACCAAGAGAAGTGTGTGTTTTTGCCATCTTAGACAAAAATGGTTAATCCATTTGCTCATAATTTGGGAAAGATCATATTAATGTAAATTTCGCTAAATGGACTCCTCCAGCCTTGCATTGGATACTGGTAAGAGTATATGTTAAACCTATTGTTTTTAAAGATGTAGTTAACAATTTTTCAAAACTGAACTTGAAGCAGAGAATTTGTCAAACTCATAAAATATCTAGTATTTACCTGAAAACTCCATGCAGCTAGCATACTGCTGATCTAATATTCCTGCTTAAACTTGGAAACAGTTTTGCAGGATTTTTGAGCTGACCAAACACAGGTTACAGCTACCGTCAATTCCTGGCTGCACTGCTGATGATACTATGGTTACATGACTGCATTGGCCATTGACTATTTATATTTGTCCCAAGGATATTGTTGGGACCTAATATCTGCAGGCCACTGTAACAAGGACCAGCAGGACAACTGAGCTGGAAGCACTGGAATTTTCTTTGGGATTTCCAGGATAAGTAATCATTTTGAGTATTCCCTTCTCTGTGTCCATTTCTTACAAATCTTAAACATCTTAAAATGTATCTATAATTTCTGCACATAACATTATTGCTGCAGGCCAGTGAACAAAGGCTGATGGTATTACCGTTGTGGCAGCATTACAATCATGGGTTATTTATAAGATAAGTAATAATTTTTCATTATTCACTAGTCTTTGTACATTTTTTTCACAAATCTTGGACAATTAATTAAAAAATGTACCTATACCTTATGTGCAGAACATTGGTCAGGCATATCACATTCAATAACACAATACTATTATGAGTAAAAAACATGGTTAACATATCAGCTTTAGATATTCATGATTAGAACATGTAGACCTACATCGGACTTAAAAGCTTAAAAAAGTTTACTGAATATACCTTGAATATTACATTTCACTACATTTCTTATTTTATTTTCACCCATTACACTGCATTATATTAAGGCATGTATTAACTTTAGTTCTCAGCTACATTTCCTAAATTGTGAGCAAATAGATTAGGTACACTTAGAAAAAAAATCTAAAAAATAACAGCCTCCTCCATAACCCCTCTAGAAGTCCTTTCCATCACCAAGAGAAGTGTGTGTTTTTGCCATCTTAGACAAAAATGGTTAATCCATTTGCTCATAATTTGGGAAAGATCATATTAATGTAAATTTCGCTAAATTGACTCCTCCAGCCTTGCATTGGATACTGGTAAGAGTGTATGTTAATCCTATTGTTTTTAAAGATGAAGTTAACAATTTTTAAAAACTGAACTTGAAGCAGAGAATTTGTCAAACTCACAAAATATTTAGTATTTACCTCAAAACTCCATGCCGCTAGCATACTCCTAATCTAATATTCCTGCTCATACTTGGAAACAGTTTTGCTGGATTTTTGAGCTGACCAAACACAGGTTACAGCTACCGTCAATTCCTGGCTGCACCGCTGATGATACTATGGTTAAATGACTGCATTGGCCATTGACTATATCTGTCCCGAGGATATTGTTGGGACCTAATATCTGCAGGCCACTGTAACAAGGACCAGCAGGACAACTGAGCTGGAAGCACTGGAATTTTCTTTGGGATTTACAGGATAAGTAATCATTTTGAGTATTCCCTTCTCTGTGTTCATTTCTTACAAATCTTAAACAACTTAAAATGTATCTATAATTTCTGCACATAACATTATTGCTGCGGGCCACTGAACAAAGGCTGATGGTATTACCGTTGTGGCAGCATTACAATCATGGGTTATTTATAAGATAAGTAATAATTTTTCATTATTCACTAGTCTTTGTACATTTCTTTCACAAATCTTGGACAATTAATTAAAAAATGTACCTATACCTTATGTGCAGAACATTGGTCAGGCATATCACATTCAATAACACAATACTATTATGAGTAAAAAACATGGTTAACATATCAGCTTTACATATTCATGATTAGAACATGTAGACCTACTGTACATCAGACTTAAAAGCTTAAAAAAGTTTACTGAATATACCTTGAATATTACATTTCACTACATTTCTTATTGTGTTTTCACCCATTACACTGCATTATAAAAAGGCATGTATTAACTTTAGTTCTCAGCTACATTTCCTAAATTGTGAGCAAATAGATTAGGTACACTTAGAAAAAAAATCTAAAAAATAACAGCCTCCTCCATAACCCCTCTAGCTGTCCTTTCCATCACCAAGAGAAGTGTGTGTTTTTGCCATCTTAGACAAAAATGGTTAATCCATTTGCTCATAATTTGGAAAAGATCATATTAATGTAAAGTTCGCTAAATGGACTCCTCCAGCCTTGCATTGGATACTGGTAAGAGTATATGTTAAACCTATTGTTTTTAAAGATGTAGTTAACAATTTTTAAAAACTGAACTTGAAGCAGAGAATTTGTCAAACTCACAAAATATCTAGTATTTACCTGAAAACTCCATGCAGCTAGCATACTGCTGATCTAATATTCCTGCTCAAACTTGGAAACAGTTTTGCAGGATTTTTGAGCTGACCAAACACAGGTTACAGCTACCGTCAATTCCTGGCTGCACCTCTGATAATACTACGGTTACATGACTGCATTGGCCATTGACTATTTATATCTGTCCCGAGGATATTGTTGGGACCTAATATCTGCAGGCCACTGTAACAAGGACCAGCAGGACAACTGAGCTGGAAGCACTGGAATTTTCTTTGGGATTTACAGGATAAGTAATCATTTTGAGTATTCCCTTCTCTGTGTCCATTTCTTACAAATATTAAACAACTTAAAATGTATCTATAATTTCTGCACATAACATTATTGCTGCTGGCCACTGAACAAAGGCTGATGGTATTACCGTTGTGGCAGCATTACAATCATGGGTTATTTATAAGATAAGTAATAATTTTTCATTATTCACTAGTCTTTGTACATTTCTTTCTCAAATCTTGGACAAAAAATTAAAAAATGTACCTATAACTTATGTGCAGAACATTGGTCAGGCATATCACATTCAATAACACAATACTATTATGAGTAAAAAACATGGTTAACATACCAGCTTTAGATATTCATGATTAGAACATGTAGACCTACATCGGACTTAAAAGCTTAAAAAAGTTTACTGAATATACCTTGAATATTACATTTCACTACATTTCTTATTTTATTTTCACCCATTACACTGCATTATAAAAAGGCATGTATTAACTTTAGTTCTCAGCTACATTTCCTAAATTGTGAGCAAATAGATTAGGTACACTTAGAAAAAAAAATCTAAAAAATAACAACCTCCTCCATAACCCCTTTAGCTGTCCTTTCCATCACCAAGAGAAGTGTGTGTTTTTGCCATCTTAGACAAAAATGGTTAATCCATTTGCTCATAATTTGGGAAAGATCATAATAATGTAAATTTCACTAAATGGACTCCTCCAGCCTTGCATTGGATACTGGTAAGAGTATATGTTAAACCTATTGTTTTTAAAGATGTAGTTAACAATTTTTAAAAACTGAACTTGAAGCAGAGAATTTGTCAAACTCACAAAATATCTAGTATTTACCTGAAAACTCCATGCAGCTAGCATACTGCTGATCTAATATTCCTGCTCAAACTTGGAAACAGTTTTGCAGGATTTTTGAGCTGACCAAACACAGGTTACAGCTACCGTCAATTACTGGCTGCACCGCTGATGATACTACAGTTACATAACTGCATTGGCCATTGACTATTTATATCTGTCCCGAGGATATTGTTGGGACCTAATATCTGCAGGCAACTGTAACAAGGACCAGCAGGACAACTGAGCTGGAAGCACTGGAATTTTCTATGGGATTTACAGGATAAGTAATTATTTTGAGTATTCCCTTCTCTGTGTCCATTTCTTACAAATCTTAAACAACTTAAAATGTATCTATAATTTCTGCACATAACATTATTGCTGCAGGCCACTGAACAAAGGCTGATGGTATTACCGGTGTGGCAGCATTACAATCATGGGTTATTTATAAGATAAGTAATAATTTTTCATTATTCACTAGTCTTTGTACATTTCTTTCACAAATCTTGGACAATTAATTAAAAAATGTACCTATAACTTATGTGCAGAACATTGGTCAGGCATATCACATTCAATAACAAAATACTATTATGAGTAAAAAAACATGGTTAACATATCAGCTTTACATATTCATGATTAGAACATGTAGACCTTCATCGGACTTAAAAGCTTAAAAAACTTTACTGAATATACCTTGAATATTACATTTCACTGCATTTCTTATTGTATTTTCACCCATTACACTGCATTATAAAAAGGCATGTATTAACTTTAGTTCTCAGCTACATTTCCTAAATTGTGAGCAAATAGATTAGGTACACTTAGAAAAAAAATCTAAAAAATAACAGCCTCCTCCATAACCCCTCTAGCTGTCCTTTCCATCACCAAGAGAAGTGTGTGTTTTTGCCATCTTAGACAAAAATGGTTAATCCATTTGCTCATAATTTGGGAAAGATCATATTAATGTAAATTTCGCTAAATAGACTCCTCCAGCCTTGCATTGGATACTGGTAAGAGTATATATTAAACCTATTGTTTTTAAAGATGTAGTTGACAATTTTTACAAACTGAACTTGAAGCAGAGAATTTGTCAAACTCACAAAATATCTAGTATTTACCTGAAAACTCCCTGCCGCTAGCATACTGCTGATCTAATATTCCTGCTCATTGTTGGAAACAGTTTTGCAGGATTTTTGAGCTGACCAAACACAGGTTACAGCTACCGTTAATTCCTGGCTGCACCGCTGATGATACTATGGTTACATGACTGCATTGGCCATTGACTATTTATATTTGTCCCAAGGATATTGTTGGGACTTAATATCTGCAGGCCACTGTAACAAGGACCAGCAGGACAACTGAGCTGGAAGCACTGGAATTTTCTTTGGGATTTCCAGGATAAGTAATCATTTTGAGTATTCCCTTCTCTGTGTCCATTTCTTACAAATCTTAAACATCTTAAAATGTATCTATAATTTCTGCACATAACATTATTGCTGCAGGCCACTGAACAAAGGCTGATGGTATTACTGTTGTGGCAGCATTACAATCATGGGTTATTTATAAGATAAGTAATAATTTTTCATTATTCACTAGTCTTTGTACATTTTTTTCACAAATCTTGGACAATTAATTAAAAAATGTACCTATACCTTATGTGCAGAACATTGGTCAGGCATATCACATTCAATAACACAATACTATTATGAGTAAAAAACATGGTTAACATATCAGCTTTAGATATTCATGATTAGAACATGTAGACCTACATCGGACTTAAAAGCTTAAAAAAGTTTACTGAATATACCTTGAATATTACATTTCACTACATTTCTTATTTTATTTTCACCCATTACACTGCATTATATTAAGGCATGTATTAACTTTAGTTCTCAGCTACATTTCCTAAATTGTGAGCAAATAGATTAGGTACACTTAGAAAAAAAATCTAAAAAATAACAGCCTCCTCCATAACCCCTCTAGATGTCCTTTCCATCACCAAGAGAAGTGTGTGTTTTTGCCATCTTAGACAAAAATGGTTAATCCATTTGCTCATAATTTGGGAATGATCATATTAATGTAAATTTCGCTAAATTGACTCCTCCAGCCTTGCATTGGATACTGGTAAGAGTGTATGTTAATCCTATTGTTTTTAAAGATGAAGTTAACAATTTTTAAAAACTGAACTTGAAGCAGAGAATTTGTCAAACTCACAAAATATTTAGTATTTACCTCAAAACCCCATGCCGCTAGCATACTCCTAATCTAATATTCCTGCTCATACTTGGAAACAGTTTTGCTGGATTTTTGAGCTGACCAAACACAGGTTACAGCTACCGTCAATTCCTGGCTGCACCGCTGATGATACTACGGTTACATGACTGCATTGGCCATTGACTATTTATATTTGTCCCAAGGATATTGTTGGGACCTAATATCTGCAGGCCACTGTAACAAGGACCAGCAGGACAACTGAGCTGGAAGCACTGGAATTTTCTTTGGGATTTCCAGGATAAGTAATCATTTTGAGTATTCCCTTCTCTGTGTCCATTTCTTACAAATCTTAAACATCTTAAAATGTATCTATAATTTCTGCACATAACATTATTGCTGCAGGCCACTGAACAAAGGCTGATGGTATTACTGTTGTGGCAGCATTACAATCATGGGTTATTTATAAGATAAGTAATAATTTTTCATTATTCACTAGTCTTTGTACATTTTTTTCACAAATCTTGGACAATTAATTAAAAAATGTACCTATACCTTATGTGCAGAACATTGGTCAGGCATATCACATTCAATAACACAATACTATTATGAGTAAAAAACATGGTTAACATATCAGCTTTAGATATTCATGATTAGAACATGTAGACCTACATCGGACTTAAAAGCTTAAAAAAGTTTACTGAATATACCTTGAATATTACATTTCACTACATTTCTTATTTTATTTTCACCCATTACACTGCATTATATTAAGGCATGTATTAACTTTAGTTCTCAGCTACATTTCCTAAATTGTGAGCAAATAGATTAGGTACACTTAGAAAAAAAATCTAAAAAATAACAGCCTCCTCCATAACCCCTCTAGAAGTCCTTTCCATCACCAAGAGAAGTGTGTGTTTTTGCCATCTTAGACAAAAATGGTTAATCCATTTGCTCATAATTTGGGAAAGATCATATTAATGTAAATTTCGCTAAATTGACTCCTCCAGCCTTGCATTGGATACTGGTAAGAGTGTATGTTAATCCTATTGTTTTTAAAGATGAAGTTAACAATTTTTAAAAACTGAACTTGAAGCAGAGAATTTGTCAAACTCACAAAATATTTAGTATTTACCTCAAAACCCCATGCCGCTAGCATACTCCTAATCTAATATTCCTGCTCATACTTGGAAACAGTTTTGCTGGATTTTTGAGCTGACCAAACACAGGTTACAGCTACCGTCAATTCCTGGCTGCACCGCTGATGATACTATGGTTAAATGACTGCATTGGCCATTGACTATTTATATCTGTCCCGAGGATATTGTTGGGACTTAATATCTGCAGGCCACTGTAACAAGGACCAGCAGGACAACTGAGCTGGAAGCACTGGAATTTTCTTTGGGATTTCCAGGATAAGTAATCATTTTGAGTATTCCCTTCTCTGTGTCCATTTCTTACAAATCTTAAACATCTTAAAATGTATCTATAATTTCTGCACATAACATTATTGCTGCAGGCCACTGAACAAAGGCTGATGGTATTACTGTTGTGGCAGCATTACAATCATGGGTTATTTATAAGATAAGTAATAATTTTTCATTATTCACTAGTCTTTGTACATTTTTTTCACAAATCTTGGACAATTAATTAAAAAATGTACCTATAACTTATGTGCAGAACATTGGTCAGGCATATCACATTCAATAACAAAATACTATTATGAGTAAAAAAACATGGTTAACATATCAGCTTTACATATTCATGATTAGAACATGTAGACCTTCATCGGACTTAAAAGCTTAAAAAACTTTACTGAATATACCTTGAATATTACATTTCACTGCATTTCTTATTGTATTTTCACCCATTACACTGCATTATAAAAAGGCATGTATTAACTTTAGTTCTCAGCTACATTTCCTAAATTGTGAGCAAATAGATTAGGTACACTTAGAAAAAAAATCTAAAAAATAACAGCCTCCTCCATAACCCCTCTAGCTGTCCTTTCCATCACCAAGAGAAGTGTGTGTTTTTGCCATCTTAGACAAAAATGGTTAATCCATTTGCTCATAATTTGGGAAAGATCATATTAATGTAAATTTCGCTAAATAGACTCCTCCAGCCTTGCATTGGATACTGGTAAGAGTATATATTAAACCTATTGTTTTTAAAGATGTAGTTGACAATTTTTACAAACTGAACTTGAAGCAGAGAATTTGTCAAACTCACAAAATATCTAGTATTTACCTGAAAACTCCCTGCCGCTAGCATACTGCTGATCTAATATTCCTGCTCATTGTTGGAAACAGTTTTGCAGGATTTTTGAGCTGACCAAACACAGGTTACAGCTACCGTTAATTCCTGGCTGCACCGCTGATGATACTATGGTTACATGACTGCATTGGCCATTGACTATTTATATTTGTCCCAAGGATATTGTTGGGACTTAATATCTGCAGGCCACTGTAACAAGGACCAGCAGGACAACTGAGCTGGAAGCACTGGAATTTTCTTTGGGATTTCCAGGATAAGTAATCATTTTGAGTATTCCCTTCTCTGTGTCCATTTCTTACAAATCTTAAACATCTTAAAATGTATCTATAATTTCTGCACATAACATTATTGCTGCAGGCCACTGAACAAAGGCTGATGGTATTACTGTTGTGGCAGCATTACAATCATGGGTTATTTATAAGATAAGTAATAATTTTTCATTATTCACTAGTCTTTGTACATTTTTTTCACAAATCTTGGACAATTAATTAAAAAATGTACCTATACCTTATGTGCAGAACATTGGTCAGGCATATCACATTCAATAACACAATACTATTATGAGTAAAAAACATGGTTAACATATCAGCTTTAGATATTCATGATTAGAACATGTAGACCTACATCGGACTTAAAAGCTTAAAAAAGTTTACTGAATATACCTTGAATATTACATTTCACTACATTTCTTATTTTATTTTCACCCATTACACTGCATTATATTAAGGCATGTATTAACTTTAGTTCTCAGCTACATTTCCTAAATTGTGAGCAAATAGATTAGGTACACTTAGAAAAAAAATCTAAAAAATAACAGCCTCCTCCATAACCCCTCTAGATGTCCTTTCCATCACCAAGAGAAGTGTGTGTTTTTGCCATCTTAGACAAAAATGGTTAATCCATTTGCTCATAATTTGGGAAAGATCATATTAATGTAAATTTCGCTAAATTGACTCCTCCAGCCTTGCATTGGATACTGGTAAGAGTGTATGTTAATCCTATTGTTTTTAAAGATGAAGTTAACAATTTTTAAAAACTGAACTTGAAGCAGAGAATTTGTCAAACTCACAAAATATTTAGTATTTACCTCAAAACCCCATGCCGCTAGCATACTCCTAATCTAATATTCCTGCTCATACTTGGAAACAGTTTTGCTGGATTTTTGAGCTGACCAAACACAGGTTACAGCTACCGTCAATTCCTGGCTGCACCGCTGATGATACTATGGTTAAATGACTGCATTGGCCATTGACTATTTATATCTGTCCCGAGGATATTGTTGGGACTTAATATCTGCAGGCCACTGTAACAAGGACCAGCAGGACAACTGAGCTGGAAGCACTGGAATTTTCTTTGGGATTTCCAGGATAAGTAATCATTTTGAGTATTCCCTTCTCTGTGTCCATTTCTTACAAATCTTAAACATCTTAAAATGTATCTATAATTTCTGCACATAACATTATTGCTGCAGGCCACTGAACAAAGGCTGATGGTATTACTGTTGTGGCAGCATTACAATCATGGGTTATTTATAAGATAAGTAATAATTTTTCATTATTCACTAGTCTTTGTACATTTTTTTCACAAATCTTGGACAATTAATTAAAAAATGTACCTATACCTTATGTGCAGAACATTGGTCAGGCATATCACATTCAATAACACAATACTATTATGAGTAAAAAACATGGTTAACATATCAGCTTTAGATATTCATGATTAGAACATGTAGACCTACATCGGACTTAAAAGCTTAAAAAAGTTTACTGAATATACCTTGAATATTACATTTCACTACATTTCTTATTTTATTTTCACCCATTACACTGCATTATATTAAGGCATGTATTAACTTTAGTTCTCAGCTACATTTCCTAAATTGTGAGCAAATAGATTAGGTACACTTAGAAAAAAAATCTAAAAAATAACAGCCTCCTCCATAACCCCTCTAGAAGTCCTTTCCATCACCAAGAGAAGTGTGTGTTTTTGCCATCTTAGACAAAAATGGTTAATCCATTTGCTCATAATTTGGGAAAGATCATATTAATGTAAATTTCGCTAAATTGACTCCTCCAGCCTTGCATTGGATACTGGTAAGAGTGTATGTTAATCCTATTGTTTTTAAAGATGAAGTTAACAATTTTTAAAAACTGAACTTGAAGCAGAGAATTTGTCAAACTCACAAAATATTTAGTATTTACCTCAAAACTCCATGCCGCTAGCATACTCCTAATCTAATATTCCTGCTCATACTTGGAAACAGTTTTGCTGGATTTTTGAGCTGACCAAACACAGGTTACAGCTACCGTCAATTCCTGGCTGCACCGCTGATGATACTATGGTTAAATGACTGCATTGGCCATTGACTATTTATATCTGTCCCGAGGATATTGTTGGGACATAATATCTGCAGGCCACTCTAACAAGGACCAGCAGGACAACTGAGATGGAAGCACAGGAATTTTCTTTGGGATTTACAGGATAAGTAATCATTTTGAGTATTCCCTTCTCTGTCTCCATTTCTTACAAATCTTAAACAACTTAAAATGTATCTATAATTTCTGCACATAACATTATTGCTGCAGGCCACTGAACAAAGGCTGATGGTATTACCGTTGTGGCAGCATTACAATCATGGGTTATTTATAAGATAAGTAATAATTTTTCATTATTCACTAGTCTTTGTACATTTCTTTCACAAATCTTGGACATTTAATTAAAAAATGTACCTATAACTTATGTGCAGAACATTGGTCAGGCATATCACATTCAATAACACAATACTATTATGAGTAAAAAACATGGTTAACATATCAGCTTTAGATATTCATGATTAGAACATGTAGACCTACATCGGACTTAAAAGCTTAAAAAAGTTTACTGAATATACCTTGAATATTACATTTCACTACATTTCTTATTTTATTTTCACCCATTACACTACATTATCAAAAGGAATGTATTAACTTTAGTTCTCAGATACATTTCCTAAATTGTGAGCAAATAGATTAGGTACACTTAGAAAAAAAATCTAAAAAATAACAGCCTCCTCCATAACCCCTCTAGATGTCCTTTCCATCACCAAGAGAAGTGTGTGTTTTTGCCATCTTAGACAAAAATGGTTAATCCATTTGCTCATAATTTGGGAAAGATCATATTAATGTAAATTTCGCTAAATGGGCTCCTCCAGCCTTGCATTGGATACTGGTAAGAGTATATGTTAAACCTATTGATTTTAAAGATGTAGTTAACAATTTTTAAAAACTGAACTTGAAGCAGAGAATTTGTCAAACTCACAAAATATCTAGTATTTACCTGAAAACTCCATGCAGCTAGCATACTGCTGATCTAATATTCCTGCTCAAACTTGGAAACAGTTTTGCAGGATTTTTGAGCTGACCAAACACAGGTTACAGCTACCGTCAATTCCTGGCTGCACCGCTGATGATACTATGGTTACATGACTGCATTGGCCATTGACTATTTATATCTGTCCCAAGGATATTGTTGGGACCTAATATCTGCAGGCCACTCTAACAAGGACCAGCAGGACAACTGAGCTGGAAGCACTGGAATTTTCTTTGGGATTTACAGGATAAGTAATCATTTTGAGTACTCCCTTCTCTGTGTCCATTTCTTACAAATCTTAAACAACTTAAAATGTATCTATAATTTCTGCACATAACATTATTGCTGCAGGCCACTGAACAAAGGCTGTTGGTATTACCGGTGTGGCAGCATTATAATCATGGGTTATTTATAAGATAAGTAATACTTTTTTATTATTCACTAGTCTTTGTACATTTTTTCACAAATCTTGGACAATTAATTAAAAAATGTACCTATACCTTATGTGCAGAACATTGGACAGACATATCACGTTCAATAACACAATACTATTATGAGTAAAAAACATGGTTAACATATCAGCTTTAGATATTCATGATTAGAACATGTAGACCTACATCGGACTTAAAAGCTTAAAAAAGTTTCCTAAATATACCTTGAATATTACATTTCACTACATTTCTTATTGTATTTTCACCCATTACACTGCATTATAAAATGGAATGTATTAACTTTAGTTCTCAGATACATTTCCTAAATTATGAGCAAATTGATTAGGTACACTTAGAAAAAAAATCTAAAAAAATAACAGCCTCCTCCATAACCCCTCTAGCTGTCCTTTCCATCACCAAGAGAATTGTGTGTTTTTGCCATCTTAGACAAAAATGGTTAATCCATTTGCTCATAATTTGGGAAAGATCATATTAATGTAAATTTCGCTAAATGGACTCCTCCAGCCTTGCACTGGATACTGGTAAGAGTATATGTTAAACCTATTGTTTTTAAAGATGTAGTTAACAATTTTTAAAAACTGAAATTGAAGCAGAGAATTTGTCAAACTCACTAAATATCTGGTATTTACCTGAAAACTCCCTGCCGCTAGCATACTGCTGATCTAATATTGCTGCTCATAGTTGGCAACAGTTTTGCAGGATTTTTGAGCTGACCAAACACAGGTTACAGCTACCGTCAATTCCTGGCTGCACTGCTGATGATACTACGGTTACATGACTGCATTGGCCACTGACTACTTATATCTGTCCAAGGATATTGTTGGGACCTAATTTCTGCAGGCCACTCTAACAAGGACCAGCAGGACAACTGAGCTGGAAGCACTGGAATTTTCTTTGGGATTTACAGGATAAGTAATCATTTTGCGTATTCCCTTCTCTGTGTCCATTTCTTACAAATGTTAAACAACTTAAAATGTATCTATAATTTCTGCACATAACATTATTGCTGCAGGCCACTGAACAAAGGCTGATGGTATTACCGTTGTGGCAGCATTACAATCATGGGTTATTTATAAGATAAGTAATAATTTTTCATTATTCACTAGTCTTTGTACATTTCTTTCACAAATCTTGGACATTTAATTAAAAAATGTACCTATAACTTATGTGCAGAACATTGGTCAGGCATATCACATTCAATAACACAATACTATTATGAGTAAAAAACATGGTTAACATATCAGCTTTAGATATTCATGATTAGAACATGTAGACCTACATCGGACTTAAAAGCTTAAAAAAGTTTACTGAATATACCTTGAATATTACATTTCACTACATTTCTTATTTTATTTTCACCCATTACACTGCATTATCAAAAGGAATGTATTAACTTTAGTTCTCAGATACATTTCCTAAATTGTGAGCAAATAGATTAGGTACACTTAGAAAAAAAATCTAAAAAATAACAGCCTCCTCCATAACCCCTCTAGCTGTCCTTTCCATCACCAAGAGAAGTGTGTGTTTTTGCCATCTTAGACAAAAATGGTTAATCCATTTGCTCATAATTTGGGAAAGATCATATTAATGTAAATTTCGCTAAATAGACTCTTCCAGCCTTGCATTGGATACTGGTAAGAGTATATGTTAAAACTATTGTTTTTAAAGATGTAGTTAACAATATTTAAAAACTGAACTTGAAGCAGAGAATTTGTCAAACTCACAAAATATCTAGTATTTACCTGAAAACTCCCTGCCGCTAGCATACTGCTGATCTAATATTCCTGCTCATTGTTGGAAACAGTTTTGCAGGATTTTTGAGCTGACCAAACACAGGTTACAGCTACCGTCAATTCCTGGCTGCACCGCTGATGATACTATGGTTACATGACTGCATTGGCCATTGACTATTTATATTTGTCCCAAGGATATTGTTGGGACTTAATATCTGCAGGCCACTGTAACAAGGACCAGCAGGACAACTGAGCTGGAAGCACTGGAATTTTCTTTGGGATTTACAGGATAAGTAATCATTTTGTGTATTCCCTTCTCTGTGTCCATTTCTTACAAATCTTAAACAACTTAAAATGTATCTATAATTTCTGCACATAACATTATTGCTGCAGGCTACTGAACAAAGGCTGATGGTATTACCGGTGTGGCAGCATTACAATCATGGGTTATTTATAAGATAAGTAATAATTTTTCATTATTCACTAGTCTTTGTACATTTTTTTCACAAATCTTGGACAATTAAATAAAATACCCATACCTTATAAGCAGAACATTGGTCAGGCATATCACATTCAATAACACAATACTATTATGAGTAAAAAACATGGTTAACATATCAGCTTTACATATTCATGATTAGAACATGTAGACCTACTGTACATCGGAGTTAAAAGCTTAAAAATGTTTACTGAATATACCTTGAATATTACATTTCACTACATTTCTTATTGTATTTTCACCCATTACACTGCATTATAAAAAGGCATGTATTAACTTTAGTTCTCAGCTACATTTCCTAAATTGTGAGCAAATAGATTAGGTACACTTAGAAAAAAAATCTAAAAAATAACAGCCTCCTCCATAACCCCTCTAGCTGTCCTTTCCATCACCAAGAGAAGTGAGTGTTTTGGCCATCTTAGACAAAAATGGTTAATCCATTTGCTCATAATTTGGGAAAGATCATATTAATGTAAATTTCGCTAAATAGACTCCTCCAGCCTTGCATTGGATACTGGTAAGAGTATATATTAAACCTATTGTTTTTAAAGATGTAGTTGACAATTTTTACAAACTGAACTTGAAGCAGAGAATTTGTCAAACTCACAAAATATCTAGTATTTACCTGAAAACTCCATGCCGCTAGCATACTGCTGATCTAATATTCCTGCTCATTGTTGGAAACAGTTTTGCAGGATTTTTGAGCTGACCAAACACAGGTTACAGCTACCGTTAATTCCTGGCTGCACCGCTGATGATACTATGGTTACATGACTGCATTGGCCATTGACTATTTATATTTGTCCCAAGGATATTGTTGGGACCTAATATCTGCAGGCCACTGTAACATGGACCAGCAGGACAACTGAGCTGGAAGCACTGGAATTTTCTTTGGGATTTCCAGGATAAGTAATCATTTTGAGTATTCCCTTCTCTGTGTCCATTTCTTACAAATCTTAAACATCTTAAAATGTATCTATAATTTCTGCACATAACATTATTGCTGCAGGCCACTGAACAAAGGCTGATGGTATTACCGTTGTGGCAGCATTACAATCATGGGTTATTTATAAGATAAGTAATAATTTTTCATTATTCACTAGTCTTTGTACATTTCTTTCACAAATCTTGGACAATTAATTAAAAAATGTACCTATACCTTATGTGCAGAACATTGGTCAGGCATATCACATTCAATAACACAATACTATTATGAGTAAAAAACATGGTTAACATATCAGCTTTAGATATTCATGATTAGAACATGTAGACCTACATCGGACTTAAAAGCTTAAAAAAGTTTACTGAATATACCTTGAATATTACATTTCACTACATTTCTTATTTTATTTTCACCCATTACACTGCATTATATTAAGGCATGTATTAACTTTAGTTCTCAGCTACATTTCCTAAATTGTGAGCAAATAGATTAGGTACACTTAGAAAAAAAATCTAAAAAATGACAGCCTCCTCCATAACCCCTCTAGAAGTCCTTTCCATCACCAAGAGAAGTGTGTGTTTTTGCCATCTTAGACAAAAATGGTTAATCCATTTGCTCATAATTTGGGAAAGATCATAATAATGTAAATTTCGCTAAATGGGCTCCTCCAGCCTTGCATTGGATACTGGTAAGAGTATATGTTAAACCTATTGATTTTAAAGATGTAGTTAACAATTTTTAAAAACTGAACTTGAAGCAGAGAATTTGTCAAACTCACAAAATATCTAGTATTTACCTGAAAACTCCATGCAGCTAGCATACTGCTGATCTAATATCCCTGCACAAACTTGGAAACAGTTTTGCAGGATTTTTGAGCTGACCAAACACAGGTTACAGCTACCGTCAATTCCTGGCTGCACCGCTGATGATACTACGGTTACATGACTGCATTGGCCATTGACTATTTATATCTGTCCCGAGGATATTGTTGGGGCATAATATCTGCAGGCCACTGTAACAAGGACCAGCAGGACAACTGAGCTGGAAGCACTGGAATTTTCTTTGGGATTTACAGGATAAGTAATCATTTTGAGTATTCCCTTCTCTGTGTCCATTTCTTACAAATCTTAAACAACTTAAAATGTATCTATAATTTCTGCACATAACATTATTGCTGCAGGCCACTGAACAAAGGCTGATGGTATTACCGTTGTGGCAGCATTACAATCATGGGTTATTTATAAGATAAGTAATAATTTTTCATTATTCACTAGTCTTTGTACATTTCTTTCACAAATCTTGGACAATTAATTAAAAAATGTACCTATAACTTATGTGCAGAACATTGGTCAGGCATATCACATTCAATAACACAATACTATTATGAGTAAAAAACATGGTTAACATATCAGCTTTAGATATTCATGATTAGAACATGTAGACCTACATCGGACTTAAAAGCTTAAAAAAGTTTGCTGAATATACCTTGAATATTACATTTCACTACATTTCTTATTTTATTTTCACCCATTACACTGCATTATAAAAAGGCATGTATTAACTTTAGTTCTCAGCTACATTTCCTAAATTGTGAGCAAATAGATTAGGTACACTTAGAAAAAAAATCTAAAAAATAACAGCCTCCTCCATAACCCCTCTAGCTGTCCTTTCCATCACCAAGAGAAGTGAGTGTTTTTGCCATCTTAGACAAAAATGGTTAAACCATTTGCTCATAATTTGGGAAAGATCATATTAATGTAAATTTCGCTAAATAGACTCCTCCAGCCTTGCATTGGATACTGGTAAGAGTATATATTAAACCTATTGTTTTTAAAGATGTAGTTGACAATTTTTACAAACTGAACTTGAAGCAGAGAATTTGTCAAACTCACAAAATATCTAGTATTTACCTGAAAACTCCCTGCCGCTAGCATACTGCTGATCTAATATTCCTGCTCATTGTTGGAAACAGTTTTGCAGGATTTTTGAGCTGACCAAACACAGGTTACAGCTACCGTTAATTCCTGGCTGCAACGCTGATGATACTATGGTTACATGACTGCATTGGCCATTGACTATTTATATTTGTCCCAAGGATATTGTTGGGACCTAATATCTGCAGGCCACTGTAACATGGACCAGCAGGACAACTGAGCTGGAAGCACTGGAATTTTCTTTGGGATTTCCAGGATAAGTAATCATTTTGAGTATTCCCTTCTCTGTGTCCATTTCTTACAAATCTTAAACATCTTAAAATGTATCTATAATTTCTGCACATAACATTATTGCTGCAGGCCACTGAACAAAGGCTGATGGTATTACCGTTGTGGCAGCATTACAATCATGGGTTATTTATAAGATAAGTAATAATTTTTCATTATTCACTAGTCTTTGTACATTTCTTTCACAAATCTTGGACAATTAATTAAAAAATGTACCTATACCTTATGTGCAGAACATTGGTCAGGCATATCACATTCAATAACACAATACTATTATGAGTAAAAAACATGGTTAACATATCAGCTTTAGATATTCATGATTAGAACATGTAGACCTACATCGGACTTAAAAGCTTAAAAAAGTTTACTGAATATACCTTGAATATTACATTTCACTACATTTCTTATTTTATTTTCACCCATTACACTGCATTATATTAAGGCATGTATTAACTTTAGTTCTCAGCTACATTTCCTAAATTGTGAGCAAATAGATTAGGTACACTTAGAAAAAAAATCTAAAAAATGACAGCCTCCTCCATAACCCCTCTAGGTGTCCTTTCCATCACCAAGAGGAGTGTGTGTTTTTGCCATCTTAGACAAAAATGGTTAATCCATTTGCTCATAATTTGGGAAAGATCATATTAATGTAAATTTCGCTAAATTGACTCCTCCAGCCTTGCATTGGATACGGGTAAGAGTGTATGTTAATCCTATTGTTTTTAAAGATGAAGTTAACAATTTTTAAAAACTGAACTTGAAGCAGAGAATTTGTCAAACTCACAAAATATTTAGTATTTACCTCAAAACTCCATGCCGCTAGCATACTCCTAATCTAATATTCCTGCTCATACTTGGAAACAGTTTTGCTGGATTTTTGAGCTGACCAAACACAGGTTACAGCTACCGTCAATTCCTGGCTGCACCGCTGATGATACTACGTTTACATGACTGCATTGGCCATTGACTATTTATATCTGTCCCGAGGATATTGTTGGGACATAATATCTGCAGGCCACTCTAACAAGGACCAGCAGGACAACTGAGATGGAAGCACAGGAATTTTCTTTGGGATTTACAGGATAAGTAATCATTTTGAGTATTCCCTTCTCTGTCTCCATTTCTTACAAATCTTAAACAACTTAAAATTTATCTATAATTTCTGCACATAACATTATTGCTGCAGGCCACTGAACAAAGGCTGATGGTATTACCGTTGTGGCAGCATTACAATCATGGGTTATTTATAAGATAAGTAATAATTTTTCATTATTCACTAGTCTTTGTACATTTCTTTCACAAATCTTGGACATTTAATTAAAAAATGTACCTATAACTTATGTCCAGAACATTGGTCAGGCATATCACATTCAATAACACAATACTATTATGAGTAAAAAACATGGTTAACATATCAGCTTTAGATATTCATGATTAGAACATGTAGACCTACATCGGACTTAAAAGCTTAAAAAAGTTTACTGAATATACCTTGAATATTACATTTCACTACATTTCTTATTTTATTTTCACCCATTACACTGCATTATCAAAAGGAATGTATTAACTTTAGTTCTCAGATACATTTCCTAAATTGTGAGCAAATAGATTAGGTACACTTAGAAAAAAAATCTAAAAAATAACAGCCTCCTCCTTAACCCCTCTAGAAGTCCTTTCCATCACCAAGAGAAGTGTGTGTTTTTGCCATCTTAGACAAAAATGGTTAATCCATTTGCTCATAATTTGGGAAAGATCATAATAATGTAAATTTCACTAAATGGGCTCCTCCAGCCTTGCATTGGATACTGGTAAGAGTATATGTTAAACCTATTGATTTTAAAGATGTAGTTAACAATTTTTAAAAACTGAACTTGAAGCAGAGAATTTGTCAAACTCACAAAATATCTAGTATTTACCTGAAAACTCCATGCAGCTAGCATACTGCTGATCTAATATCCCTGCACAAACTTGGAAACAGTTTTGCAGGATTTTTGAGCTGACCAAACACAGGTTACAGCTACCGTCAATTCCTGGCTGCACCGCTGATGATACTACGGTTACATGACTGCATTGGCCATTGACTATTTATATCTGTCCCGAGGATATTGTTGGGGCATAATATCTGCAGGCCACTGTAACAAGGACCAGCAGGACAACTGAGCTGGAAGCACTGGAATTTTCTTTGGGATTTACAGGATAAGTAATCATTTTGAGTATTCCCTTCTCTGTGTCCATTTCTTACAAATCTTAAACAACTTAAAATGTATCTATAATTTCTGCACATAACATTATTGCTGCAGGCCACTGAACAAAGGCTGATGGTATTACCGTTGTGGCAGCATTACAATCATGGGTTATTTATAAGATAAGTAATAATTTTTCATTATTCACTAGTCTTTGTACATTTCTTTCACAAATCTTGGACATTTAATTAAAAAATGTACCTTGTTGTGAAATTGGATTCTGGGCTCCCCCGGTGGCCACTTGTGGAATTTAATTTGTGTGCATCATCCCCTCTGTTCACCTGCTCCTATCAGGATGTGGGAGTCGCTATATAACCTTGCTCCTCTGTCAGTTTCATGCCGGTCAACAATGTAATCAGTAGCCTTTCTGTGCTTGTTCCTGCTACTAGACAACTCCCAGCTAAGTTGGACTTTTGTCCTTGTGTGTTTTTGCATTTTGTTCCTGTTCACAGCTGCTGTTTCGTTACTGTGTCTGGAAAGCTCTTGTGAGCGGAAATTGCCACTCTGGTGTTATGAGTTAATGCTAGAGTCTTAAAGTAATTTCTGGATGGTGTTTTGCTAGGGTTTTCTGCTGACCATGAAAGTGCCCTTTCTGTCTTCATGCTATCTAGTAAGCGGACCTCGATTTTGCTAAACCTATTTTCATACTACGTTTGTCATTTCATCTTAAATCACCGCCAATATATGTGGGGGCCTCTGTCTGCCTTTTGGGAAAATTTCTCTAGAGGTGAGCCAGGACTGTCTTTTCCTCTGCTAGGATTAGGTAGTTCTCCGGCTGGCGCTGGGCATCTAGGGATAAAAAAACGTAGGCATGCTACCCGGCCACTTCTAGTTGTGCGGCAGGTTTAGTTCATGGTCAGTATAGTTTCCATCTTCCAAGAGCTAGTTCTCATATATGCTGGGCTATGTTCTCTCGCCATTGAGAATCATGACAGTTTGACCGGCCCAAAAAAGGGTTAAATTACTGGCTGAGAAAGGAGAGAAAAAAGAAGTCTGCTACAATTTTTTTTTTTTTTTTCCCTCTAGTTCTGAGTGTGCTCTTAATTGAATCACTCGCTAGTCTGCCTATACTGCAGCCTTCCTCTCTTCCTCTCCTTCTAATCCTTGAATGGCTCTGTGTTCACCTGTTTCAAATGGATCTTCAGAGTGTAGCTACAGGTTTGAATAATCTCGCCACAAGGGTACAAAATTTGCAAGATTTTGTTGTTCATGCACCTATGTCTGAGCCTAGAATTCCTTTGCCTGAATTCTTCTCGGGGAATAGATCTCACTTTCAAAATTTTAAAAATAATTGCAAATTGTTTTTGTCCCTGAAGTCTCGCTCTGCCGGAGACCCTGCACAGCAGGTCAGGATTGTAATTTCCTTGCTCCGGGGCGACCCTCAAGACTGGGCTTTTGCATTGGCACCAGGGGATCCTGCGTTGCTCAATGTGGATGCGTTTTTTCTGGCCTTGGGGTTGCTTTATGAGGAACCTCATTTAGAGCTTCAGGCGGAAAAGGCCTTGATGTCCTTGTCTCAGGGGCAAGATGAAGCTGAAATATACTGCCAAAAATTCCGCAAATGGTCTGTGCTTACTCAGTGGAATGAGTGCGCCCTGGCGGCGATTTTCAGAGAAGGTCTCTCTGATGCCATTAAGGATGTTATGGTGGGGTTCCCTGTGCCTGCGAGTCTGAATGAGTCCATGACGATGGCTATTCAGATCGATAGGCGTCTGCGGGAGCGCAAACCTGTGCACCATTTGGCGGTGTCTACTGAGAAAACGCCAGAAAATATGCAATGTGATAGAATTCTGTCCAGAAGCGAGCGGCAGAATTTTAGACGAAAAAATGGGTTGTGCTTCTATTGTGGTGATTCAACTCATGTTATATCAGCATGCTTTAAGCGTACTAAGAAGCCTGACAAGTCTGTTTCAATTAGCACTTTACAGTCTAAGTTTATTCTATCTGTGACCCTGATTTGTTCTTTGTCATCTATTACCGCGGACGCCTATGTCGACTCTGGCGCTGCTTTGAGTCTTATGGATTGGTCCTTTGCCAAACGCTGTGGGTATGATTTGGAGCCATTGGAGGCTCCGATACCTCTGAAAGGGATTGACTCCACCCCATTGGCTAGTAATAAACCACAATACTGGACACAAGTGACTATGCGTGTTAATCCGGATCACCAGGAGGTTATTCGCTTTCTGGTGCTGTATAATCTACATGATGTTTTGGTGCTGGGATTGCCATGGCTGCAATCTCATAACCCAGTCCTCGACTGGAGAGCTATGTCTGTGTTAAGCTGGGGATGTAAAGGAACTCATGGGGACGTACCTTTGGTTTCCATTTCATCATCTATTCCCTCGGAGATTCCTGAATTCTTGTCTGACTTTCGTGACGTTTTTGAAGAACCCAAGGTTGGTTCACTACCTCCGCACCGGGAGTGCGATTGTGCCATAGACTTGATCCCGGGTAGTAAATACCCTAAGGGTCGTTTATTTAATCTGTCTGTGCCTGAACACGCTGCTATGCGAGAATATATAAAGGAGTCCTTGGAAAAGGGACATATTCGTCCTTCGTCATCTCCCTTAGGAGCCGGTTTTTTCTTTGTGTCTAAGAAAGACGGCTCTTTGAGGCCGTGTATTGATTATCGACTTTTGAATAAAATCACGGTTAAATATCAATATCCGTTACCACTGCTTACTGATTTGTTTGCTCGTATAAAGGGGGCCAAGTGGTTCTCTAAGATTGATCTCCGTGGGGCGTATAATTTGGTGCGAATCAAGCAGGGGGATGAGTGGAAAACCGCATTTAATACGCCCGAGGGCCATTTTGAGTATTTGGTGATGCCTTTTGGTCTTTCAAATGCCCCTTCAGTCTTCCAGTCCTTTATGCATGACATTTTCCGCGATTATTTGGATAAATTTATGATTGTGTATCTGGATGATATTCTGATTTTTTCGGATGACTGGGACTCTCATGTCCAGCAGGTCAGGAGGGTTTTTCAGGTTTTGCGGTCTAATTCCTTGTGTGTGAAGGGTTCTAAGTGTGTTTTTGGGGTTCAGAAGATTTCCTTCTTGGGATACATTTTTTCCCCCTCTTCCATCGAGATGGATCCTGTCAAGGTTCAGGCTATTGGTGATTGGACGCAACCCTCTTCTCTTAAGAGTCTTCAGAAATTTTTGGGCTTTGCTAACTTTTATCGTCGATTTATTGCTGGTTTTTCTGATGTTGTAAAACCATTGACTGATTTGACTAAGAAGGGTGCTGATGTTGCTGATTGGTCCCCTGATGCTGTGGAGGCCTTTCGGGAGCTCAAGCGCCGCTTTTCTTCCGCCCCAGTGTTGCGTCAGCCTGATGTTGCTCTTCCTTTTCAGGTTGAGGTCGACGCTTCTGAAATCGGAGCTGGGGCGGTGTTGTCGCAGAGAAGTTCCGACTGCTCCGTGATGAGACCTTGTGCTTTTTTTTCCCGTAAATTTTCGCCCGCCGAGCGGAATTATGATATTGGGAATCGGGAGCTTTTGGCCATGAAGTGGGCTTTTGAGGAGTGGCGTCACTGGCTTGAGGGGGCCAGACATCAGGTGGTGGTATTGACTGACCACAAAAATTTAATTTACCTTGAGTCTGCCAGGCGCCTGAATCCTAGACAGGCGCGCTGGTTGTTGTTTTTCTCTCGGTTTAATTTTGTGGTGTCTTACCTACCGGGTTCTAAGAATGTTAAGGCGGATGCCCTTTCTAGGAGTTTTGAGCCTGACTCCCCTGGTAATTCTGAGCCCACAGGTATCCTTAAAGATGGAGTGATATTGTCTGCCGTTTCTCCAGACCTGCGGCGGGCCTTGCAGGAGTTTCAGGCGGATAGACCTGATCGTTGCCCACCTGGTAGACTGTTTGTTCCTGATGATTGGACCAGTAGAGTCATCTCTGAGGTTCATTCTTCTGCATTGGCAGGTCATCCTGGAATCTTTGGTACCAGGTATTTGGTGGCAAGGTCCTTCTGGTGGCCTTCCCTGTCACGAGATGTGCGAGGCTTTGTGCAGTCTTGTGACGTTTGTGCTCGGGCCAAGCCTTGTTGTTCTCGGGCTAGTGGATTGTTGTTACCCTTGCCTATCCCGAAGAGGCCTTGGACGCACATTTCGATGGATTTTATTTCGGATCTGCCTGTTTCTCAGAAGATGTCTGTCATCTGGGTGGTGTGTGACCGTTTCTCTAAGATGGTCCATCTGGTTCCCTTGCCTAAGTTGCCTTCTTCTTCCGAGTTGGTTCCTCTGTTTTTTCAAAATGTTGTTCGTTTGCATGGTATTCCGGAGAATATCGATTCTGACAGAGGGACCCAATTCGTGCCTAGATTTTGGCGGGCATTCTGTGCTAGGATGGGCATAGATTTGTCTTTTTCGTCTGCTTTCCATCCTCAGACTAATGGCCAGACCGAGCGGACTAATCAGACCTTGGAGACATATTTGAGGTGTTTTGTGTCTGCGGATCAGGATGATTGGGTTGCTTTTTTGCCTTTGGCGGAGTTCGCCCTCAATAATCGGGCCAGCTCTGCCACCTTGGTGTCCCCGTTTTTCTGTAATTCGGGGTTTCATCCTCGATTTTCCTCCGGTCAAGTGGAATCTTCGGATTGTCCTGGAGTGGATTCTGTGGTGGAGAGGTTGCATCAGATTTGGGGGCAGGTGGTGGACAATTTGAAGTTGTCCCAGGAGAAGACTCAGCTTTTTGCCAACCGCCGTCGTCGTGTTGGTCCTCGGCTTTGTGTTGGGGACTTGGTGTGGTTGTCTTCTCGTTTTGTCCCTATGAGGGTTTCTTCTCCTAAGTTTAAGCCTCGGTTCATCGGCCCATACAAGATATTGGAGATCCTTAACCCTGTGTCCTTCCGTTTGGACCTCCCTGCATCCTTTTCGATTCATAATGTTTTTCATCGGTCATTGTTGCGCAGGTATGAGGTACCAGCTGTGCCTTCCGTTGAGCCTCCTGCTCCGGTGTTGGTTGAGGGTGAGTTGGAGTACGTTGTGGAAAAGATCTTGGACTCTCGTGTTTCCAGACGGAAACTCCAGTATCTGGTCAAGTGGAAGGGATACGGTCAGGAGGATAATTCTTGGGTCACTGCCTCTGATGTTCATGCCTCCGATCTTGTCCGTGCCTTTCATAGGGCTCATCCTGATCGCCCTGGTGGTTCTGGTGAGGGTTCGGTGCCCCCTCCTTGAGGGGGGGTACTGTTGTGAAATTGGATTCTGGGCTCCCCCGGTGGCCACTTGTGGAATTTAATTTGTGTGCATCATCCCCTCTGTTCACCTGCTCCTATCAGGATGTGGGAGTCGCTATATAACCTTGCTCCTCTGTCAGTTTCATGCCGGTCAACAATGTAATCAGTAGCCTTTCTGTGCTTGTTCCTGCTACTAGACAACTCCCAGCTAAGTTGGACTTTTGTCCTTGTGTGTTTTTGCATTTTGTTCCTGTTCACAGCTGCTGTTTCGTTACTGTGTCTGGAAAGCTCTTGTGAGCGGAAATTGCCACTCTGGTGTTATGAGTTAATGCTAGAGTCTTAAAGTAATTTCTGGATGGTGTTTTGCTAGGGTTTTCTGCTGACCATGAAAGTGCCCTTTCTGTCTTCATGCTATCTAGTAAGCGGACCTCGATTTTGCTAAACCTATTTTCATACTACGTTTGTCATTTCATCTTAAATCACCGCCAATATATGTGGGGGCCTCTGTCTGCCTTTTGGGAAAATTTCTCTAGAGGTGAGCCAGGACTGTCTTTTCCTCTGCTAGGATTAGGTAGTTCTCCGGCTGGCGCAGGGCATCTAGGGATAAAAAAACGTAGGCATGCTACCCGGCCACTTCTAGTTGTGCGGCAGGTTTAGTTCATGGTCAGTATAGTTTCCATCTTCCAAGAGCTAGTTCTCATATATGCTGGGCTATGTTCTCTCGCCATTGAGAATCATGACAGTACCTATAACTTATGTGCAGAACATTGGTCAGGCATATCACATTCAATAACACAATACTATTATGAGTAAAAAACATGGTTAACATATCAGCTTTAGATATTCATGATTAGAACATGTAGACCTACATCGGACTTAAAAGCTTAAAAAAGTTTGCTGAATATACCTTGAATATTACATTTCACTACATTTCTTATTTTATTTTCACCCATTACACTGCATTATCAAAAGGAATGTATTAACTTTAGTTCTCAGATACATTTCCTAAATTGTGAGCAAATAGATTAGGTACACTTAGAAACAAAATCTAAAAAATAACAGCCTCCTCCATAACCCCTCTAGCTGTCCTTTCCATCACCAAGAGAAGTGTGTGTTTTTGCCATCTTAGACAAAAATGGTTAATCCATTTGCTGATAATTTGGGAAAGATCATATTAATGTAAATTTCGCTAAATGGACTCCTCCAGCCTTGCATTGGATATGTCATGGTTAGGACAAGATTATGTCTTGTACTCTCAGGGTTAAATGTTCTCAGCCTCTCTTTCAGCATGGGAGGGCTATTTATACTCGCTCCTAACGTGGTGTCCCTGTCAGCTATAGGTTTTCTGCAGTCTGTATGCTTGACCTTTGTAGTGTGTGCTGGCTTGCTTCGTGTCTTACTGTTACCTGCTTTATTCGCTTTCCTGGATTACTGACCCCTGGCCTGGCTTCTGACTATTCTCTGATTCTCCCTGTTGGTATCTTGTAATCTCCTGGTACGACTTCGGCTTGTTTCACTATTCTTTTATGCTTATCCCTTCCCTGTTTCCCCAGCGTTTGGCTCCGCCCCTTGGCCGCCTCCCACTCTGTCACATGATCGTAGGTCCTTTTGCTCTACTTAGTCATTCTGTCTCATGTGAAAGGTCCTGTTGGTGTTCATGTTAGTTTCCCGGTTTTCTGGTCCAGCTCTGTTTCTGCTGGAAGCAGTTTCCCCAGCAGCAGTTATACCCGGGTACCGTGACATTATAGCTGACCTGATAGATTTCTCCCTGGTGTGGGGGGTGGTGTTTGTATACCATGGACCCGGTACAGGATCTCACGGCACAGGTTAATGAGCTTTCTCAGCTTTTGCAGAAGCTGTCTGTGGAACAGCAAGCCCTGGTCCACTCGCACCAACAGGTGCAGAGAGATGTGGCAGGTGCTTTACAGGTGTCTGCTCCATTTCGGTCCCGGGAGGGGGGTCCCTTTGATGTATCCTTAGCAGACCCTGAACCGCCGGTAAAATTACCCGACACTTTTTCTGGAGATAAACAATTGTTCAGGGTCTTTAAGGAGGGATGTAAGTTGTTTTTTGAGTTACGTCCCCGGGCCTCTGGAAATGAAAGGCAGAGGGTGGGGGTAGTTATGTCTTTATTAAGGGGTTCCCCGCAGGCATGGGCTTTCTCTCTCTCTCCCTCTGCTCCTGAGCGTATGTCTGTGAATCTGTTTTTTGAGTCCCTGGGGCTCATTTATGATGAGCCTGATAGAGTGCGTCTTGCAGAAGATATGGTGATGAGTGTGACACAGGGGAAGCACTCCGCTGAATGGTTCTGCTCAGAGTTTAGGCGCTGGGCAGCTGAAGTTTCTTGGAACGATGCAGCCCTGAGGGGGTTATTCCGCATGGGTCTGTCTGACCGTCTGAAGGATGCTTTGGCACTTCATCCTCCTCCTGATACCCTGGAGGACGCCATGACACAGGCAGTTCGTATGGATCGGAGACTCCGTGCTAGAGGAATGATGCAACAGGAGACTTCATTGTTCTCTAAATTATGTGACGCTGCACCTGTATCTGAGCCCATGGAGATTGGGTCAGTCTCGGTCTCTGAGAGAGAGAGAAGACACCGCTGGGACAATCAACTGTGTTTTTACTGTGGAGCCTCTGGTCATTGGAAAAGGAATTGTCCATCCTGCCCTTCTGTGAAACCATCTGAGAAACGACTGAGTCTGGGCAACAATCGAGGAGGTTGTCCAGACTCCCAGGTACATTTTTTCTCACATACAAAACTTGTGCTCCAAGTGAAATTGGAACTTGCTGGTGGTCCTGTGGTGACAACGGCTTTTGTTGACTGCGGTTCTTCCGTTAATTTGATTGATGCCCAAGTTGTGACTCGTAATAAGATAGGGACAGTTAGGTTAAGAAACCCTGTTAAAATTGTGGCTGTTGATTCATCTCCTCTTACCCGGGATGGAATTTGTTTCAGGACTGATGTTTTTTCTCTGAAAGTGGGTTCCACTCACGTGGAGCAATTAAGTTGTTTTGTATTGAATAATCTGCCTGCAGGACTGGTCCTGGGAATGCCCTGGCTGCAACGCCACAATCCTGCCATTGATTGGGGGGCGGGGGAGATTACTCAATGGAGATGTAAAAGTAATGGTCCGTGTTGTAACCCGGGACCTTTTGTTAACCCGATAAAGTCTGTATCTGTGTCGTCTGTCGGTCTGGAGGGTATTCCGGAGTACCTGAAAGACTTCGAAGACGTGTTTTCCGAAAGTGAGGCCGAGGCGCTTCCACCACATCGACCTGGTGATTGTGCTATTAATTTAATCCCAGGAGCCAAATTGCCCAAGGCTCGTCTGTACAATTTGTCTGGGCCTGAGCGCCAAGCCATGAAAGAGTACATCACTGAGAGTCTCCGCAAGGGGCATATTCGGCCTTCTGTTTCACCCGTCGCTGCGGGGTTTTTCTTTGTGAAGAAAAAAGATGGTGGTTTGCGACCATGCCTCGACTTTCGGGAACTTAATAAGATTACTGTGAAAAACACGTATCCTCTTCCTCTGATTCCTGATTTATGTAATCAACTTACTGGGGCCAAATGGTTTTCTAAGTTTGACTTACGAGGGGCTTATAACCTGATAAGGATTCGAGAGGGAGATGAATGGAAAACAGCGTTTCTGACTACCGAGGGCTTATTTGAAAATTTGGTTATGCCCTTCGGTCTCACTAACGCCCCTGCGGTGTTCCAGAATTTCATTAATGTTGTTTTTTCTGACCTGATTGGGCGCTATGTTGTCATTTACCTGGATGACATCTTGATATACTCTGAGGACAGTCAGTCTCACTTACACCATCTTCAGACAGTTCTTGTGAGACTCAGGGAGAATCATTTATACGCTAAATTGGAGAAGTGCTCATTCTTTATGCAAGAACTGTCTTTTCTGGGATTAATTGTATCTGGGGATGGGTTCCGCATGGATCCGGGGAAGGTTCAGGCCATTTCAGATTGGGTGCAGCCTCATGATCTGAAGGGGTTGCAGCGATTTCTGGGCTTCGCTAACTATTATAGGAAGTTCATTAAAGGGTTTTCGCAGGTGGTAAAACCCTTAACGGACCTCACACTCAAAGGGGCGGAGGTAAAAAATTGGTCCGAGGCCGCAAAAAATTCCTTCCAGACCCTGAAGAAATGTTTTATTTCAGCCCCTGTGTTGATACAACCCGATCCGTCGAGACCTTTTATCGTGGAGGTTGACGCATCGGAGGTAGGGGTGGGGGCAGTGTTGTCTCAGGGCCCGTCTACCCTCACTAACCTTAAACCCTGTGCCTTTTTCTCTAAAAAATTCTCTTCAGCTGAGAGAAATTATGATGTCGGCAACAGGGAATTGTTGGCAATTAAATTGGCCTTTGAAGAATGGAGGCATTTTTTGGAGGGGGCTGTACATCCCGTTACAGTCATCATGGATCACAAAAATTTGGCCTATATCGAGTCTGCTAAGAGATTGACCCCCAGACAGGCTCGGTGGGCACTTTTTTTTTCTCGGTTTCATTTTACCATTACGTTCCGACCAGGGTCTAAAAATGTAAAGGCGGATGCCTTGTCCCGGAGTTTTGATAGTGTGTCCCCTCCAGAACCTCCTTCCTCCATTCTTCAACCTGGAGTGGTTGTGGCTGAAGTCTCATCTGAGTTACAGAGAGAGATTTTGGAAGCACAGTCACAAGCTCCCAGGAATAAACCCCAAGGTAAATTGTTTGTACCTGATCATTTCCGTCTCACACTTCTGCAAGAATTTCATGACTCTGTGTTGAGTGCACATCCTGGGATTGCAGCTACCCGGGGGGCAGTAGCTAGGAATTTTTGGTGGCCTTCTATGGGTACTGATATTAAAAAGTTTGTGAATTCTTGTGGGGTGTGTGCTCGCTCTAAGAGCTCTCTGGTCCGGCCGGCCGGGGAATTGGTACCTTTGCCAATTCCTGATAAACCTTGGACACACCTGTCCATGGATTTTATCACTAATCTTCCTCCTTCAAAGGGCAACTCTGTAGTCTGGGTAGTAGTTGATAGATTTTCTAAACAAGCCCACTTTGTGCCATTATCTACATTGCCTTCTGCTGAAACCTTAGCTCGTTTGTTCATTCAGCATATAGTTCGGTTGCATGGAGTCCCTGTGAATATGGTGTCTGACAGGGGTGTGCAATTTGTTGCTAGATTTTGGAGGGCTTTTTGTAAAAAGTTGGGGGTTACGTTGTCTTTCTCCTCTGCTTATCACCCGGAATCTAATGGTCAGACTGAACGCACCAACCAGTCGTTGGAGCAGATTTTAAGATGTCTTGCCTCTTCCAGACAGGAGGACTGGTGTGAGGTATTACCCATGGCAGAATTTGCATTCAACTGTCGTATTAATCAGTCTACTGGCAAATCTCCTTTTCAGGTTAACTATGGATTTGTTCCGCAATTTGGAGAATTTTCCCGCATGGATTCTGGTTGCCCTGGTGCTGAGGGTCTGGTGCAACAGTTAAGAACCCTTTGGAGGGAGGTTCAGGGTAATATCTCCAAAGCTCAAAGGAGGTACAAACATTTTGCAGACAGAAGGAGGGGGTCAGCTCCTACACTGACAGTGGGGGAGAAGGTATGGTTGTCTACCCGTAACATCAAACTTAAAGTACCTTCCATGAAGTTGGGCCCCAGATTTATAGGTCTATACAAGGTATTAGAGGTGATCAACCCGGTGGCCTATAGATTACAGTTGCCCGCCTCCTTCAAAATATCTAATGTCTTTCACAGGTCCCTATTAAAACCTGTGGGGACGGTTAGAGAAGATTCCTCACATAATGTTCTGCCTGTGTTGGTAGAGGGTCAGCCAGAGTATGAGGTAGGGCGCATCATTGATTCACGGTGGATGCGTCGAAGGCTTCAGTACTTAATTCATTGGAAGGGTTATTCTATTGAGGATCGGTCATGGGTTCCGGCCAGTTCTGTGCATGCTGATCGACTGGTGCGGGCTTTTCATGCCAGGTACCCTGAGAAGCCTGGGAGTCCGGTGGCCTCCCATTAAAGGGGGGGTACTGTCATGGTTAGGACAAGATTATGTCTTGTACTCTCAGGGTTAAATGTTCTCAGCCTCTCTTTCAGCATGGGAGGGCTATTTATACTCGCTCCTAACGTGGTGTCCCTGTCAGCTATAGGTTTTCTGCAGTCTGTATGCTTGACCTTTGTAGTGTGTGCTGGCTTGCTTCGTGTCTTACTGTTACCTGCTTTATTCGCTTTCCTGGATTACTGACCCCTGACCTGGCTTCTGACTATTCTCTGATTCTCCCTGTTGGTATCTTGTAATCTCCTGGTACGACTTCGGCTTGTTTCACTATTCTTTTATGCTTATCCCTTCCCTGTTTCCCCAGCGTTTGGCTCCGCCCCCTGGCTGCCTCCCACTCTGTCACATGATCGTAGGTCCTTTTGCTCTACTTAGTCATTCTGTCTCATGTGAAAGGTCCTGTTGGTGTTCATGTTAGTTTCCCGGTTTTCTGGTCCAGCTCTGTTTCTGCTGGAAGCAGTTTCCCCAGCAGCAGTTATACCCGGGTACCGTGACATTATACTGGTAAGAGTATATGTTAAACCTATTGATTTTAAAGATGTAGTTAACAATTTTTAAAAACTGAACTTGAAGCAGAGAATTTGTCAAACTCACAAAATATCTAGTATTTACCTGAAAACTCCATGCAGCTAGCATACTGCTGATCTAATATTCCTGCTCAAACTTGGAAACAGTTTTGCAGGATTTTTGAGCTGACCAAACACAGGTTACAGCTACCGTCAATTCCTGGCTGCACCGCTGATGATACTATGGTTACATGACTGCATTGGCCATTGACTATTTATATCTGTCCCAAGGATATTGTTGGGACCTAATATCTGCAGGCCACTCTAACAAGGACCAGCAGGACAACTGAGCTGGAAGCACTGGAATTTTCTTTGGGATTTACAGGATAAGTAATCATTTTGAGTACTCCCTTCTCTGTGTCCATTTCTTACAAATCTTAAACAACTTAAAATGTATCTATAATTTCTGCACATAACATTATTGCTGCAGGCCACTGAACAAAGGCTGTTGGTATTACCGGTGTGGCAGCATTATAATCATGGGTTATTTATAAGATAAGTAATACTTTTTTATTATTCACTAGTCTTTGTACATTTTTTCACAAATCTTGGACAATTAATTAAAAAATGTACCTATACCTTATGTGCAGAACATTGGACAGACATATCACGTTCAATAACACAATACTATTATGAGTAAAAAACATGGTTAACATATCAGCTTTAGATATTCATGATTAGAACATGTAGACCTACATCGGACTTAAAAGCTTAAAAAAGTTTCCTAAATATACCTTGAATATTACATTTCACTACATTTCTTATTGTATTTTCACCCATTACACTGCATTATAAAAAGGAATGTATTAACTTTAGTTCTCAGATACATTTCCTAAATTATGAGCAAATTGATTAGGTACACTTAGAAAAAAAATCTAAAAAAATAACAGCCTCCTCCATAACCCCTCTAGCTGTCCTTTCCATCACCAAGAGAATTGTGTGTTTTTGCCATCTTAGACAAAAATGGTTAATCCATTTGCTCATAATTTGGGAAAGATCATATTAATGTAAATTTCGCTAAATGGACTCCTCCAGCCTTGCACTGGATACTGGTAAGAGTATATGTTAAACCTATTGTTTTTAAAGATGTAGTTAACAATTTTTAAAAACTGAAATTGAAGCAGAGAATTTGTCAAACTCACTAAATATCTGGTATTTACCTGAAAACTCCCTGCCGCTAGCATACTGCTGATCTAATATTGCTGCTCATAGTTGGCAACAGTTTTGCAGGATTTTTGAGCTGACCAAACACAGGTTACAGCTACCGTCAATTCCTGGCTGCACTGCTGATGATACTACGGTTACATGACTGCATTGGCCACTGACTACTTATATCTGTCCAAGGATATTGTTGGGACCTAATTTCTGCAGGCCACTCTAACAAGGACCAGCAGGACAACTGAGCTGGAAGCACTGGAATTTTCTTTGGGATTTACAGGATAAGTAATCATTTTGCGTATTCCCTTCTCTGTGTCCATTTCTTACAAATGTTAAACAACTTAAAATGTATCTATAATTTCTGCACATAACATTATTGCTGCAGGCCACTGAACAAAGGCTGATGGTATTACCGTTGTGGCAGCATTACAATCATGGGTTATTTATAAGATAAGTAATAATTTTTCATTATTCACTAGTCTTTGTACATTTCTTTCACAAATCTTGGACATTTAATTAAAAAATGTACCTATAACTTATGTGCAGAACATTGGTCAGGCATATCACATTCAATAACACAATACTATTATGAGTAAAAAACATGGTTAACATATCAGCTTTAGATATTCATGATTAGAACATGTAGACCTACATCGGACTTAAAAGCTTAAAAAAGTTTACTGAATATACCTTGAATATTACATTTCACTACATTTCTTATTTTATTTTCACCCATTACACTGCATTATCAAAAGGAATGTATTAACTTTAGTTCTCAGATACATTTCCTAAATTGTGAGCAAATAGATTAGGTACACTTAGAAAAAAAATCTAAAAAATAACAGCCTCCTCCATAACCCCTCTAGCTGTCCTTTCCATCACCAAGAGAAGTGTGTGTTTTTGCCATCTTAGACAAAAATGGTTAATCCATTTGCTCATAATTTGGGAAAGATCATATTAATGTAAATTTCGCTAAATAGACTCTTCCAGCCTTGCATTGGATACTGGTAAGAGTATATGTTAAAACTATTGTTTTTAAAGATGTAGTTAACAATATTTAAAAACTGAACTTGAAGCAGAGAATTTGTCAAACTCACAAAATATCTAGTATTTACCTGAAAACTCCCTGCCGCTAGCATACTGCTGATCTAATATTCCTGCTCAAACTTGGAAACAGTTTTGCAGGATTTTTGAGCTGACCAAACACAGGTTACAGCTACCGTCAATTCCTGGCTGCACCGCTGATGATACTATGGTTACATGACTGCATTGGCCATTGACTATTTATATTTGTCCCAAGGATATTGTTGGGACTTAATATCTGCAGGCCACTGTAACAAGGACCAGCAGGACAACTGAGCTGGAAGCACTGGAATTTTCTTTGGGATTTACAGGATAAGTAATCATTTTGTGTATTCCCTTCTCTGTGTCCATTTCTTACAAATCTTAAACAACTTAAAATGTATCTATAATTTCTGCACATAACATTATTGCTGCAGGCTACTGAACAAAGGCTGATGGTATTACCGGTGTGGCAGCATTACAATCATGGGTTATTTATAAGATAAGTAATAATTTTTCATTATTCACTAGTCTTTGTACATTTTTTTCACAAATCTTGGACAATTAAATAAAATACCCATACCTTATAAGCAGAACATTGGTCAGGCATATCACATTCAATAACACAATACTATTATGAGTAAAAAACATGGTTAACATATCAGCTTTACATATTCATGATTAGAACATGTAGACCTACTGTACATCGGAGTTAAAAGCTTAAAAATGTTTACTGAATATACCTTGAATATTACATTTCACTACATTTCTTATTGTATTTTCACCCATTACACTGCATTATAAAAAGGCATGTATTAACTTTAGTTCTCAGCTACATTTCCTAAATTGTGAGCAAATAGATTAGGTACACTTAGAAAAAAAATCTAAAAAATAACAGCCTCCTCCATAACCCCTCTAGCTGTCCTTTCCATCACCAAGAGAAGTGAGTGTTTTGGCCATCTTAGACAAAAATGGTTAATCCATTTGCTCATAATTTGGGAAAGATCATATTAATGTAAATTTCGCTAAATAGACTCCTCCAGCCTTGCATTGGATACTGGTAAGAGTATATATTAAACCTATTGTTTTTAAAGATGTAGTTGACAATTTTTACAAACTGAACTTGAAGCAGAGAATTTGTCAAACTCACAAAATATCTAGTATTTACCTGAAAACTCCATGCCGCTAGCATACTGCTGATCTAATATTCCTGCTCATTGTTGGAAACAGTTTTGCAGGATTTTTGAGCTGACCAAACACAGGTTACAGCTACCGTTAATTCCTGGCTGCACCGCTGATGATACTATGGTTACATGACTGCATTGGCCATTGACTATTTATATTTGTCCCAAGGATATTGTTGGGACCTAATATCTGCAGGCCACTGTAACATGGACCAGCAGGACAACTGAGCTGGAAGCACTGGAATTTTCTTTGGGATTTCCAGGATAAGTAATCATTTTGAGTATTCCCTTCTCTGTGTCCATTTCTTACAAATCTTAAACATCTTAAAATGTATCTATAATTTCTGCACATAACATTATTGCTGCAGGCCACTGAACAAAGGCTGATGGTATTACCGTTGTGGCAGCATTACAATCATGGGTTATTTATAAGATAAGTAATAATTTTTCATTATTCACTAGTCTTTGTACATTTCTTTCACAAATCTTGGACAATTAATTAAAAAATGTACCTATACCTTATGTGCAGAACATTGGTCAGGCATATCACATTCAATAACACAATACTATTATGAGTAAAAAACATGGTTAACATATCAGCTTTAGATATTCATGATTAGAACATGTAGACCTACATCGGACTTAAAAGCTTAAAAAAGTTTACTGAATATACCTTGAATATTACATTTCACTACATTTCTTATTTTATTTTCACCCATTACACTGCATTATATTAAGGCATGTATTAACTTTAGTTCTCAGCTACATTTCCTAAATTGTGAGCAAATAGATTAGGTACACTTAGAAAAAAAATCTAAAAAATGACAGCCTCCTCCATAACCCCTCTAGGTGTCCTTTCCATCACCAAGAGGAGTGTGTGTTTTTGCCATCTTAGACAAAAATGGTTAATCCATTTGCTCATAATTTGGGAAAGATCATATTAATGTAAATTTCTCTAAATTGACTCCTTCAGCCTTGCATTGGATACGGGTAAGAGTGTATGTTAATCCTATTGTTTTTAAAGATGAAGTTAACAATTTTTAAAAACTGAACTTGAAGCAGAGAATTTGTCAAACTCACAAAATATTTAGTATTTACCTCAAAACTCCATGCCGCTAGCATACTCCTAATCTAATATTCCTGCTCATACTTGGAAACAGTTTTGCTGGATTTTTGAGCTGACCAAACACAGGTTACAGCTACCGTCAATTCCTGGCTGCACCGCTGATGATACTACGTTTACATGACTGCATTGGCCATTGACTATTTATATCTGTCCCGAGGATATTGTTGGGACATAATATCTGCAGGCCACTCTAACAAGGACCAGCAGGACAACTGAGATGGAAGCACAGGAATTTTCTTTGGGATTTACAGGATAAGTAATCATTTTGAGTATTCCCTTCTCTGTCTCCATTTCTTACAAATCTTAAACAACTTAAAATGTATCTATAATTTCTGCACATAACATTATTGCTGCAGGCCACTGAACAAAGGCTGATGGTATTACCGTTGTGGCAGCATTACAATCATGGGTTATTTATAAGATAAGTAATAATTTTTCATTATTCACTAGTCTTTGTACATTTCTTTCACAAATCTTGGACATTTAATTAAAAAATGTACCTATAACTTATGTCCAGAACATTGGTCAGGCATATCACATTCAATAACACAATACTATTATGAGTAAAAAACATGGTTAACATATCAGCTTTAGATATTCATGATTAGAACATGTAGACCTACATCGGACTTAAAAGCTTAAAAAAGTTTACTGAATATACCTTGAATATTACATTTCACTACATTTCTTATTTTATTTTCACCCATTACACTGCATTATCAAAAGGAATGTATTAACTTTAGTTCTCAGATACATTTCCTAAATTGTGAGCAAATAGATTAGGTACACTTAGAAAAAAAATCTAAAAAATAACAGCCTCCTCCATAACCCCTCTAGAAGTCCTTTCCATCACCAAGAGAAGTGTGTGTTTTTGCCATCTTAGACAAAAATGGTTAATCCATTTGCTCATAATTTGGGAAAGATCATAATAATGTAAATTTCGCTAAATGGGCTCCTCCAGCCTTGCATTGGATACTGGTAAGAGTATATGTTAAACCTATTGATTTTAAAGATGTATTTAACAATTTTTAAAAACTGAACTTGAAGCAGAGAATTTGTCAAACTCACAAAATATCTAGTATTTACCTGAAAACTCCATGCAGCTAGCATACTGCTGATCTAATATCCCTGCACAAACTTGGAAACAGTTTTGCAGGATTTTTGAGCTGACCAAACACAGGTTACAGCTACCGTCAATTCCTGGCTGCACCGCTGATGATACTACGGTTACATGACTGCATTGGCCATTGACTATTTATATCTGTCCCGAGGATATTGTTGGGGCATAATATCTGCAGGCCACTGTAACAAGGACCAGCAGGACAACTGAGCTGGAAGCACTGGAATTTTCTTTGGGATTTACAGGATAAGTAATCATTTTGAGTATTCCCTTCTCTGTGTCCATTTCTTACAAATCTTAAACAACTTAAAATGTATCTATAATTTCTGCACATAACATTATTGCTGCAGGCCACTGAACAAAGGCTGATGGTATTACCGTTGTGGCAGCATTACAATCATGGGTTATTTATAAGATAAGTAATAATTTTTCATTATTCACTAGTCTTTGTACATTTCTTTCACAAATCTTGGACAATTAATTAAAAAATGTACCTATAACTTATGTGCAGAACATTGGTCAGGCATATCACATTCAATAACACAATACTATTATGAGTAAAAAACATGGTTAACATATCAGCTTTAGATATTCATGATTAGAACATGTAGACCTACATCGGACTTAAAAGCTTAAAAAAGTTTGCTGAATATACCTTGAATATTACATTTCACTACATTTCTTATTTTATTTTCACCCATTACACTGCATTATAAAAAGGCATGTATTAACTTTAGTTCTCAGCTACATTTCCTAAATTGTGAGCAAATAGATTAGGTACACTTAGAAAAAAAATCTAAAAAATAACAGCCTCCTCCATAACCCCTCTAGCTGTCCTTTCCATCACCAAGAGAAGTGAGTGTTTTTGCCATCTTAGACAAAAATGGTTAAACCATTTGCTCATAATTTGGGAAAGATCATATTAATGTAAATTTCGCTAAATAGACTCCTCCAGCCTTGCATTGGATACTGGTAAGGGTATATATTAAACCTATTGTTTTTAAAGATGTAGTTGACAATTTTTACAAACTGAACTTGAAGCAGAGAATTTGTCAAACTCACAAAATATCTAGTATTTACCTGAAAACTCCCTGCCGCTAGCATACTGCTGATCTAATATTCCTGCTCATTGTTGGAAACAGTTTTGCAGGATTTTTGAGCTGACCAAACACAGGTTACAGCTACCGTTAATTCCTGGCTGCAACGCTGATGATACTATGGTTACATGACTGCATTGGCCATTGACTATTTATATTTGTCCCAAGGATATTGTTGGGACCTAATATCTGCAGGCCACTGTAACATGGACCAGCAGGACAACTGAGCTGGAAGCACTGGAATTTTCTTTGGGATTTCCAGGATAAGTAATCATTTTGAGTATTCCCTTCTCTGTGTCCATTTCTTACAAATCTTAAACATCTTAAAATGTATCTATAATTTCTGCACATAACATTATTGCTGCAGGCCACTGAACAAAGGCTGATGGTATTACCGTTGTGGCAGCATTACAATCATGGGTTATTTATAAGATAAGTAATAATTTTTCATTATTCACTAGTCTTTGTACATTTCTTTCACAAATCTTGGACAATTAATTAAAAAATGTACCTATACCTTATGTGCAGAACATTGGTCAGGCATATCACATTCAATAACACAATACTATTATGAGTAAAAAACATGGTTAACATATCAGCTTTAGATATTCATGATTAGAACATGTAGACCTACATCGGACTTAAAAGCTTAAAAAAGTTTACTGAATATACCTTGAATATTACATTTCACTACATTTCTTATTTTATTTTCACCCATTACACTGCATTATATTAAGGCATGTATTAACTTTAGTTCTCAGCTACATTTCCTAAATTGTGAGCAAATAGATTAGGTACACTTAGAAAAAAAATCTAAAAAATGACAGCCTCCTCCATAACCCCTCTAGGTGTCCTTTCCATCACCAAGAGGAGTGTGTGTTTTTGCCATCTTAGACAAAAATGGTTAATCCATTTGCTCATAATTTGGGAAAGATCATATTAATGTAAATTTCGCTAAATTGACTCCTCCAGCCTTGCATTGGATACGGGTAAGAGTGTATGTTAATCCTATTGTTTTTAAAGATGAAGTTAACAATTTTTAAAAACTGAACTTGAAGCAGAGAATTTGTCAAACTCACAAAATATTTAGTATTTACCTCAAAACTCCATGCCGCTAGCATACTCCTAATCTAATATTCCTGCTCATACTTGGAAACAGTTTTGCTGGATTTTTGAGCTGACCAAACACAGGTTACAGCTACCGTCAATTCCTGGCTGCAACGCTGATGATACTACGGTTACATGACTGCATTGGCCATTGACTATTTATATCTGTCCCGAGGATATTGTTGGGACATAATATCTGCAGGCCACTCTAACAAGGACCAGCAGGACAACTGAGCTGGAAGCACTGGAATTTTCTTTGGGATTTACAGGATAAGTAATCATTTTGAGTATTCCCTTCTCTGTGTCCATTTCTTACAAATCTTAAACAACTTAAAATGTATCTATAATTTCTGCACATAACATTATTGCTGCAAGCCACTGAACAAAGGCTGATGGTATTACCGTTGTGGCAGCATTACAATCATGGGTTATTTATAAGATAAGTAATAATTTTTCATTATTCACTAGTCTTTGTACATTTCTTTCACAAATCTTGGACATTTAATTAAAAAATGTACCTATAACTTATGTGCAGAACATTGGTCAGGCATATCACATTCAATAACACAATACTATTATGAGTAAAAAACATGGTTAACATATCAGCTTTAGATATTCATGATTAGAACATGTAGACCTACATCGGACTTAAAAGCTTAAAAAAGTTTGCTGAATATACCTTGAATATTAAATTTCACTACATTTCTTATTTTATTTTCACCCATTACACTGCATTATCAAAAGGAATGTATTAACTTTAGTTCTCAGATACATTTCCTAAATTGTGAGCAAATAGATTAGGTACACTTAGAAACAAAATCTAAAAAATAACAGCCTCCTCCATAACCCCTCTAGCTGTCCTTTCCATCACCAAGAGAAGTGTGTGTTTTTGCCATCTTAGACAAAAATGGTTAATCCATTTGCTCATAATTTGGGAAAGATCATATTAATGTAAATTTCGCTAAATGGACTCCTCCAGCCTTGCATTGGATACTGGTAAGAGTATATGTTAAACCTATTGTTTTTAAAGATGTAGTTAACAATTTTTCAAAACTGAACTTGAAGCAGAGAATTTGTCAAACTCATAAAATATCTAGTATTTACCTGAAAACTCCATGCAGCTAGCATACTGCTGATCTAATATTCCTGCTTAAACTTGGAAACAGTTTTGCAGGATTTTTGAGCTGACCAAACACAGGTTACAGCTACCGTCAATTCCTGGCTGCACTGCTGATGATACTATGGTTACATGACTGCATTGGCCATTGACTATTTATATTTGTCCCAAGGATATTGTTGGGACCTAATATCTGCAGGCCACTGTAACAAGGACCAGCAGGACAACTGAGCTGGAAGCACTGGAATTTTCTTTGGGATTTCCAGGATAAGTAATCATTTTGAGTATTCCCTTCTCTGTGTCCATTTCTTACAAATCTTAAACATCTTAAAATGTATCTATAATTTCTGCACATAACATTATTGCTGCAGGCCAGTGAACAAAGGCTGATGGTATTACCGTTGTGGCAGCATTACAATCATGGGTTATTTATAAGATAAGTAATAATTTTTCATTATTCACTAGTCTTTGTACATTTTTTTCACAAATCTTGGACAATTAATTAAAAAATGTACCTATACCTTATGTGCAGAACATTGGTCAGGCATATCACATTCAATAACACAATACTATTATGAGTAAAAAACATGGTTAACATATCAGCTTTAGATATTCATGATTAGAACATGTAGACCTACATCGGACTTAAAAGCTTAAAAAAGTTTACTGAATATACCTTGAATATTACATTTCACTACATTTCTTATTTTATTTTCACCCATTACACTGCATTATATTAAGGCATGTATTAACTTTAGTTCTCAGCTACATTTCCTAAATTGTGAGCAAATAGATTAGGTACACTTAGAAAAAAAATCTAAAAAATAACAGCCTCCTCCATAACCCCTCTAGAAGTCCTTTCCATCACCAAGAGAAGTGTGTGTTTTTGCCATCTTAGACAAAAATGGTTAATCCATTTGCTCATAATTTGGGAAAGATCATATTAATGTAAATTTCGCTAAATTGACTCCTCCAGCCTTGCATTGGATACTGGTAAGAGTGTATGTTAATCCTATTGTTTTTAAAGATGAAGTTAACAATTTTTAAAAACTGAACTTGAAGCAGAGAATTTGTCAAACTCACAAAATATTTAGTATTTACCTCAAAACTCCATGCCGCTAGCATACTCCTAATCTAATATTCCTGCTCATACTTGGAAACAGTTTTGCTGGATTTTTGAGCTGACCAAACACAGGTTACAGCTACCGTCAATTCCTGGCTGCACCGCTGATGATACTATGGTTAAATGACTGCATTGGCCATTGACTATATCTGTCCCGAGGATATTGTTGGGACCTAATATCTGCAGGCCACTGTAACAAGGACCAGCAGGACAACTGAGCTGGAAGCACTGGAATTTTCTTTGGGATTTACAGGATAAGTAATCATTTTGAGTATTCCCTTCTCTGTGTTCATTTCTTACAAATCTTAAACAACTTAAAATGTATCTATAATTTCTGCACATAACATTATTGCTGCGGGCCACTGAACAAAGGCTGATGGTATTACCGTTGTGGCAGCATTACAATCATGGGTTATTTATAAGATAAGTAATAATTTTTCATTATTCACTAGTCTTTGTACATTTCTTTCACAAATCTTGGACAATTAATTAAAAAATGTACCTATACCTTATGTGCAGAACATTGGTCAGGCATATCACATTCAATAACACAATACTATTATGAGTAAAAAACATGGTTAACATATCAGCTTTACATATTCATGATTAGAACATGTAGACCTACTGTACATCAGACTTAAAAGCTTAAAAAAGTTTACTGAATATACCTTGAATATTACATTTCACTACATTTCTTATTGTGTTTTCACCCATTACACTGCATTATAAAAAGGCATGTATTAACTTTAGTTCTCAGCTACATTTCCTAAATTGTGAGCAAATAGATTAGGTACACTTAGAAAAAAAATCTAAAAAATAACAGCCTCCTCCATAACCCCTCTAGCTGTCCTTTCCATCACCAAGAGAAGTGTGTGTTTTTGCCATCTTAGACAAAAATGGTTAATCCATTTGCTCATAATTTGGAAAAGATCATATTAATGTAAAGTTCGCTAAATGGACTCCTCCAGCCTTGCATTGGATACTGGTAAGAGTATATGTTAAACCTATTGTTTTTAAAGATGTAGTTAACAATTTTTAAAAACTGAACTTGAAGCAGAGAATTTGTCAAACTCACAAAATATCTAGTATTTACCTGAAAACTCCATGCAGCTAGCATACTGCTGATCTAATATTCCTGCTCAAACTTGGAAACAGTTTTGCAGGATTTTTGAGCTGACCAAACACAGGTTACAGCTACCGTCAATTCCTGGCTGCACCTCTGATAATACTACGGTTACATGACTGCATTGGCCATTGACTATTTATATCTGTCCCGAGGATATTGTTGGGACCTAATATCTGCAGGCCACTGTAACAAGGACCAGCAGGACAACTGAGCTGGAAGCACTGGAATTTTCTTTGGGATTTACAGGATAAGTAATCATTTTGAGTATTCCCTTCTCTGTGTCCATTTCTTACAAATATTAAACAACTTAAAATGTATCTATAATTTCTGCACATAACATTATTGCTGCTGGCCACTGAACAAAGGCTGATGGTATTACCGTTGTGGCAGCATTACAATCATGGGTTATTTATAAGATAAGTAATAATTTTTCATTATTCACTAGTCTTTGTACATTTCTTTCTCAAATCTTGGACAAAAAATTAAAAAATGTACCTATAACTTATGTGCAGAACATTGGTCAGGCATATCACATTCAATAACACAATACTATTATGAGTAAAAAACATGGTTAACATACCAGCTTTAGATATTCATGATTAGAACATGTAGACCTACATCGGACTTAAAAGCTTAAAAAAGTTTACTGAATATACCTTGAATATTACATTTCACTACATTTCTTATTTTATTTTCACCCATTACACTGCATTATAAAAAGGCATGTATTAACTTTAGTTCTCAGCTACATTTCCTAAATTGTGAGCAAATAGATTAGGTACACTTAGAAAAAAAAATCTAAAAAATAACAACCTCCTCCATAACCCCTTTAGCTGTCCTTTCCATCACCAAGAGAAGTGTGTGTTTTTGCCATCTTAGACAAAAATGGTTAATCCATTTGCTCATAATTTGGGAAAGATCATAATAATGTAAATTTCACTAAATGGACTCCTCCAGCCTTGCATTGGATACTGGTAAGAGTATATGTTAAACCTATTGTTTTTAAAGATGTAGTTAACAATTTTTAAAAACTGAACTTGAAGCAGAGAATTTGTCAAACTCACAAAATATCTAGTATTTACCTGAAAACTCCATGCAGCTAGCATACTGCTGATCTAATATTCCTGCTCAAACTTGGAAACAGTTTTGCAGGATTTTTGAGCTGACCAAACACAGGTTACAGCTACCGTCAATTACTGGCTGCACCGCTGATGATACTACAGTTACATAACTGCATTGGCCATTGACTATTTATATCTGTCCCGAGGATATTGTTGGGACCTAATATCTGCAGGCAACTGTAACAAGGACCAGCAGGACAACTGAGCTGGAAGCACTGGAATTTTCTATGGGATTTACAGGATAAGTAATTATTTTGAGTATTCCCTTCTCTGTGTCCATTTCTTACAAATCTTAAACAACTTAAAATGTATCTATAATTTCTGCACATAACATTATTGCTGCAGGCCACTGAACAAAGGCTGATGGTATTACCGGTGTGGCAGCATTACAATCATGGGTTATTTATAAGATAAGTAATAATTTTTCATTATTCACTAGTCTTTGTACATTTCTTTCACAAATCTTGGACAATTAATTAAAAAATGTACCTATAACTTATGTGCAGAACATTGGTCAGGCATATCACATTCAATAACAAAATACTATTATGAGTAAAAAAACATGGTTAACATATCAGCTTTACATATTCATGATTAGAACATGTAGACCTTCATCGGACTTAAAAGCTTAAAAAACTTTACTGAATATACCTTGAATATTACATTTCACTGCATTTCTTATTGTATTTTCACCCATTACACTGCATTATAAAAAGGCATGTATTAACTTTAGTTCTCAGCTACATTTCCTAAATTGTGAGCAAATAGATTAGGTACACTTAGAAAAAAAATCTAAAAAATAACAGCCTCCTCCATAACCCCTCTAGCTGTCCTTTCCATCACCAAGAGAAGTGTGTGTTTTTGCCATCTTAGACAAAAATGGTTAATCCATTTGCTCATAATTTGGGAAAGATCATATTAATGTAAATTTCGCTAAATAGACTCCTCCAGCCTTGCATTGGATACTGGTAAGAGTATATATTAAACCTATTGTTTTTAAAGATGTAGTTGACAATTTTTACAAACTGAACTTGAAGCAGAGAATTTGTCAAACTCACAAAATATCTAGTATTTACCTGAAAACTCCCTGCCGCTAGCATACTGCTGATCTAATATTCCTGCTCATTGTTGGAAACAGTTTTGCAGGATTTTTGAGCTGACCAAACACAGGTTACAGCTACCGTTAATTCCTGGCTGCACCGCTGATGATACTATGGTTACATGACTGCATTGGCCATTGACTATTTATATTTGTCCCAAGGATATTGTTGGGACTTAATATCTGCAGGCCACTGTAACAAGGACCAGCAGGACAACTGAGCTGGAAGCACTGGAATTTTCTTTGGGATTTCCAGGATAAGTAATCATTTTGAGTATTCCCTTCTCTGTGTCCATTTCTTACAAATCTTAAACATCTTAAAATGTATCTATAATTTCTGCACATAACATTATTGCTGCAGGCCACTGAACAAAGGCTGATGGTATTACTGTTGTGGCAGCATTACAATCATGGGTTATTTATAAGATAAGTAATAATTTTTCATTATTCACTAGTCTTTGTACATTTTTTTCACAAATCTTGGACAATTAATTAAAAAATGTACCTATACCTTATGTGCAGAACATTGGTCAGGCATATCACATTCAATAACACAATACTATTATGAGTAAAAAACATGGTTAACATATCAGCTTTAGATATTCATGATTAGAACATGTAGACCTACATCGGACTTAAAAGCTTAAAAAAGTTTACTGAATATACCTTGAATATTACATTTCACTACATTTCTTATTTTATTTTCACCCATTACACTGCATTATATTAAGGCATGTATTAACTTTAGTTCTCAGCTACATTTCCTAAATTGTGAGCAAATAGATTAGGTACACTTAGAAAAAAAATCTAAAAAATAACAGCCTCCTCCATAACCCCTCTAGATGTCCTTTCCATCACCAAGAGAAGTGTGTGTTTTTGCCATCTTAGACAAAAATGGTTAATCCATTTGCTCATAATTTGGGAAAGATCATATTAATGTAAATTTCGCTAAATTGACTCCTCCAGCCTTGCATTGGATACTGGTAAGAGTGTATGTTAATCCTATTGTTTTTAAAGATGAAGTTAACAATTTTTAAAAACTGAACTTGAAGCAGAGAATTTGTCAAACTCACAAAATATTTAGTATTTACCTCAAAACCCCATGCCGCTAGCATACTCCTAATCTAATATTCCTGCTCATACTTGGAAACAGTTTTGCTGGATTTTTGAGCTGACCAAACACAGGTCACAGCTACCGTCAATTCCTGGCTGCACCGCTGATGATACTACGGTTACATGACTGCATTGGCCATTGACTATTTATATTTGTCCCAAGGATATTGTTGGGACCTAATATCTGCAGGCCACTGTAACAAGGACCAGCAGGACAACTGAGCTGGAAGCACTGGAATTTTCTTTGGGATTTCCAGGATAAGTAATCATTTTGAGTATTCCCTTCTCTGTGTCCATTTCTTACAAATCTTAAACATCTTAAAATGTATCTATAATTTCTGCACATAACATTATTGCTGCAGGCCACTGAACAAAGGCTGATGGTATTACTGTTGTGGCAGCATTACAATCATGGGTTATTTATAAGATAAGTAATAATTTTTCATTATTCACTAGTCTTTGTACATTTTTTTCACAAATCTTGGACAATTAATTAAAAAATGTACCTATACCTTATGTGCAGAACATTGGTCAGGCATATCACATTCAATAACACAATACTATTATGAGTAAAAAACATGGTTAACATATCAGCTTTAGATATTCATGATTAGAACATGTAGACCTACATCGGACTTAAAAGCTTAAAAAAGTTTACTGAATATACCTTGAATATTACATTTCACTACATTTCTTGTTTTATTTTCACCCATTACACTGCATTATATTAAGGCATGTATTAACTTTAGTTCTCAGCTACATTTCCTAAATTGTGAGCAAATAGATTAGGTACACTTAGAAAAAAAATCTAAAAAATAACAGCCTCCTCCATAACCCCTCTAGAAGTCCTTTCCATCACCAAGAGAAGTGTGTGTTTTTGCCATCTTAGACAAAAATGGTTAATCCATTTGCTCATAATTTGGGAAAGATCATATTAATGTAAATTTCGCTAAATTGACTCCTCCAGCCTTGCATTGGATACTGGTAAGAGTGTATGTTAATCCTATTGTTTTTAAAGATGAAGTTAACAATTTTTAAAAACTGAACTTGAAGCAGAGAATTTGTCAAACTCACAAAATATTTAGTATTTACCTCAAAACCCCATGCCGCTAGCATACTCCTAATCTAATATTCCTGCTCATACTTGGAAACAGTTTTGCTGGATTTTTGAGCTGACCAAACACAGGTTACAGCTACCGTCAATTCCTGGCTGCACCGCTGATGATACTATGGTTAAATGACTGCATTGGCCATTGACTATTTATATCTGTCCTGAGGATATTGTTGGGACTTAATATCTGCAGGCCACTGTAACAAGGACCAGCAGGACAACTGAGCTGGAAGCACTGGAATTTTCTTTGGGATTTCCAGGATAAGTAATCATTTTGAGTATTCCCTTCTCTGTGTCCATTTCTTACAAATCTTAAACATCTTAAAATGTATCTATAATTTCTGCACATAACATTATTGCTGCAGGCCACTGAACAAAGGCTGATGGTATTACTGTTGTGGCAGCATTACAATCATGGGTTATTTATAAGATAAGTAATAATTTTTCATTATTCACTAGTCTTTGTACATTTTTTTCACAAATCTTGGACAATTAATTAAAAAATGTACCTATAACTTATGTGCAGAACATTGGTCAGGCATATCACATTCAATAACAAAATACTATTATGAGTAAAAAAACATGGTTAACATATCAGCTTTACATATTCATGATTAGAACATGTAGACCTTCATCGGACTTAAAAGCTTAAAAAACTTTACTGAATATACCTTGAATATTACATTTCACTGCATTTCTTATTGTATTTTCACCCATTACACTGCATTATAAAAAGGCATGTATTAACTTTAGTTCTCAGCTACATTTCCTAAATTGTGAGCAAATAGATTAGGTACACTTAGAAAAAAAATCTAAAAAATAACAGCCTCCTCCATAACCCCTCTAGCTGTCCTTTCCATCACCAAGAGAAGTGTGTGTTTTTGCCATCTTAGACAAAAATGGTTAATCCATTTGCTCATAATTTGGGAAAGATCATATTAATGTAAATTTCGCTAAATAGACTCCTCCAGCCTTGCATTGGATACTGGTAAGAGTATATATTAAACCTATTGTTTTTAAAGATGTAGTTGACAATTTTTACAAACTGAACTTGAAGCAGAGAATTTGTCAAACTCACAAAATATCTAGTATTTACCTGAAAACTCCCTGCCGCTAGCATACTGCTGATCTAATATTCCTGCTCATTGTTGGAAACAGTTTTGCAGGATTTTTGAGCTGACCAAACACAGGTTACAGCTACCGTTAATTCCTGGCTGCACCGCTGATGATACTATGGTTACATGACTGCATTGGCCATTGACTATTTATATTTGTCCCAAGGATATTGTTGGGACTTAATATCTGCAGGCCACTGTAACAAGGACCAGCAGGACAACTGAGCTGGAAGCACTGGAATTTTCTTTGGGATTTCCAGGATAAGTAATCATTTTGAGTATTCCCTTCTCTGTGTCCATTTCTTACAAATCTTAAACATCTTAAAATGTATCTATAATTTCTGCACATAACATTATTGCTGCAGGCCACTGAACAAAGGCTGATGGTATTACTGTTGTGGCAGCATTACAATCATGGGTTATTTATAAGATAAGTAATAATTTTTCATTATTCACTAGTCTTTGTACATTTTTTTCACAAATCTTGGACAATTAATTAAAAAATGTACCTATACCTTATGTGCAGAACATTGGTCAGGCATATCACATTCAATAACACAATACTATTATGAGTAAAAAACATGGTTAACATATCAGCTTTAGATATTCATGATTAGAACATGTAGACCTACATCGGACTTAAAAGCTTAAAAAAGTTTACTGAATATACCTTGAATATTACATTTCACTACATTTCTTATTTTATTTTCACCCATTACACTGCATTATATTAAGGCATGTATTAACTTTAGTTCTCAGCTACATTTCCTAAATTGTGAGCAAATAGATTAGGTACACTTAGAAAAAAAATCTAAAAAATAACAGCCTCCTCCATAACCCCTCTAGAAGTCCTTTCCATCACCAAGAGAAGTGTGTGTTTTTGCCATCTTAGACAAAAATGGTTAATCCATTTGCTCATAATTTGGGAAAGATCATATTAATGTAAATTTCGCTAAATTGACTCCTCCAGCCTTGCATTGGATACTGGTAAGAGTGTATGTTAATCCTATTGTTTTTAAAGATGAAGTTAACAATTTTTAAAAACTGAACTTGAAGCAGAGAATTTGTCAAACTCACAAAATATTTAGTATTTACCTCAAAACCCCATGCCGCTAGCATACTCCTAATCTAATATTCCTGCTCATACTTGGAAACAGTTTTGCTGGATTTTTGAGCTGACCAAACACAGGTTACAGCTACCGTCAATTCCTGGCTGCACCGCTGATGATACTATGGTTAAATGACTGCATTGGCCATTGACTATTTATATCTGTCCCGAGGATATTGTTGGGACTTAATATCTGCAGGCCACTGTAACAAGGACCAGCAGGACAACTGAGCTGGAAGCACTGGAATTTTCTTTGGGATTTCCAGGATAAGTAATCATTTTGAGTATTCCCTTCTCTGTGTCCATTTCTTACAAATCTTAAACATCTTAAAATGTATCTATAATTTCTGCACATAACATTATTGCTGCAGGCCACTGAACAAAGGCTGATGGTATTACTGTTGTGGCAGCATTACAATCATGGGTTATTTATAAGATAAGTAATAATTTTTCATTATTCACTAGTCTTTGTACATTTTTTTCACAAATCTTGGACAATTAATTAAAAAATGTACCTATACCTTATGTGCAGAACATTGGTCAGGCATATCACATTCAATAACACAATACTATTATGAGTAAAAAACATGGTTAACATATCAGCTTTAGATATTCATGATTAGAACATGTAGACCTACATCGGACTTAAAAGCTTAAAAAAGTTTACTGAATATACCTTGAATATTACATTTCACTACATTTCTTATTTTATTTTCACCCATTACACTGCATTATATTAAGGCATGTATTAACTTTAGTTCTCAGCTACATTTCCTAAATTGTGAGCAAATAGATTAGGTACACTTAGAAAAAAAATCTAAAAAATAACAGCCTCCTCCATAACCCCTCTAGAAGTCCTTTCCATCACCAAGAGAAGTGTGTGTTTTTGCCATCTTAGACAAAAATGGTTAATCCATTTGCTCATAATTTGGGAAAGATCATATTAATGTAAATTTCGCTAAATTGACTCCTCCAGCCTTGCATTGGATACTGGTAAGAGTGTATGTTAATCCTATTGTTTTTAAAGATGAAGTTAACAATTTTTAAAAACTGAACTTGAAGCAGAGAATTTGTCAAACTCACAAAATATTTAGTATTTACCTCAAAACTCCATGCCGCTAGCATACTCCTAATCTAATATTCCTGCTCATACTTGGAAACAGTTTTGCTGGATTTTTGAGCTGACCAAACACAGGTTACAGCTACCGTCAATTCCTGGCTGCACCGCTGATGATACTATGGTTAAATGACTGCATTGGCCATTGACTATTTATATCTGTCCCGAGGATATTGTTGGGACATAATATCTGCAGGCCACTCTAACAAGGACCAGCAGGACAACTGAGATGGAAGCACAGGAATTTTCTTTGGGATTTACAGGATAAGTAATCATTTTGAGTATTCCCTTCTCTGTCTCCATTTCTTACAAATCTTAAACAACTTAAAATGTATCTATAATTTCTGCACATAACATTATTGCTGCAGGCCACTGAACAAAGGCTGATGGTATTACCGTTGTGGCAGCATTACAATCATGGGTTATTTATAAGATAAGTAATAATTTTTCATTATTCACTAGTCTTTGTACATTTCTTTCACAAATCTTGGACATTTAATTAAAAAATGTACCTATAACTTATGTGCAGAACATTGGTCAGGCATATCACATTCAATAACACAATACTATTATGAGTAAAAAACATGGTTAACATATCAGCTTTAGATATTCATGATTAGAACATGTAGACCTACATCGGACTTAAAAGCTTAAAAAAGTTTACTGAATATACCTTGAATATTACATTTCACTACATTTCTTATTTTATTTTCACCCATTACACTACATTATCAAAAGGAATGTATTAACTTTAGTTCTCAGATACATTTCCTAAATTGTGAGCAAATAGATTAGGTACACTTAGAAAAAAAATCTAAAAAATAACAGCCTCCTCCATAACCCCTCTAGATGTCCTTTCCATCACCAAGAGAAGTGTGTGTTTTTGCCATCTTAGACAAAAATGGTTAATCCATTTGCTCATAATTTGGGAAAGATCATATTAATGTAAATTTCGCTAAATGGGCTCCTCCAGCCTTGCATTGGATACTGGTAAGAGTATATGTTAAACCTATTGATTTTAAAGATGTAGTTAACAATTTTTAAAAACTGAACTTGAAGCAGAGAATTTGTCAAACTCACAAAATATCTAGTATTTACCTGAAAACTCCATGCAGCTAGCATACTGCTGATCTAATATTCCTGCTCAAACTTGGAAACAGTTTTGCAGGATTTTTGAGCTGACCAAACACAGGTTACAGCTACCGTCAATTCCTGGCTGCACCGCTGATGATACTATGGTTACATGACTGCATTGGCCATTGACTATTTATATCTGTCCCAAGGATATTGTTGGGACCTAATATCTGCAGGCCACTCTAACAAGGACCAGCAGGACAACTGAGCTGGAAGCACTGGAATTTTCTTTGGGATTTACAGGATAAGTAATCATTTTGAGTACTCCCTTCTCTGTGTCCATTTCTTACAAATCTTAAACAACTTAAAATGTATCTATAATTTCTGCACATAACATTATTGCTGCAGGCCACTGAACAAAGGCTGTTGGTATTACCGGTGTGGCAGCATTATAATCATGGGTTATTTATAAGATAAGTAATACTTTTTTATTATTCACTAGTCTTTGTACATTTTTTCACAAATCTTGGACAATTAATTAAAAAATGTACCTATACCTTATGTGCAGAACATTGGACAGACATATCACGTTCAATAACACAATACTATTATGAGTAAAAAACATGGTTAACATATCAGCTTTAGATATTCATGATTAGAACATGTAGACCTACATCGGACTTAAAAGCTTAAAAAAGTTTCCTAAATATACCTTGAATATTACATTTCACTACATTTCTTATTGTATTTTCACCCATTACACTGCATTATAAAATGGAATGTATTAACTTTAGTTCTCAGATACATTTCCTAAATTATGAGCAAATTGATTAGGTACACTTAGAAAAAAAATCTAAAAAAATAACAGCCTCCTCCATAACCCCTCTAGCTGTCCTTTCCATCACCAAGAGAATTGTGTGTTTTTGCCATCTTAGACAAAAATGGTTAATCCATTTGCTCATAATTTGGGAAAGATCATATTAATGTAAATTTCGCTAAATGGACTCCTCCAGCCTTGCACTGGATACTGGTAAGAGTATATGTTAAACCTATTGTTTTTAAAGATGTAGTTAACAATTTTTAAAAACTGAAATTGAAGCAGAGAATTTGTCAAACTCACTAAATATCTGGTATTTACCTGAAAACTCCCTGCCGCTAGCATACTGCTGATCTAATATTGCTGCTCATAGTTGGCAACAGTTTTGCAGGATTTTTGAGCTGACCAAACACAGGTTACAGCTACCGTCAATTCCTGGCTGCACTGCTGATGATACTACGGTTACATGACTGCATTGGCCACTGACTACTTATATCTGTCCAAGGATATTGTTGGGACCTAATTTCTGCAGGCCACTCTAACAAGGACCAGCAGGACAACTGAGCTGGAAGCACTGGAATTTTCTTTGGGATTTACAGGATAAGTAATCATTTTGCGTATTCCCTTCTCTGTGTCCATTTCTTACAAATGTTAAACAACTTAAAATGTATCTATAATTTCTGCACATAACATTATTGCTGCAGGCCACTGAACAAAGGCTGATGGTATTACCGTTGTGGCAGCATTACAATCATGGGTTATTTATAAGATAAGTAATAATTTTTCATTATTCACTAGTCTTTGTACATTTCTTTCACAAATCTTGGACATTTAATTAAAAAATGTACCTATAACTTATGTGCAGAACATTGGTCAGGCATATCACATTCAATAACACAATACTATTATGAGTAAAAAACATGGTTAACATATCAGCTTTAGATATTCATGATTAGAACATGTAGACCTACATCGGACTTAAAAGCTTAAAAAAGTTTACTGAATATACCTTGAATATTACATTTCACTACATTTCTTATTTTATTTTCACCCATTACACTGCATTATCAAAAGGAATGTATTAACTTTAGTTCTCAGATACATTTCCTAAATTGTGAGCAAATAGATTAGGTACACTTAGAAAAAAAATCTAAAAAATAACAGCCTCCTCCATAACCCCTCTAGCTGTCCTTTCCATCACCAAGAGAAGTGTGTGTTTTTGCCATCTTAGACAAAAATGGTTAATCCATTTGCTCATAATTTGGGAAAGATCATATTAATGTAAATTTCGCTAAATAGACTCTTCCAGCCTTGCATTGGATACTGGTAAGAGTATATGTTAAAACTATTGTTTTTAAAGATGTAGTTAACAATATTTAAAAACTGAACTTGAAGCAGAGAATTTGTCAAACTCACAAAATATCTAGTATTTACCTGAAAACTCCCTGCCGCTAGCATACTGCTGATCTAATATTCCTGCTCATTGTTGGAAACAGTTTTGCAGGATTTTTGAGCTGACCAAACACAGGTTACAGCTACCGTCAATTCCTGGCTGCACCGCTGATGATACTATGGTTACATGACTGCATTGGCCATTGACTATTTATATTTGTCCCAAGGATATTGTTGGGACTTAATATCTGCAGGCCACTGTAACAAGGACCAGCAGGACAACTGAGCTGGAAGCACTGGAATTTTCTTTGGGATTTACAGGATAAGTAATCATTTTGTGTATTCCCTTCTCTGTGTCCATTTCTTACAAATCTTAAACAACTTAAAATGTATCTATAATTTCTGCACATAACATTATTGCTGCAGGCTACTGAACAAAGGCTGATGGTATTACCGGTGTGGCAGCATTACAATCATGGGTTATTTATAAGATAAGTAATAATTTTTCATTATTCACTAGTCTTTGTACATTTTTTTCACAAATCTTGGACAATTAAATAAAATACCCATACCTTATAAGCAGAACATTGGTCAGGCATATCACATTCAATAACACAATACTATTATGAGTAAAAAACATGGTTAACATATCAGCTTTACATATTCATGATTAGAACATGTAGACCTACTGTACATCGGAGTTAAAAGCTTAAAAATGTTTACTGAATATACCTTGAATATTACATTTCACTACATTTCTTATTGTATTTTCACCCATTACACTGCATTATAAAAAGGCATGTATTAACTTTAGTTCTCAGCTACATTTCCTAAATTGTGAGCAAATAGATTAGGTACACTTAGAAAAAAAATCTAAAAAATAACAGCCTCCTCCATAACCCCTCTAGCTGTCCTTTCCATCACCAAGAGAAGTGAGTGTTTTGGCCATCTTAGACAAAAATGGTTAATCCATTTGCTCATAATTTGGGAAAGATCATATTAATGTAAATTTCGCTAAATAGACTCCTCCAGCCTTGCATTGGATACTGGTAAGAGTATATATTAAACCTATTGTTTTTAAAGATGTAGTTGACAATTTTTACAAACTGAACTTGAAGCAGAGAATTTGTCAAACTCACAAAATATCTAGTATTTACCTGAAAACTCCATGCCGCTAGCATACTGCTGATCTAATATTCCTGCTCATTGTTGGAAACAGTTTTGCAGGATTTTTGAGCTGACCAAACACAGGTTACAGCTACCGTTAATTCCTGGCTGCACCGCTGATGATACTATGGTTACATGACTGCATTGGCCATTGACTATTTATATTTGTCCCAAGGATATTGTTGGGACCTAATATCTGCAGGCCACTGTAACATGGACCAGCAGGACAACTGAGCTGGAAGCACTGGAATTTTCTTTGGGATTTCCAGGATAAGTAATCATTTTGAGTATTCCCTTCTCTGTGTCCATTTCTTACAAATCTTAAACATCTTAAAATGTATCTATAATTTCTGCACATAACATTATTGCTGCAGGCCACTGAACAAAGGCTGATGGTATTACCGTTGTGGCAGCATTACAATCATGGGTTATTTATAAGATAAGTAATAATTTTTCATTATTCACTAGTCTTTGTACATTTCTTTCACAAATCTTGGACAATTAATTAAAAAATGTACCTATACCTTATGTGCAGAACATTGGTCAGGCATATCACATTCAATAACACAATACTATTATGAGTAAAAAACATGGTTAACATATCAGCTTTAGATATTCATGATTAGAACATGTAGACCTACATCGGACTTAAAAGCTTAAAAAAGTTTACTGAATATACCTTGAATATTACATTTCACTACATTTCTTATTTTATTTTCACCCATTACACTGCATTATATTAAGGCATGTATTAACTTTAGTTCTCAGCTACATTTCCTAAATTGTGAGCAAATAGATTAGGTACACTTAGAAAAAAAATCTAAAAAATGACAGCCTCCTCCATAACCCCTCTAGGTGTCCTTTCCATCACCAAGAGGAGTGTGTGTTTTTGCCATCTTAGACAAAAATGGTTAATCCATTTGCTCATAATTTGGGAAAGATCATATTAATGTAAATTTCTCTAAATTGACTCCTTCAGCCTTGCATTGGATACGGGTAAGAGTGTATGTTAATCCTATTGTTTTTAAAGATGAAGTTAACAATTTTTAAAAACTGAACTTGAAGCAGAGAATTTGTCAAACTCACAAAATATTTAGTATTTACCTCAAAACTCCATGCCGCTAGCATACTCCTAATCTAATATTCCTGCTCATACTTGGAAACAGTTTTGCTGGATTTTTGAGCTGACCAAACACAGGTTACAGCTACCGTCAATTCCTGGCTGCACCGCTGATGATACTACGTTTACATGACTGCATTGGCCATTGACTATTTATATCTGTCCCGAGGATATTGTTGGGACATAATATCTGCAGGCCACTCTAACAAGGACCAGCAGGACAACTGAGATGGAAGCACAGGAATTTTCTTTGGGATTTACAGGATAAGTAATCATTTTGAGTATTCCCTTCTCTGTCTCCATTTCTTACAAATCTTAAACAACTTAAAATGTATCTATAATTTCTGCACATAACATTATTGCTGCAGGCCACTGAACAAAGGCTGATGGTATTACCATTGTGGCAGCATTACAATCATGGGTTATTTATAAGATAAGTAATAATTTTTCATTATTCACTAGTCTTTGTACATTTCTTTCACAAATCTTGGACATTTAATTAAAAAATGTACCTATAACTTATGTCCAGAACATTGGTCAGGCATATCACATTCAATAACACAATACTATTATGAGTAAAAAACATGGTTAACATATCAGCTTTAGATATTCATGATTAGAACATGTAGACCTACATCGGACTTAAAAGCTTAAAAAAGTTTACTGAATATACCTTGAATATTACATTTCACTACATTTCTTATTTTATTTTCACCCATTACACTGCATTATCAAAAGGAATGTATTAACTTTAGTTCTCAGATACATTTCCTAAATTGTGAGCAAATAGATTAGGTACACTTAGAAAAAAAATCTAAAAAATAACAGCCTCCTCCATAACCCCTCTAGAAGTCCTTTCCATCACCAAGAGAAGTGTGTGTTTTTGCCATCTTAGACAAAAATGGTTAATCCATTTGCTCATAATTTGGGAAAGATCATAATAATGTAAATTTCGCTAAATGGGCTCCTCCAGCCTTGCATTGGATACTGGTAAGAGTATATGTTAAACCTATTGATTTTAAAGATGTAGTTAACAATTTTTAAAAACTGAACTTGAAGCAGAGAATTTGTCAAACTCACAAAATATCTAGTATTTACCTGAAAACTCCATGCAGCTAGCATACTGCTGATCTAATATCCCTGCACAAACTTGGAAACAGTTTTGCAGGATTTTTGAGCTGACCAAACACAGGTTACAGCTACCGTCAATTCCTGGCTGCACCGCTGATGATACTACGGTTACATGACTGCATTGGCCATTGACTATTTATATCTGTCCCGAGGATATTGTTGGGGCATAATATCTGCAGGCCACTGTAACAAGGACCAGCAGGACAACTGAGCTGGAAGCACTGGAATTTTCTTTGGGATTTACAGGATAAGTAATCATTTTGAGTATTCCCTTCTCTGTGTCCATTTCTTACAAATCTTAAACAACTTAAAATGTATCTATAATTTCTGCACATAACATTATTGCTGCAGGCCACTGAACAAAGGCTGATGGTATTACCGTTGTGGCAGCATTACAATCATGGGTTATTTATAAGATAAGTAATAATTTTTCATTATTCACTAGTCTTTGTACATTTCTTTCACAAATCTTGGACAATTAATTAAAAAATGTACCTATAACTTATGTGCAGAACATTGGTCAGGCATATCACATTCAATAACACAATACTATTATGAGTAAAAAACATGGTTAACATATCAGCTTTAGATATTCATGATTAGAACATGTAGACCTACATCGGACTTAAAAGCTTAAAAAAGTTTGCTGAATATACCTTGAATATTACATTTCACTACATTTCTTATTTTATTTTCACCCATTACACTGCATTATAAAAAGGCATGTATTAACTTTAGTTCTCAGCTACATTTCCTAAATTGTGAGCAAATAGATTAGGTACACTTAGAAAAAAAATCTAAAAAATAACAGCCTCCTCCATAACCCCTCTAGCTGTCCTTTCCATCACCAAGAGAAGTGAGTGTTTTTGCCATCTTAGACAAAAATGGTTAAACCATTTGCTCATAATTTGGGAAAGATCATATTAATGTAAATTTCGCTAAATAGACTCCTCCAGCCTTGCATTGGATACTGGTAAGAGTATATATTAAACCTATTGTTTTTAAAGATGTAGTTGACAATTTTTACAAACTGAACTTGAAGCAGAGAATTTGTCAAACTCACAAAATATCTAGTATTTACCTGAAAACTCCCTGCCGCTAGCATACTGCTGATCTAATATTCCTGCTCATTGTTGGAAACAGTTTTGCAGGATTTTTGAGCTGACCAAACACAGGTTACAGCTACCGTCAATTCCTGGCTGCACCGCTGATGATACTACGGTTACATGACTGCATTGGCCATTGACTATTTATATCTGTCCCGAGGATATTGTTGGGGCATAATATCTGCAGGCCACTGTAACAAGGACCAGCAGGACAACTGAGCTGGAAGCACTGGAATTTTCTTTGGGATTTACAGGATAAGTAATCATTTTGAGTATTCCCTTCTCTGTGTCCATTTCTTACAAATCTTAAACAACTTAAAATGTATCTATAATTTCTGCACATAACATTATTGCTGCAGGCCACTGAACAAAGGCTGATGGTATTACCGTTGTGGCAGCATTACAATCATGGGTTATTTATAAGATAAGTAATAATTTTTCATTATTCACTAGTCTTTGTACATTTCTTTCACAAATCTTGGACATTTAATTAAAAAATGTACCTTGTTGTGAAATTGGATTCTGGGCTCCCCCGGTGGCCACTTGTGGAATTTAATTTGTGTGCATCATCCCCTCTGTTCACCTGCTCCTATCAGGATGTGGGAGTCGCTATATAACCTTGCTCCTCTGTCAGTTTCATGCCGGTCAACAATGTAATCAGTAGCCTTTCTGTGCTTGTTCCTGCTACTAGACAACTCCCAGCTAAGTTGGACTTTTGTCCTTGTGTGTTTTTGCATTTTGTTCCTGTTCACAGCTGCTGTTTCGTTACTGTGTCTGGAAAGCTCTTGTGAGCGGAAATTGCCACTCTGGTGTTATGAGTTAATGCTAGAGTCTTAAAGTAATTTCTGGATGGTGTTTTGCTAGGGTTTTCTGCTGACCATGAAAGTGCCCTTTCTGTCTTCATGCTATCTAGTAAGCGGACCTCGATTTTGCTAAACCTATTTTCATACTACGTTTGTCATTTCATCTTAAATCACCGCCAATATATGTGGGGGCCTCTGTCTGCCTTTTGGGAAAATTTCTCTAGAGGTGAGCCAGGACTGTCTTTTCCTCTGCTAGGATTAGGTAGTTCTCCGGCTGGCGCTGGGCATCTAGGGATAAAAAAACGTAGGCATGCTACCCGGCCACTTCTAGTTGTGCGGCAGGTTTAGTTCATGGTCAGTATAGTTTCCATCTTCCAAGAGCTAGTTCTCATATATGCTGGGCTATGTTCTCTCGCCATTGAGAATCATGACAGTTTGACCGGCCCAAAAAAGGGTTAAATTACTGGCTGAGAAAGGAGAGAAAAAAGAAGTCTGCTACAATTTTTTTTTTTTTTTCCCTCTAGTTCTGAGTGTGCTCTTAATTGAATCACTCGCTAGTCTGCCTATACTGCAGCCTTCCTCTCTTCCTCTCCTTCTAATCCTTGAATGGCTCTGTGTTCACCTGTTTCAAATGGATCTTCAGAGTGTAGCTACAGGTTTGAATAATCTCGCCACAAGGGTACAAAATTTGCAAGATTTTGTTGTTCATGCACCTATGTCTGAGCCTAGAATTCCTTTGCCTGAATTCTTCTCGGGGAATAGATCTCACTTTCAAAATTTTAAAAATAATTGCAAATTGTTTTTGTCCCTGAAGTCTCGCTCTGCCGGAGACCCTGCACAGCAGGTCAGGATTGTAATTTCCTTGCTCCGGGGCGACCCTCAAGACTGGGCTTTTGCATTGGCACCAGGGGATCCTGCGTTGCTCAATGTGGATGCGTTTTTTCTGGCCTTGGGGTTGCTTTATGAGGAACCTCATTTAGAGCTTCAGGCGGAAAAGGCCTTGATGTCCTTGTCTCAGGGGCAAGATGAAGCTGAAATATACTGCCAAAAATTCCGCAAATGGTCTGTGCTTACTCAGTGGAATGAGTGCGCCCTGGCGGCGATTTTCAGAGAAGGTCTCTCTGATGCCATTAAGGATGTTATGGTGGGGTTCCCTGTGCCTGCGAGTCTGAATGAGTCCATGACGATGGCTATTCAGATCGATAGGCGTCTGCGGGAGCGCAAACCTGTGCACCATTTGGCGGTGTCTACTGAGAAAACGCCAGAAAATATGCAATGTGATAGAATTCTGTCCAGAAGCGAGCGGCAGAATTTTAGACGAAAAAATGGGTTGTGCTTCTATTGTGGTGATTCAACTCATGTTATATCAGCATGCTTTAAGCGTACTAAGAAGCCTGACAAGTCTGTTTCAATTAGCACTTTACAGTCTAAGTTTATTCTATCTGTGACCCTGATTTGTTCTTTGTCATCTATTACCGCGGACGCCTATGTCGACTCTGGCGCTGCTTTGAGTCTTATGGATTGGTCCTTTGCCAAACGCTGTGGGTATGATTTGGAGCCATTGGAGGCTCCGATACCTCTGAAAGGGATTGACTCCACCCCATTGGCTAGTAATAAACCACAATACTGGACACAAGTGACTATGCGTGTTAATCCGGATCACCAGGAGGTTATTCGCTTTCTGGTGCTGTATAATCTACATGATGTTTTGGTGCTGGGATTGCCATGGCTGCAATCTCATAACCCAGTCCTCGACTGGAGAGCTATGTCTGTGTTAAGCTGGGGATGTAAAGGAACTCATGGGGACGTACCTTTGGTTTCCATTTCATCATCTATTCCCTCGGAGATTCCTGAATTCTTGTCTGACTTTCGTGACGTTTTTGAAGAACCCAAGGTTGGTTCACTACCTCCGCACCGGGAGTGCGATTGTGCCATAGACTTGATCCCGGGTAGTAAATACCCTAAGGGTCGTTTATTTAATCTGTCTGTGCCTGAACACGCTGCTATGCGAGAATATATAAAGGAGTCCTTGGAAAAGGGACATATTCGTCCTTCGTCATCTCCCTTAGGAGCCGGTTTTTTCTTTGTGTCTAAGAAAGACGGCTCTTTGAGGCCGTGTATTGATTATCGACTTTTGAATAAAATCACGGTTAAATATCAATATCCGTTACCACTGCTTACTGATTTGTTTGCTCGTATAAAGGGGGCCAAGTGGTTCTCTAAGATTGATCTCCGTGGGGCGTATAATTTGGTGCGAATCAAGCAGGGGGATGAGTGGAAAACCGCATTTAATACGCCCGAGGGCCATTTTGAGTATTTGGTGATGCCTTTTGGTCTTTCAAATGCCCCTTCAGTCTTCCAGTCCTTTATGCATGACATTTTCCGCGATTATTTGGATAAATTTATGATTGTGTATCTGGATGATATTCTGATTTTTTCGGATGACTGGGACTCTCATGTCCAGCAGGTCAGGAGGGTTTTTCAGGTTTTGCGGTCTAATTCCTTGTGTGTGAAGGGTTCTAAGTGTGTTTTTGGGGTTCAGAAGATTTCCTTCTTGGGATACATTTTTTCCCCCTCTTCCATCGAGATGGATCCTGTCAAGGTTCAGGCTATTGGTGATTGGACGCAACCCTCTTCTCTTAAGAGTCTTCAGAAATTTTTGGGCTTTGCTAACTTTTATCGTCGATTTATTGCTGGTTTTTCTGATGTTGTAAAACCATTGACTGATTTGACTAAGAAGGGTGCTGATGTTGCTGATTGGTCCCCTGATGCTGTGGAGGCCTTTCGGGAGCTCAAGCGCCGCTTTTCTTCCGCCCCAGTGTTGCGTCAGCCTGATGTTGCTCTTCCTTTTCAGGTTGAGGTCGACGCTTCTGAAATCGGAGCTGGGGCGGTGTTGTCGCAGAGAAGTTCCGACTGCTCCGTGATGAGACCTTGTGCTTTTTTTTCCCGTAAATTTTCGCCCGCCGAGCGGAATTATGATATTGGGAATCGGGAGCTTTTGGCCATGAAGTGGGCTTTTGAGGAGTGGCGTCACTGGCTTGAGGGGGCCAGACATCAGGTGGTGGTATTGACTGACCACAAAAATTTAATTTACCTTGAGTCTGCCAGGCGCCTGAATCCTAGACAGGCGCGCTGGTCGTTGTTTTTCTCTCGGTTTAATTTTGTGGTGTCTTACCTACCGGGTTCTAAGAATGTTAAGGCGGATGCCCTTTCTAGGAGTTTTGAGCCTGACTCCCCTGGTAATTCTGAGCCCACAGGTATCCTTAAAGATGGAGTGATATTGTCTGCCGTTTCTCCAGACCTGCGGCGGGCCTTGCAGGAGTTTCAGGCGGATAGACCTGATCGTTGCCCACCTGGTAGACTGTTTGTTCCTGATGATTGGACCAGTAGAGTCATCTCTGAGGTTCATTCTTCTGCATTGGCAGGTCATCCTGGAATCTTTGGTACCAGGTATTTGGTGGCAAGGTCCTTCTGGTGGCCTTCCCTGTCACGAGATGTGCGAGGCTTTGTGCAGTCTTGTGACGTTTGTGCTCGGGCCAAGCCTTGTTGTTCTCGGGCTAGTGGATTGTTGTTACCCTTGCCTATCCCGAAGAGGCCTTGGACGCACATTTCGATGGATTTTATTTCGGATCTGCCTGTTTCTCAGAAGATGTCTGTCATCTGGGTGGTGTGTGACCGTTTCTCTAAGATGGTCCATCTGGTTCCCTTGCCTAAGTTGCCTTCTTCTTCCGAGTTGGTTCCTCTGTTTTTTCAAAATGTTGTTCGTTTGCATGGTATTCCGGAGAATATCGATTCTGACAGAGGGACCCAATTCGTGCCTAGATTTTGGCGGGCATTCTGTGCTAGGATGGGCATAGATTTGTCTTTTTCGTCTGCTTTCCATCCTCAGACTAATGGCCAGACCGAGCGGACTAATCAGACCTTGGAGACATATTTGAGGTGTTTTGTGTCTGCGGATCAGGATGATTGGGTTGCTTTTTTGCCTTTGGCGGAGTTCGCCCTCAATAATCGGGCCAGCTCTGCCACCTTGGTGTCCCCGTTTTTCTGTAATTCGGGGTTTCATCCTCGATTTTCCTCCGGTCAAGTGGAATCTTCGGATTGTCCTGGAGTGGATTCTGTGGTGGAGAGGTTGCATCAGATTTGGGGGCAGGTGGTGGACAATTTGAAGTTGTCCCAGGAGAAGACTCAGCTTTTTGCCAACCGCCGTCGTCGTGTTGGTCCTCGGCTTTGTGTTGGGGACTTGGTGTGGTTGTCTTCTCGTTTTGTCCCTATGAGGGTTTCTTCTCCTAAGTTTAAGCCTCGGTTCATCGGCCCATACAAGATATTGGAGATCCTTAACCCTGTGTCCTTCCGTTTGGACCTCCCTGCATCCTTTTCGATTCATAATGTTTTTCATCGGTCATTGTTGCGCAGGTATGAGGTACCAGCTGTGCCTTCCGTTGAGCCTCCTGCTCCGGTGTTGGTTGAGGGTGAGTTGGAGTACGTTGTGGAAAAGATCTTGGACTCTCGTGTTTCCAGACGGAAACTCCAGTATCTGGTCAAGTGGAAGGGATACGGTCAGGAGGATAATTCTTGGGTCACTGCCTCTGATGTTCATGCCTCCGATCTTGTCCGTGCCTTTCATAGGGCTCATCCTGATCGCCCTGGTGGTTCTGGTGAGGGTTCGGTGCCCCCTCCTTGAGGGGGGGTACTGTTGTGAAATTGGATTCTGGGCTCCCCCGGTGGCCACTTGTGGAATTTAATTTGTGTGCATCATCCCCTCTGTTCACCTGCTCCTATCAGGATGTGGGAGTCGCTATATAACCTTGCTCCTCTGTCAGTTTCATGCCGGTCAACAATGTAATCAGTAGCCTTTCTGTGCTTGTTCCTGCTACTAGACAACTCCCAGCTAAGTTGGACTTTTGTCCTTGTGTGTTTTTGCATTTTGTTCCTGTTCACAGCTGCTGTTTCGTTACTGTGTCTGGAAAGCTCTTGTGAGCGGAAATTGCCACTCTGGTGTTATGAGTTAATGCTAGAGTCTTAAAGTAATTTCTGGATGGTGTTTTGCTAGGGTTTTCTGCTGACCATGAAAGTGCCCTTTCTGTCTTCATGCTATCTAGTAAGCGGACCTCGATTTTGCTAAACCTATTTTCATACTACGTTTGTCATTTCATCTTAAATCACCGCCAATATATGTGGGGGCCTCTGTCTGCCTTTTGGGAAAATTTCTCTAGAGGTGAGCCAGGACTGTCTTTTCCTCTGCTAGGATTAGGTAGTTCTCCGGCTGGCGCAGGGCATCTAGGGATAAAAAAACGTAGGCATGCTACCCGGCCACTTCTAGTTGTGCGGCAGGTTTAGTTCATGGTCAGTATAGTTTCCATCTTCCAAGAGCTAGTTCTCATATATGCTGGGCTATGTTCTCTCGCCATTGAGAATCATGACAGTACCTATAACTTATGTGCAGAACATTGGTCAGGCATATCACATTCAATAACACAATACTATTATGAGTAAAAAACATGGTTAACATATCAGCTTTAGATATTCATGATTAGAACATGTAGACCTACATCGGACTTAAAAGCTTAAAAAAGTTTGCTGAATATACCTTGAATATTACATTTCACTACATTTCTTATTTTATTTTCACCCATTACACTGCATTATCAAAAGGAATGTATTAACTTTAGTTCTCAGATACATTTCCTAAATTGTGAGCAAATAGATTAGGTACACTTAGAAACAAAATCTAAAAAATAACAGCCTCCTCCATAACCCCTCTAGCTGTCCTTTCCATCACCAAGAGAAGTGTGTGTTTTTGCCATCTTAGACAAAAATGGTTAATCCATTTGCTGATAATTTGGGAAAGATCATATTAATGTAAATTTCGCTAAATGGACTCCTCCAGCCTTGCATTGGATATGTCATGGTTAGGACAAGATTATGTCTTGTACTCTCAGGGTTAAATGTTCTCAGCCTCTCTTTCAGCATGGGAGGGCTATTTATACTCGCTCCTAACGTGGTGTCCCTGTCAGCTATAGGTTTTCTGCAGTCTGTATGCTTGACCTTTGTAGTGTGTGCTGGCTTGCTTCGTGTCTTACTGTTACCTGCTTTATTCGCTTTCCTGGATTACTGACCCCTGGCCTGGCTTCTGACTATTCTCTGATTCTCCCTGTTGGTATCTTGTAATCTCCTGGTACGACTTCGGCTTGTTTCACTATTCTTTTATGCTTATCCCTTCCCTGTTTCCCCAGCGTTTGGCTCCGCCCCCTGGCCGCCTCCCACTCTGTCACATGATCGTAGGTCCTTTTGCTCTACTTAGTCATTCTGTCTCATGTGAAAGGTCCTGTTGGTGTTCATGTTAGTTTCCCGGTTTTCTGGTCCAGCTCTGTTTCTGCTGGAAGCAGTTTCCCCAGCAGCAGTTATACCCGGGTACCGTGACATTATAGCTGACCTGATAGATTTCTCCCTGGTGTGGGGGGTGGTGTTTGTATACCATGGACCCGGTACAGGATCTCACGGCACAGGTTAATGAGCTTTCTCAGCTTTTGCAGAAGCTGTCTGTGGAACAGCAAGCCCTGGTCCACTCGCACCAACAGGTGCAGAGAGATGTGGCAGGTGCTTTACAGGTGTCTGCTCCATTTCGGTCCCGGGAGGGGGGTCCCTTTGATGTATCCTTAGCAGACCCTGAACCGCCGGTAAAATTACCCGACACTTTTTCTGGAGATAAACAATTGTTCAGGGTCTTTAAGGAGGGATGTAAGTTGTTTTTTGAGTTACGTCCCCGGGCCTCTGGAAATGAAAGGCAGAGGGTGGGGGTAGTTATGTCTTTATTAAGGGGTTCCCCGCAGGCATGGGCTTTCTCTCTCTCTCCCTCTGCTCCTGAGCGTATGTCTGTGAATCTGTTTTTTGAGTCCCTGGGGCTCATTTATGATGAGCCTGATAGAGTGCGTCTTGCAGAAGATATGGTGATGAGTGTGACACAGGGGAAGCACTCCGCTGAATGGTTCTGCTCAGAGTTTAGGCGCTGGGCAGCTGAAGTTTCTTGGAACGATGCAGCCCTGAGGGGGTTATTCCGCATGGGTCTGTCTGACCGTCTGAAGGATGCTTTGGCACTTCATCCTCCTCCTGATACCCTGGAGGACGCCATGACACAGGCAGTTCGTATGGATCGGAGACTCCGTGCTAGAGGAATGATGCAACAGGAGACTTCATTGTTCTCTAAATTATGTGACGCTGCACCTGTATCTGAGCCCATGGAGATTGGGTCAGTCTCGGTCTCTGAGAGAGAGAGAAGACACCGCTGGGACAATCAACTGTGTTTTTACTGTGGAGCCTCTGGTCATTGGAAAAGGAATTGTCCATCCTGCCCTTCTGTGAAACCATCTGAGAAACGACTGAGTCTGGGCAACAATCGAGGAGGTTGTCCAGACTCCCAGGTACATTTTTTCTCACATACAAAACTTGTGCTCCAAGTGAAATTGGAACTTGCTGGTGGTCCTGTGGTGACAACGGCTTTTGTTGACTGCGGTTCTTCCGTTAATTTGATTGATGCCCAAGTTGTGACTCGTAATAAGATAGGGACAGTTAGGTTAAGAAACCCTGTTAAAATTGTGGCTGTTGATTCATCTCCTCTTACCCGGGATGGAATTTGTTTCAGGACTGATGTTTTTTCTCTGAAAGTGGGTTCCACTCACGTGGAGCAATTAAGTTGTTTTGTATTGAATAATCTGCCTGCAGGACTGGTCCTGGGAATGCCCTGGCTGCAACGCCACAATCCTGCCATTGATTGGGGGGCGGGGGAGATTACTCAATGGAGATGTAAAAGTAATGGTCCGTGTTGTAACCCGGGACCTTTTGTTAACCCGATAAAGTCTGTATCTGTGTCGTCTGTCGGTCTGGAGGGTATTCCGGAGTACCTGAAAGACTTCGAAGACGTGTTTTCCGAAAGTGAGGCCGAGGCGCTTCCACCACATCGACCTGGTGATTGTGCTATTAATTTAATCCCAGGAGCCAAATTGCCCAAGGCTCGTCTGTACAATTTGTCTGGGCCTGAGCGCCAAGCCATGAAAGAGTACATCACTGAGAGTCTCCGCAAGGGGCATATTCGGCCTTCTGTTTCACCCGTCGCTGCGGGGTTTTTCTTTGTGAAGAAAAAAGATGGTGGTTTGCGACCATGCCTCGACTTTCGGGAACTTAATAAGATTACTGTGAAAAACACGTATCCTCTTCCTCTGATTCCTGATTTATGTAATCAACTTACTGGGGCCAAATGGTTTTCTAAGTTTGACTTACGAGGGGCTTATAACCTGATAAGGATTCGAGAGGGAGATGAATGGAAAACAGCGTTTCTGACTACCGAGGGCTTATTTGAAAATTTGGTTATGCCCTTCGGTCTCACTAACGCCCCTGCGGTGTTCCAGAATTTCATTAATGTTGTTTTTTCTGACCTGATTGGGCGCTATGTTGTCATTTACCTGGATGACATCTTGATATACTCTGAGGACAGTCAGTCTCACTTACACCATCTTCAGACAGTTCTTGTGAGACTCAGGGAGAATCATTTATACGCTAAATTGGAGAAGTGCTCATTCTTTATGCAAGAACTGTCTTTTCTGGGATTAATTGTATCTGGGGATGGGTTCCGCATGGATCCGGGGAAGGTTCAGGCCATTTCAGATTGGGTGCAGCCTCATGATCTGAAGGGGTTGCAGCGATTTCTGGGCTTCGCTAACTATTATAGGAAGTTCATTAAAGGGTTTTCGCAGGTGGTAAAACCCTTAACGGACCTCACACTCAAAGGGGCGGAGGTAAAAAATTGGTCCGAGGCCGCAAAAAATTCCTTCCAGACCCTGAAGAAATGTTTTATTTCAGCCCCTGTGTTGATACAACCCGATCCGTCGAGACCTTTTATCGTGGAGGTTGACGCATCGGAGGTAGGGGTGGGGGCAGTGTTGTCTCAGGGCCCGTCTACCCTCACTAACCTTAAACCCTGTGCCTTTTTCTCTAAAAAATTCTCTTCAGCTGAGAGAAATTATGATGTCGGCAACAGGGAATTGTTGGCAATTAAATTGGCCTTTGAAGAATGGAGGCATTTTTTGGAGGGGGCTGTACATCCCGTTACAGTCATCATGGATCACAAAAATTTGGCCTATATCGAGTCTGCTAAGAGATTGACCCCCAGACAGGCTCGGTGGGCACTTTTTTTTTCTCGGTTTCATTTTACCATTACGTTCCGACCAGGGTCTAAAAATGTAAAGGCGGATGCCTTGTCCCGGAGTTTTGATAGTGTGTCCCCTCCAGAACCTCCTTCCTCCATTCTTCAACCTGGAGTGGTTGTGGCTGAAGTCTCATCTGAGTTACAGAGAGAGATTTTGGAAGCACAGTCACAAGCTCCCAGGAATAAACCCCAAGGTAAATTGTTTGTACCTGATCATTTCCGTCTCACACTTCTGCAAGAATTTCATGACTCTGTGTTGAGTGCACATCCTGGGATTGCAGCTACCCGGGGGGCAGTAGCTAGGAATTTTTGGTGGCCTTCTATGGGTACTGATATTAAAAAGTTTGTGAATTCTTGTGGGGTGTGTGCTCGCTCTAAGAGCTCTCTGGTCCGGCCGGCCGGGGAATTGGTACCTTTGCCAATTCCTGATAAACCTTGGACACACCTGTCCATGGATTTTATCACTAATCTTCCTCCTTCAAAGGGCAACTCTGTAGTCTGGGTAGTAGTTGATAGATTTTCTAAACAAGCCCACTTTGTGCCATTATCTACATTGCCTTCTGCTGAAACCTTAGCTCGTTTGTTCATTCAGCATATAGTTCGGTTGCATGGAGTCCCTGTGAATATGGTGTCTGACAGGGGTGTGCAATTTGTTGCTAGATTTTGGAGGGCTTTTTGTAAAAAGTTGGGGGTTACGTTGTCTTTCTCCTCTGCTTATCACCCGGAATCTAATGGTCAGACTGAACGCACCAACCAGTCGTTGGAGCAGATTTTAAGATGTCTTGCCTCTTCCAGACAGGAGGACTGGTGTGAGGTATTACCCATGGCAGAATTTGCATTCAACTGTCGTATTAATCAGTCTACTGGCAAATCTCCTTTTCAGGTTAACTATGGATTTGTTCCGCAATTTGGAGAATTTTCCCGCATGGATTCTGGTTGCCCTGGTGCTGAGGGTCTGGTGCAACAGTTAAGAACCCTTTGGAGGGAGGTTCAGGGTAATATCTCCAAAGCTCAAAGGAGGTACAAACATTTTGCAGACAGAAGGAGGGGGTCAGCTCCTACACTGACAGTGGGGGAGAAGGTATGGTTGTCTACCCGTAACATCAAACTTAAAGTACCTTCCATGAAGTTGGGCCCCAGATTTATAGGTCCATACAAGGTATTAGAGGTGATCAACCCGGTGGCCTATAGATTACAGTTGCCCGCCTCCTTCAAAATATCTAATGTCTTTCACAGGTCCCTATTAAAACCTGTGGGGACGGTTAGAGAAGATTCCTCACATAATGTTCTGCCTGTGTTGGTAGAGGGTCAGCCAGAGTATGAGGTAGGGCGCATCATTGATTCACGGTGGATGCGTCGAAGGCTTCAGTACTTAATTCATTGGAAGGGTTATTCTATTGAGGATCGGTCATGGGTTCCGGCCAGTTCTGTGCATGCTGATCGACTGGTGCGGGCTTTTCATGCCAGGTACCCTGAGAAGCCTGGGAGTCCGGTGGCCTCCCATTAAAGGGGGGGTACTGTCATGGTTAGGACAAGATTATGTCTTGTACTCTCAGGGTTAAATGTTCTCAGCCTCTCTTTCAGCATGGGAGGGCTATTTATACTCGCTCCTAACGTGGTGTCCCTGTCAGCTATAGGTTTTCTGCAGTCTGTATGCTTGACCTTTGTAGTGTGTGCTGGCTTGCTTCGTGTCTTACTGTTACCTGCTTTATTCGCTTTCCTGGATTACTGACCCCTGACCTGGCTTCTGACTATTCTCTGATTCTCCCTGTTGGTATCTTGTAATCTCCTGGTACGACTTCGGCTTGTTTCACTATTCTTTTATGCTTATCCCTTCCCTGTTTCCCCAGCGTTTGGCTCCGCCCCCTGGCTGCCTCCCACTCTGTCACATGATCGTAGGTCCTTTTGCTCTACTTAGTCATTCTGTCTCATGTGAAAGGTCCTGTTGGTGTTCATGTTAGTTTCCCGGTTTTCTGGTCCAGCTCTGTTTCTGCTGGAAGCAGTTTCCCCAGCAGCAGTTATACCCGGGTACCGTGACATTATACTGGTAAGAGTATATGTTAAACCTATTGATTTTAAAGATGTAGTTAACAATTTTTAAAAACTGAACTTGAAGCAGAGAATTTGTCAAACTCACAAAATATCTAGTATTTACCTGAAAACTCCATGCAGCTAGCATACTGCTGATCTAATATTCCTGCTCAAACTTGGAAACAGTTTTGCAGGATTTTTGAGCTGACCAAACACAGGTTACAGCTACCGTCATTTACTGGCTGCACCGCTGATGATACTACGGTTACATGACTGCATTGGCCATTGACTATTTATATCTGTCCCGAGGATATTGTTGGGACCTAATATCTGCAGGCCACTGTAACAAGGACCAGCAGGACAACTGAGCTGGAAGCACTGGAATTTTCTTTGGGATTTACAGGATAAGTAATCATTTTGAGTATTCACTTCTCTGTGTTCATTTCTTACAAATCTTAAACAACTTAAAATGTATCTATAATTTCTGCACATAACATTATTGCTGCAGGCCACTGAACAAAGGCTGATGGTATTACCGTTGTGGCAGCATTACAATCATGGGTTATTTATCAGATAAGTAATAATTTTTCATTATTCACTAGTCTTTGTACATTTCTTTCACAAATCTTGGACAATTAATTAAAAAATGTACCTATACCTTATGTGCAGAACATTGGTCAGGCATATCACATTCAATAACACAATACTATTATGAGTAAAAACCATGGTTAACATATCAGCTTTAGATATTCATGATTAGAACATGTAGACCTACATCGGACTTAAAAGCTTAAAAAAGTTTACTGAATATACCTTGAATATTACATTTCACTACATTTCTTATTTTATTTTCACCCATTACACTGCATTATAAAAAGGCATGTATTAACTTTAGTTCTCAGCTACATTTCCTAAATTGTGAGAAAATACTATAGATTAGGTACACTTAGAAAAAAAATCTAAAAAATAACAGCCTCCTCCATAACCCATCTAGAAGTCCTTTCCATCACCAAGAGAAGTGTGTGTTTTTGCCATCTTAGACAAAAATGGTTAATCCATTTGCTCATAATTTGGGAAAGATCATATTAATGTAAATTTCGCTAAATGGACTCCTCCAGCCTTGCATTGGATACTGGTAAGAGTATATGTTAAACCTATTGTTTTTAAAGATGTAGTTAACAATTTTTCAAAACTGAACTTGAAGCAGAGAATTTGTCAAACTCACAAAATATCTAGCATTTACCTGAAAACTCCATGCAGCTAGCATACTGCTGATCTAATATTGCTGCTCATAGTTGGCAACAGTTTTGCAGGATTTTTGAGCTGACCAAACACAGGTTACAGCTACCGTCAATTCCTGGCTGCACTGCTGATGATACTACGGTTACATGACTGCATTGGCCACTGACTACTTATATCTGTCCAAGGATATTGTTGGGACCTAATTTCTGCAGGCCACTCTAACAAGGACCAGCAGGACAACTGAGCTGGAAGCACTGGAATTTTCTTTGGGATTTACAGGATAAGTAATCATTTTGCGTATTCCCTTCTCTGTGTCCATTTCTTACAAATGTTAAACAACTTAAAATGTATCTATAATTTCTGCACATAACATTATTGCTGCAGGCTACTGAACAAAGGCTGATGGTATTACCGGTGTGGCAGCATTACAATCATGGGTTATTTATAAGATAAGTAATAATTTTTCATTATTCACTAGTCTTTGTACATTTTTTTCACAAATCTTGGACAATTAATTAAATAATGTACCCATACCTTATGTGCAGAACATTGGTCAGGCATATCACATTCAATAACACAATACTATTATGAGTAAAAAACATGGTTAACATATCAGCTTTACATATTCATGATTAGAACATGTAGAGCTACTGTACATCGGACTTAAAAGCTTAAAAATGTTTACTGAATATACCTTGAATATTACATTTCACTACATTTCTTATTGTATTTTCACCCATTACACTGCATTATAAAAAGGCATGTATTAACTTTAGTTCTCAGCTACATTTCCTAAATTGTGAGCAAATAGATTGGGTACACTTAGAAAAAAAATCTAAAAGATAACAGCCTCCTCCATAACCCCTCTAGCTGTCCTTTCCATCACCAAGAGAAGTGAGTGTTTTTGCCATCTTAGACAAAAATGGTTAATCCATTTGCTCATAATTTGTGAAAGATCATATTAATGTAAATTTCGCTAAATAGACTCCTCCAGCCTTGCATTGGATACTGGTAAGAGTATATATTAAACCGATTGTTTTTAAAGATGTAGTTAACAATTTTTAAAAACTGAACTTGAAGCACAGAATTTGTCAAACTCACAAAATATCTAGTATTTACCTGAAAACTCCATGCAGCTAGCATACTGCTGATCTAATATCCCTGCTCAAACTTGGAAACAGTTTTGCAGGATTTTTGAGCTGACCAAACACAGGTTACAGCTACCGTCAATTCCTGGCTGCACCGCTGATGATACTACGGTTACATGACTGCATTGGCCATTGACTATTTATATCTGTCCCGAGGATATTGTTGGGGCATAATATCTGCAGGCCACTGTAACAAGGACCAGCAGGACAACTGAGCTGGAAGCACTGGAATTTTCTTTGGGATTTACAGGATAAGTAATCATTTTGAGTATTCCCTTCTCTGTGTCCATTTCTTACAAATCTTAAACAACTTAAAATGTATCTATAATTTCTGCACATAACATTATTGCTGCAGGCCACTGAACAAAGGCTGATGGTATTACCGTTGTGGCAGCATTACAATCATGGGTTATTTATAAGATATGTAATAATGTTTCATTATTCACTAGTCTTTGTACATTTCTTTCACAAATCTTGGACATTTAATTAAAAAATGTACCTATAACTTATGTGCAGAACATTGGTCAGGCATATCACATTCAATAACACAATACTATTATGAGTAAAAAACATGGTTAACATATCAGCTTTAGATATTCATGATTAGAACATGTAGACCTACATCGGACTTAAAAGCTTAAAAAAGTTTACTGAATATACCTTGAATATTACATTTCACTACATTTCTTATTGTATTTTCACCCATTACACTGCATTATCAAAAGGAATGTATTAACTTTAGTTCTCAGATACATTTTTCTAAATTGTGAGCAAATAGATTAGGTACACTTAGAAAAAAAATCTAAAAAATAACAGCCTCCTCCATAACCCCTTTAGCTGTCCTTTCCATCACCAAGAGAAGTGTGTGTTTTTGCCATCTTAGACAAAAATGGTTAATCCATTTGCTCATAATTTGGGAAAGATCATATTAATGTAAATTTCGCTAAATAGACTCCTCCAGCCTTGCATTGGATACTGGTAAGAGTATATATTAAACCTATTGTTTTTAAAGATGTAGTTAACAATTTTTAAAAACTGAACTTGAAGCAGAGAATTTGTCAAACTCACAAAATATCTAGTATTTACCTGAAATCTCCCTGCCGCTAGCATACTGCTTATCTAATATTCCTGCTCATAGTTGGAAACAGTTTTGCAGGATTTTTGAGCTGAACAAACACAGGTTACAGCTACCGTCAATTCCTGGCTGCACCGCTGATGATACTATGGTTACATGACTGCATTGGCCATTGACTATTTATATCTGTCCCAAGGATATTGTTGGGACCTAATATCTGCAGGCCACTCTAACAAGGACCAGCAGGACAACTGAGCTGGAAGCACTGGAATTTTCTTTGGGATTTACAGGATAAGTAATCATTTTGAGTATAGGTATAGGGTATAAGGTATAGGTACATTTTTTAATTAATTGTCCAAGATTTGTGAAAAAATGTACAAAGACTAGTGAATAATGAAAAAGTATTACTTATCTTATAAATAACCCATGATTATAATGCTGCCACACCGGTAATACCAACAGCCTTTGTTCAGTGGCCTGCAGCAATAATGTTATGTGCAGAAATTATAGATACATTTTAAGTTGTTTAAGATTTGTAAGAAATGGACACAGAGAAGGGAATCTTCTCTGTGTCCATTTCTTACAAATCTTAAACAACTTAAAATGTATCTATAATTTCTGCACATAACATTATTGCTGCAGGCCACTGAACAAAGGCTGTTGGTATTACCGGAGTGGCAGCATTATAATCATGGGTTATTTATAAGATAAGTAATACTTTTTCATTATTCACTAGTCTTTGTACATTTTTTCACAAATCTTGGACAATTAATTAAAAAATGTACCTATACCTTATGTGCAGAACATTGGTCAGACATATCACGTTCAATAACACAATACTATTATGAGTAAAAAACATGGTTAACATATCAGCTTTAGATATTCATGATTAGAACATATAGACCTACTGTACATCGGACTTAAAAGCTTAAAAAAGTTTACTGAATATACCTTGAATATTACATTTCACTACATTTCTTATTGTATTTTCACCCATTACACTGCATTATAAAAAGGCATGTATTAACTTTAGTTCTCAGCTACATTTCCTAAATTGTGAGCAAATAGATTAGGTACACTTAGAAAAAAAATCTAAAAAATAACAGCCTCCTCCATAACCCCTCTAGATGTCCTTTCCATCACCAAGAGAAGTGTGTGTTTTTGCCATCTTAGACAAAAATGGTTAATCCATTTGCTCATAATTTGGGAAAGATCATATTAATGTAAATTTCGCTAAATAGACTCTTCCAGCCTTGCATTGGATACTGGTAAGAGTATATGTTAAAACTATTGTTTTTAAAGATGTAGTTAACAATATTTAAAAACTGAACTTGAAGCAGAGAATTTGTCAAACTCACAAAATATCTAGTATTTACCTGAAAACTCCCTGCCGCTAGCATACTTCTGATCTAATATTCCTGCTCATAGTTGGAAACAGTTTTGCAGGATTTTTGAGCTGACCAAACACAGGTTACAGCTACCGTCACTTCCTGGCTGCACCGCTGATGATACTACGGTTAAATGACTGCATTGGCCATTGACTATTTATATCTGTCCCGAGGATATTGTTGGGACATAATATCTGCAGGCCACTCTAACAAGGACCAGCAGGACAACTGAGCTGGAAGCACTGGAATTTTCTTTGGGATTTACAGGATAAGTAATCATTTTGAGTATTCCCTTCTCTGTCTCCATTTCTTACAAATCTTAAACAACTTAAAATGTATCTATAATTTCTGCACATAACATTATTGCTGCAGGCCACTGAACAAAGGCTGATGGTATTACCGTTGTGGCAGCATTACAATCATGGGTTATTTATAAGATAAGTAATAATTTTTCATTATTCACTAGTCTTTGTACATTTTTTTCACAAATCTTGGACAATTAATTAAAAAATGTACCTATACCTTATGTGCAGAACATTGGTCAGGCATATCACATTCAATAACACAATACTATTATGAGTAAAAAACATGGTTAACATATCAGCTTTAGATATTCATGATTAGAACATGTAGACCTACATCGGACTTAAAAGCTTAAAAAAGTTTACTGAATATACCTTGAATATTACATTTCACTACATTTCTTATTGTATTTTCACCCATTACACTGCATTATAAAAAGGCATGTATTAACTTTAGTTCTCAGATACATTTCCTAAATTGTGAGCAAACAGATTAGGTGCACTTAGAAAAAAAATCTAAAAAATAACAGCCTCCTCCATAACCCCTCTATCTGTCCTTTTCATCACCAAGAGATGTGTGTGTTTTTGCCATCTTAGACAAAAATGATTAATCCATTTGCTCATAATTTGGGAAAGATCATATTAATGTAAATTTCGCTAAATGGACTCCTCCAGCCTTGCATTGGATACTGGTAAGAGTATATGTTAAACCTATTGTTTTTACAGATGTAGTTAACAATTTTTAAAAACTGAACTTGAAGCACAGAATTTGTCAAACTCACAAAATATCTAGTATTTACCTGAAAACTCCATGCAGCTAGCATACTGCTGATCTAATATCCCTGCTCAAACTTGGAAACAGTTTTGCAGGATTTTTGAGCTGACCAAACACAGGTTACAGCTACCGTCAATTCCTGGCTGCACCGCTGATGATACTACGGTTACATGACTGCATTGGCCATTGACTATTTATATCTGTCCCGAGGATATTGTTGGGGCATAATATCTGCAGGCCACTGTAACAAGGACCAGCAGGACAACTGAGCTGGAAGCACTGGAATTTTCTTTGGGATTTACAGGATAAGTAATCATTTTGAGTATTCCCTTCTCTGTGTCCATTTCTTACAAATCTTAAACAACTTAAAATGTATCTATAATTTCTGCACATAACATTATTGCTGCAGGCCACTGAACAAAGGCTGATGGTATTACCGTTGTGGCAGCATTACAATCATGGGTTATTTATAAGATATGTAATAATGTTTCATTATTCACTAGTCTTTGTACATTTCTTTCACAAATCTTGGACATTTAATTAAAAAATGTACCTATAACTTATGTGCAGAACATTGGTCAGGCATATCACATTCAATAACACAATACTATTATGAGTAAAAAACATGGTTAACATATCAGCTTTAGATATTCATGATTAGAACATGTAGACCTACATCGGACTTAAAAGCTTAAAAAAGTTTACTGAATATACCTTGAATATTACATTTCACTACATTTCTTATTGTATTTTCACCCATTACACTGCATTATCAAAAGGAATGTATTAACTTTAGTTCTCAGATACATTTTTCTAAATTGTGAGCAAATAGATTAGGTACACTTAGAAAAAAAATCTAAAAAATAACAGCCTCCTCCATAACCCCTTTAGCTGTCCTTTCCATCACCAAGAGAAGTGTGTGTTTTTGCCATCTTAGACAAAAATGGTTAATCCATTTGCTTATAATTTGGGAAAGATCATATTAATGTAAATTTCGCTAAATAGTCTCCTCCAGCCTTGCATTGGATACTGGTAAGAGTATATATTAAACCTATTGTTTTTAAAGATGTAGTTAACAATTTTTAAAAACTGAACTTGAAGCAGAGAATTTGTCAAACTCACAAAATATCTAGTATTTACCTGAAATCTCCCTGCCGCTAGCATACTGCTTATCTAATATTCCTGCTCATAGTTGGAAACAGTTTTGCAGGATTTTTGAGCTGAACAAACACAGGTTACAGCTACCGTCAATTCCTGGCTGCACCGCTGATGATACTATGGTTACATGACTGCATTGGCCATTGACTATTTATATCTGTCCCAAGGATATTGTTGGGACCTAATATCTGCAGGCCACTCTAACAAGGACCAGCAGGACAACTGAGCTGGAAGCACTGGAATTTTCTTTGGGATTTACAGGATAAGTAATCATTTTGAGTATAGGTATAGGGTATAAGGTATAGGTACATTTTTTAATTAATTGTCCAAGATTTGTGAAAAAATGTACAAAGACTAGTGAATAATGAAAAAGTATTACTTATCTTATAAATAACCCATGATTATAATGCTGCCACACCGGTAATACCAACAGCCTTTGTTCAGTGGCCTGCAGCAATAATGTTATGTGCAGAAATTATAGATACATTTTAAGTTGTTTAAGATTTGTAAGAAATGGACACAGAGAAGGGAATCTTCTCTGTGTCCATTTCTTACAAATCTTAAACAACTTAAAATGTATCTATAATTTCTGCACATAACATTATTGCTGCAGGCCACTGAACAAAGGCTGTTGGTATTACCGGTGTGGCAGCATTATATTCATGGGTTATTTATAAGATAAGTAATACTTTTTCATTATTCACTAGTCTTTGTACATTTTTTCACAAATCTTGGACAATTAATTAAAAAATGTACCTATACCTTATGTGCAGAACATTGGTCAGACATATCACGTTCAATAACACAATACTATTATGAGTAAAAAACATGGTTAACATATCAGCTTTAGATATTCATGATTAGAACATATAGACCTACTGTACATCGGACTTAAAAGCTTAAAAAAGTTTACTGAATATACCTTGAATATTACATTTCACTACATTTCTTATTGTATTTTCACCCATTACACTGCATTATAAAAAGGCATGTATTAACTTTAGTTCTCAGCTACATTTCCTAAATTGTGAGCAAATAGATTAGGTACACTTAGAAAAAAAATCTAAAAAATAACAGCCTCCTCCATAACCCCTCTAGATGTCCTTTCCATCACCAAGAGAAGTGTGTGTTTTTGCCATCTTAGACAAAAATGGTTAATCCATTTGCTCATAATTTGGGAAAGATCATATTAATGTAAATTTCGCTAAATAGACTCTTCCAGCCTTGCATTGGATACTGGTAAGAGTATATGTTAAAACTATTGTTTTTAAAGATGTAGTTAACAATATTTAAAAACTGAACTTGAAGCAGAGAATTTGTCAAACTCACAAAATATCTAGTATTTACCTGAAAACTCCCTGCCGCTAGCATACTTCTGATCTAATATTCCTGCTCATAGTTGGAAACAGTTTTGCAGGATTTTTGAGCTGACCAAACACAGGTTACAGCTACCGTCACTTCCTGGCTGCACCGCTGATGATACTACGGTTAAATGACTGCATTGGCCATTGACTATTTATATCTGTCCCGAGGATATTGTTGGGACATAATATCTGCAGGCCACTCTAACAAGGACCAGCAGGACAACTGAGCTGGAAGCACTGGAATTTTCTTTGGGATTTACAGGATAAGTAATCATTTTGCGTATTCCCTTCTCTGTGTCCATTTCTTACAAATCTTAAACAACTTAAAATGTATCTATAATTTCTGCACATAACATTATTGCTGCAGGCTACTGAACAAAGGCTGATGGTATTACCGGTGTGGCAGCATTACAATCATGGGTTATTTATAAGATAAGTAATAATTTTTCATTATTCACTAGTCTTTGTACATTTTTTTCACAAATCTTGGACAATTAAATAACGTACCCATACCTTATGTGCAGAACATTGGTCAGGCATATCACATTCAATAACACAATACTATTATGAGTAAAAAACATGGTTAACATATCAGCTTTACATATTCATGATTAGAACATGTAGACCTACTGTACATCGGACTTAAAAGCTTAAAAATGTTTACTGAATATACCTTGAATATTACATTTCACTACATTTCTTATTGTATTTTCACCCATTACACTGCATTATAAAAAGGCATGTATTAACTTTAGTTCTCAGCTACATTTCCTAAATTGTGAGCAAATAGATTAGGTACACTTAGAAAAAAAATCTAAAAAATAACAGCCTCCTCCATAACCCCTCTAGCTGTCCTTTCCATCACCAAGAGAAGTGAGTGTTTTTGCCATCTTAGACAAAAATGGTTAATCCATTTGCTCATAATTTGGGAAAGATCATATTAATGTAAATTTCGCTAAATAGACTCCTCCAGCCTTGCATTGGATACTGGTAAGAGTATATATTAAACCTATTGTTTTTAAAGATGTAGTTGACAATTTTTACAAACTGAACTTGAAGCAGAGAATTTGTCAAACTCACAAAATATCTAGTATTTACCTGAAAACTCCCTGCCGCTAGCATACTGCTGATCTAATATTCCTGCTCATTGTTGGAAACAGTTTTGCAGGATTTTTGAGCTGACCAAACACAGGTTACAGCTACCGTTAATTCCTGGCTGCACCGCTGATGATACTATGGTTACATGACTGCATTGGCCATTGACTATTTATATTTGTCCCAAGGATATTGTTGGGACCTAATATCTGCAGGCCACTGTAACAAGGACCAGCAGGACAACTGAGCTGGAAGCACTGGAATTTTCTTTGGGATTTCCAGGATAAGTAATCATTTTGAGTATTCCCTTCTCTGTGTCCATTTCTTACAAATCTTAAACATCTTAAAATGTATCTATAATTTCTGCACATAACATTATTGCTGCAGGCCACTGAACAAAGGCTGATGGTATTACTGTTGTGGCAGCATTACAATCATGGGTTATTTATAAGATAAGTAATAATTTTTCATTATTCACTAGTCTTTGTACATTTTTTTCACAAATCTTGGACAATTAATTAAAAAATGTACCTATACCTTATGTGCAGAACATTGGTCAGGCATATCACATTCAATAACACAATACTATTATGAGTAAAAAACATGGTTAACATATCAGCTTTAGATATTCATGATTAGAACATGTAGACCTACATCGGACTTAAAAGCTTAAAAAAGTTTACTGAATATACCTTGAATATTACATTTCACTACATTTCTTATTTTATTTTCACCCATTACACTGCATTATATTAAGGCATGTATTAACTTTAGTTCTCAGCTACATTTCCTAAATTGTGAGCAAATAGATTAGGTACACTTAGAGAAAAAATCTAAAAAATAACAGCCTCCTCCATAACCCCTCTAGCTGTCCTTTCCATCACCAAGAGAAGTGTGTGTTTTTGCCATCTTAGACAAAAATGGTTAATCCATTTGCTCATAATTTGGGAAAGATCATATTAATGTAAATTTCGCTAAATTGACTCCTCCAGCCTTGCATTGGATACTGGTAAGAGTGTATGTTAATCCTATTGTTTTTAAAGATGAAGTTAACAATTTTTAAAAACTGAACTTGAAGCAGAGAATTTGTCAAACTCACAAAATATTTAGTATTTACCTCAAAACTCCATGCCGCTAGCATACTCCTAATCTAATATTCCTGCTCATACTTGGAAACAGTTTTGCTGGATTTTTGAGCTGACCAAACACAGGTTACAGCTACCGTCAATTCCTGGCTGCACCGCTGATGATACTATGGTTAAATGACTGCATTGGCCATTGACTATTTATATCTGTCCCGAGGATATTGTTGGGACATAATATCTGCAGGCCACTCTAACAAGGACCAGCAGGACAACTGAGATGGAAGCTCAGGAATTTTCTTTGGGATTTACAGGATAAGTAATCATTTTGAGTATTCCCTTCTCTGTCTCCATTTCTTACAAATCTTAAACAACTTAAAATGTATCTATAATTTCTGCACATAACATTATTGCTGCAGGCCACTGAACAAAGGCTGATGGTATTACCGTTGTGGCAGCATTACAATCATGGGTTATTTATAAGATAAGTAATAATTTTTCATTATTCACTAGTCTTTGTACATTTCTTTCACAAATCTTGGACATTTAATTAAAAAATGTACCTATAACTTATGTGCAGAACATTGGTCAGGCATATCACATTCAATAACACAATACTATTATGAGTAAAAAACATGGTTAACATATCAGCTTTAGATATTCATGATTAGAACATGTAGACCTACATCGGACTTAAAAGCTTAAAAAAGTTTACTGAATATACCTTGAATATTACATTTCCCTACATTTCTTATTTTATTTTCACCCATTACACTGCATTATCAAAAGGAATGTATTAACTTTAGTTCTCAGATACATTTCCTAAATTGTGAGCAAATAGATTAGGTACACTTAGAAAAAAAATCTAAAAAATAACAGCCTCCTCCATAACCCCTCTAGAAGTCCTTTCCATCACCAAGAGAAGTGTGTGTTTTTGCCATCTTAGATAAAAATGGTTAATCCATTTGCTCATAATTTGGGAAAGATCATATTAATGTAAATTTCGCTAAATGGGCTCCTCCAGCCTTGCATTGGATACTGGTAAGAGTATATGTTAAACCTATTGATTTTAAAGATGTAGTTAACAATTTTTAAAAACTGAACTTGAAGCAGAGAATTTGTCAAACTCACAAAATATCTAGTATTTACCTGAAAACTCCATGCAGCTAGCATACTGCTGATCTAATATTCCTGCTCAAACTTGGAAACAGTTTTGCAGGATTTTTGAGCTGACCAAACACAGGTTACAGCTACCGTCATTTACTGGCTGCACCGCTGATGATACTACGGTTACATGACTGCATTGGCCATTGACTACATCTGTCCCGAGGATATTGTTGGGACCTAATATCTGCAGGCCACTGTAACAAGGACCAGCAGGATAACTGAGCTGGAAGCACTGAAATTTTCTTTGGGATTTACAGGATAAGTAATCATTTTGAGTATTCCCTTCTCTGTGTTCATTTCTTACAAATCTTAAACAACTTAAAATGTATCTATAATTTCTGCACATAACATTATTGCTGCAGGCCACTGAACAAAGGCTGATGGGATTACCGTTGTGGCAGCATTACAATCATGGGTTATTTATAAGATAAGTAATAATTTTTCATTATTCACTAGTCTTTGTACATTTCTTTCACAAATCTTGGACAATTAATTAAAAAATGTACCTATACCTTATGTGCAGAACATTGGTCAGGCATATCACATTCAATAACACAATACTATTATGAGTAAAAAACATGGTTAACATATCAGCTTTACATATTCATGATTAGAACATGTAGACCTACTGTACATCAGACTTAAAAGCTTAAAAAAGTTTACTGAATATACCTTGAATATTACATTTCACTACATTTCTTATTGTGTTTTCACCCATTACACTGCATTATAAAAAGGCATGTATTAACTTTAGTTCTCAGCTACATTTCCTAAATTGTGAGCAAATAGATTAGGTACACTTAGAAAAAAAATCTAAAAAATAACAGCCTCCTCCATAACCCCTCTAGCTGTCCTTTCCATCACCAAGAGAAGTGTGTGTTTTTGCCATCTTAGACAAAAATGGTTAATCCATTTGCTCATAATTTGGAAAAGATCATATTAATGTAAAGTTCGCTAAATGGACTCCTCCAGCCTTGCATTGGATACTGGTAAGAGTATATGTTAAACCTATTGTTTTTAAAGATGTAGTTAACAATTTTTAAAAACTGAACTTGAAGCAGAGAATTTGTCAAACTCACAAAATATCTAGTATTTACCTGAAAACTCCATGCAGCTAGCATACTGCTGATCTAATATTCCTGCTCAAACTTGGAAACAGTTTTGCAGAATTTTTGAGCTGACCAAACACAGGTTACAGCTACCGTCAATTCCTGGCTGCACCTCTGATAATACTACGGTTACATGACTGCATTGGCCATTGACTATTTATATCTGTCCCGAGGATATTGTTGGGACCTAATATCTGCAGGCCACTGTAACAAGGACCAGCAGGACAACTGAGCTGGAAGCACTGGAATTTTCTTTGGGATTTACAGGATAAGTAATCATTTTGAGTACTCCCTTCTCTGTGTCCATTTCTTACAAATCTTAAACAACTTAAAATGTATCTATAATTTCTGCACATAACATTATTGCTGCAGGCCACTGAACAAAGGCTGTTGGTATTACCGGTGTGGCAGCATTATAATCATGGGTTATTTATAAGATAAGTAATACTTTTTTATTATTCACTAGTCTTTGTACATTTTTTCACAAATCTTGGACAATTAATTAAAAAATGTACCTATACCTTATGTGCAGAACATTGGACAGACATATCACGTTCAATAACACAATACTATTATGAGTAAAAAACATGGTTAACATATCAGCTTTAGATATTCATGATTAGAACATGTAGACCTACATCGGACTTAAAAGCTTAAAAAAGTTTCCTAAATATACCTTGAATATTACATTTCACTACATTTCTTATTGTATTTTCACCCATTACACTGCATTATAAAAAGGAATGTATTAACTTTAGTTCTCAGATACATTTCCTAAATTATGAGCAAATTGATTAGGTACACTTAGAAAAAAAATCTAAAAAAATAACAGCCTCCTCCATAACCCCTCTAGCTGTCCTTTCCATCACCAAGAGAATTGTGTGTTTTTGCCATCTTAGACAAAAATGGTTAATCCATTTGCTCATAATTTGGGAAAGATCATATTAATGTAAATTTCGCTAAATGGACTCCTCCAGCCTTGCATTGGATACTGGTAAGAGTATATGTTAAACCTATTGTTTTTAAAGATGTAGTTAACAATTTTTAAAAACTGAAATTGAAGCAGAGAATTTGTCAAACTCACTAAATATCTGGTATTTACCTGAAAACTCCCTGCCGCTAGCATACTGCTGATCTAATATTGCTGCTCATAGTTGGCAACAGTTTTGCAGGATTTTTGAGCTGACCAAACACAGGTTACAGCTACCGTCAATTCCTGGCTGCACTGCTGATGATACTACGGTTACATGACTGCATTGGCCACTGACTACTTATATCTGTCCAAGGATATTGTTGGGACCTAATTTCTGCAGGCCACTCTAACAAGGACCAGCAGGACAACTGAGCTGGAAGCACTGGAATTTTCTTTGGGATTTACAGGATAAGTAATCATTTTGCGTCATCCCTTCTCTGTGTCCATTTCTTACAAATGTTAAACAACCTAAAATGTATCTATAATTTCTGCACATAACATTATTGCTGCAGGCTACTGAACAAAGGCTGATGGTATTACCGGTGTGGCAGCATTACAATCATGGGTTATTTATAAGATAAGTAATAATTTTTCATTATTCACTAGTCTTTGTACATTTTTTTCACAAATCTTGGACAATTAATTAAATAATGTACCCATACCTTATGTGCAGAACATTGGTCAGGCATATCACATTCAATAACACAATACTATTATGAGTAAAAAACATGGTTAACATATCAGCTTTACATATTCATGGTTAGAACATGTAGAGCTACTGTACATCGGACTTAAAAGCTTAAAAATGTTTACTGAATATACCTTGAATATTACATTTCACTACATTTCTTATTGTATTTTCACCCATTACACTGCATTATAAAAAGGCATGTATTAACTTTAGTTCTCAGCTACATTTCCTAAATTGTGAGCAAATAGATTAGGTACACTTAGAAAAAAAATCTAAAAAATAACAGCCTCCTCCATAACCCCTCTAGCTGTCCTTTCCATCACCAAGAGAAGTGAGTGTTTTTGCCATCTTAGACAAAAATGGTTAATCCATTTGCTCATAATTTGGGAAAGATCATATTAATGTAAATTTCGCTAAATAGACTCCTCCAGCCTTGCATTGGATACTGGTAAGAGTATATATTAAACCTATTGTTTTTAAAGATGTAGTTGACAATTTTTACAAACTGAACTTGAAGCAGAGAATTTGTCAAACTCACAAAATATCTAGTATTTACCTGAAAACTCCCTGCCGCTAGCATACTGCTGATCTAATATTCCTGCTCATTGTTGGAAACAGTTTTGCAGGATTTTTGAGCTGACCAAACACAGGTTACAGCTACCGTTAATTCCTGGCTGCACCGCTGATGATACTATGGTTACATGACTGCATTGGCCATTGACTATTTATATTTGTCCCAAGGATATTGTTGGGACCTAATATCTGCAGGCCACTGTAACAAGGACCAGCAGGACAACTGAGCTGGAAGCACTGGAATTTTCTTTGGGATTTACAGGATAAGTAATCATTTTGAGTATTCCCTTCTCTGTGTCCATTTCTTACAAATCTTAAACAACTTAAAATGTATCTATAATTTCTGCACATAACATTATTGCTGCAGGCCACTGAACAAAGGCTGATGGTATTACCGTTGTGGCAGCATTACAATCATGGGTTATTTATAAGATAAGTAATAATTTTTCATTATTCACTAGTCTTTGTACATTTTTTTTCACAAATCTTGGACAATTAATTAAAAAATGTACCTATAACTTATGTGCAGAACATTGGTCAGGCATATCACATTCAATAACACAATACTATTATGAGTAAAAAACATGGTTAACATATCAGCTTTACATATTCATGATTAGAACATGTAGACCTACTGTACATCGGACTTAAAAGCTTAAAAAAGTTTACTGAATATACCTTGAATATTACATTTCACTACATTTCTTATTTTATTTTCACCCATTACACTGCATTATATTAAGGCATGTATTAACTTTAGTTCTCAGCTACATTTCCTAAATTGTGAGCAAATAGATTAGGTACACTTAGAAAAAAAATCTAAAAAATGACAGCCTCCTCCATAACCCCTCTAGCTGTCCTTTCCATCACCAAGAGGAGTGTGTGTTTTTGCCATCTTAGACAAAAATGGTTAATCCATTTGCTCATAATTTGGGAAAGATCATATTAATGTAAATTTCGCTAAATTGACTCCTCCAGCCTTGCATTGGATACTGGTAAGAGTGTATGTTAAACCTATTGTTTTTAAAGATGAAGTTAACAATTTTTAAAAACTGAACTTGAAGCAGAGAATTTGTCAAACTCACAAAATATCTAGTATTTACCTCAAAACTCCATGCCGCTAGCATACTCCTAATCTAATATTCCTGCTCATACTTGGAAACAGTTTTGCTGGATTTTTGAGCTGACCAAACACAGGTTACAGCTACCGTCAATTCCTGGCTGCACCGCTGATGATACTACGGTTACATGACTGCATTGGCCATTGACTATTTATATCTGTCCCGAGGATATTGTTGGGACATAATATCTGCAGGCCACTCTAACAAGGACCAGCAGGACAACTGAGCTGGAAGCACTGGAATTTTCTTTGGGATTTACAGGATAAGTAATCATTTTGCGTATTCCCTTCTCTGTGTCCATTTCTTACAAATCTTAAACAACTTAAAATGTATCTATAATTTCTGCACATAACATTATTGCTGCAGGCTACTGAACAAAGGCTGATGGTATTACCGGTGTGGCAGCATTACAATCATGGGTTATTTATAAGATAAGTAATAATTTTTCATTATTCACTAGTCTTTGTACATTTTTTTCACAAATCTTGGACAATTAAATAACGTACCCATACCTTATGTGCAGAACATTGGTCAGGCATATCACATTCAATAACACAATACTATTATGAGTAAAAAACATGGTTAACATATCAGCTTTACATATTCATGATTAGAACATGTAGACCTACTGTACATCGGACTTAAAAGCTTAAAAATGTTTACTGAATATACCTTGAATATTACATTTCACTACATTTCTTATTGTATTTTCACCCATTACACTGCATTATAAAAAGGCATGTATTAACTTTAGTTCTCAGCTACATTTCCTAAATTGTGAGCAAATAGATTAGGTACACTTAGAAAAAAAATCTAAAAAATAACAGCCTCCTCCATAACCCCTCTAGATGTCCTTTCCATCACCAAGAGAAGTGAGTGTTTTTGCCATCTTAGACAAAAATGGTTAATCCATTTGCTCATAATTTGGGAAAGATCATATTAATGTAAATTTCGCTAAATAGACTCCTCCAGCCTTGCATTGGATACTGGTAAGAGTATATATTAAACCTATTGTTTTTAAAGATGTAGTTGACAATTTTTACAAACTGAACTTGAAGCAGAGAATTTGTCAAACTCACAAAATATCTAGTATTTACCTGAAAACTCCATGCAGCTAGCATACTGCTGATCTAATATCCCTGCTCAAACTTGGAAACAGTTTTGCAGGATTTTTGAGCTGACCAAACACAGGTTACAGCTACCGTCAATTCCTGGCTGCACCGCTGATGATACTACGGTTACATGACTGCATTGGCCATTGACTATTTATATCTGTCCCGAGGATATTGTTGGGGCATAATATCTGCAGGCCACTGTAACAAGGACCAGCAGGACAACTGAGCTGGAAGCACTGGAATTTTCTTTGGGATTTACAAGATAAGTAATCATTTTGAGTATTCCCTTCTCTGTGTCCATTTCTTACAAATCTTAAACAACTTAAAATGTATCTATAATTTCTGCACATAACATTATTGCTGCAGGCCACTGAACAAAGGCTGATGGTATTACCGTTGTGGCAGCATTACAATCATGGGTTATTTATAAGATATGTAATAATGTTTCATTATTCACTAGTCTTTGTACATTTCTTTCACAAATCTTGGACATTTAATAAAAAAATGTACCTATAACTTATGTGCAGAACATTGGTCAGGCATATCACATTCAATAACACAATACTATTATGAGTAAAAAACATGGTTAACATATCAGCTTTAGATATTCATGATTAGAACATGTAGACCTACATCGGACTTAAAAGCTTAAAAAAGTTTACTGAATATACCTTGAATATTACATTTCACTACATTTCTTATTGTATTTTCACCCATTACACTGCATTATCAAAAGGAATGTATTAACTTTAGTTCTCAGATACATTTTTCTAAATTGTGAGCAAATAGATTAGGTACACTTAGAAAAAAAATCTAAAAAATAACAGCCTCCTCCATAACCCCTTTAGCTGTCCTTTCCATCACCAAGAGAAGTGTGTGTTTTTGCCATCTTAGACAAAAATGGTTAATCCATTTGCTTATAATTTGGGAAAGATCATATTAATGTAAATTTCGCTAAATAGTCTCCTCCAGCCTTGCATTGGATACTGGTAAGAGTATATATTAAACCTATTGTTTTTAAAGATGTAGTTAACAATTTTTAAAAACTGAACTTGAAGCAGAGAATTTGTCAAACTCACAAAATATCTAGTATTTACCTGAAATCTCCCTGCCGCTAACATACTGCTTATCTAATATTCCTGCTCATAGTTGGAAACAGTTTTGCAGGATTTTTGAGCTGAACAAACACAGGTTACAGCTACCGTCAATTCCTGGCTGCACCGCTGATGATACTATGGTTACATGACTGCATTGGCCATTGACTATTTATATCTGTCCCAAGGATATTGTTGGGACCTAATATCTGCAGGCCACTCTAACAAGGACCAGCAGGACAACTGAGCTGGAAGCACTGGAATTTTCTTTGGGATTTACAGGATAAGTAATCATTTTGAGTATAGGTATAGGGTATAAGGTATAGGTACATTTTTTAATTTATTGTCCAAGATTTGTGAAAAAATGTACAAAGACTAGTGAATAATGAAAAAGTATTACTTATCTTATAAATAACCCATGATTATAATGCTGCCACACCGGTAATACCAACAGCCTTTGTTCAGTGGCCTGCAGCAATAATGTTATGTGCAGAAATTATAGATACATTTTAAGTTGTTTAAGATTTGTAAGAAATGGACACAGAGAAGGGAATCTTCTCTGTGTCCATTTCTTACAAATCTTAAACAACTTAAAATGTATCTATAATTTCTGCACATAACATTATTGCTGCAGGCCACTGAACAAAGGCTGTTGGTATTACCGGTGTGGCAGCATTATATTCATGGGTTATTTATAAGATAAGTAATACTTTTTCATTATTCACTAGTCTTTGTACATTTTTTCACAAATCTTGGACAATTAATTAAAAAATGTACCTATACCTTATGTGCAGAACATTGGTCAGACATATCACGTTCAATAACACAATACTATTATGAGTAAAAAACATGGTTAACATATCAGCTTTAGATATTCATGATTAGAACATATAGACCTACTGTACATCGGACTTAAAAGCTTAAAAAAGTTTACTGAATATACCTTGAATATTACATTTCACTACATTTCTTATTGTATTTTCACCCATTACACTGCATTATAAAAAGGCATGTATTAACTTTAGTTCTCAGCTACATTTCCTAAATTGTGAGCAAATAGATTAGGTACACTTAGAAAAAAAATCTAAAAAATAACAGCCTCCTCCATAACCCCTCTAGATGTCCTTTCCATCACCAAGAGAAGTGTGTGTTTTTGCCATCTTAGACAAAAATGGTTAATCCATTTGCTCATAATTTGGGAAAGATCATATTAATGTAAATTTCGCTAAATAGACTCTTCCAGCCTTGCATTGGATACTGGTAAGAGTATATGTTAAAACTATTGTTTTTAAAGATGTAGTTAACAATATTTAAAAACTGAACTTGAAGCAGAGAATTTGTCAAACTCACAAAATATCTAGTATTTACCTGAAAACTCCCTGCCGCTAGCATACTTCTGATCTAATATTCCTGCTCATAGTTGGAAACAGTTTTGCAGGATTTTTGAGCTGACCAAACACAGGTTACAGCTACCGTCACTTCCTGGCTGCACCGCTGATGATACTACGGTTAAATGACTGCATTGGCCATTGACTATTTATATCTGTCCCGAGGATATTGTTGGGACATAATATCTGCAGGCCACTCTAACAAGGACCAGCAGGACAACTGAGCTGGAAGCACTGGAATTTTCTTTGGGATTTACAGGATAAGTAATCATTTTGCGTATTCCCTTCTCTGTGTCCATTTCTTACAAATCTTAAACAACTTAAAATGTATCTATAATTTCTGCACATAACATTATTGCTGCAGGCTACTGAACAAAGGCTGATGGTATTACCGGTGTGGCAGCATTACAATCATGGGTTATTTATAAGATAAGTAATAATTTTTCATTATTCACTAGTCTTTGTACATTTTTTTCACAAATCTTGGACAATTAAATAACGTACCCATACCTTATGTGCAGAACATTGGTCAGGCATATCACATTCAATAACACAATACTATTATGAGTAAAAAACATGGTTAACATATCAGCTTTACATATTCATGATTAGAACATGTAGACCTACTGTACATCGGACTTAAAAGCTTAAAAATGTTTACTGAATATACCTTGAATATTACATTTCACTACATTTCTTATTGTATTTTCACCCATTACACTGCATTATAAAAAGGCATGTATTAACTTTAGTTCTCAGCTACATTTCCTAAATTGTGAGCAAATAGATTAGGTACACTTAGAAAAAAAATCTAAAAAATAACAGCCTCCTCCATAACCCCTCTAGCTGTCCTTTCCATCACCAAGAGAAGTGAGTGTTTTTGCCATCTTAGACAAAAATGGTTAATCCATTTGCTCATAATTTGGGAAAGATCATATTAATGTAAATTTCGCTAAATAGACTCCTCCAGCCTTGCATTGGATACTGGTAAGAGTATATATTAAACCTATTGTTTTTAAAGATGTAGTTGACAATTTTTACAAACTGAACTTGAAGCAGAGAATTTGTCAAACTCACAAAATATCTAGTATTTACCTGAAAACTCCCTGCCGCTAGCATACTGCTGATCTAATATTCCTGCTCATTGTTGGAAACAGTTTTGCAGGATTTTTGAGCTGACCAAACACAGGTTACAGCTACCGTTAATTCCTGGCTGCACCGCTGATGATACTATGGTTACATGACTGCATTGGCCATTGACTATTTATATTTGTCCCAAGGATATTGTTGGGACCTAATATCTGCAGGCCACTGTAACAAGGACCAGCAGGACAACTGAGCTGGAAGCACTGGAATTTTCTTTGGGATTTCCAGGATAAGTAATCATTTTGAGTATTCCCTTCTCTGTGTCCATTTCTTACAAATCTTAAACATCTTAAAATGTATCTATAATTTCTGCACATAACATTATTGCTGCAGGCCACTGAACAAAGGCTGATGGTATTACTGTTGTGGCAGCATTACAATCATGGGTTATTTATAAGATAAGTAATAATTTTTCATTATTCACTAGTCTTTGTACATTTTTTTCACAAATCTTGGACAATTAATTAAAAAATGTACCTATACCTTATGTGCAGAACATTGGTCAGGCATATCACATTCAATAACACAATACTATTATGAGTAAAAAACATGGTTAACATATCAGCTTTAGATATTCATGATTAGAACATGTAGACCTACATCGGACTTAAAAGCTTAAAAAAGTTTACTGAATATACCTTGAATATTACATTTCACTACATTTCTTATTTTATTTTCACCCATTACACTGCATTATATTAAGGCATGTATTAACTTTAGTTCTCAGCTACATTTCCTAAATTGTGAGCAAATAGATTAGGTACACTTAGAGAAAAAATCTAAAAAATAACAGCCTCCTCCATAACCCCTCTAGCTGTCCTTTCCATCACCAAGAGAAGTGTGTGTTTTTGCCATCTTAGACAAAAATGGTTAATCCATTTGCTCATAATTTGGGAAAGATCATATTAATGTAAATTTCGCTAAATTGACTCCTCCAGCCTTGCATTGGATACTGGTAAGAGTGTATGTTAATCCTATTGTTTTTAAAGATGAAGTTAACAATTTTTAAAAACTGAACTTGAAGCAGAGAATTTGTCAAACTCACAAAATATTTAGTATTTACCTCAAAACTCCATGCCGCTAGCATACTCCTAATCTAATATTCCTGCTCATACTTGGAAACAGTTTTGCTGGATTTTTGAGCTGACCAAACACAGGTTACAGCTACCGTCAATTCCTGGCTGCACCGCTGATGATACTATGGTTAAATGACTGCATTGGCCATTGACTATTTATATCTGTCCCGAGGATATTGTTGGGACATAATATCTGCAGGCCACTCTAACAAGGACCAGCAGGACAACTGAGATGGAAGCTCAGGAATTTTCTTTGGGATTTACAGGATAAGTAATCATTTTGAGTATTCCCTTCTCTGTCTCCATTTCTTACAAATCTTAAACAACTTAAAATGTATCTATAATTTCTGCACATAACATTATTGCTGCAGGCCACTGAACAAAGGCTGATGGTATTACCGTTGTGGCAGCATTACAATCATGGGTTATTTATAAGATAAGTAATAATTTTTCATTATTCACTAGTCTTTGTACATTTCTTTCACAAATCTTGGACATTTAATTAAAAAATGTACCTATAACTTATGTGCAGAACATTGGTCAGGCATATCACATTCAATAACACAATACTATTATGAGTAAAAAACATGGTTAACATATCAGCTTTAGATATTCATGATTAGAACATGTAGACCTACATCGGACTTAAAAGCTTAAAAAAGTTTACTGAATATACCTTGAATATTACATTTCCCTACATTTCTTATTTTATTTTCACCCATTACACTGCATTATCAAAAGGAATGTATTAACTTTAGTTCTCAGATACATTTCCTAAATTGTGAGCAAATAGATTAGGTACACTTAGAAAAAAAATCTAAAAAATAACAGCCTCCTCCATAACCCCTCTAGAATTCCTTTCCATCACCAAGAGAAGTGTGTGTTTTTGCCATCTTAGATAAAAATGGTTAATCCATTTGCTCATAATTTGGGAAAGATCATATTAATGTAAATTTCGCTAAATGGGCTCCTCCAGCCTTGCATTGGATACTGGTAAGAGTATATGTTAAACCTATTGATTTTAAAGATGTAGTTAACAATTTTTAAAAACTGAACTTGAAGCAGAGAATTTGTCAAACTCACAAAATATCTAGTATTTACCTGAAAACTCCATGCAGCTAGCATACTGCTGATCTAATATTCCTGCTCAAACTTGGAAACAGTTTTGCAGGATTTTTGAGCTGACCAAACACAGGTTACAGCTACCGTCATTTACTGGCTGCACCGCTGATGATACTACGGTTACATGACTGCATTGGCCATTGACTACATCTGTCCCGAGGATATTGTTGGGACCTAATATCTGCAGGCCACTGTAACAAGGACCAGCAGGATAACTGAGCTGGAAGCACTGAAATTTTCTTTGGGATTTACAGGATAAGTAATCATTTTGAGTATTCCCTTCTCTGTGTTCATTTCTTACAAATCTTAAACAACTTAAAATGTATCTATAATTTCTGCACATAACATTATTGCTGCAGGCCACTGAACAAAGGCTGATGGGATTACCGTTGTGGCAGCATTACAATCATGGGTTATTTATAAGATAAGTAATAATTTTTCATTATTCACTAGTCTTTGTACATTTCTTTCACAAATCTTGGACAATTAATTAAAAAATGTACCTATACCTTATGTGCAGAACATTGGTCAGGCATATCACATTCAATAACACAATACTATTATGAGTAAAAAACATGGTTAACATATCAGCTTTACATATTCATGATTAGAACATGTAGACCTACTGTACATCAGACTTAAAAGCTTAAAAAAGTTTACTGAATATACCTTGAATATTACATTTCACTACATTTCTTATTGTGTTTTCACCCATTACACTGCATTATAAAAAGGCATGTATTAACTTTAGTTCTCAGATACATTTCCTAAATTATGAGCAAATTGATTAGGTACACTTAGAAAAAAAATCTAAAAAAATAACAGCCTCCTCCATAACCCCTCTAGCTGTCCTTTCCATCACCAAGAGAATTGTGTGTTTTTGCCATCTTAGACAAAAATGGTTAATCCATTTGCTCATAATTTGGGAAAGATCATATTAATGTAAATTTCGCTAAATGGACTCCTCCAGCCTTGCATTGGATACTGGTAAGAGTATATGTTAAACCTATTGTTTTTAAAGATGTAGTTAACAATTTTTAAAAACTGAAATTGAAGCAGAGAATTTGTCAAACTCACTAAATATCTGGTATTTACCTGAAAACTCCCTGCCGCTAGCATACTGCTGATCTAATATTGCTGCTCATAGTTGGCAACAGTTTTGCAGGATTTTTGAGCTGACCAAACACAGGTTACAGCTACCGTCAATTCCTGGCTGCACTGCTGATGATACTACGGTTACATGACTGCATTGGCCACTGACTACTTATATCTGTCCAAGGATATTGTTGGGACCTAATTTCTGCAGGCCACTCTAACAAGGACCAGCAGGACAACTGAGCTGGAAGCACTGGAATTTTCTTTGGGATTTACAGGATAAGTAATCATTTTGCGTCATCCCTTCTCTGTGTCCATTTCTTACAAATGTTAAACAACCTAAAATGTATCTATAATTTCTGCACATAACATTATTGCTGCAGGCTACTGAACAAAGGCTGATGGTATTACCGGTGTGGCAGCATTACAATCATGGGTTATTTATAAGATAAGTAATAATTTTTCATTATTCACTAGTCTTTGTACATTTTTTTCACAAATCTTGGACAATTAATTAAATAATGTACCCATACCTTATGTGCAGAACATTGGTCAGGCATATCACATTCAATAACACAATACTATTATGAGTAAAAAACATGGTTAACATATCAGCTTTACATATTCATGGTTAGAACATGTAGAGCTACTGTACATCGGACTTAAAAGCTTAAAAATGTTTACTGAATATACCTTGAATATTACATTTCACTACATTTCTTATTGTATTTTCACCCATTACACTGCATTATAAAAAGGCATGTATTAACTTTAGTTCTCAGCTACATTTCCTAAATTGTGAGCAAATAGATTAGGTACACTTAGAAAAAAAATCTAAAAAATAACAGCCTCCTCCATAACCCCTCTAGCTGTCCTTTCCATCACCAAGAGAAGTGAGTGTTTTTGCCATCTTAGACAAAAATGGTTAATCCATTTGCTCATAATTTGGGAAAGATCATATTAATGTAAATTTCGCTAAATAGACTCCTCCAGCCTTGCATTGGATACTGGTAAGAGTATATATTAAACCTATTGTTTTTAAAGATGTAGTTGACAATTTTTACAAACTGAACTTGAAGCAGAGAATTTGTCAAACTCACAAAATATCTAGTATTTACCTGAAAACTCCCTGCCGCTAGCATACTGCTGATCTAATATTCCTGCTCATTGTTGGAAACAGTTTTGCAGGATTTTTGAGCTGACCAAACACAGGTTACAGCTACCGTTAATTCCTGGCTGCACCGCTGATGATACTATGGTTACATGACTGCATTGGCCATTGACTATTTATATTTGTCCCAAGGATATTGTTGGGACCTAATATCTGCAGGCCACTGTAACAAGGACCAGCAGGACAACTGAGCTGGAAGCACTGGAATTTTCTTTGGGATTTACAGGATAAGTAATCATTTTGAGTATTCCCTTCTCTGTGTCCATTTCTTACAAATCTTAAACAACTTAAAATGTATCTATAATTTCTGCACATAACATTATTGCTGCAGGCCACTGAACAAAGGCTGATGGTATTACCGTTGTGGCAGCATTACAATCATGGGTTATTTATAAGATAAGTAATAATTTTTCATTATTCACTAGTCTTTGTACATTTTTTTTCACAAATCTTGGACAATTAATTAAAAAATGTACCTATAACTTATGTGCAGAACATTGGTCAGGCATATCACATTCAATAACACAATACTATTATGAGTAAAAAACATGGTTAACATATCAGCTTTACATATTCATGATTAGAACATGTAGACCTACTGTACATCGGACTTAAAAGCTTAAAAAAGTTTACTGAATATACCTTGAATATTACATTTCACTACATTTCTTATTTTATTTTCACCCATTACACTGCATTATATTAAGGCATGTATTAACTTTAGTTCTCAGCTACATTTCCTAAATTGTGAGCAAATAGATTAGGTACACTTAGAAAAAAAATCTAAAAAATGACAGCCTCCTCCATAACCCCTCTAGCTGTCCTTTCCATCACCAAGAGGAGTGTGTGTTTTTGCCATCTTAGACAAAAATGGTTAATCCATTTGCTCATAATTTGGGAAAGATCATATTAATGTAAATTTCGCTAAATTGACTCCTCCAGCCTTGCATTGGATACTGGTAAGAGTGTATGTTAAACCTATTGTTTTTAAAGATGAAGTTAACAATTTTTAAAAACTGAACTTGAAGCAGAGAATTTGTCAAACTCACAAAATATCTAGTATTTACCTCAAAACTCCATGCCGCTAGCATACTCCTAATCTAATATTCCTGCTCATACTTGGAAACAGTTTTGCTGGATTTTTGAGCTGACCAAACACAGGTTACAGCTACCGTCAATTCCTGGCTGCACCGCTGATGATACTACGGTTACATGACTGCATTGGCCATTGACTATTTATATCTGTCCCGAGGATATTGTTGGGACATAATATCTGCAGGCCACTCTAACAAGGACCAGCAGGACAACTGAGCTGGAAGCACTGGAATTTTCTTTGGGATTTACAGGATAAGTAATCATTTTGCGTATTCCCTTCTCTGTGTCCATTTCTTACAAATCTTAAACAACTTAAAATGTATCTATAATTTCTGCACATAACATTATTGCTGCAGGCTACTGAACAAAGGCTGATGGTATTACCGGTGTGGCAGCATTACAATCATGGGTTATTTATAAGATAAGTAATAATTTTTCATTATTCACTAGTCTTTGTACATTTTTTTCACAAATCTTGGACAATTAAATAACGTACCCATACCTTATGTGCAGAACATTGGTCAGGCATATCACATTCAATAACACAATACTATTATGAGTAAAAAACATGGTTAACATATCAGCTTTACATATTCATGATTAGAACATGTAGACCTACTGTACATCGGACTTAAAAGCTTAAAAATGTTTACTGAATATACCTTGAATATTACATTTCACTACATTTCTTATTGTATTTTCACCCATTACACTGCATTATAAAAAGGCATGTATTAACTTTAGTTCTCAGCTACATTTCCTAAATTGTGAGCAAATAGATTAGGTACACTTAGAAAAAAAATCTAAAAAATAACAGCCTCCTCCATAACCCCTCTAGATGTCCTTTCCATCACCAAGAGAAGTGAGTGTTTTTGCCATCTTAGACAAAAATGGTTAATCCATTTGCTCATAATTTGGGAAAGATCATATTAATGTAAATTTCGCTAAATAGACTCCTCCAGCCTTGCATTGGATACTGGTAAGAGTATATATTAAACCTATTGTTTTTAAAGATGTAGTTGACAATTTTTACAAACTGAACTTGAAGCAGAGAATTTGTCAAACTCACAAAATATCTAGTATTTACCTGAAAACTCCCTGCCGCTAGCATACTGCTGATCTAATATTCCTGCTCATTGTTGGAAACAGTTTTGCAGGATTTTTGAGCTGACCAAACACAGGTTACAGCTACCGTTAATTCCTGGCTGCACCGCTGATGATACTATGGTTACATGACTGCATTGGCCATTGACTATTTATATTTGTCCCAAGGATATTGTTGGGACCTAATATCTGCAGGCCACTGTAACAAGGACCAGCAGGACAACTGAGCTGGAAGCACTGGAATTTTCTTTGGGATTTCCAGGATAAGTAATCATTTTGAGTATTCCCTTCTCTGTGTCCATTTCTTACAAATCTTAAACATCTTAAAATGTATCTATAATTTCTGCACATAACATTATTGCTGCAGGCCACTGAACAAAGGCTGATGGTATTACTGTTGTGGCAGCATTACAATCATGGGTTATTTATAAGATAAGTAATAATTTTTCATTATTCACTAGTCTTTGTACATTTTTTTCACAAATCTTGGACAATTAATTAAAAAATGTACCTATACCTTATGTGCAGAACATTGGTCAGGCATATCACATTCAATAACACAATACTATTATGAGTAAAAAACATGGTTAACATATCAGCTTTAGATATTCATGATTAGAACATGTAGACCTACATCGGACTTAAAAGCTTAAAAAAGTTTACTGAATATACCTTGAATATTACATTTCACTACATTTCTTATTTTATTTTCACCCATTACACTGCATTATATTAAGGCATGTATTAACTTTAGTTCTCAGCTACATTTCCTAAATTGTGAGCAAATAGATTAGGTACACTTAGAGAAAAAATCTAAAAAATAACAGCCTCCTCCATAACCCCTCTAGCTGTCCTTTCCATCACCAAGAGAAGTGTGTGTTTTTGCCATCTTAGACAAAAATGGTTAATCCATTTGCTCATAATTTGGGAAAGATCATATTAATGTAAATTTCGCTAAATTGACTCCTCCAGCCTTGCATTGGATACTGGTAAGAGTGTATGTTAATCCTATTGTTTTTAAAGATGAAGTTAACAATTTTTAAAAACTGAACTTGAAGCAGAGAATTTGTCAAACTCACAAAATATTTAGTATTTACCTCAAAACTCCATGCCGCTAGCATACTCCTAATCTAATATTCCTGCTCATACTTGGAAACAGTTTTGCTGGATTTTTGAGCTGACCAAACACAGGTTACAGCTACCGTCAATTCCTGGCTGCACCGCTGATGATACTATGGTTAAATGACTGCATTGGCCATTGACTATTTATATCTGTCCCGAGGATATTGTTGGGACATAATATCTGCAGGCCACTCTAACAAGGACCAGCAGGACAACTGAGATGGAAGCACAGGAATTTTCTTTGGGATTTACAGGATAAGTAATCATTTTGAGTATTCCCTTCTCTGTCTCCATTTCTTACAAATCTTAAACAACTTAAAATGTATCTATAATTTCTGCACATAACATTATTGCTGCAGGCCACTGAACAAAGGCTGATGGTATTACCGTTGTGGCAGCATTACAATCATGGGTTATTTATAAGATAAGTAATAATTTTTCATTATTCACTAGTCTTTGTACATTTCTTTCACAAATCTTGGACATTTAATTAAAAAATGTACCTATAACTTATGTGCAGAACATTGGTCAGGCATATCACATTCAATAACACAATACTATTATGAGTAAAAAACATGGTTAACATATCAGCTTTAGATATTCATGATTAGAACATGTAGACCTACATCGGACTTAAAAGCTTAAAAAAGTTTACTGAATATACCTTGAATATTACATTTCCCTACATTTCTTATTTTATTTTCACCCATTACACTGCATTATCAAAAGGAATGTATTAACTTTAGTTCTCAGATACATTTCCTAAATTGTGAGCAAATAGATTAGGTACACTTAGAAAAAAAATCTAAAAAATAACAGCCTCCTCCATAACCCCTCTAGAAGTCCTTTCCATCACCAAGAGAAGTGTGTGTTTTTGCCATCTTAGATAAAAATGGTTAATCCATTTGCTCATAATTTGGGAAAGATCATATTAATGTAAATTTCGCTAAATGGGCTCCTCCAGCCTTGCATTGGATACTGGTAAGAGTATATGTTAAACCTATTGATTTTAAAGATGTAGTTAACAATTTTTAAAAACTGAACTTGAAGCAGAGAATTTGTCAAACTCACAAAATATCTAGTATTTACCTGAAAACTCCATGCAGCTAGCATACTGCTGATCTAATATTCCTGCTCAAACTTGGAAACAGTTTTGCAGGATTTTTGAGCTGACCAAACACAGGTTACAGCTACCGTCATTTACTGGCTGCACCGCTGATGATACTACGGTTACATGACTGCATTGGCCATTGACTATATCTGTCCCGAGGATATTGTTGGGACCTAATATCTGCAGGCCACTGTAACAAGGACCAGCAGGATAACTGAGCTGGAAGCACTGAAATTTTCTTTGGGATTTACAGGATAAGTAATCATTTTGAGTATTCCCTTCTCTGTGTTCATTTCTTACAAATCTTAAACAACTTAAAATGTATCTATAATTTCTGCACATAACATTATTGCTGCAGGCCACTGAACAAAGGCTGATGGGATTACCGTTGTGGCAGCATTACAATCATGGGTTATTTATAAGATAAGTAATAATTTTTCATTATTCACTAGTCTTTGTACATTTCTTTCACAAATCTTGGACAATTAATTAAAAAATGTACCTATACCTTATGTGCAGAACATTGGTCAGGCATATCACATTCAATAACACAATACTATTATGAGTAAAAAACATGGTTAACATATCAGCTTTACATATTCATGATTAGAACATGTAGACCTACTGTACATCAGACTTAAAAGCTTAAAAAAGTTTACTGAATATACCTTGAATATTACATTTCACTACATTTCTTATTGTGTTTTCACCCATTACACTGCATTATAAAAAGGCATGTATTAACTTTAGTTCTCAGCTACATTTCCTAAATTGTGAGCAAATAGATTAGGTACACTTAGAAAAAAAATCTAAAAAATAACAGCCTCCTCCATAACCCCTCTAGCTGTCCTTTCCATCACCAAGAGAAGTGTGTGTTTTTGCCATCTTAGACAAAAATGGTTAATCCATTTGCTCATAATTTGGAAAAGATCATATTAATGTAAAGTTCGCTAAATGGACTCCTCCAGCCTTGCATTGGATACTGGTAAGAGTATATGTTAAACCTATTGTTTTTAAAGATGTAGTTAACAATTTTTAAAAACTGAACTTGAAGCAGAGAATTTGTCAAACTCACAAAATATCTAGTATTTACCTGAAAACTCCATGCAGCTAGCATACTGCTGATCTAATATTCCTGCTCAAACTTGGAAACAGTTTTGCAGAATTTTTGAGCTGACCAAACACAGGTTACAGCTACCGTCAATTCCTGGCTGCACCTCTGATAATACTACGGTTACATGACTGCATTGGCCATTGACTATTTATATCTGTCCCGAGGATATTGTTGGGACCTAATATCTGCAGGCCACTGTAACAAGGACCAGCAGGACAACTGAGCTGGAAGCACTGGAATTTTCTTTGGGATTTACAGGATAAGTAATCATTTTGAGTACTCCCTTCTCTGTGTCCATTTCTTACAAATCTTAAACAACTTAAAATGTATCTATAATTTCTGCACATAACATTATTGCTGCAGGCCACTGAACAAAGGCTGTTGGTATTACCGGTGTGGCAGCATTATAATCATGGGTTATTTATAAGATAAGTAATACTTTTTTATTATTCACTAGTCTTTGTACATTTTTTCACAAATCTTGGACAATTAATTAAAAAATGTACCTATACCTTATGTGCAGAACATTGGACAGACATATCACGTTCAATAACACAATACTATTATGAGTAAAAAACATGGTTAACATATCAGCTTTAGATATTCATGATTAGAACATGTAGACCTACATCGGACTTAAAAGCTTAAAAAAGTTTCCTAAATATACCTTGAATATTACATTTCACTACATTTCTTATTGTATTTTCACCCATTACACTGCATTATAAAAAGGAATGTATTAACTTTAGTTCTCAGATACATTTCCTAAATTATGAGCAAATTGATTAGGTACACTTAGAAAAAAAATCTAAAAAAATAACAGCCTCCTCCGTAACCCCTCTAGCTGTCCTTTCCATCACCAAGAGAATTGTGTGTTTTTGCCATCTTAGACAAAAATGGTTAATCCATTTGCTCATAATTTGGGAAAGATCATATTAATGTAAATTTCGCTAAATGGACTCCTCCAGCCTTGCATTGGATACTGGTAAGAGTATATGTTAAACCTATTGTTTTTAAAGATGTAGTTAACAATTTTTAAAAACTGAAATTGAAGCAGAGAATTTGTCAAACTCACTAAATATCTGGTATTTACCTGAAAACTCCCTGCCGCTAGCATACTGCTGATCTAATATTGCTGCTCATAGTTGGCAACAGTTTTGCAGGATTTTTGAGCTGACCAAACACAGGTTACAGCTACCGTCAATTCCTGGCTGCACTGCTGATGATACTACGGTTACATGACTGCATTGGCCACTGACTACTTATATCTGTCCAAGGATATTGTTGGGACCTAATTTCTGCAGGCCACTCTAACAAGGACCAGCAGGACAACTGAGCTGGAAGCACTGGAATTTTCTTTGGGATTTACAGGATAAGTAATCATTTTGCGTCATCCCTTCTCTGTGTCCATTTCTTACAAATGTTAAACAACCTAAAATGTATCTATAATTTCTGCACATAACATTATTGCTGCAGGCTACTGAACAAAGGCTGATGGTATTACCGGTGTGGCAGCATTACAATCATGGGTTATTTATAAGATAAGTAATAATTTTTCATTATTCACTAGTCTTTGTACATTTTTTTCACAAATCTTGGACAATTAATTAAATAATGTACCCATACCTTATGTGCAGAACATTGGTCAGGCATATCACATTCAATAACACAATACTATTATGAGTAAAAAACATGGTTAACATATCAGCTTTACATATTCATGGTTAGAACATGTAGAGCTACTGTACATCGGACTTAAAAGCTTAAAAATGTTTACTGAATATACCTTGAATATTACATTTCACTACATTTCTTATTGTATTTTCACCCATTACACTGCATTATAAAAAGGCATGTATTAACTTTAGTTCTCAGCTACATTTCCTAAATTGTGAGCAAATAGATTAGGTACACTTAGAAAAAAAATCTAAAAAATAACAGCCTCCTCCATAACCCCTCTAGCTGTCCTTTCCATCACCAAGAGAAGTGAGTGTTTTTGCCATCTTAGACAAAAATGGTTAATCCATTTGCTCATAATTTGGGAAAGATCATATTAATGTAAATTTCGCTAAATAGACTCCTCCAGCCTTGCATTGGATACTGGTAAGAGTATATATTAAACCTATTGTTTTTAAAGATGTAGTTGACAATTTTTACAAACTGAACTTGAAGCAGAGAATTTGTCAAACTCACAAAATATCTAGTATTTACCTGAAAACTCCCTGCCGCTAGCATACTGCTGATCTAATATTCCTGCTCATTGTTGGAAACAGTTTTGCAGGATTTTTGAGCTGACCAAACACAGGTTACAGCTACCGTTAATTCCTGGCTGCACCGCTGATGATACTATGGTTACATGACTGCATTGGCCATTGACTATTTATATTTGTCCCAAGGATATTGTTGGGACCTAATATCTGCAGGCCACTGTAACAAGGACCAGCAGGACAACTGAGCTGGAAGCACTGGAATTTTCTTTGGGATTTACAGGATAAGTAATCATTTTGAGTATTCCCTTCTCTGTGTCCATTTCTTACAAATCTTAAACAACTTAAAATGTATCTATAATTTCTGCACATAACATTATTGCTGCAGGCCACTGAACAAAGGCTGATGGTATTACCGTTGTGGCAGCATTACAATCATGGGTTATTTATAAGATAAGTAATAATTTTTCATTATTCACTAGTCTTTGTACATTTTTTTTCACAAATCTTGGACAATTAATTAAAAAATGTACCTATAACTTATGTGCAGAACATTGGTCAGGCATATCACATTCAATAACACAATACTATTATGAGTAAAAAACATGGTTAACATATCAGCTTTACATATTCATGATTAGAACATGTAGACCTACTGTACATCGGACTTAAAAGCTTAAAAAAGTTTACTGAATATACCTTGAATATTACATTTCACTACATTTCTTATTTTATTTTCACCCATTACACTGCATTATATTAAGGCATGTATTAACTTTAGTTCTCAGCTACATTTCCTAAATTGTGAGCAAATAGATTAGGTACACTTAGAAAAAAAATCTAAAAAATGACAGCCTCCTCCATAACCCCTCTAGCTGTCCTTTCCATCACCAAGAGGAGTGTGTGTTTTTGCCATCTTAGACAAAAATGGTTAATCCATTTGCTCATAATTTGGGAAAGATCATATTAATGTAAATTTCGCTAAATTGACTCCTCCAGCCTTGCATTGGATACTGGTAAGAGTGTATGTTAAACCTATTGTTTTTAAAGATGAAGTTAACAATTTTTAAAAACTGAACTTGAAGCAGAGAATTTGTCAAACTCACAAAATATCTAGTATTTACCTCAAAACTCCATGCCGCTAGCATACTCCTAATCTAATATTCCTGCTCATACTTGGAAACAGTTTTGCTGGATTTTTGAGCTGACCAAACACAGGTTACAGCTACCGTCAATTCCTGGCTGCACCGCTGATGATACTACGGTTACATGACTGCATTGGCCATTGACTATTTATATCTGTCCCGAGGATATTGTTGGGACATAATATCTGCAGGCCACTCTAACAAGGACCAGCAGGACAACTGAGCTGGAAGCACTGGAATTTTCTTTGGGATTTACAGGATAAGTAATCATTTTGCGTATTCCCTTCTCTGTGTCCATTTCTTACAAATCTTAAACAACTTAAAATGTATCTATAATTTCTGCACATAACATTATTGCTGCAGGCTACTGAACAAAGGCTGATGGTATTACCGGTGTGGCAGCATTACAATCATGGGTTATTTATAAGATAAGTAATAATTTTTCATTATTCACTAGTCTTTGTACATTTTTTTCACAAATCTTGGACAATTAAATAAAATACCCATACCTTATGTGCAGAACATTGGTCAGGCATATCACATTCAATAACACAATACTATTATGAGTAAAAAACATGGTTAACATATCAGCTTTACATATTCATGATTAGAACATGTAGACCTACTGTACATCGGAGTTAAAAGCTTAAAAATGTTTACTGAATATACCTTGAATATTACATTTCACTACATTTCTTATTGTATTTTCACCCATTACACTGCATTATAAAAAGGCATGTATTAACTTTAGTTCTCAGCTACATTTCCTAAATTGTGAGCAAATAGATTAGGTACACTTAGAAAAAAAATCTAAAAAATAACAGCCTCCTCCATAACCCCTCTAGCTGTCCTTTCCATCACCAAGAGAAGTGAGTGTTTTTGCCATCTTAGACAAAAATGGTTAATCCATTTGCTCATAATTTGGGAAAGATCATATTAATGTAAATTTCGCTAAATAGACTCCTCCAGCCTTGCATTGGATACTGGTAAGAGTATATATTAAACCTATTGTTTTTAAAGATGTAGTTGACAATTTTTACAAACTGAACTTGAAGCAGAGAATTTGTCAAACTCACAAAATATCTAGTATTTACCTGAAAACTCCCTGCCGCTAGCATACTGCTGATCTAATATTCCTGCTCAAACTTGGAAACAGTTTTGCAGGATTTTTGAGCTGACCAAACACAGGTTACAGCTACCGTTAATTCCTGGCTGCACCGCTGATGATACTATGGTTACATGACTGCATTGGCCATTGACTATTTATATTTGTCCCAAGGATATTGTTGGGACCTAATATCTGCAGGCCACTGTAACATGGACCAGCAGGACAACTGAGCTGGAAGCACTGGAATTTTCTTTGGGATTTCCAGGATAAGTAATCATTTTGAGTATTCCCTTCTCTGTGTCCATTTCTTACAAATCTTAAACATCTTAAAATGTATCTATAATTTCTGCACATAACATTATTGCTGCAGGCCACTGAACAAAGGCTGATGGTATTACCGTTGTGGCAGCATTACAATCATGGGTTATTTATAAGATAAGTAATAATTTTTCATTATTCACTAGTCTTTGTACATTTCTTTCACAAATCTTGGACAATTAATTAAAAAATGTACCTATACCTTATGTGCAGAACATTGGTCAGGCATATCACATTCAATAACACAATACTATTATGAGTAAAAAACATGGTTAACATATCAGCTTTAGATATTCATGATTAGAACATGTAGACCTACATCGGACTTAAAAGCTTAAAAAAGTTTACTGAATATACCTTGAATATTACATTTCACTACATTTCTTATTTTATTTTCACCCATTACACTGCATTATATTAAGGCATGTATTAACTTTAGTTCTCAGCTACATTTCCTAAATTGTGAGCAAATAGATTAGGTACACTTAGAAAAAAAATCTAAAAAATGACAGCCTCCTCCATAACCCCTCTAGGTGTCCTTTCCATCACCAAGAGGAGTGTGTGTTTTTGCCATCTTAGACAAAAATGGTTAATCCATTTGCTCATAATTTGGGAAAGATCATATTAATGTAAATTTCGCTAAATTGACTCCTCCAGCCTTGCATTGGATACGGGTAAGAGTGTATGTTAATCCTATTGTTTTTAAAGATGAAGTTAACAATTTTTAAAAACTGAACTTGAAGCAGAGAATTTGTCAAACTCACAAAATATTTAGTATTTACCTCAAAACTCCATGCCGCTAGCATACTCCTAATCTAATATTCCTGCTCATACTTGGAAACAGTTTTGCTGGATTTTTGAGCTCACCAAACACAGGTTACAGCTACCGTCAATTCCTGGCTGCACCGCTGATGATACTACGTTTACATGACTGCATTGGCCATTGACTATTTATATCTGTCCCGAGGATATTGTTGGGACATAATATCTGCAGGCCACTCTAACAAGGACCAGCAGGACAACTGAGCTGGAAGCACTGGAATTTTCTTTGGGATTTACAGGATAAGTAATCATTTTGAGTATTCCCTTCTCTGTGTCCATTTCTTACAAATCTTAAACAACTTAAAATGTATCTATAATTTCTGCACGTAACATTATTGCTGCAGGCCACTGAACAAAGGCTGATGGTATTACCGTTGTGGCAGCATTACAATCATGGGTTATTTATAAGATAAGTAATAATTTTTCATTATTCACTAGTCTTTGTACATTTCTTTCACAAATCTTGGACATTTAATTAAAAAATGTACCTATAACTTATGTGCAGAACATTGGTCAGGCATATCACATTCAATAACACAATACTATTATGAGTAAAAAACATGGTTAACATATCAGCTTTAGATATTCATGATTAGAACATGTAGACCTACATCGGACTTAAAAGCTTAAAAAAGTTTGCTGAATATACCTTGAATATTAAATTTCACTACATTTCTTATTTTATTTTCACCCATTACACTGCATTATCAAAAGGAATGTATTAACTTTAGTTCTCAGATACATTTCCTAAATTGTGAGCAAATAGATTAGGTACACTTAGAAACAAAATCTAAAAAATAACAGCCTCCTCCATAACCCCTCTAGCTGTCCTTTCCATCACCAAGAGAAGTGTGTGTTTTTGCCATCTTAGACAAAAATGGTTAATCCATTTGCTCATAATTTGGGAAAGATCATATTAATGTAAATTTCGCTAAATGGACTCCTCCAGCCTTGCATTGGATACTGGTAAGAGTATATGTTAAACCTATTGTTTTTAAAGATGTAGTTAACAATTTTTCAAAACTGAACTTGAAGCAGAGAATTTGTCAAACTCATAAAATATCTAGTATTTACCTGAAAACTCCATGCAGCTAGCATACTGCTGATCTAATATTCCTGCTCAAACTTGGAAACAGTTTTGCAGGATTTTTGAGCTGACCAAACACAGGTTACAGCTACCGTCAATTCCTGGCTGCACTGCTGATGATACTATGGTTACATGACTGCATTGGCCATTGACTATTTATATTTGTCCCAAGGATATTGTTGGGACCTAATATCTGCAGGCCACTGTAACAAGGACCAGCAGGACAACTGAGCTGGAAGCACTGGAATTTTCTTTGGGATTTCCAGGATAAGTAATCATTTTGAGTATTCCCTTCTCTGTGTCCATTTCTTACAAATCTTAAACATCTTAAAATGTATCTATAATTTCTGCACATAACATTATTGCTGCAGGCCAGTGAACAAAGGCTGATGGTATTACCGTTGTGGCAGCATTACAATCATGGGTTATTTATAAGATAAGTAATAATTTTTCATTATTCACTAGTCTTTGTACATTTTTTTCACAAATCTTGGACAATTAATTAAAAAATGTACCTATACCTTATGTGCAGAACATTGGTCAGGCATATCACATTCAATAACACAATACTATTATGAGTAAAAAACATGGTTAACATATCAGCTTTAGATATTCATGATTAGAACATGTAGACCTACATCGGACTTAAAAGCTTAAAAAAGTTTACTGAATATACCTTGAATATTACATTTCACTACATTTCTTATTGTATTTTCACCCATTACACTGCATTATAAAAAGGCATGTATTAACTTTAGTTCTCAGATACATTTCCTAAATTGTAGCAAATAGATTAGGTGCACTTAGAAAAAAAATCTAAAAAATAACAGCCTCCTCCATAACCCCTCTATTTGTCCTTTTCATCACCAAGAGATGTGTGTGTTTTTGCCATCTTAGACAAAAATGATTAATCCATTTGCTCATAATTTGGGAAAGATCATATTAATGTAAATTTCGCTAAATGGACTCCTCCAGCCTTGCATTGGATACTGGTAAGAGTATATGTTAAACCTATTGTTTTTACAGATGTAGTTAACAATTTTTAAAAACTGAACTTGAAGCAGAGAATTTGTCAAACTCACAAAATATCTAGTATTTACCTCAAAACTCCATGCAGCTATCATACTGCTGATCTAATATTCCTGCTCATAGTTTGAAACAGTTTTGCAGGATTTTTGAGCTGACCAAACACAGGTTACAGCTACCGTCAATTCCTGGCTGCACCGCTGATGATACTACGTTACATGACTGCATTGGCCATTGACTATTTATATCTGTCCCGAGGATATTGTTGGGACCTAATATCTGCAGGCCACTGTAACAAGGACCAGCAGGACAACTGAGCTGGAAGCACTGGAATTTTCTTTGGGATTTACAGGATAAGTAATCATTTTGAGTATTCCCTTCTCTGGGTCCATTTCTTACAAATCTTAAACAACTTACAATGTATCTATAATTTCTGCACATAACATTATTGCTGCAGGCCACTGAACAAAGGCTGATGGTATTACCGTTGTGGCAGCATTACAATCATGGGTTATTTATAAGATAAGTAATAATTTTTCATTATTCACTAGTCTTTGTACATTTTTTTCACAAATCTTGGACAATTAATTAAAAAATGTACCTATAACTTATGTGCAGAACATTGGTCAGGCATATCACATTCAATAACACAATACTATTATGAGTAAAAAACATGGTTAACATATCAGCTTTAGATATTCATGATTAGAACATGTAGACCTACATCGGACTTAAAAGCTTAAAAAAGTTTACTGAATATACCTTGAATATTACATTCCACTACATTTCTTATTGTATTTTCACCCATTACACTGCATTATCAAAAGGAATGTATTAACTTTAGTTCTCAGATACATTTTCTAAATTGTGAGCAAATAGATTAGGTACACTTAGAAAAAAAATCTAAAAAATAACAGCCTCCTCCATAACCCCTTTAGCTGTCCTTTCCATCACCAAGAGAAGTGTGTGTTTTTGCCATCTTAGACAAAAATGGTTAATCCATTTGCTCATAATTTGGGAAAGATCATAATAATGTAAATTTCACTAAATGGACTCCTCCAGCCTTGCATTGGATACTGGTAAGAGTATATGTTAAACCGATTGTTTTTAAAGATGTAGTTAACAATTTTTAAAAACTGAACTTGAAGCACAGAATTTGTCAAACTCACAAAATATCTAGTATTTACCTGAAAACTCCATGCAGCTAGCATACTGCTGATCTAATATCCCTGCTCAAACTTGGAAACAGTTTTGCAGGATTTTTGAGCTGACCAAACACAGGTTACAGCTACCGTCAATTCCTGGCTGCACCGCTGATGATACTACGGTTACATGACTGCATTGGCCATTGACTATTTATATCTGTCCCGAGGATATTGTTGGGGCATAATATCTGCAGGCCACTGTAACAAGGACCAGCAGGACAACTGAGCTGGAAGCACTGGAATTTTCTTTGGGATTTACAGGATAAGTAATCATTTTGAGTATTCCCTTCTCTGTGTCCATTTCTTACAAATCTTAAACAACTTAAAATGTATCTATAATTTCTGCACATAACATTATTGCTGCAGGCCACTGAACAAAGGCTGATGATATTACCGTTGTGGCAGCATTACAATCATGGGTTATTTATAAGATAAGTAATAATGTTTCATTATTCACTAGTCTTTGTACATTTCTTTCACAAATCTTGGACATTTAATTAAAAAATGTACCTATAACTTATGTGCAGAACATTGGTCAGGCATATCACATTCAATAACACAATACTATTATGAGTAAAAAACATGGTTAACATATCAGCTTTAGATATTCATGATTAGAACATGTAGACCTACATCGGACTTAAAAGCTTAAAAAAGTTTACTGAATATACCTTGAATATTACATTTCACTACATTTCTTATTGTATTTTCACCCATTACACTGCATTATCAAAAGGAATGTATTAACTTTAGTTCTCAGATACATTTTTCTAAATTGTGAGCAAATAGATTAGGTACACTTAGAAAAAAAATCTAAAAAATAACAGCCTCCTCCATAACCCCTTTAGCTGTCCTTTCCATCACCAAGAGAAGTGTGTGTTTTTGCCATCTTAGACAAAAATGGTTAATCCATTTGCTCATAATTTGGGAAAGATCATATTAATGTAAATTTCGCTAAATGGACTCCTCCAGCCTTGCATTGGATACTGGTAAGAGTATATGTTAAACCTATTGATTTTAAAGATGTACTTAACAATTTTTAAAAACTGAACTTGAAGCACAGAATTTGTCAAACTCACAAAATATCTAGTATTTACCTGAAAACTCCATGCAGCTAGCATACTGCTGATCTAATATCCCTGCTCAAACTTGGAAACAGTTTTGCAGGATTTTTGAGCTGACCAAACACAGGTTACAGCTACCGTCAATTCCTGGCTGCACCGCTGATGATACTACGGTTACATGACTGCATTGGCCATTGACTATTTATATCTGTCCCGAGGATATTGTTGGGGCATAATATCTGCAGGCCACTGTAACAAGGACCAGCAGGACAACTGAGCTGGAAGCACTGGAATTTTCTTTGGGATTTACAGGATAAGTAATCATTTTGAGTATTCCCTTCTCTGTGTCCATTTCTTACAAATCTTAAACAACTTAAAATGTATCTATAATTTCTGCACATAACATTATTGCTGCAGGCCACTGAACAAAGGCTGATGGTATTACCGTTGTGGCAGCATTACAATCATGGGTTATTTATAAGATAAGTAATAATGTTTCATTATTCACTAGTCTTTGTACATTTCTTTCACAAATCTTGGACATTTAATTAAAAAATGTACCTATAACTTATGTGCAGAACATTGGTCAGGCATATCACATTCAATAACACAATACTATTATGAGTAAAAAACATGGTTAACATATCAGCTTTAGATATTCATGATTAGAACATGTAGACCTACATCGGACTTAAAAGCTTAAAAAAGTTTACTGAATATACCTTGAATATTACATTTCACTACATTTCTTATTGTATTTTCACACATTACACTGCATTATCAAAAGGAATGTATTAACTTTAGTTCTCAGATACATTTTCTAAATTGTGAGCAAATAGATTAGGTACACTTAGAAAAAAAATCTAAAAAATAACAGCCTCCTCCATAACCCCTTTAGATGTCCTTTCCATCACCAAGAGAAGTGTGTGTTTTTGCCATCTTAGACAAAAATGGTTAATCCATTTGCTCATAATTTGGGAAAGATCATATTAATGTAAATTTCGCTAAATGGACTCCTCCAGCCTTGCATTGGATACTGGTAAGAGTATATGTTAAACCTATTGATTTTAAAGATGTAGTTAACAATTTTTAAAAACTGAACTTGAAGCACAGAATTTGTCAAACTCACAAAATATCTAGTATTTACCTGAAAACTCCATGCAGCTAGCATACTGCTGATCTAATATCCCTGCTCAAACTTGGAAACAGTTTTGCAGGATTTTTGAGCTGACCAAACACAGGTTACAGCTACCGTCAATTCCTGGCTGCACCGCTGATGATACTACGGTTACATGACTGCATTGGCCATTGACTATTTATATCTGTCCCGAGGATATTGTTGGGGCATAATATCTGCAGGCCACTGTAACAAGGACCAGCAGGACAACTGAGCTGGAAGCACTGGAATTTTCTTTGGGATTTACAGGATAAGTAATCATTTTGAGTATTCCCTTCTCTGTGTCCATTTCTTACAAATCTTAAACAACTTAAAATGTATCTATAATTTCTGCACATAACATTATTGCTGCAGGCCACTGAACAAAGGCTGATGGTATTACCGTTGTGGCAGCATTACAATCATGGGTTATTTATAAGATAAGTAATAATGTTTCATTATTCACTAGTCTTTGTACATTTCTTTCACAAATCTTGGACATTTAATTAAAAATTGTACCTATAACTTATGTGCAGAACATTGGTCAGGCATATCACATTCAATAACACAATACTATTATGAGTAAAAAACATGGTTAACATATCAGCTTTAGATATTCATGATTAGAACATGTAGACCTACATCGGACGTAAAAGCTTAAAGAAGTTTACTGAATATACCTTGAATATTACATTCCACTACATTTCTTATTGTATTTTCACCCATTACACTGCATTATCAAAAGGAATGTATTAACTTTAGTTCTCAGATACATTTTCTAAATTGTGAGCAAATAGATTAGGTACACTTAGAAAAAAAATCTAAAAAATAACAGCCTCCTCCATAACCCCTTTAGATGTCCTTTCCATCACCAAGAGAAGTGTGTGTTTTTGCCATCTTAGACAAAAATGGTTAATCCATTTGCTCATAATTTGGGAAAGATCATATTAATGTAAATTTCGCTAAATGGACTCCTCCAGCCTTGCATTGGATACTGGTAAGAGTATATGTTAAACCTATTGATTTTAAAGATGTAGTTAACAATTTTTAAAAACTGAACTTGAAGCACAGAATTTGTCAAACTCACAAAATATCTAGTATTTACCTGAAAACTCCATGCAGCTAGCATACTGCTGATCTAATATCCCTGCTCAAACTTGGAAACAGTTTTGCAGGATTTTTGAGCTGACCAAACACAGGTTACAGCTACCGTCAATTCCTGGCTGCACCGCTGATGATACTACGGTTACATGACTGCATTGGCCATTGACTATTTATATCTGTCCCGAGGATATTGTTGGGGCATAATATCTGCAGGCCACTGTAACAAGGACCAGCAGGACAACTGAGCTGGAAGCACTGGAATTTTCTTTGGGATTTACAGGATAAGTAATCATTTTGAGTATTCCCTTCTCTGTGTCCATTTCTTACAAATCTTAAACAACTTAAAATGTATCTATAATTTCTGCACATAACATTATTGCTGCAGGCCACTGAACAAAGGCTGATGGTATTACCGTTGTGGCAGCATTACAATCATGGGTTATTTATAAGATAAGTAATAATGTTTCATTATTCACTAGTCTTTGTACATTTCTTTCACAAATCTTGGACATTTAATTAAAAATTGTACCTATAACTTATGTGCAGAACATTGGTCAGGCATATCACATTCAATAACACAATACTATTATGAGTAAAAAACATGGTTAACATATCAGCTTTAGATATTCATGATTAGAACATGTAGACCTACATCGGACGTAAAAAAGCTTAAAAAAGTTTACTGAATATACCTTGAATATTACATTCCACTACATTTCTTATTGTATTTTCACCCATTACACTGCATTATCAAAAGGAATGTATTAACTTTAGTTCTCAGATACATTTTCTAAATTGTGAGCAAATAGATTAGGTACACTTAGAAAAAAAATCTAAAAAATAACAGCCTCCTCCATGACCCCTTTAGCTGTCCTTTCCATCACCAAGAGAAGTGTGTGTTTTTGCCATCTTAGACAAAAATGGTTAATCCATTTGCTCATAATTTGGGAAAGATCATATTAATGTAAATTTCGCTAAATGGACTCCTCCAGCCTTGCATTGGATACTGGTAAGAGTATATGTTAAACCGATTGTTTTTAAAGATGTAGTTAACAATTTTTAAAAACTGAACTTGAAGCACAGAATTTGTCAAACTCACAAAATATCTAGTATTTACCTGAAAACTCAATGCAGCTAGCATACTGCTGATCTAATATCCCTGCTCAAACTTGGAAACAGTTTTGCAGGATTTTTGAGCTGACCAAACACAGGTTACAGCTACCGTCAATTCCTGGCTGCACCGCTGATGATACTACGGTTACATGACTGCATTGGCCATTGACTATTTATATCTGTCCCGAGGATATTGTTGGGGCATAATATCTGCAGGCCACTGTAACAAGGACCAGCAGGACAACTGAGCTGGAAGCACTGGAATTTTCTTTGGGATTTACAGGATAAGTAATCATTTTGAGTATTCCCTTCTCTGTGTCCATTTCTTACAAATCTTAAACAACTTAAAATGTATCTATAATTTCTGCACATAACATTATTGCTGCAGGCCACTGAACAAAGGCTGATGGTATTACCGTTGTGGCAGCATTACAATCATGGGTTATTTATAAGATAAGTAATAATGTTTCATTATTCACTAGTCTTTGTACATTTCTTTCACAAATCTTGGACATTTAATTAAAAATTGTACCTATAACTTATGTGCAGAACATTGGTCAGTCATATCACATTCAATAACACAATACTATTATGAGTAAAAAACATGGTTAACATATCAGCTTTAGATATTCATGATTAGAACATGTAGACCTACATCGGACTTAAAAGCTTAAAAAAGTTTACTGAATATACCTTGAATATTACATTCCACTACATTTCTTATTGTATTTTCACCCATTACACTGCATTATCAAAAGGAATGTATTAACTTTAGTTCTCAGATACATTTTCTAAATTGTGAGCAAATAGATTAGGTACACTTAGAAAAAAAATCTAAAAAATAACAGCCTCCTCCATAACCCCTTTAGCTGTCCTTTCCATCACCAAGAGAAGTGTGTGTTTTTGCCATCTTAGACAAAAATGGTTAATCCATTTGCTCATAATTTGGGAAAGATCATATTAATGTAAATTTCGCTAAATGGACTCCTCCAGCCTTGCATTGGATACTGGTAAGAGTATATGTTAAACCTATTGATTTTAAAGATGTAGTTAACAATTTTTAAAAACTGAACTTGAAGCACAGAATTTGTCAAACTCACAAAATATCTAGTATTTACCTGAAAACTCCATGCAGCTAGCATACTGCTGATCTAATATCCCTGCTCAAACTTGGAAACAGTTTTGCAGGATTTTTGAGCTGACCAAACACAGGTTACAGCTACCGTCAATTCCTGGCTGCACCGCTGATGATACTACGGTTACATGACTGCATTGGCCATTGACTATTTATATCTGTCCCGAGGATATTGTTGGGGCATAATATCTGCAGGCCACTGTAACAAGGACCAGCAGGACAACTGAGCTGGAAGCACTGGAATTTTCTTTGGGATTTACAGGATAAGTAATCATTTTGAGTATTCCCTTCTCTGTGTCCATTTCTTACAAATCTTAAACAACTTAAAATGTATCTATAATTTCTGCACATAACATTATTGCTGCAGGCCACTGAACAAAGGCTGATGGTATTACCGTTGTGGCAGCATTACAATCATGGGTTATTTATAAGATAAGTAATAATGTTTCATTATTCACTAGTCTTTGTACATTTCTTTCACAAATCTTGGACATTTAATTAAAAATTGTACCTATAACTTATGTGCAGAACATTGGTCAGGCATATCACATTCAATAACACAATACTATTATGAGTAAAAAACATGGTTAACATATCAGCTTTAGATATTCATGATTAGATCATGTAGACCTACATCGGACTTAAAAGCTTAAAAAAGTTTACTGAATATACCTTGAATATTACATTCCACTACATTTCTTATTGTATTTTCACCCATTACACTGCATTATCAAAAGGAATGTATTAACTTTAGTTCTCAGATACATTTTCTAAATTGTGAGCAAATAGATTAGGTACACTTAGAAAAAAAATCTAAAAAATAACAGCCTCCTCCATAACCCCTTTAGCTGTCCTTTCCATCACCAAGAGAAGTGTGTGTTTTTGCCATCTTAGACAAAAATGGTTAATCCATTTGCTCATAATTTGGGAAAGATCATATTAATGTAAATTTCGCTAAATGGACTCCTCCAGCCTTGCATTGGATACTGGTAAGAGTATATGTTAAACCTATTGTTTTTACAGATGTAGTTAACAATTTTTAAAAACTGAACTTGAAGCAGAGAATTTGTCAAACTCACAAAATATCTAGTATTTACCTCAAAACTCCATGCAGCTATCATACTGCTGATCTAATATTCCTGCTCATAGTTTGAAACAGTTTTGCAGGATTTTTGAGCTGACCAAACACAGGTTACAGCTACCGTCAATTCCTGGCTGCACCGCTGATGATACTACGTTACATGACTGCATTGGCCATTGACTATTTATATCTGTCCCGAGGATATTGTTGGGACCTAATATCTGCAGGCCACTGTAACAAGGACCAGCAGGACAACTGAGCTGGAAGCACTGGAATTTTCTTTGGGATTTACAGGATAAGTAATCATTTTGAGTATTCCCTTCTCTGGGTCCATTTCTTACAAATCTTAAACAACTTACAATGTATCTATAATTTCTGCACATAACATTATTGCTGCAGGCCACTGAACAAAGGCTGATGGTATTACCGTTGTGGCAGCATTACAATCATGGGTTATTTATAAGATAAGTAATAATTTTTCATTATTCACTAGTCTTTGTACATTTTTTTCACAAATCTTGGACAATTAATTAAAAAATGTACCTATAACTTATGTGCAGAACATTGGTCAGGCATATCACATTCAATAACACAATACTATTATGAGTAAAAAACATGGTTAACATATCAGCTTTAGATATTCATGATTAGAACATGTAGACCTACATCGGACTTAAAAGCTTAAAAAAGTTTACTGAATATACCTTGAATATTACATTCCACTACATTTCTTATTGTATTTTCACCCATTACACTGCATTATCAAAAGGAATGTATTAACTTTAGTTCTCAGATACATTTTCTAAATTGTGAGCAAATAGATTAGGTACACTTAGAAAAAAAATCTAAAAAATAACAGCCTCCTCCATAACCCCTTTAGCTGTCCTTTCCATCACCAAGAGAAGTGTGTGTTTTTGCCATCTTAGACAAAAATGGTTAATCCATTTGCTCATAATTTGGGAAAGATCATAATAATGTAAATTTCACTAAATGGACTCCTCCAGCCTTGCATTGGATACTGGTAAGAGTATATGTTAAACCGATTGTTTTTAAAGATGTAGTTAACAATTTTTAAAAACTGAACTTGAAGCACAGAATTTGTCAAACTCACAAAATATCTAGTATTTACCTGAAAACTCCATGCAGCTAGCATACTGCTGATCTAATATCCCTGCTCAAACTTGGAAACAGTTTTGCAGGATTTTTGAGCTGACCAAACACAGGTTACAGCTACCGTCAATTCCTGGCTGCACCGCTGATGATACTACGGTTACATGACTGCATTGGCCATTGACTATTTATATCTGTCCCGAGGATATTGTTGGGGCATAATATCTGCAGGCCACTGTAACAAGGACCAGCAGGACAACTGAGCTGGAAGCACTGGAATTTTCTTTGGGATTTACAGGATAAGTAATCATTTTGAGTATTCCCTTCTCTGTGTCCATTTCTTACAAATCTTAAACAACTTAAAATGTATCTATAATTTCTGCACATAACATTATTGCTGCAGGCCACTGAACAAAGGCTGATGATATTACCGTTGTGGCAGCATTACAATCATGGGTTATTTATAAGATAAGTAATAATGTTTCATTATTCACTAGTCTTTGTACATTTCTTTCACAAATCTTGGACATTTAATTAAAAAATGTACCTATAACTTATGTGCAGAACATTGGTCAGGCATATCACATTCAATAACACAATACTATTATGAGTAAAAAACATGGTTAACATATCAGCTTTAGATATTCATGATTAGAACATGTAGACCTACATCGGACTTAAAAGCTTAAAAAAGTTTACTGAATATACCTTGAATATTACATTTCACTACATTTCTTATTGTATTTTCACCCATTACACTGCATTATCAAAAGGAATGTATTAACTTTAGTTCTCAGATACATTTTTCTAAATTGTGAGCAAATAGATTAGGTACACTTAGAAAAAAAATCTAAAAAATAACAGCCTCCTCCATAACCCCTTTAGCTGTCCTTTCCATCACCAAGAGAAGTGTGTGTTTTTGCCATCTTAGACAAAAATGGTTAATCCATTTGCTCATAATTTGGGAAAGATCATATTAATGTAAATTTCGCTAAATGGACTCCTCCAGCCTTGCATTGGATACTGGTAAGAGTATATGTTAAACCTATTGATTTTAAAGATGTACTTAACAATTTTTAAAAACTGAACTTGAAGCACAGAATTTGTCAAACTCACAAAATATCTAGTATTTACCTGAAAACTCCATGCAGCTAGCATACTGCTGATCTAATATCCCTGCTCAAACTTGGAAACAGTTTTGCAGGATTTTTGAGCTGACCAAACACAGGTTACAGCTACCGTCAATTCCTGGCTGCACCGCTGATGATACTACGGTTACATGACTGCATTGGCCATTGACTATTTATATCTGTCCCGAGGATATTGTTGGGGCATAATATCTGCAGGCCACTGTAACAAGGACCAGCAGGACAACTGAGCTGGAAGCACTGGAATTTTCTTTGGGATTTACAGGATAAGTAATCATTTTGAGTATTCCCTTCTCTGTGTCCATTTCTTACAAATCTTAAACAACTTAAAATGTATCTATAATTTCTGCACATAACATTATTGCTGCAGGCCACTGAACAAAGGCTGATGGTATTACCGTTGTGGCAGCATTACAATCATGGGTTATTTATAAGATAAGTAATAATGTTTCATTATTCACTAGTCTTTGTACATTTCTTTCACAAATCTTGGACATTTAATTAAAAAATGTACCTATAACTTATGTGCAGAACATTGGTCAGGCATATCACATTCAATAACACAATACTATTATGAGTAAAAAACATGGTTAACATATCAGCTTTAGATATTCATGATTAGAACATGTAGACCTACATCGGACTTAAAAGCTTAAAAAAGTTTACTGAATATACCTTGAATATTACATTTCACTACATTTCTTATTGTATTTTCACCCATTACACTGCATTATCAAAAGGAATGTATTAACTTTAGTTCTCAGATACATTTTCTAAATTGTGAGCAAATAGATTAGGTACACTTAGAAAAAAAATCTAAAAAATAACAGCCTCCTCCATAACCCCTTTAGATGTCCTTTCCATCACCAAGAGAAGTGTGTGTTTTTGCCATCTTAGACAAAAATGGTTAATCCATTTGCTCATAATTTGGGAAAGATCATATTAATGTAAATTTCGCTAAATGGACTCCTCCAGCCTTGCATTGGATACTGGTAAGAGTATATGTTAAACCTATTGATTTTAAAGATGTAGTTAACAATTTTTAAAAACTGAACTTGAAGCACAGAATTTGTCAAACTCACAAAATATCTAGTATTTACCTGAAAACTCCATGCAGCTAGCATACTGCTGATCTAATATCCCTGCTCAAACTTGGAAACAGTTTTGCAGGATTTTTGAGCTGACCAAACACAGGTTACAGCTACCGTCAATTCCTGGCTGCACCGCTGATGATACTACGGTTACATGACTGCATTGGCCATTGACTATTTATATCTGTCCCGAGGATATTGTTGGGGCATAATATCTGCAGGCCACTGTAACAAGGACCAGCAGGACAACTGAGCTGGAAGCACTGGAATTTTCTTTGGGATTTACAGGATAAGTAATCATTTTGAGTATTCCCTTCTCTGTGTCCATTTCTTACAAATCTTAAACAACTTAAAATGTATCTATAATTTCTGCACATAACATTATTGCTGCAGGCCACTGAACAAAGGCTGATGGTATTACCGTTGTGGCAGCATTACAATCATGGGTTATTTATAAGATAAGTAATAATGTTTCATTATTCACTAGTCTTTGTACATTTCTTTCACAAATCTTGGACATTTAATTAAAAATTGTACCTATAACTTATGTGCAGAACATTGGTCAGGCATATCACATTCAATAACACAATACTATTATGAGTAAAAAACATGGTTAACATATCAGCTTTAGATATTCATGATTAGAACATGTAGACCTACATCGGACGTAAAAGCTTAAAGAAGTTTACTGAATATACCTTGAATATTACATTCCACTACATTTCTTATTGTATTTTCACCCATTACACTGCATTATCAAAAGGAATGTATTAACTTTAGTTCTCAGATACATTTTCTAAATTGTGAGCAAATAGATTAGGTACACTTAGAAAAAAAATCTAAAAAATAACAGCCTCCTCCATAACCCCTTTAGATGTCCTTTCCATCACCAAGAGAAGTGTGTGTTTTTGCCATCTTAGACAAAAATGGTTAATCCATTTGCTCATAATTTGGGAAAGATCATATTAATGTAAATTTCGCTAAATGGACTCCTCCAGCCTTGCATTGGATACTGGTAAGAGTATATGTTAAACCTATTGATTTTAAAGATGTAGTTAACAATTTTTAAAAACTGAACTTGAAGCACAGAATTTGTCAAACTCACAAAATATCTAGTATTTACCTGAAAACTCCATGCAGCTAGCATACTGCTGATCTAATATCCCTGCTCAAACTTGGAAACAGTTTTGCAGGATTTTTGAGCTGACCAAACACAGGTTACAGCTACCGTCAATTCCTGGCTGCACCGCTGATGATACTACGGTTACATGACTGCATTGGCCATTGACTATTTATATCTGTCCCGAGGATATTGTTGGGGCATAATATCTGCAGGCCACTGTAACAAGGACCAGCAGGACAACTGAGCTGGAAGCACTGGAATTTTCTTTGGGATTTACAGGATAAGTAATCATTTTGAGTATTCCCTTCTCTGTGTCCATTTCTTACAAATCTTAAACAACTTAAAATGTATCTATAATTTCTGCACATAACATTATTGCTGCAGGCCACTGAACAAAGGCTGATGGTATTACCGTTGTGGCAGCATTACAATCATGGGTTATTTATAAGATAAGTAATAATGTTTCATTATTCACTAGTCTTTGTACATTTCTTTCACAAATCTTGGACATTTAATTAAAAATTGTACCTATAACTTATGTGCAGAACATTGGTCAGGCATATCACATTCAATAACACAATACTATTATGAGTAAAAAACATGGTTAACATATCAGCTTTAGATATTCATGATTAGAACATGTAGACCTACATCGGACGTAAAAAAGCTTAAAAAAGTTTACTGAATATACCTTGAATATTACATTCCACTACATTTCTTATTGTATTTTCACCCATTACACTGCATTATCAAAAGGAATGTATTAACTTTAGTTCTCAGATACATTTTCTAAATTGTGAGCAAATAGATTAGGTACACTTAGAAAAAAAATCTAAAAAATAACAGCCTCCTCCATGACCCCTTTAGCTGTCCTTTCCATCACCAAGAGAAGTGTGTGTTTTTGCCATCTTAGACAAAAATGGTTAATCCATTTGCTCATAATTTGGGAAAGATCATATTAATGTAAATTTCGCTAAATGGACTCCTCCAGCCTTGCATTGGATACTGGTAAGAGTATATGTTAAACCGATTGTTTTTAAAGATGTAGTTAACAATTTTTAAAAACTGAACTTGAAGCACAGAATTTGTCAAACTCACAAAATATCTAGTATTTACCTGAAAACTCAATGCAGCTAGCATACTGCTGATCTAATATCCCTGCTCAAACTTGGAAACAGTTTTGCAGGATTTTTGAGCTGACCAAACACAGGTTACAGCTACCGTCAATTCCTGGCTGCACCGCTGATGATACTACGGTTACATGACTGCATTGGCCATTGACTATTTATATCTGTCCCGAGGATATTGTTGGGGCATAATATCTGCAGGCCACTGTAACAAGGACCAGCAGGACAACTGAGCTGGAAGCACTGGAATTTTCTTTGGGATTTACAGGATAAGTAATCATTTTGAGTATTCCCTTCTCTGTGTCCATTTCTTACAAATCTTAAACAACTTAAAATGTATCTATAATTTCTGCACATAACATTATTGCTGCAGGCCACTGAACAAAGGCTGATGGTATTACCGTTGTGGCAGCATTACAATCATGGGTTATTTATAAGATAAGTAATAATGTTTCATTATTCACTAGTCTTTGTACATTTCTTTCACAAATCTTGGACATTTAATTAAAAATTGTACCTATAACTTATGTGCAGAACATTGGTCAGTCATATCACATTCAATAACACAATACTATTATGAGTAAAAAACATGGTTAACATATCAGCTTTAGATATTCATGATTAGAACATGTAGACCTACATCGGACTTAAAAGCTTAAAAAAGTTTACTGAATATACCTTGAATATTACATTCCACTACATTTCTTATTGTATTTTCACCCATTACACTGCATTATCAAAAGGAATGTATTAACTTTAGTTCTCAGATACATTTTCTAAATTGTGAGCAAATAGATTAGGTACACTTAGAAAAAAAATCTAAAAAATAACAGCCTCCTCCATAACCCCTTTAGCTGTCCTTTCCATCACCAAGAGAAGTGTGTGTTTTTGCCATCTTAGACAAAAATGGTTAATCCATTTGCTCATAATTTGGGAAAGATCATATTAATGTAAATTTCGCTAAATGGACTCCTCCAGCCTTGCATTGGATACTGGTAAGAGTATATGTTAAACCTATTGATTTTAAAGATGTAGTTAACAATTTTTAAAAACTGAACTTGAAGCACAGAATTTGTCAAACTCACAAAATATCTAGTATTTACCTGAAAACTCCATGCAGCTAGCATACTGCTGATCTAATATCCCTGCTCAAACTTGGAAACAGTTTTGCAGGATTTTTGAGCTGACCAAACACAGGTTACAGCTACCGTCAATTCCTGGCTGCACCGCTGATGATACTACGGTTACATGACTGCATTGGCCATTGACTATTTATATCTGTCCCGAGGATATTGTTGGGGCATAATATCTGCAGGCCACTGTAACAAGGACCAGCAGGACAACTGAGCTGGAAGCACTGGAATTTTCTTTGGGATTTACAGGATAAGTAATCATTTTGAGTATTCCCTTCTCTGTGTCCATTTCTTACAAATCTTAAACAACTTAAAATGTATCTATAATTTCTGCACATAACATTATTGCTGCAGGCCACTGAACAAAGGCTGATGGTATTACCGTTGTGGCAGCATTACAATCATGGGTTATTTATAAGATAAGTAATAATGTTTCATTATTCACTAGTCTTTGTACATTTCTTTCACAAATCTTGGACATTTAATTAAAAATTGTACCTATAACTTATGTGCAGAACATTGGTCAGGCATATCACATTCAATAACACAATACTATTATGAGTAAAAAACATGGTTAACATATCAGCTTTAGATATTCATGATTAGATCATGTAGACCTACATCGGACTTAAAAGCTTAAAAAAGTTTACTGAATATACCTTGAATATTACATTCCACTACATTTCTTATTGTATTTTCACCCATTACACTGCATTATCAAAAGGAATGTATTAACTTTAGTTCTCAGATACATTTTCTAAATTGTGAGCAAATAGATTAGGTACACTTAGAAAAAAAATCTAAAAAATAACAGCCTCCTCCATAACCCCTTTAGCTGTCCTTTCCATCACCAAGAGAAGTGTGTGTTTTTGCCATCTTAGACAAAAATGGTTAATCCATTTGCTCATAATTTGGGAAAGATCATATTAATGTAAATTTCACTAAATGGACTCCTCCAGCCTTGCATTGGATACTGGTAAGAGTATATGTTAAACCGATTGTTTTTAAAGATGTAGTTAACAATTTTTAAAAACTGAACTTGAAGCACAGAATTTGTCAAACTCACAAAATATCTAGTATTTACCTGAAAACTCCATGCAGCTAGCATACTGCTGATCTAATATCCCTGCTCAAACTTGGAAACAGTTTTGCAGGATTTTTGAGCTGACCAAACACAGGTTACAGCTACCGTCAATTCCTGGCTGCACCGCTGATGATACTACGGTTACATGACTGCATTGGCCATTGACTATTTATATCTGTCCCGAGGATATTGTTGGGGCATAATATCTGCAGGCCACTGTAACAAGGACCAGCAGGACAACTGAGCTGGAAGCACTGGAATTTTCTTTGGGATTTACAGGATAAGTAATCATTTTGAGTATTCCCTTCTCTGTGTCCATTTCTTACAAATCTTAAACAACTTAAAATGTATCTATAATTTCTGCACATAACATTATTGCTGCAGGCCACTGAACAAAGGCTGATGATATTACCGTTGTGGCAGCATTACAATCATGGGTTATTTATAAGATATGTAATAATGTTTCATTATTCACTAGTCTTTGTACATTTCTTTCACAAATCTTGGACATTTAATTAAAAAATGTACCTATAACTTATGTGCAGAACATTGGTCAGGCATATCACATTCAATAACACAATACTATTATGAGTAAAAAACATGGTTAACATATCAGCTTTAGATATTCATGATTAGAACATGTAGACCTACATCGGACTTAAAAGCTTAAAAAAGTTTACTGAATATACCTTGAATATTACATTTCACTACATTTCTTATTGTATTTTCACCCATTACACTGCATTATCAAAAGGAATGTATTAACTTTAGTTCTCAGATACATTTTTCTAAATTGTGAGCAAATAGATTAGGTACACTTAGAAAAAAAATCTAAAAAATAACAGCCTCCTCCATAACCCCTTTAGCTGTCCTTTCCATCACCAAGAGAAGTGTGTGTTTTTGCCATCTTAGACAAAAATGGTTAATCCATTTGCTCATAATTTGGGAAAGATCATATTAATGTAAATTTCGCTAAATGGACTCCTCCAGCCTTGCATTGGATACTGGTAAGAGTATATGTTAAACCTATTGATTTTAAAGATGTAGTTAACAATTTTTAAAAACTGAACTTGAAGCACAGAATTTGTCAAACTCACAAAATATCTAGTATTTACCTGAAAACTCCATGCAGCTAGCATACTGCTGATCTAATATCCCTGCTCAAACTTGGAAACAGTTTTGCAGGATTTTTGAGCTGACCAAACACAGGTTACAGCTACCGTCAATTCCTGGCTGCACCGCTGATGATACTACGGTTACATGACTGCATTGGCCATTGACTATTTATATCTGTCCCGAGGATATTGTTGGGGCATAATATCTGCAGGCCACTGTAACAAGGACCAGCAGGACAACTGAGCTGGAAGCACTGGAATTTTCTTTGGGATTTACAGGATAAGTAATCATTTTGAGTATTCCCTTCTCTGTGTCCATTTCTTACAAATCTTAAACAACTTAAAATGTATCTATAATTTCTGCACATAACATTATTGCTGCAGGCCACTGAACAAAGGCTGATGGTATTACCGTTGTGGCAGCATTACAATCATGGGTTATTTATAAGATAAGTAATAATGTTTCATTATTCACTAGTCTTTGTACATTTCTTTCACAAATCTTGGACATTTAATTAAAAAATGTACCTATAACTTATGTGCAGAACATTGGTCAGGCATATCACATTCAATAACACAATACTATTATGAGTAAAAAACATGGTTAACATATCAGCTTTAGATATTCATGATTAGAACATGTAGACCTACATCGGACTTAAAAGCTTAAAAAAGTTTACTGAATATACCTTGAATATTACATTCCACTACATTTCTTATTGTATTTTCACCCATTACACTGCATTATCAAAAGGAATGTATTAACTTTAGTTCTCAGATACATTTTCTAAATTGTGAGCAAATAGATTAGGTACACTTAGAAAAAAAATCTAAAAAATAACAGCCTCCTCCATAACCCCTTTAGCTGTCCTTTCCATCACCAAGAGAAGTGTGTGTTTTTGCCATCTTAGACAAAAATGGTTAATCCATTTGCTCATAATTTGGGAAAGATCATATTAATGTAAATTTCACTAAATGGACTCCTCCAGCCTTGCATTGGATACTGGTAAGAGTATATGTTAAACCGATTGTTTTTAAAGATGTAGTTAACAATTTTTAAAAACTGAACTTGAAGCACAGAATTTGTCAAACTCACAAAATATCTAGTATTTACCTGAAAACTCCATGCAGCTAGCATACTGCTGATCTAATATCCCTGCTCAAACTTGGAAACAGTTTTGCAGGATTTTTGAGCTGACCAAACACAGGTTACAGCTACCGTCAATTCCTGGCTGCACCGCTGATGATACTACGGTTACATGACTGCATTGGCCATTGACTATTTATATCTGTCCCGAGGATATTGTTGGGGCATAATATCTGCAGGCCACTGTAACAAGGACCAGCAGGACAACTGAGCTGGAAGCACTGGAATTTTCTTTGGGATTTACAGGATAAGTAATCATTTTGAGTATTCCCTTCTCTGTGTCCATTTCTTACAAATCTTAAACAACTTAAAATGTATCTATAATTTCTGCACATAACATTATTGCTGCAGGCCACTGAACAAAGGCTGATGATATTACCGTTGTGGCAGCATTACAATCATGGGTTATTTATAAGATATGTAATAATGTTTCATTATTCACTAGTCTTTGTACATTTCTTTCACAAATCTTGGACATTTAATTAAAAAATGTACCTATAACTTATGTGCAGAACATTGGTCAGGCATATCACATTCAATAACACAATACTATTATGAGTAAAAAACATGGTTAACATATCAGCTTTAGATATTCATGATTAGAACATGTAGACCTACATCGGACTTAAAAGCTTAAAAAAGTTTACTGAATATACCTTGAATATTACATTTCACTACATTTCTTATTGTATTTTCACCCATTACACTGCATTATCAAAAGGAATGTATTAACTTTAGTTCTCAGATACATTTTTCTAAATTGTGAGCAAATAGATTAGGTACACTTAGAAAAAAAATCTAAAAAATAACAGCCTCCTCCATAACCCCTTTAGCTGTCCTTTCCATCACCAAGAGAAGTGTGTGTTTTTGCCATCTTAGACAAAAATGGTTAATCCATTTGCTCATAATTTGGGAAAGATCATATTAATGTAAATTTCGCTAAATGGACTCCTCCAGCCTTGCATTGGATACTGGTAAGAGTATATGTTAAACCTATTGATTTTAAAGATGTAGTTAACAATTTTTAAAAACTGAACTTGAAGCACAGAATTTGTCAAACTCACAAAATATCTAGTATTTACCTGAAAACTCCATGCAGCTAGCATACTGCTGATCTAATTTCCCTGCTCAAACTTGGAAACAGTTTTGCAGGATTTTTGAGCTGACCAAACACAGGTTACAGCTACCGTCAATTCCTGGCTGCACCGCTGATGATACTACGGTTACATGACTGCATTGGCCATTGACTATTTATATCTGTCCCGAGGATATTGTTGGGGCATAATATCTGCAGGCCACTGTAACAAGGACCAGCAGGACAACTGAGCTGGAAGCACTGGAATTTTCTTTGGGATTTACAGGATAAGTAATCATTTTGAGTATTCCCTTCTCTGTGTCCATTTCTTACAAATCTTAAACAACTTAAAATGTATCTATAATTTCTGCACATAACATTATTGCTGCAGGCCACTGAACAAAGGCTGATGGTATTACCGTTGTGGCAGCATTACAATCATGGGTTATTTATAAGATAAGTAATAATGTTTCATTATTCACTAGTCTTTGTACATTTCTTTCACAAATCTTGGACATTTAATTAAAAAATGTACCTATAACTTATGTGCAGAACATTGGTCAGGCATATCACATTCAATAACACAATACTATTATGAGTAAAAAACATGGTTAACATATCAGCTTTAGATATTCATGATTAGAACATGTAGACCTACATCGGACTTAAAAGCTTAAAAAAGTTTACTGAATATACCTTGAATATTACATTTCACTACATTTCTTATTGTATTTTCACCCATTACACTGCATTATCAAAAGGAATGTATTAACTTTAGTTCTCAGATACATTTTCTAAATTGTGAGCAAATAGATTAGGTACACTTAGAAAAAAAATCTAAAAAATAACAGCCTCCTCCATAACCCCTTTAGATGTCCTTTCCATCACCAAGAGAAGTGTGTGTTTTTGCCATCTTAGACAAAAATGGTTAATCCATTTGCTCATAATTTGGGAAAGATCATATTAATGTAAATTTCGCTAAATGGACTCCTCCAGCCTTGCATTGGATACTGGTAAGAGTATATGTTAAACCTATTGATTTTAAAGATGTAGTTAACAATTTTTAAAAACTGAACTTGAAGCACAGAATTTGTCAAACTCACAAAATATCTAGTATTTACCTGAAAACTCCATGCAGCTAGCATACTGCTGATCTAATATCCCTGCTCAAACTTGGAAACAGTTTTGCAGGATTTTTGAGCTGACCAAACACAGGTTACAGCTACCGTCAATTCCTGGCTGCACCGCTGATGATACTACGGTTACATGACTGCATTGGCCATTGACTATTTATATCTGTCCCGAGGATATTGTTGGGGCATAATATCTGCAGGCCACTGTAACAAGGACCAGCAGGACAACTGAGCTGGAAGCACTGGAATTTTCTTTGGGATTTACAGGATAAGTAATCATTTTGAGTATTCCCTTCTCTGTGTCCATTTCTTACAAATCTTAAACAACTTAAAATGTATCTATAATTTCTGCACATAACATTATTGCTGCAGGCCACTGAACAAAGGCTGATGGTATTACCGTTGTGGCAGCATTACAATCATGGGTTATTTATAAGATAAGTAATAATGTTTCATTATTCACTAGTCTTTGTACATTTCTTTCACAAATCTTGGACATTTAATTAAAAATTGTACCTATAACTTATGTGCAGAACATTGGTCAGGCATATCACATTCAATAACACAATACTATTATGAGTAAAAAACATGGTTAACATATCAGCTTTAGATATTCATGATTAGAACATGTAGACCTACATCGGACGTAAAAGCTTAAAAAAGTTTACTGAATATACCTTGAATATTACATTCCACTACATTTCTTATTGTATTTTCACCCATTACACTGCATTATCAAAAGGAATGTATTAACTTTAGTTCTCAGATACATTTTCTAAATTGTGAGCAAATAGATTAGGTACACTTAGAAAAAAAATCTAAAAAATAACAGCCTCCTCCATGACCCCTTTAGCTGTCCTTTCCATCACCAAGAGAAGTGTGTGTTTTTGCCATCTTAGACAAAAATGGTTAATCCATTTGCTCATAATTTGGGAAAGATCATATTAATGTAAATTTCGCTAAATGGACTCCTCCAGCCTTGCATTGGATACTGGTAAGAGTATATGTTAAACCGATTGTTTTTAAAGATGTAGTTAACAATTTTTAAAAACTGAACTTGAAGCACAGAATTTGTCAAACTCACAAAATATCTAGTATTTACCTGAAAACTCAATGCAGCTAGCATACTGCTGATCTAATATCCCTGCTCAAACTTGGAAACAGTTTTGCAGGATTTTTGAGCTGACCAAACACAGGTTACAGCTACCGTCAATTCCTGGCTGCACCGCTGATGATACTACGGTTACATGACTGCATTGGCCATTGACTATTTATATCTGTCCCGAGGATATTGTTGGGGCATAATATCTGCAGGCCACTGTAACAAGGACCAGCAGGACAACTGAGCTGGAAGCACTGGAATTTTCTTTGGGATTTACAGGATAAGTAATCATTTTGAGTATTCCCTTCTCTGTGTCCATTTCTTACAAATCTTAAACAACTTAAAATGTATCTATAATTTCTGCACATAACATTATTGCTGCAGGCCACTGAACAAAGGCTGATGGTATTACCGTTGTGGCAGCATTACAATCATGGGTTATTTATAAGATAAGTAATAATGTTTCATTATTCACTAGTCTTTGTACATTTCTTTCACAAATCTTGGACATTTAATTAAAAATTGTACCTATAACTTATGTGCAGAACATTGGTCAGTCATATCACATTCAATAACACAATACTATTATGAGTAAAAAACATGGTTAACATATCAGCTTTAGATATTCATGATTAGAACATGTAGACCTACATCGGACTTAAAAGCTTAAAAAAGTTTACTGAATATACCTTGAATATTACATTCCACTACATTTCTTATTGTATTTTCACCCATTACACTGCATTATCAAAAGGAATGTATTAACTTTAGTTCTCAGATACATTTTCTAAATTGTGAGCAAATAGATTAGGTACACTTAGAAAAAAAATCTAAAAAATAACAGCCTCCTCCATAACCCCTTTAGCTGTCCTTTCCATCACCAAGAGAAGTGTGTGTTTTTGCCATCTTAGACAAAAATGGTTAATCCATTTGCTCATAATTTGGGAAAGATCATATTGATGTAAATTTCGCTAAATGGACTCCTCCAGCCTTGCATTGGATACTGGTAAGAGTATATGTTAAACCTATTGATTTTAAAGATGTAGTTAACAATTTTTAAAAACTGAACTTGAAGCACAGAATTTGTCAAACTCACAAAATATCTAGTATTTACCTGAAAACTCCATGCAGCTAGCATACTGCTGATCTAATATCCCTGCTCAAACTTGGAAACAGTTTTGCAGGATTTTTGAGCTGACCAAACACAGGTTACAGCTACCGTCAATTCCTGGCTGCACCGCTGATGATACTACGGTTACATGACTGCATTGGCCATTGACTATTTATATCTGTCCCGAGGATATTGTTGGGGCATAATATCTGCAGGCCACTGTAACAAGGACCAGCAGGACAACTGAGCTGGAAGCACTGGAATTTTCTTTGGGATTTACAGGATAAGTAATCATTTTGAGTATTCCCTTCTCTGTGTCCATTTCTTACAAATCTTAAACAACTTAAAATGTATCTATAATTTCTGCACATAACATTATTGCTGCAGGCCACTGAACAAAGGCTGATGGTATTACCGTTGTGGCAGCATTACAATCATGGGTTATTTATAAGATAAGTAATAATGTTTCATTATTCACTAGTCTTTGTACATTTCTTTCACAAATCTTGGACATTTAATTAAAAATTGTACCTATAACTTATGTGCAGAACATTGGTCAGGCATATCACATTCAATAACACAATACTATTATGAGTAAAAAACATGGTTAACATATCAGCTTTAGATATTCATGATTAGAACATGTAGACCTACATCGGACTTAAAAGCTTAAAAAAGTTTACTGAATATACCTTGAATATTACATTTCACTACATTTCTTATTGTATTTTCACCCATTACACTGCATTATAAAAAGGCATGTATTAACTTTAGTTCTCAGATACATTTCCTAAATTGTAGCAAATAGATTAGGTGCACTTAGAAAAAAAATCTAAAAAATAACAGCCTCCTCCATAACCCCTCTATTTGTCCTTTTCATCACCAAGAGATGTGTGTGTTTTTGCCATCTTAGACAAAAATGATTAATCCATTTGCTCATAATTTGGGAAAGATCATATTAATGTAAATTTCGCTAAATGGACTCCTCCAGCCTTGCATTGGATACTGGTAAGAGTATATGTTAAACCTATTGTTTTTACAGATGTAGTTAACAATTTTTAAAAACTGAACTTGAAGCAGAGAATTTGTCAAACTCACAAAATATCTAGTATTTACCTCAAAACTCCATGCAGCTATCATACTGCTGATCTAATATTCCTGCTCATAGTTTGAAACAGTTTTGCAGGATTTTTGAGCTGACCAAACACAGGTTACAGCTACCGTCAATTCCTGGCTGCACCGCTGATGATACTACGTTACATGACTGCATTGGCCATTGACTATTTATATCTGTCCCGAGGATATTGTTGGGACCTAATATCTGCAGGCCACTGTAACAAGGACCAGCAGGACAACTGAGCTGGAAGCACTGGAATTTTCTTTGGGATTTACAGGATAAGTAATCATTTTGAGTATTCCCTTCTCTGGGTCCATTTCTTACAAATCTTAAACAACTTACAATGTATCTATAATTTCTGCACATAACATTATTGCTGCAGGCCACTGAACAAAGGCTGATGGTATTACCGTTGTGGCAGCATTACAATCATGGGTTATTTATAAGATAAGTAATAATGTTTCATTATTCACTAGTCTTTGTACATTTCTTTCACAAATCTTGGACATTTAATTAAAAAATGTACCTATAACTTATGTGCAGAACATTGGTCAGGCATATCACATTCAATAACACAATACTATTATGAGTAAAAAACATGGTTAACATATCAGCTTTAGATATTCATGATTAGAACATGTAGACCTACATCGGACTTAAAAGCTTAAAAAAGTTTACTGAATATACCTTGAATATTACATTTCACTACATTTCTTATTGTATTTTCACCCATTACACTGCATTATCAAAAGGAATGTATTAACTTTAGTTCTCAGATACATTTTTCTAAATTGTGAGCAAATAGATTAGGTACACTTAGAAAAAAAATCTAAAAAATAACAGCCTCCTCCATAACCCCTTTAGCTGTCCTTTCCATCACCAAGAGAAGTGTGTGTTTTTGCCATCTTAGACAAAAATGGTTAATCCATTTGCTCATAATTTGGGAAAGATCATATTAATGTAAATTTCGCTAAATGGACTCCTCCAGCCTTGCATTGGATACTGGTAAGAGTATATGTTAAACCTATTGATTTTAAAGATGTACTTAACAATTTTTAAAAACTGAACTTGAAGCACAGAATTTGTCAAACTCACAAAATATCTAGTATTTACCTGAAAACTCCATGCAGCTAGCATACTGCTGATCTAATATCCCTGCTCAAACTTGGAAACAGTTTTGCAGGATTTTTGAGCTGACCAAACACAGGTTACAGCTACCGTCAATTCCTGGCTGCACCGCTGATGATACTACGGTTACATGACTGCATTGGCCATTGACTATTTATATCTGTCCCGAGGATATTGTTGGGGCATAATATCTGCAGGCCACTGTAACAAGGACCAGCAGGACAACTGAGCTGGAAGCACTGGAATTTTCTTTGGGATTTACAGGATAAGTAATCATTTTGAGTATTCCCTTCTCTGTGTCCATTTCTTACAAATCTTAAACAACTTAAAATGTATCTATAATTTCTGCACATAACATTATTGCTGCAGGCCACTGAACAAAGGCTGATGGTATTACCGTTGTGGCAGCATTACAATCATGGGTTATTTATAAGATAAGTAATAATGTTTCATTATTCACTAGTCTTTGTACATTTCTTTCACAAATCTTGGACATTTAATTAAAAAATGTACCTATAACTTATGTGCAGAACATTGGTCAGGCATATCACATTCAATAACACAATACTATTATGAGTAAAAAACATGGTTAACATATCAGCTTTAGATATTCATGATTAGAACATGTAGACCTACATCGGACTTAAAAGCTTAAAAAAGTTTACTGAATATACCTTGAATATTACATTTCACTACATTTCTTATTGTATTTTCACCCATTACACTGCATTATCAAAAGGAATGTATTAACTTTAGTTCTCAGATACATTTTCTAAATTGTGAGCAAATAGATTAGGTACACTTAGAAAAAAAATCTAAAAAATAACAGCCTCCTCCATAACCCCTTTAGATGTCCTTTCCATCACCAAGAGAAGTGTGTGTTTTTGCCATCTTAGACAAAAATGGTTAATCCATTTGCTCATAATTTGGGAAAGATCATATTAATGTAAATTTCGCTAAATGGACTCCTCCAGCCTTGCATTGGATACTGGTAAGAGTATATGTTAAACCTATTGATTTTAAAGATGTAGTTAACAATTTTTAAAAACTGAACTTGAAGCACAGAATTTGTCAAACTCACAAAATATCTAGTATTTACCTGAAAACTCCATGCAGCTAGCATACTGCTGATCTAATATCCCTGCTCAAACTTGGAAACAGTTTTGCAGGATTTTTGAGCTGACCAAACACAGGTTACAGCTACCGTCAATTCCTGGCTGCACCGCTGATGATACTACGGTTACATGACTGCATTGGCCATTGACTATTTATATCTGTCCCGAGGATATTGTTGGGGCATAATATCTGCAGGCCACTGTAACAAGGACCAGCAGGACAACTGAGCTGGAAGCACTGGAATTTTCTTTGGGATTTACAGGATAAGTAATCATTTTGAGTATTCCCTTCTCTGTGTCCATTTCTTACAAATCTTAAACAACTTAAAATGTATCTATAATTTCTGCACATAACATTATTGCTGCAGGCCACTGAACAAAGGCTGATGGTATTACCGTTGTGGCAGCATTACAATCATGGGTTATTTATAAGATAAGTAATAATGTTTCATTATTCACTAGTCTTTGTACATTTCTTTCACAAATCTTGGACATTTAATTAAAAATTGTACCTATAACTTATGTGCAGAACATTGGTCAGGCATATCACATTCAATAACACAATACTATTATGAGTAAAAAACATGGTTAACATATCAGCTTTAGATATTCATGATTAGAACATGTAGACCTACATCGGACGTAAAAGCTTAAAGAAGTTTACTGAATATACCTTGAATATTACATTCCACTACATTTCTTATTGTATTTTCACCCATTACACTGCATTATCAAAAGGAATGTATTAACTTTAGTTCTCAGATACATTTTCTAAATTGTGAGCAAATAGATTAGGTACACTTAGAAAAAAAATCTAAAAAATAACAGCCTCCTCCATAACCCCTTTAGCTGTCCTTTCCATCACCAAGAGAAGTGTGTGTTTTTGCCATCTTAGACAAAAATGGTTAATCCATTTGCTCATAATTTGGGAAAGATCATATTAATGTAAATTTCGCTAAATGGACTCCTCCAGCCTTGCATTGGATACTGGTAAGAGTATATGTTAAACCTATTGATTTTAAAGATGTAGTTAACAATTTTTAAAAACTGAACTTGAAGCACAGAATTTGTCAAACTCACAAAATATCTAGTATTTACCTGAAAACTCCATGCAGCTAGCATACTGCTGATCTAATATCCCTGCTCAAACTTGGAAACAGTTTTGCAGGATTTTTGAGCTGACCAAACACAGGTTACAGCTACCGTCAATTCCTGGCTGCACCGCTGATGATACTACGGTTACATGACTGCATTGGCCATTGACTATTTATATCTGTCCCGAGGATATTGTTGGGGCATAATATCTGCAGGCCACTGTAACAAGGACCAGCAGGACAACTGAGCTGGAAGCACTGGAATTTTCTTTGGGATTTACAGGATAAGTAATCATTTTGAGTATTCCCTTCTCTGTGTCCATTTCTTACAAATCTTAAACAACTTAAAATGTATCTATAATTTCTGCACATAACATTATTGCTGCAGGCCACTGAACAAAGGCTGATGGTATTACCGTTGTGGCAGCATTACAATCATGGGTTATTTATAAGATAAGTAATAATGTTTCATTATTCACTAGTCTTTGTACATTTCTTTCACAAATCTTGGACATTTAATTAAAAATTGTACCTATAACTTATGTGCAGAACATTGGTCAGGCATATCACATTCAATAACACAATACTATTATGAGTAAAAAACATGGTTAACATATCAGCTTTAGATATTCATGATTAGAACATGTAGACCTACATCGGACGTAAAAAAGCTTAAAAAAGTTTACTGAATATACCTTGAATATTACATTCCACTACATTTCTTATTGTATTTTCACCCATTACACTGCATTATCAAAAGGAATGTATTAACTTTAGTTCTCAGATACATTTTCTAAATTGTGAGCAAATAGTTAGGTACACTTAGAAAAAAAATCTAAAAAATAACAGCCTCCTCCATGACCCCTTTAGCTGTCCTTTCCATCACCAAGAGAAGTGTGTGTTTTTGCCATCTTAGACAAAAATGGTTAATCCATTTGCTCATAATTTGGGAAAGATCATATTAATGTAAATTTCGCTAAATGGACTCCTCCAGCCTTGCATTGGATACTGGTAAGAGTATATGTTAAACCGATTGTTTTTAAAGATGTAGTTAACAATTTTTAAAAACTGAACTTGAAGCACAGAATTTGTCAAACTCACAAAATATCTAGTATTTACCTGAAAACTCAATGCAGCTAGCATACTGCTGATCTAATATCCCTGCTCAAACTTGGAAACAGTTTTGCAGGATTTTTGAGCTGACCAAACACAGGTTACAGCTACCGTCAATTCCTGGCTGCACCGCTGATGATACTACGGTTACATGACTGCATTGGCCATTGACTATTTATATCTGTCCCGAGGATATTGTTGGGGCATAATATCTGCAGGCCACTGTAACAAGGACCAGCAGGACAACTGAGCTGGAAGCACTGGAATTTTCTTTGGGATTTACAGGATAAGTAATCATTTTGAGTATTCCCTTCTCTGTGTCCATTTCTTACAAATCTTAAACAACTTAAAATGTATCTATAATTTCTGCACATAACATTATTGCTGCAGGCCACTGAACAAAGGCTGATGGTATTACCGTTGTGGCAGCATTACAATCATGGGTTATTTATAAGATAAGTAATAATGTTTCATTATTCACTAGTCTTTGTACATTTCTTTCACAAATCTTGGACATTTAATTAAAAATTGTACCTATAACTTATGTGCAGAACATTGGTCAGTCATATCACATTCAATAACACAATACTATTATGAGTAAAAAACATGGTTAACATATCAGCTTTAGATATTCATGATTAGAACATGTAGACCTACATCGGACTTAAAAGCTTAAAAAAGTTTACTGAATATACCTTGAATATTACATTCCACTACATTTCTTATTGTATTTTCACCCATTACACTGCATTATCAAAAGGAATGTATTAACTTTAGTTCTCAGATACATTTTCTAAATTGTGAGCAAATAGATTAGGTACACTTAGAAAAAAAATCTAAAAAATAACAGCCTCCTCCATAACCCCTTTAGCTGTCCTTTCCATCACCAAGAGAAGTGTGTGTTTTTGCCATCTTAGACAAAAATGGTTAATCCATTTGCTCATAATTTGGGAAAGATCATATTAATGTAAATTTCGCTAAATGGACTCCTCCAGCCTTGCATTGGATACTGGTAAGAGTATATGTTAAACCTATTGATTTTAAAGATGTAGTTAACAATTTTTAAAAACTGAACTTGAAGCACAGAATTTGTCAAACTCACAAAATATCTAGTATTTACCTGAAAACTCCATGCAGCTAGCATACTGCTGATCTAATATCCCTGCTCAAACTTGGAAACAGTTTTGCAGGATTTTTGAGCTGACCAAACACAGGTTACAGCTACCGTCAATTCCTGGCTGCACCGCTGATGATACTACGGTTACATGACTGCATTGGCCATTGACTATTTATATCTGTCCCGAGGATATTGTTGGGGCATAATATCTGCAGGCCACTGTAACAAGGACCAGCAGGACAACTGAGCTGGAAGCACTGGAATTTTCTTTGGGATTTACAGGATAAGTAATCATTTTGAGTATTCCCTTCTCTGTGTCCATTTCTTACAAATCTTAAACAACTTAAAATGTATCTATAATTTCTGCACATAACATTATTGCTGCAGGCCACTGAACAAAGGCTGATGGTATTACCGTTGTGGCAGCATTACAATCATGGGTTATTTATAAGATAAGTAATAATGTTTCATTATTCACTAGTCTTTGTACATTTCTTTCACAAATCTTGGACATTTAATTAAAAATTGTACCTATAACTTATGTGCAGAACATTGGTCAGGCATATCACATTCAATAACACAATACTATTATGAGTAAAAAACATGGTTAACATATCAGCTTTAGATATTCATGATTAGATCATGTAGACCTACATCGGACTTAAAAGCTTAAAAAAGTTTACTGAATATACCTTGAATATTAAATTCCACTACATTTCTTATTGTATTTTCACCCATTACACTGCATTATCAAAAGGAATGTATTAACTTTAGTTCTCAGATACATTTTCTAAATTGTGAGCAAATAGATTAGGTACACTTAGAAAAAAAATCTAAAAAATAACAGCCTCCTCCATAACCCCTTTAGCTGTCCTTTCCATCACCAAGAGAAGTGTGTGTTTTTGCCATCTTAGACAAAAATGGTTAATCCATTTGCTCATAATTTGGGAAAGATCATATTAATGTAAATTTCACTAAATGGACTCCTCCAGCCTTGCATTGGATACTGGTAAGAGTATATGTTAAACCGATTGTTTTTAAAGATGTAGTTAACAATTTTTAAAAACTGAACTTGAAGCACAGAATTTGTCAAACTCACAAAATATCTAGTATTTACCTGAAAACTCCATGCAGCTAGCATACTGCTGATCTAATATCCCTGCTCAAACTTGGAAACAGTTTTGCAGGATTTTTGAGCTGACCAAACACAGGTTACAGCTACCGTCAATTCCTGGCTGCACCGCTGATGATACTACGGTTACATGACTGCATTGGCCATTGACTATTTATATCTGTCCCGAGGATATTGTTGGGGCATAATATCTGCAGGCCACTGTAACAAGGACCAGCAGGACAACTGAGCTGGAAGCACTGGAATTTTCTTTGGGATTTACAGGATAAGTAATCATTTTGAGTATTCCCTTCTCTGTGTCCATTTCTTACAAATCTTAAACAACTTAAAATGTATCTATAATTTCTGCACATAACATTATTGCTGCAGGCCACTGAACAAAGGCTGATGATATTACCGTTGTGGCAGCATTACAATCATGGGTTATTTATAAGATATGTAATAATGTTTCATTATTCACTAGTCTTTGTACATTTCTTTCACAAATCTTGGACATTTAATTAAAAAATGTACCTATAACTTATGTGCAGAACATTGGTCAGGCATATCACATTCAATAACACAATACTATTATGAGTAAAAAACATGGTTAACATATCAGCTTTAGATATTCATGATTAGAACATGTAGACCTACATCGGACTTAAAAGCTTAAAAAAGTTTACTGAATATACCTTGAATATTACATTTCACTACATTTCTTATTGTATTTTCACCCATTACACTGCATTATCAAAAGGAATGTATTAACTTTAGTTCTCAGATACATTTTTCTAAATTGTGAGCAAATAGATTAGGTACACTTAGAAAAAAAATCTAAAAAATAACAGCCTCCTCCATAACCCCTTTAGCTGTCCTTTCCATCACCAAGAGAAGTGTGTGTTTTTGCCATCTTAGACAAAAATGGTTAATCCATTTGCTCATAATTTGGGAAAGATCATATTAATGTAAATTTCGCTAAATGGACTCCTCCAGCCTTGCATTGGATACTGGTAAGAGTATATGTTAAACCTATTGATTTTAAAGATGTAGTTAACAATTTTTAAAAACTGAACTTGAAGCACAGAATTTGTCAAACTCACAAAATATCTAGTATTTACCTGAAAACTCCATGCAGCTAGCATACTGCTGATCTAATATCCCTGCTCAAACTTGGAAACAGTTTTGCAGGATTTTTGAGCTGACCAAACACAGGTTACAGCTACCGTCAATTCCTGGCTGCACCGCTGATGATACTACGGTTACATGACTGCATTGGCCATTGACTATTTATATCTGTCCCGAGGATATTGTTGGGGCATAATATCTGCAGGCCACTGTAACAAGGACCAGCAGGACAACTGAGCTGGAAGCACTGGAATTTTCTTTGGGATTTACAGGATAAGTAATCATTTTGAGTATTCCCTTCTCTGTGTCCATTTCTTACAAATCTTAAACAACTTAAAATGTATCTATAATTTCTGCACATAACATTATTGCTGCAGGCCACTGAACAAAGGCTGATGGTATTACCGTTGTGGCAGCATTACAATCATGGGTTATTTATAAGATAAGTAATAATGTTTCATTATTCACTAGTCTTTGTACATTTCTTTCACAAATCTTGGACATTTAATTAAAAAATGTACCTATAACTTATGTGCAGAACATTGGTCAGGCATATCACATTCAATAACACAATACTATTATGAGTAAAAAACATGGTTAACATATCAGCTTTAGATATTCATGATTAGAACATGTAGACCTACATCGGACTTAAAAGCTTAAAAAAGTTTACTGAATATACCTTGAATATTACATTCCACTACATTTCTTATTGTATTTTCACCCATTACACTGCATTATCAAAAGGAATGTATTAACTTTAGTTCTCAGATACATTTTCTAAATTGTGAGCAAATAGATTAGGTACACTTAGAAAAAAAATCTAAAAAATAACAGCCTCCTCCATAACCCCTTTAGCTGTCCTTTCCATCACCAAGAGAAGTGTGTGTTTTTGCCATCTTAGACAAAAATGGTTAATCCATTTGCTCATAATTTGGGAAAGATCATATTAATGTAAATTTCACTAAATGGACTCCTCCAGCCTTGCATTGGATACTGGTAAGAGTATATGTTAAACCGATTGTTTTTAAAGATGTAGTTAACAATTTTTAAAAACTGAACTTGAAGCACAGAATTTGTCAAACTCACAAAATATCTAGTATTTACCTGAAAACTCCATGCAGCTAGCATACTGCTGATCTAATATCCCTGCTCAAACTTGGAAACAGTTTTGCAGGATTTTTGAGCTGACCAAACACAGGTTACAGCTACCGTCAATTCCTGGCTGCACCGCTGATGATACTACGGTTACATGACTGCATTGGCCATTGACTATTTATATCTGTCCCGAGGATATTGTTGGGGCATAATATCTGCAGGCCACTGTAACAAGGACCAGCAGGACAACTGAGCTGGAAGCACTGGAATTTTCTTTGGGATTTACAGGATAAGTAATCATTTTGAGTATTCCCTTCTCTGTGTCCATTTCTTACAAATCTTAAACAACTTAAAATGTATCTATAATTTCTGCACATAACATTATTGCTGCAGGCCACTGAACAAAGGCTGATGATATTACCGTTGTGGCAGCATTACAATCATGGGTTATTTATAAGATATGTAATAATGTTTCATTATTCACTAGTCTTTGTACATTTCTTTCACAAATCTTGGACATTTAATTAAAAAATGTACCTATAACTTATGTGCAGAACATTGGTCAGGCATATCACATTCAATAACACAATACTATTATGAGTAAAAAACATGGTTAACATATCAGCTTTAGATATTCATGATTAGAACATGTAGACCTACATCGGACTTAAAAGCTTAAAAAAGTTTACTGAATATACCTTGAATATTACATTTCACTACATTTCTTATTGTATTTTCACCCATTACACTGCATTATCAAAAGGAATGTATTAACTTTAGTTCTCAGATACATTTTTCTAAATTGTGAGCAAATAGATTAGGTACACTTAGAAAAAAAATCTAAAAAATAACAGCCTCCTCCATAACCCCTTTAGCTGTCCTTTCCATCACCAAGAGAAGTGTGTGTTTTTGCCATCTTAGACAAAAATGGTTAATCCATTTGCTCATAATTTGGGAAAGATCATATTAATGTAAATTTCGCTAAATGGACTCCTCCAGCCTTGCATTGGATACTGGTAAGAGTATATGTTAAACCTATTGATTTTAAAGATGTAGTTAACAATTTTTAAAAACTGAACTTGAAGCACAGAATTTGTCAAACTCACAAAATATCTAGTATTTACCTGAAAACTCCATGCAGCTAGCATACTGCTGATCTAATATCCCTGCTCAAACTTGGAAACAGTTTTGCAGGATTTTTGAGCTGACCAAACACAGGTTACAGCTACCGTCAATTCCTGGCTGCACCGCTGATGATACTACGGTTACATGACTGCATTGGCCATTGACTATTTATATCTGTCCCGAGGATATTGTTGGGGCATAATATCTGCAGGCCACTGTAACAAGGACCAGCAGGACAACTGAGCTGGAAGCACTGGAATTTTCTTTGGGATTTACAGGATAAGTAATCATTTTGAGTATTCCCTTCTCTGTGTCCATTTCTTACAAATCTTAAACAACTTAAAATGTATCTATAATTTCTGCACATAACATTATTGCTGCAGGCCACTGAACAAAGGCTGATGGTATTACCGTTGTGGCAGCATTACAATCATGGGTTATTTATAAGATAAGTAATAATGTTTCATTATTCACTAGTCTTTGTACATTTCTTTCACAAATCTTGGACATTTAATTAAAAAATGTACCTATAACTTATGTGCAGAACATTGGTCAGGCATATCACATTCAATAACACAATACTATTATGAGTAAAAAAACATGGTTAACATATCAGCTTTAGATATTCATGATTAGAACATGTAGACCTACATCGGACTTAAAAGCTTAAAAAAGTTTACTGAATATACCTTGAATATTACATTTCACTACATTTCTTATTGTATTTTCACCCATTACACTGCATTATCAAAAGGAATGTATTAACTTTAGTTCTCAGATACATTTTCTAAATTGTGAGCAAATAGATTAGGTACACTTAGAAAAAAAATCTAAAAAATAACAGCCTCCTCCATAACCCCTTTAGATGTCCTTTCCATCACCAAGAGAAGTGTGTGTTTTTGCCATCTTAGACAAAAATGGTTAATCCATTTGCTCATAATTTGGGAAAGATCATATTAATGTAAATTTCGCTAAATGGACTCCTCCAGCCTTGCATTGGATACTGGTAAGAGTATATGTTAAACCTATTGATTTTAAAGATGTAGTTAACAATTTTTAAAAACTGAACTTGAAGCACAGAATTTGTCAAACTCACAAAATATCTAGTATTTACCTGAAAACTCCATGCAGCTAGCATACTGCTGATCTAATATCCCTGCTCAAACTTGGAAACAGTTTTGCAGGATTTTTGAGCTGACCAAACACAGGTTACAGCTACCGTCAATTCCTGGCTGCACCGCTGATGATACTACGGTTACATGACTGCATTGGCCATTGACTATTTATATCTGTCCCGAGGATATTGTTGGGGCATAATATCTGCAGGCCACTGTAACAAGGACCAGCAGGACAACTGAGCTGGAAGCACTGGAATTTTCTTTGGGATTTACAGGATAAGTAATCATTTTGAGTATTCCCTTCTCTGTGTCCATTTCTTACAAATCTTAAACAACTTAAAATGTATCTATAATTTCTGCACATAACATTATTGCTGCAGGCCACTGAACAAAGGCTGATGGTATTACCGTTGTGGCAGCATTACAATCATGGGTTATTTATAAGATAAGTAATAATGTTTCATTATTCACTAGTCTTTGTACATTTCTTTCACAAATCTTGGACATTTAATTAAAAATTGTACCTATAACTTATGTGCAGAACATTGGTCAGGCATATCACATTCAATAACACAATACTATTATGAGTAAAAAACATGGTTAACATATCAGCTTTAGATATTCATGATTAGAACATGTAGACCTACATCGGACGTAAAAGCTTAAAAAAGTTTACTGAATATACCTTGAATATTACATTCCACTACATTTCTTATTGTATTTTCACCCATTACACTGCATTATCAAAAGGAATGTATTAACTTTAGTTCTCAGATACATTTTCTAAATTGTGAGCAAATAGATTAGGTACACTTAGAAAAAAAATCTAAAAAATAACAGCCTCCTCCATGACCCCTTTAGCTGTCCTTTCCATCACCAAGAGAAGTGTGTGTTTTTGCCATCTTAGACAAAAATGGTTAATCCATTTGCTCATAATTTGGGAAAGATCATATTAATGTAAATTTCGCTAAATGGACTCCTCCAGCCTTGCATTGGATACTGGTAAGAGTATATGTTAAACCGATTGTTTTTAAAGATGTAGTTAACAATTTTTAAAAACTGAACTTGAAGCACAGAATTTGTCAAACTCACAAAATATCTAGTATTTACCTGAAAACTCAATGCAGCTAGCATACTGCTGATCTAATATCCCTGCTCAAACTTGGAAACAGTTTTGCAGGATTTTTGAGCTGACCAAACACAGGTTACAGCTACCGTCAATTCCTGGCTGCACCGCTGATGATACTACGGTTACATGACTGCATTGGCCATTGACTATTTATATCTGTCCCGAGGATATTGTTGGGGCATAATATCTGCAGGCCACTGTAACAAGGACCAGCAGGACAACTGAGCTGGAAGCACTGGAATTTTCTTTGGGATTTACAGGATAAGTAATCATTTTGAGTATTCCCTTCTCTGTGTCCATTTCTTACAAATCTTAAACAACTTAAAATGTATCTATAATTTCTGCACATAACATTATTGCTGCAGGCCACTGAACAAAGGCTGATGGTATTACCGTTGTGGCAGCATTACAATCATGGGTTATTTATAAGATAAGTAATAATGTTTCATTATTCACTAGTCTTTGTACATTTCTTTCACAAATCTTGGACATTTAATTAAAAATTGTACCTATAACTTATGTGCAGAACATTGGTCAGTCATATCACATTCAATAACACAATACTATTATGAGTAAAAAACATGGTTAACATATCAGCTTTAGATATTCATGATTAGAACATGTAGACCTACATCGGACTTAAAAGCTTAAAAAAGTTTACTGAATATACCTTGAATATTACATTCCACTACATTTCTTATTGTATTTTCACCCATTACACTGCATTATCAAAAGGAATGTATTAACTTTAGTTCTCAGATACATTTTCTAAATTGTGAGCAAATAGATTAGGTACACTTAGAAAAAAAATCTAAAAAATAACAGCCTCCTCCATAACCCCTTTAGCTGTCCTTTCCATCACCAAGAGAAGTGTGTGTTTTTGCCATCTTAGACAAAAATGGTTAATCCATTTGCTCATAATTTGGGAAAGATCATATTGATGTAAATTTCGCTAAATGGACTCCTCCAGCCTTGCATTGGATACTGGTAAGAGTATATGTTAAACCTATTGATTTTAAAGATGTAGTTAACAATTTTTAAAAACTGAACTTGAAGCACAGAATTTGTCAAACTCACAAAATATCTAGTATTTACCTGAAAACTCCATGCAGCTAGCATACTGCTGATCTAATATCCCTGCTCAAACTTGGAAACAGTTTTGCAGGATTTTTGAGCTGACCAAACACAGGTTACAGCTACCGTCAATTCCTGGCTGCACCGCTGATGATACTACGGTTACATGACTGCATTGGCCATTGACTATTTATATCTGTCCCGAGGATATTGTTGGGGCATAATATCTGCAGGCCACTGTAACAAGGACCAGCAGGACAACTGAGCTGGAAGCACTGGAATTTTCTTTGGGATTTACAGGATAAGTAATCATTTTGAGTATTCCCTTCTCTGTGTCCATTTCTTACAAATCTTAAACAACTTAAAATGTATCTATAATTTCTGCACATAACATTATTGCTGCAGGCCACTGAACAAAGGCTGATGGTATTACCGTTGTGGCAGCATTACAATCATGGGTTATTTATAAGATAAGTAATAATGTTTCATTATTCACTAGTCTTTGTACATTTCTTTCACAAATCTTGGACATTTAATTAAAAATTGTACCTATAACTTATGTGCAGAACATTGGTCAGGCATATCACATTCAATAACACAATACTATTATGAGTAAAAAACATGGTTAACATATCAGCTTTAGATATTCATGATTAGATCATGTAGACCTACATCGGACTTAAAAGCTTAAAAAAGTTTACTGAATATACCTTGAATATTACATTCCACTACATTTCTTATTGTATTTTCACCCATTACACTGCATTATCAAAAGGAATGTATTAACTTTAGTTCTCAGATACATTTTCTAAATTGTGAGCAAATAGATTAGGTACACTTAGAAAAAAAATCTAAAAAATAACAGCCTCCTCCATAACCCCTTTAGCTGTCCTTTCCATCACCAAGAGAAGTGTGTGTTTTTGCCATCTTAGACAAAAATGGTTAATCCATTTGCTCATAATTTGGGAAAGATCATATTAATGTAAATTTCACTAAATGGACTCCTCCAGCCTTGCATTGGATACTGGTAAGAGTATATGTTAAACCGATTGTTTTTAAAGATGTAGTTAACAATTTTTAAAAACTGAACTTGAAGCACAGAATTTGTCAAACTCACAAAATATCTAGTATTTACCTGAAAACTCCATGCAGCTAGCATACTGCTGATCTAATATCCCTGCTCAAACTTGGAAACAGTTTTGCAGGATTTTTGAGCTGACCAAACACAGGTTACAGCTACCGTCAATTCCTGGCTGCACCGCTGATGATACTACGGTTACATGACTGCATTGGCCATTGACTATTTATATCTGTCCCGAGGATATTGTTGGGGCATAATATCTGCAGGCCACTGTAACAAGGACCAGCAGGACAACTGAGCTGGAAGCACTGGAATTTTCTTTGGGATTTACAGGATAAGTAATCATTTTGAGTATTCCCTTCTCTGTGTCCATTTCTTACAAATCTTAAACAACTTAAAATGTATCTATAATTTCTGCACATAACATTATTGCTGCAGGCCACTGAACAAAGGCTGATGATATTACCGTTGTGGCAGCATTACAATCATGGGTTATTTATAAGATATGTAATAATGTTTCATTATTCACTAGTCTTTGTACATTTCTTTCACAAATCTTGGACATTTAATTAAAAAATGTACCTATAACTTATGTGCAGAACATTGGTCAGGCATATCACATTCAATAACACAATACTATTATGAGTAAAAAACATGGTTAACATATCAGCTTTAGATATTCATGATTAGAACATGTAGACCTACATCGGACTTAAAAGCTTAAAAAAGTTTACTGAATATACCTTGAATATTACATTTCACTACATTTCTTATTGTATTTTCACCCATTACACTGCATTATCAAAAGGAATGTATTAACTTTAGTTCTCAGATACATTTTTCTAAATTGTGAGCAAATAGATTAGGTACACTTAGAAAAAAAATCTAAAAAATAACAGCCTCCTCCATAACCCCTTTAGCTGTCCTTTCCATCACCAAGAGAAGTGTGTGTTTTTGCCATCTTAGACAAAAATGGTTAATCCATTTGCTCATAATTTGGAAAATATCATATTAATGTAAATTTCGCTAAATGGACTCCTCCAGCCTTGCATTGGATACTGGTAAGAGTATATGTTAAACCTATTGATTTTAAAGATGTAGTTAACAATTTTTAAAAACTGAACTTGAAGCACAGAATTTGTCAAACTCACAAAATATCTAGTATTTACCTGAAAACTCCATGCAGCTAGCATACTGCTGATCTAATATCCCTGCTCAAACTTGGAAACAGTTTTGCAGGATTTTTGAGCTGACCAAACACAGGTTACAGCTACCGTCAATTCCTGGCTGCACCGCTGATGATACTACGGTTACATGACTGCATTGGCCATTGACTATTTATATCTGTCCCGAGGATATTGTTGGGGCATAATATCTGCAGGCCACTGTAACAAGGACCAGCAGGACAACTGAGCTGGAAGCACTGGAATTTTCTTTGGGATTTACAGGATAAGTAATCATTTTGAGTATTCCCTTCTCTGTGTCCATTTCTTACAAATCTTAAACAACTTAAAATGTATCTATAATTTCTGCACATAACATTATTGCTGCAGGCCACTGAACAAAGGCTGATGGTATTACCGTTGTGGCAGCATTACAATCATGGGTTATTTATAAGATAAGTAATAATGTTTCATTATTCACTAGTCTTTGTACATTTCTTTCACAAATCTTGGACATTTAATTAAAAATTGTACCTATAACTTATGTGCAGAACATTGGTCAGTCATATCACATTCAATAACACAATACTATTATGAGTAAAAAACATGGTTAACATATCAGCTTTAGATATTCATGATTAGAACATGTAGACCTACATCGGACTTAAAAGCTTAAAAAAGTTTACTGAATATACCTTGAATATTACATTCCACTACATTTCTTATTGTATTTTCACCCATTACACTGCATTATCAAAAGGAATGTATTAACTTTAGTTCTCAGATACATTTTCTAAATTGTGAGCAAATAGATTAGGTACACTTAGAAAAAAAATCTAAAAAATAACAGCCTCCTCCATAACCCCTTTAGCTGTCCTTTCCATCACCAAGAGAAGTGTGTGTTTTTGCCATCTTAGACAAAAATGGTTAATCCATTTGCTCATAATTTGGGAAAGATCATATTGATGTAAATTTCGCTAAATGGACTCCTCCAGCCTTGCATTGGATACTGGTAAGAGTATATGTTAAACCTATTGATTTTAAAGATGTAGTTAACAATTTTTAAAAACTGAACTTGAAGCACAGAATTTGTCAAACTCACAAAATATCTAGTATTTACCTGAAAACTCCATGCAGCTAGCATACTGCTGATCTAATATCCCTGCTCAAACTTGGAAACAGTTTTGCAGGATTTTTGAGCTGACCAAACACAGGTTACAGCTACCGTCAATTCCTGGCTGCACCGCTGATGATACTACGGTTACATGACTGCATTGGCCATTGACTATTTATATCTGTCCCGAGGATATTGTTGGGGCATAATATCTGCAGGCCACTGTAACAAGGACCAGCAGGACAACTGAGCTGGAAGCACTGGAATTTTCTTTGGGATTTACAGGATAAGTAATCATTTTGAGTATTCCCTTCTCTGTGTCCATTTCTTACAAATCTTAAACAACTTAAAATGTATCTATAATTTCTGCACATAACATTATTGCTGCAGGCCACTGAACAAAGGCTGATGGTATTACCGTTGTGGCAGCATTACAATCATGGGTTATTTATAAGATAAGTAATAATGTTTCATTATTCACTAGTCTTTGTACATTTCTTTCACAAATCTTGGACATTTAATTAAAAATTGTACCTATAACTTATGTGCAGAACATTGGTCAGGCATATCACATTCAATAACACAATACTATTATGAGTAAAAAACATGGTTAACATATCAGCTTTAGATATTCATGATTAGATCATGTAGACCTACATCGGACTTAAAAGCTTAAAAAAGTTTACTGAATATACCTTGAATATTACATTCCACTACATTTCTTATTGTATTTTCACCCATTACACTGCATTATCAAAAGGAATGTATTAACTTTAGTTCTCAGATACATTTTCTAAATTGTGAGCAAATAGATTAGGTACACTTAGAAAAAAAATCTAAAAAATAACAGCCTCCTCCATAACCCCTTTAGCTGTCCTTTCCATCACCAAGAGAAGTGTGTGTTTTTGCCATCTTAGACAAAAATGGTTAATCCATTTGCTCATAATTTGGGAAAGATCATATTAATGTAAATTTCACTAAATGGACTCCTCCAGCCTTGCATTGGATACTGGTAAGAGTATATGTTAAACCGATTGTTTTTAAAGATGTAGTTAACAATTTTTAAAAACTGAACTTGAAGCACAGAATTTGTCAAACTCACAAAATATCTAGTATTTACCTGAAAACTCCATGCAGCTAGCATACTGCTGATCTAATATCCCTGCTCAAACTTGGAAACAGTTTTGCAGGATTTTTGAGCTGACCAAACACAGGTTACAGCTACCGTCAATTCCTGGCTGCACCGCTGATGATACTACGGTTACATGACTGCATTGGCCATTGACTATTTATATCTGTCCCGAGGATATTGTTGGGGCATAATATCTGCAGGCCACTGTAACAAGGACCAGCAGGACAACTGAGCTGGAAGCACTGGAATTTTCTTTGGGATTTACAGGATAAGTAATCATTTTGAGTATTCCCTTCTCTGTGTCCATTTCTTACAAATCTTAAACAACTTAAAATGTATCTATAATTTCTGCACATAACATTATTGCTGCAGGCCACTGAACAAAGGCTGATGATATTACCGTTGTGGCAGCATTACAATCATGGGTTATTTATAAGATATGTAATAATGTTTCATTATTCACTAGTCTTTGTACATTTCTTTCACAAATCTTGGACATTTAATTAAAAAATGTACCTATAACTTATGTGCAGAACATTGGTCAGGCATATCACATTCAATAACACAATACTATTATGAGTAAAAAACATGGTTAACATATCAGCTTTAGATATTCATGATTAGAACATGTAGACCTACATCGGACTTAAAAGCTTAAAAAAGTTTACTGAATATACCTTGAATATTACATTTCACTACATTTCTTATTGTATTTTCACCCATTACACTGCATTATCAAAAGGAATGTATTAACTTTAGTTCTCAGATACATTTTTCTAAATTGTGAGCAAATAGATTAGGTACACTTAGAAAAAAAATCTAAAAAATAACAGCCTCCTCCATAACCCCTTTAGCTGTCCTTTCCATCACCAAGAGAAGTGTGTGTTTTTGCCATCTTAGACAAAAATGGTTAATCCATTTGCTCATAATTTGGGAAAGATCATATTAATGTAAATTTCGCTAAATGGACTCCTCCAGCCTTGCATTGGATACTGGTAAGAGTATATGTTAAACCTATTGATTTTAAAGATGTAGTTAACAATTTTTAAAAACTGAACTTGAAGCACAGAATTTGTCAAACTCACAAAATATCTAGTATTTACCTGAAAACTCCATGCAGCTAGCATACTGCTGATCTAATATCCCTGCTCAAACTTGGAAACAGTTTTGCAGGATTTTTGAGCTGACCAAACACAGGTTACAGCTACCGTCAATTCCTGGCTGCACCGCTGATGATACTACGGTTACATGACTGCATTGGCCATTGACTATTTATATCTGTCCCGAGGATATTGTTGGGGCATAATATCTGCAGGCCACTGTAACAAGGACCAGCAGGACAACTGAGCTGGAAGCACTGGAATTTTCTTTGGGATTTACAGGATAAGTAATCATTTTGAGTATTCCCTTCTCTGTGTCCATTTCTTACAAATCTTAAACAACTTAAAATGTATCTATAATTTCTGCACATAACATTATTGCTGCAGGCCACTGAACAAAGGCTGATGGTATTACCGTTGTGGCAGCATTACAATCATGGGTTATTTATAAGATAAGTAATAATGTTTCATTATTCACTAGTCTTTGTACATTTCTTTCACAAATCTTGGACATTTAATTAAAAATTGTACCTATAACTTATGTGCAGAACATTGGTCAGGCATATCACATTCAATAACACAATACTATTATGAGTAAAAAACATGGTTAACATATCAGCTTTAGATATTCATGATTAGAACATGTAGACCTACATCGGACGTAAAAGCTTAAAAAAGTTTACTGAATATACCTTGAATATTACATTCCACTACATTTCTTATTGTATTTTCACCCATTACACTGCATTATCAAAAGGAATGTATTAACTTTAGTTCTCAGATACATTTTCTAAATTGTGAGCAAATAGATTAGGTACACTTAGAAAAAAAATCTAAAAAATAACAGCCTCCTCCATGACCCCTTTAGCTGTCCTTTCCATCACCAAGAGAAGTGTGTGTTTTTGCCATCTTAGACAAAAATGGTTAATCCATTTGCTCATAATTTGGGAAAGATCATATTAATGTAAATTTCGCTAAATGGACTCCTCCAGCCTTGCATTGGATACTGGTAAGAGTATATGTTAAACCGATTGTTTTTAAAGATGTAGTTAACAATTTTTAAAAACTGAACTTGAAGCACAGAATTTGTCAAACTCACAAAATATCTAGTATTTACCTGAAAACTCAATGCAGCTAGCATACTGCTGATCTAATATCCCTGCTCAAACTTGGAAACAGTTTTGCAGGATTTTTGAGCTGACCAAACACAGGTTACAGCTACCGTCAATTCCTGGCTGCACCGCTGATGATACTACGGTTACATGACTGCATTGGCCATTGACTATTTATATCTGTCCCGAGGATATTGTTGGGGCATAATATCTGCAGGCCACTGTAACAAGGACCAGCAGGACAACTGAGCTGGAAGCACTGGAATTTTCTTTGGGATTTACAGGATAAGTAATCATTTTGAGTATTCCCTTCTCTGTGTCCATTTCTTACAAATCTTAAACAACTTAAAATGTATCTATAATTTCTGCACATAACATTATTGCTGCAGGCCACTGAACAAAGGCTGATGGTATTACCGTTGTGGCAGCATTACAATCATGGGTTATTTATAAGATAAGTAATAATGTTTCATTATTCACTAGTCTTTGTACATTTCTTTCACAAATCTTGGACATTTAATTAAAAATTGTACCTATAACTTATGTGCAGAACATTGGTCAGTCATATCACATTCAATAACACAATACTATTATGAGTAAAAAACATGGTTAACATATCAGCTTTAGATATTCATGATTAGAACATGTAGACCTACATCGGACTTAAAAGCTTAAAAAAGTTTACTGAATATACCTTGAATATTACATTCCACTACATTTCTTATTGTATTTTCACCCATTACACTGCATTATCAAAAGGAATGTATTAACTTTAGTTCTCAGATACATTTTCTAAATTGTGAGCAAATAGATTAGGTACACTTAGAAAAAAAATCTAAAAAATAACAGCCTCCTCCATAACCCCTTTAGCTGTCCTTTCCATCACCAAGAGAAGTGTGTGTTTTTGCCATCTTAGACAAAAATGGTTAATCCATTTGCTCATAATTTGGGAAAGATCATATTAATGTAAATTTCACTAAATGGACTCCTCCAGCCTTGCATTGGATACTGGTAAGAGTATATGTTAAACCGATTGTTTTTAAAGATGTAGTTAACAATTTTTAAAAACTGAACTTGAAGCACAGAATTTGTCAAACTCACAAAATATCTAGTATTTACCTGAAAACTCCATGCAGCTAGCATACTGCTGATCTAATATCCCTGCTCAAACTTGGAAACAGTTTTGCAGGATTTTTGAGCTGACCAAACACAGGTTACAGCTACCGTCAATTCCTGGCTGCACCGCTGATGATACTACGGTTACATGACTGCATTGGCCATTGACTATTTATATCTGTCCCGAGGATATTGTTGGGGCATAATATCTGCAGGCCACTGTAACAAGGACCAGCAGGACAACTGAGCTGGAAGCACTGGAATTTTCTTTGGGATTTACAGGATAAGTAATCATTTTGAGTATTCCCTTCTCTGTGTCCATTTCTTACAAATCTTAAACAACTTAAAATGTATCTATAATTTCTGCACATAACATTATTGCTGCAGGCCACTGAACAAAGGCTGATGGTATTACCGTTGTGGCAGCATTACAATCATGGGTTATTTATAAGATAAGTAATAATGTTTCATTATTCACTAGTCTTTGTACATTTCTTTCACAAATCTTGGACATTTAATTAAAAATTGTACCTATAACTTATGTGCAGAACATTGGTCAGGCATATCACATTCAATAACACAATACTAATATGAGTAAAAAACATGGTTAACATATCAGCTTTAGATATTCATGATTAGAACATGTAGACCTACATCGGACTTAAAAGCTTAAAAAAGTTTACTAAATATACCTTGAATATTACATTCCACTACATTTCTTATTGTATTTTCACCCATTACACTGCATTATCAAAAGGAATGTATTAACTTTAGTTCTCAGATACATTTTCTAAATTGTGAGCAAATAGATTAGGTACACTTAGAAAAAAAATCTAAAAAATAACAGCCTCCTCCATAACCCCTTTAGCTGTCCTTTCCATCACCAAGAGAAGTGTGTGTTTTTGCCATCTTAGACAAAAATGGGTTATCCATTTGCTCATAATTTGGGAAATATCATATTAATGTAAATTTCGCTAAATGGACTCCTCCAGCCTTGCATTGGATACTGGTAAGAGTATATGTTAAACCTATTGATTTTAAAGATGTAGTTAACAATTTTTAAAAACTGAACTTGAAGCACAGAATTTGTCAAACTCACAAAATATCTAGTATTTACCTGAAAACTCCATGCAGCTAGCATACTGCTGATCTAATATCCCTGCTCAAACTTGGAAACAGTTTTGCAGGATTTTTGAGCTGACCAAACACAGGTTACAGCTACCGTCAATTCCTGGCTGCACCGCTGATGATACTACGGTTACATGACTGCATTGGCCATTGACTATTTATATCTGTCCCGAGGATATTGTTGGGGCATAATATCTGCAGGCCACTGTAACAATGACCAGCAGGACAACTGAGCTGGAAGCACTGGAATTTTCTTTGGGATTTACAGGATAAGTAATCATTTTGAGTATTCCCTTCTCTGTGTCCATTTCTTACAAATCTTAAACAACTTAAAATGTATCTATAATTTCTGCACATAACATTATTGCTGCAGGCCACTGAACAAAGGCTGATGGTATTACCGTTGTGGCAGCATTACAATCATGGGTTATTTATAAGATAAGTAATAATGTTTCATTATTCACTAGTCTTTGTACATTTCTTTCACAAATCTTGGACATTTAATTAAAAATTGTACCTATAACTTATGTGCAGAACATTGGTCAGGCATATCACATTCAATAACACAATACTATTATGAGTAAAAAACATGGTTAACATATCAGCTTTAGATATTCATGATTAGAACATGTAGACCTACATCGGACTTAAAAGCTTAAAAAAGTTTAATGAATATACCTTGAATATTACATTCCACTACATTTCTTATTGTATTTTCACCCATTACACTGCATTATCAAAAGGAATGTATTAACTTTAGTTCTCAGATACATTTTCTAAATTGTGAGCAAATAGATTAGGTACACTTAGAAAAAAAATCTAAAAAATAACAGCCTCCTCCATAACCCCTTTAGCTGTCCTTTCCATCACCAAGAGAAGTGTGTGTTTTTGCCATCTTAGACAAAAATGGTTAATCCATTTGCTCATAATTTGGGAAATATCATATTAATGTAAATTTCGCTAAATGGACTCCTCCAGCCTTGCATTGGATACTGGTAAGAGTATATGTTAAACCTATTGATTTTAAAGATGTAGTTAACAATTTTTAAAAACTGAACTTGAAGCACAGAATTTGTCAAACTCACAAAATATCTAGTATTTACCTGAAAACTCCATGCAGCTAGCATACTGCTGATCTAATATCCCTGCTCAAACTTGGAAACAGTTTTGCAGGATTTTTGAGCTGACCAAACACAGGTTACAGCTACCGTCAATTCCTGGCTGCACCGCTGATGATACTACGGTTACATGACTGCATTGGCCATTGACTATTTATATCTGTCCCGAGGATATTGTTGGGGCATAATATCTGCAGGCCACTGTAACAAGGACCAGCAGGACAACTGAGCTGGAAGCACTGGAATTTTCTTTGGGATTTTCAGGATAAGTAATCATTTTGAGTATTCCCTTCTCTGTGTCCATTTCTTACAAATCTTAAACAACTTAAAATGTATCTATAATTTCTGCACATAACATTATTGCTGCAGGCCACTGAACAAAGGCTGATGGTATTACCGTTGTGGCAGCATTACAATCATGGGTTATTTATAAGATAAGTAATAATGTTTCATTATTCACTAGTCTTTGTACATTTCTTTCACAAATCTTGGACATTTAATTAAAAATTGTACCTATAACTTATGTGCAGAACATTGGTCAGGCATATCACATTCAATAACACAATACTATTATGAGTAAAAAACATGGTTAACATATCAGCTTTAGATATTCATGATTAGAACATGTAGACCTACATCGGACTTAAAAGCTTAAAAAAGTTTACTGAATATACCTTGAATATTACATTCCACTACATTTCTTATTGTATTTTCACCCATTACACTACATTATCAAAAGGAATGTATTAACTTTAGTTCTCAGATACATTTTCTAAATTGTGAGCAAATAGATTAGGTACACTTAGAAAAAAAATCTAAAAAATAACAGCCTCCTCCATAACCCCTTTAGCTGTCCTTTCCATCACCAAGAGAAGTGTGTGTTTTTGCCATCTTAGACAAAAATGGTTAATCCATTTGCTCATAATTTGGAAAATATCATATTAATGTAAATTTCGCTAAATGGACTCCTCCAGCCTTGCATTGGATACTGGTAAGAGTATATGTTAAACCTATTGATTTTAAAGATGTAGTTAACAATTTTTAAAAACTGAACTTGAAGCACAGAATTTGTCAAACTCACAAAATATCTAGTATTTACCTGAAAACTCCATGCAGCTAGCATACTGCTGATCTAATATCCCTGCTCAAACTTGGAAACAGTTTTGCAGGATTTTTGAGCTGACCAAACACAGGTTACAGCTACCGTCAATTCCTGGCTGCACCGCTGATGATACTACGGTTACATGACTGCATTGGCCATTGACTATTTATATCTGTCCCGAGGATATTGTTGGGGCATAATATCTGCAGGCCACTGTAACAAGGACCAGCAGGACAACTGAGCTGGAAGCACTGGAATTTTCTTTGGGATTTACAGGATAAGTAATCATTTTGAGTATTCCCTTCTCTGTGTCCATTTCTTACAAATCTTAAACAACTTAAAATGTATCTATAATTTCTGCACATAACATTATTGCTGCAGGCCACTGAACAAAGGCTGATGGTATTACCGTTGTGGCAGCATTACAATCATGGGTTATTTATAAGATAAGTAATAATGTTTCATTATTCACTAGTCTTTGTACATTTCTTTCACAAATCTTGGACATTTAATTAAAAATTGTACCTATAACTTATGTGCAGAACATTGGTCAGGCATATCACATTCAATAACACAATACTATTATGAGTAAAAAACATGGTTAACATATCAGCTTTAGATATTCATGATTAGAACATGTAGACCTACATCGGACTTAAAAGCTTAAAAAAGTTTACTGAATATACCTTGAATATTACATTTCACTACATTTCTTATTGTATTTTCACCCATTACACTGCATTATCAAAAGGAATGTATTAACTTTAGTTCTCAGATACATTTTCTAAATTGTGAGCAAATAGATTAGGTACACTTAGAAAAAAAATCTAAAAAATAACAGCCTCCTCCATAACCCCTTTAGCTGTCCTTTCCATCACCAAGAGAAGTGTGTGTTTTTGCCATCTTAGACAAAAATGGTTAATCCATTTGCTCATAATTTGGGAAAGATCATAATAATGTAAATTTCGCTAAATGGACTCCTCCAGCCTTGCATTGGATACTGGTAAGAGTATATGTTAAACCGATTGTTTTTAAAGATGTAGTTAACAATTTTTAAAAACTGAACTTGAAGCACAGAATTTGTCAAACTCACAAAATATCTAGTATTTACCTGAAAACTCCATGCAGCTAGCATACTGCTGATCTAATATCCCTGCTCAAACTTGGAAACAGTTTTGCAGGATTTTTGAGCTGACCAAACACAGGTTACAGCTACCGTCAATTCCTGGCTGCACCGCTGATGATACTACGGTTACATGACTGCATTGGCCATTGACTATTTATATCTGTCCCGAGGATATTGTTGGGGCATAGTATCTGCAGGCCACTGTAACAAGGACCAGCAGGACAACTGAGCTGGAAGCACTGGAATTTTCTTTGGGATTTACAGGATAAGTAATCATTTTGAGTATTCCCTTCTCTGTGTCCATTTCTTACAAATCTTAAACAACTTAAAATGTATCTATAATTTCTGCACATAACATTATTGCTGCAGGCCACTGAACAAAGGCTGATGGTATTACCGTTGTGGCAGCATTACAATCATGGGTTATTTATAAGATAAGTAATAATGTTTCATTATTCACTAGTCTTTGTACATTTCTTTCACAAATCTTGGACATTTAATTAAAAATTGTACCTATAACTTATGTGCAGAACATTGGTCAGGCATATCACATTCAATAACACAATACTATTATGAGTAAAAAACATGGTTAACATATCAGCTTTAGATATTCATGATTAGAACATGTAGACCTACATCGGACTTAAAAGCTTAAAAAAGTTTACTGAATATACCTTGAATATTACATTCCACTACATTTCTTATTGTATTTTCACCCATTACACTGCATTATCAAAAGGAATGTATTAACTTTAGTTCTCAGATACATTTTCTAAATTGTGAGCAAATAGATTAGGTACACTTAGAAAAAAAATCTAAAAAATAACAGCCTCCTCCATAACCCCTTTAGCTGTCCTTTCCATCACCAAGAGAAGTGTGTGTTTTTGCCATCTTAGACAAAAATGGTTAATCCATTTGCTCATAATTTGGGAAATATCATATTAATGTAAATTTCGCTAAATGGACTCCTCCAGCCTTGCATTGGATACTGGTAAGAGTATATGTTAAACCTATTGATTTTAAAGATGTAGTTAACAATTTTTAAAAACTGAACTTGAAGCACAGAATTTGTCAAACTCACAAAATATCTAGTATTTACCTGAAAACTCCATGCAGCTAGCATACTGCTGATCTAATATCCCTGCTCAAACTTGGAAACAGTTTTGCAGGATTTTTGAGCTGACCAAACACAGGTTACAGCTACCGTCAATTCCTGGCTGCACCGCTGATGATACTACGGTTACATGACTGCATTGGCCATTGACTATTTATATCTGTCCCGAGGATATTGTTGGGGCATAATATCTGCAGGCCACTGTAACAAGGACCAGCAGGACAACTGAGCTGGAAGCACTGGAATTTTCTTTGGGATTTACAGGATAAGTAATCATTTTGAGTATTCCCTTCTCTGTGTCCATTTCTTACAAATCTTAAACAACTTAAAATGTATCTATAATTTCTGCACATAACATTATTGCTGCAGGCCACTGAACAAAGGCTGATGGTATTACCGTTGTGGCAGCATTACAATCATGGGTTATTTATAAGATATGTAATAATGTTTCATTATTCACTAGTCTTTGTACATTTCTTTCACAAATCTTGGACATTTAATTAAACATTGTACCTATAACTTATGTGCAGAACATTGGTCAGGCATATCACATTCAATAACACAATACTATTATGAGTAAAAAACATGGTTAACATATCAGCTTTAGATATTCATGATTAGAACATGTAGACCTACATCGGACTTAAAAGCTTAAAAAAGTTTACTGAATATACCTTGAATATTACATTCCACTACATTTCTTATTGTATTTTCACCCATTACACTGCATTATCAAAAGGAATGTATTAACTTTAGTTCTCAGATACATTTTCTAAATTGTGAGCAAATAGATTAGGTACACTTAGAAAAAAAATCTAAAAAATAACAGCCTCCTCCATAACCCCTTTAGCTGTCCTTTCCATCACCAAGAGAAGTGTGTGTTTTTGCCATCTTAGACAAAAATGGTTAATCCATTTGCTCATAATTTGGGAAAGATCATATTAATGTAAATTTCACTAAATGGACTCCTCCAGCCTTGCATTGGATACTGGTAAGAGTATATGTTAAACCGATTGTTTTTAAAGATGTAGTTAACAATTTTTAAAAACTGAACTTGAAGCACAGAATTTGTCAAACTCACAAAATATCTAGTATTTACCTGAAAACTCCATGCAGCTAGCATACTGCTGATCTAATATCCCTGCTCAAACTTGGAAACAGTTTTGCAGGATTTTTGAGCTGACCAAACACAGGTTACAGCTACCGTCAATTCCTGGCTGCACCGCTGATGATACTATGGTTACATGACTGCATTGGCCATTGACTATTTATATCTGTCTCGAGGATATTGTTGGGGCATAATATCTGCAGGCCACTGTAACAAGGACCAGCAGGACAACTGAGCTGGAAGCACTGGAATTTTCTTTGGGATTTACAGGATAAGTAATCATTTTGAGTATTCCCTTCTCTGTGTCCATTTCTTACAAATCTTAAACAACTTAAAATGTATCTATAATTTCTGCACATAACATTATTGCTGCAGGCCACTGAACAAAGGCTGATGGTATTACCGTTGTGGCAGCATTACAATCATGGGTTATTTATAAGATAAGTAATAATGTTTCATTATTCACTAGTCTTTGTACATTTCTTTCACAAATCTTGGACATTTAATTAAAAATTGTACCTATAACTTATGTGCAGAACATTGGTCAGGCATATCACATTCAATAACACAATACTATTATGAGTAAAAAACATGGTTAACATATCAGCTTTAGATATTCATGATTAGAACATGTAGACCTACATCGGACTTAAAAGCTTAAAAAAGTTTACTGAATATACCTTGAATATTACATTTCACTACATTTCTTATTGTATTTTCACCCATTACACTGCATTATAAAAAGGCATGTATTAACTTTAGTTCTCAGCTACATTTCCTAAATTGTGAGCAAATAGATTAGGTACACTTAGAAAAAAAAATCTAAAAAATAACAGCCTCCTCCATAACCCCTCTAGCTGTCCTTTCCATCACCAAGAGAAGTGTGTGTTTTTGCCATCTTAGACAAAAATGGTTAATCCATTTGCTCATAATTTGGAAAGGTCATATTAATGTAAATTTCGCTAAATAGACTCCTCCAGCCTTGCATTGGATACTGGTAAGAGTATATGTTAAACCTATTGTTTTTAAAGATGTAGTTAACAATTTTTAAAAACTGAAATTGAAGCAGAGAATTTGTCAAACTCACAAAATATCTAGTATTTACCTGAAAACTCCCTGCCGCTAGCATACTGCTGATCTAATATTCCTGCTCATAGTTGGAAACAGTTTTGCAGGATTTTTGAGCTGACCAAACACAGGTTACAGCTACCGTCAATTCCTGGCTGCACCGCTGATGATACTACGGTTACATGACTGCATTGGCCATTGACTATTTATATCTGTCCCAAGGATATTGTTGGGACCTAATTTCTGCAGGCCAGTCTAACAAGGACCAGCAGGACAACTGAGCTGGAAGCACTGGAATTTTCTTTGGGATTTACAGGATAAGTAATCATTTTGAGTATTCCCTTCTCTGTGTCCATTTCTTACAAATCTTAAACAACTTAAAATGTATCTATAATTTCTGCACATAACATTATTGCTGCAGGCCACTGAACAAAGGCTGATGGTATTACCGGTGTGGCAGCATTACAATCATGGGTTATTTATAAGATAAGTAATAATTTTTCATTATTCACTAGTCTTTGTACATTTTTTTCACAAATCTTGGACAATTAATTAAAAAATGTACCTATACCTTATGTGCAGAACATTGGTCAGGCATATCACATTCAATAACACAATACTATTATGAGTAAAAAACATGGTTAACATATCAGCTTTACATATTCATGATTAGAACATGTAGACCTACTGTACATCGGACTTAAAAGCTTAAAAAAGTTTCCTGAATATACCTTGAATATTACATTTCACTACATTTCTTGATGTATTTTCACCCATTACACTGCATTATAAAAAGGCATGTATTAACTTTAGTTCTCAGCTACATTTCCTAAATTGTGAGCAAATAGATTAGGTACACTTAGAAAAAAAATCTAAAAAATAACAGCCTCCTCCATAACCCCTCTAGATGTCCTTTCCATCACCAAGAGAAGTGTGTGTTTTTGCCATCTTAGACAAAAATGGTTAATCCATTTGCTCATAATTTGGGAAAGATCATATTAGTGTAAATTTCGCTAAATGGACTCCTCCAGCCTTGCATTGGATACTGGTAAGAGTAAATGTTAAACCTATTGTTTTTAAAGATGTAGTTAACAATTTTTAAAAACTGAACTTAAAGCAGAGAATTTGTCAAACTCACAAAATATCTAGTATTTACCTGAAAACTCCATGCAGCTAGCATACTGCTGATCTAATATTCCTGCTCAAACTTGGAAACATTTTTGCAGGATTTTTGAGCTGACCAAACACAGGTTACAGCTACCGTCAATTCCTGGCTGCACCGCTGATGATACTACGGTTACATGACTGCATTGGCCATTGACTATTTATATCTGTCCCGAGGATATTGTTGGGACCTAATATCTGCAGGCCACTGCAACAAGGACCAGCAGGACAACTGAGCTGGAAGCACTGGAATTTTTTTTGGGATTTACAGGATAAGTAATAATTTTGAGTATTCCCTTCTCTGTGCCATTTCTTACAAATCTTAAACAACTTAAAATGTATCTATAATTTCTGCACATAACATTATTGCTGCAGGCCACTGAACAAAGGCTGATGGTATTACCGTTGTGGCAGCATTACAATCATGGGTTATTTATAAGATAAGTTATAATTTTTCATTATTCACTAGTCTTTGTACATTTCTTTCACAAATCTTGGACAAATAATTAAAAAATGTACCTATAACTTATGTGCAGAACATTGGTCAGGCATATCACATTCAATAACACAATACTATTATGAGTAAAAAACATGGTTAACATATCAGCTTTACATATTCATGATTAGAACATGTAGACCTACATCGGACTTAAAAGCTTTAAAAAGTTTACTGAATATACCTTGAATATTACATTTCACTACATTTCTTATTGTATTTTCACCCATTACACTGCATTATAAAAAGGCATGTATTAACTTTAGTTCTCAGATACATTTCCTAAATTGTGAGCAAATAGATTAGGTACACTTAGAAAAAAAATCTAAAAAATAACAGCCTCCTCCATAACCCCTCTAGATGTCCTTTCCATCACCAAGAGAAGTGTGTGTTTTTGCCATCTTAGACAAAAATGGTTAATCCATTTGCTCATAATTTGGGAAAGATCATATTAATGTAAATTTCGCTAAATAGACTCCTCCAGCCTTGCATTGGATACTGGTAAGAGTATATGTTAAACCTATTGTTTTTAAAGATGTAGTTAACAATTTTTAAAAACTGAAATTGAAGCAGAGAATTTGTCAAACTCACAAAGTATCTAGTATTTACCTGAAAACTCCCTGCCGCTAGCATACTGCTGATCTAATATTCCTGCTCATAGTTGGAAACAGTTTTGCAGGATTTTTGAGCTGACCAAACACAGGTTACAGCTACCGTCAATTCCTGGCTGCACCGCTGATGATATTACGGTTACATGACTGCATTGGCCATTGTCTATTTATATCTGTCCCAAGGATATTGTTGGGACCTAATTTCTGCAGGCCACTCTAACAAGGACCAGCAGGACAACTGAGCTGGAAGCACTGGAATTTTCTTTGGGATTTACAGGATAAGTAATCATTTTGAGTATTCCCTTCTCTGTGTCCATTTCTTACAAATCTTAAACAACTTAAAATGTATCTATAATTTCTGCACATAACATTATTGCTGCAGGCCACTGAACAAAGGCTGATGGTATTACCGGTGTGGCAGCATTACAATCATGGGTTATTTATAAGATAAGTAATAATTTTTCATTATTCACTAGTCTTTGTACATTTTTTTCACAAATCTTGGACACTTAATTAAAAAATGTACCTATACCTTATGTGCAGAACATTGGTCAGGCATATCACATTCAATAACACAATACTATTATGAGTAAAAAACATGGTTAACATATCAGCTTTACATATTCATGATTAGAACATGTAGACCTACTGTACATCGGACTTAAAAGCTTAAAAAAGTTTCCTGAATATACCTTGAATATTACATTTCACTACATTTCTTGATGTATTTTCACCCATTACACTGCATTATAAAAAGGCATGTATTAACTTTAGTTCTCAGCTACATTTCCTAAATTGTGAGCAAATAGATTAGGTACACTTAGAAAAAAAATCTAAAAAATAACAGCCTCCTCCATAACCCCTCTAGATGTCCTTTCCATCACCAAGAGAAGTGTGTGTTTTTGCCATCTTAGACAAAAAATGGTTAATCCATTTGCTCATAATTTGGGAAAGATCATATTAGTGTAAATTTCGCTAAATGGACTCCTCCAGCCTTGCATTGGATACTGGTAAGAGTAAATGTTAAACCTATTGTTTTTAAAGATGTAGTTAACAATTTTTAAAAACTGAACTTAAAGCAGAGAATTTGTCAAACTCACAAAATATCTAGTATTTACCTGAAAACTCCATGCAGCTAGCATACTGCTGATCTAATATTCCTGCTCAAACTTGGAAACATTTTTGCAGGATTTTTGAGCTGACCAAACACAGGTTACAGCTACCGTCAATTCCTGGCTGCACCGCTGATGATACTACGGTTACATGACTGCATTGGCCATTGACTATTTATATCTGTCCCGAGGATATTGTTGGGACCTAATATCTGCAGGCCACTGTAACAAGGACCAGCAGGACAACTGAGCTGGAAGCACTGGAATTTTCTTTGGGATTTACAGGATAAGTAATAATTTTGAGTATTCCCTTCTCTGTGCCATTTCTTACAAATCTTAAACAACTTAAAATGTATCTATAATTTCTGCACATAACATTATTGCTGCAGGCCACTGAACAAAGGCTGATGGTATTACCGTTGTGGCAGCATTACAATCATGGGTTATTTATAAGATAAGTTATAATTTTTCATTATTCACTAGTCTTTGTACATTTTTTTCACAAATCTTGGACAATTAATTAAAAAATGTACCTATACCTTATGTGCAGAACATTGGTCAGGCATATCACATTCAATAACACAATACTATTATGAGTAAAAAACATGGTTAACATATCAGCTTTAGATATTCATGATTAGAACATGTAGACCTACATTGGACTTAAAAGCTTAAAAAAGTTTACTGAATATACCTTGAATATTACATTTCACTACATTTCTTATTGTATTTTCACCCATTACACTGCATTATAAAAAGGCATGTATTAACTTTAGTTCTCAGATACATTTCCTAAATTGTGAGCAAATAGATTAGCTACACTTAGAAAAAAATCTAAAAAATAACAGCCTCCTCCATAACCCCTCTAGATGTCCTTTCCATCACCAAGAGAAGTGTGTGTTTTTGCCATCTTAGACAAAAATGGTTAATCCATTTGCTCATAATTTGGAAAAGATCATATTAATGTAAATTTCGCTAAATAGACTCCTCCAGCCTTGCGTTGGATACTGGTAAGAGTATATGTTAAACCTATTGTTTTTAAAGATGTAGTTAACAATTTTTAAAAACTGAAATTGAAGCAGAGAATTTGTCAAACTCACAAAATATCTAGTATTTACCTGAAAACTCCCTGCCGCTAGCATACTGCTGATCTAATATTCCTGCTCATAGTTGGAAACAGTTTTGCAGGATTTTTGAGCTGACCAAACACAGGTTACAGCTACCGTCAATTCCTGGCTGCACTGCTGATGATACTACGGTTACATGACTGAATTGGCCATTGTCTATTTATATCTGTCCCAAGGATATTGTTGGGACCTAATTTCTGCAGGCCACTCTAACAAGGACCAGCAGGACAACTGAGCTGGAAGCACTGGAATTTTCTTTGGGATTTACAGGATAAGTAATCATTTTGAGTATTCCCTTCTCTGTGTCCATTACCTACAAATCTTAAACAACTTAAAATGTATCTATAATTTCTGCACATAACATTATTGCTGCAGGCCACTGAACAAAGCCTGATGGTATTACCGGTGTGGCAGCATTACAATCATGGGTTATTTATAAGATAAGTAATAATTTTTCATTATTCACTAGTCTTTGTACATTTTTTTCACAAATCTTGGACAATTAATTCAAAAATGTACCTATACCTTATGTGCAGAACATTGGTCAGGCATATCACATTCAATAACACAATACTATTATGAGTAAAAAACATGGTTAACATATCAGCTTTAGATATTCATGATTAGAACATGTAGACCTACATCAGACTTAAAAGCTTAAAAAAGTTTACTGAATATACCTTGAATATTACATTTCACTACATTTCTTATTGTATTTTCACCCATTACACTGCATTATAAAAAGGCATGTATTAACTTTAGTTCTCAGCTACATTTCCTAAATTGTGAGCAAATAGATTAGGTACACTTAGAAAAAAAATCTAAAAAATAACAGCCTCCTCCATAACCCCTCTAGCTGTCCTTTCCATCACCAAGAGAAGTGTGTGTTTTTGCCATCTTAGACAAAAATGGTTAATCCATTTGCTCATAATTTGGGAAAGATCATATTAATGTAAATTTCGCTAAATGGACTCCTCCAGCCTTGCATTGGATACTGGTAAGAGTAAATGTTAAACCTATTGTTTTTAAAGATGTAGTTAACAATTTTTAAAAACTGAACTTAAAGCAGAGAATTTGTCAAACTCACAAAATATCTAGTATTTACCTGAAAACTCCATGCAGCTAGCATACTGCTGATCTAATATTCCTGCTCAAACTTGGAAACAGTTTTGCAGGATTTTTGAGCTGACCAAACACAGGTTACAGCTACCGTCAATTCCTGGCTGCACCGCTGATGATACTACGGTTACATGACTGCATTGGCCATTGACTATTTATATCTGTCCCGAGGATATTGTTGGGACCTAATATCTGCAGGCCACTGTAACAAGGACCAGCAGGACAACTGAGCTGGAAGCACTGGAATTTTCTTTGGGATTTACAGGATAAGTAATAATTTTGAGTATTCCCTTCTCTGTGCCATTTCTTACAAATCTTAAACAACTTAAAATGTATCTATAATTTCTGCACATAACATTATTGCTGCAGGCCACTGAACAAAGGCTGATGGTATTACCGTTGTGGCAGCATTAC